>NC_140988.1:262417677-263017677 GCF_052327205.1 Somniosus microcephalus
TTGATGTCAATCATATTCATCTCTGAAGGATAATTATTACAATCCGATTTGTTTTACATCAAGGTCATAAATCAGATGTTATTATTAAAGCCTGATTTATTCAATTGATATATTTCTTAGTGTACTTTTGAAGTATTAAGAAACAGTTGTAAATACATTGGTATTAACCAGGGCAATTTGCTACTAAAAAACTTAGCTCATAAGACAGCTAGAAAGATTTGAAGATTTCTAGTACTGTACATACAATTTGTTTTCATTTCATAGTAAAATGGTGAAAAGAAAATTGGAGAAGGTACCAGAAGGAGTACAGTAGCTTACAATTTCAGTTGGTTAATTAATAGTTAGAAATAACCTTTGCACATGGTGAAGTTAGATTTTAGGAACGCACGAATTAAAAACTTGCATACACAAGACCAGACTGTCATCAGAAGTTCTCTCTCAGTCCCTCTCTATTTCTTGGCCAGTGTCACTGCGCTTCAAGCAGAGCAGATCAAAGGTAAAACCTGGGTCTTTTGGGATTTTTAACCACATTTATTATTAACTAGCTGGGGGTGCCCGGCGGTGCCGTGGCTTTTTTGAGGGCATGTTGTTGTTGGAAGAGAGAGAGAGAGCGACTGGGGAGAAGAGAGAGAGCACGACTGGGGGGAAGAGAGAGAGCGCGACTGGGGGAAGAGAGAGCGCGACTGGGGGGAAGAGAGAGAGCGACTAGGGGAAGAGAGAGAGCGACTGGGGGGAAGAGAGAGAGCGACTGGGGGGAAGAGAGAGAGCGACTGGGGGGAAGAGAGAGAGCGACTGGGGGGAAGAGAGAGAGCGACTGGGGGGAAGAGAGAGAGCGACTGGGGGAAGAGAGAGAGCGACTGGGGGGAAGAGAGAGAGCGACTGGGGGGAAGAGAGAGAGCGACTGGGGGGAAGAGAGAGAGCGACTGGGGGAAGAGAGAGAGCGACGGGGGAAGAGAGAGAGCGACTGGGGGGAAGAGAGAGCGCGACTGGGGGGAAGAGAGCGCGACGGGGGGAAGAGAGAGCGCGACTGGGGGGAAGAGAGCGCGACGGGGGAAGAGAGAGCGCGACGGGGGAAGAGAGAGCGCGACTGGGGGGAAGAGAGCGCGACTGGGGGAAGAGAGAGCGCGACTGGGGGAAGAGAGAGCGCGACTGGGGGGAAGAGAGAGCGCGACTGGGGGGAAGAGAGAGCGCGACTGGGGGGAAGAGAGAGCGCGACTGGGGGGAAGAGAGAGCGCGACTGGGGGGAAGAGAGAGGGCGAGTGGGGGGAAGAGAGAGGGCGAGTGGGGGGGAAGAGGGAGGGCGAGTGGGGGGGAAGAGGGAGGGCGAGTGGGGGGGAAGAGGGAGGGCGAGTGGGGGGGAAGAGGGAGGGCGAGTGGGGGGGAAGAGGGAGGGCGAGTGGGGGGGAAGAGGGAGGGCGAGTGGGGGGGGAAGAGGGAGGGCGAGTGAGGGGGAAGAGGGAGGGCGAGTGAGGGGGAAGAGGGAGGGCGAGTGAGGGGGAAGAGGGAGGGCGAGTGGGGGGAAGAGGGAGGGCGAGTGGGGGGAAGAGGGAGGGTGGAGGAGGGGGGGAGGAGGGAGGGGGAGGGGGAGAGGGAGGGGGGGAGGGAGGGGAGAATGAGAGGGGGGACGGGGAGGGGGAGAGAGAGAGAGAGGGGGGAGGGGAGAGAGAGAGAGAGGGGGGAGGGGAGGGAGAGAGAGAGGGGGGAGGGGAGGGAGAGAGAGAGGGGGGGAGGGGAGGAGAGAGAGAGGGGGAGGGGAGGGAGAGAGAGAGGGGGAGGGAGGAGAGAGAGGGGGAGGGGAGGGAGAGAGAGAGGGGGGAGGGGAGGGAGAGAGAGAGGGGGGAGGGGAGGGAGAGAGAGAGGGGGGAGGGGAGGGAGAGAGAGAGGGGGGAGGGGAGGGAGAGAGAGAGGGGGGAGGGGAGGGAGAGAGAGAGGGGGGAGGGGAGGGAGAGAGAGAGGGGGGAGGGGAGGGAGAGAGAGAGGGGGGAGGGGAGGGAGAGAGAGAGGGGGGAGGGGAGGGAGAGAGAGAGGGGGGAGGGGGAGGGAGAGAGAGAGGGGGAGGGGAGGGAGAGAGAGAGGGGGGAGGGGGGGGGAAGAGGGAGGGTGGAGGAGGGGGGGAGGAGGGAGGGGGAGGGAGGGGAGATGAGAGGGGGGACGGGGAGGGGAGAGAGAGAGAGAGGGGGGAGGGGAGAGAGAGAGAGAGGGGGGAGGGGAGGGAGAGAGAGAGGGGGGAGGGGAGGGAGAGAGAGAGGGGGGAGGGGAGGGAGAGAGAGAGGGGGGAGGGGAGGGAGAGAGAGGGGGGAGGGGAGGGATGAGAGGGGGGGGGGGAGGGAGAGAGAGAGGGGGGAGGGGAGGAGAGAGAGAGGGGGGAGGGGAGGGAGAGAGAGAGGGGGAGGGGAGTGAGAGAGGGGGGAGGGGAGGGAGAGAGAGAGGGGGGAGGGGGAGGGAGAGAGAGAGGGGGGAGGGGAGGGAGAGAGAGAGGGGGGAGGGGAGGGAGAGAGAGAGGGGGGAGGGGAGGGAGAGAGAGAGGGGGGAGGGGAGGGAGAGAGAGTGGGGGAGGGGAGGGAGAGAGAGAGGGGGGAGGGGAGGGAGAGAGAGAGGGGGGAGGGGAGGGAGAGAGAGAGGGGGGAGGGGAGAGAGAGAGAGGGCGAGTCCCGCGGCCGCAAACGGAGCTGAGCCCCGGGACCTTCAGGCTGTGAGAGAGGGCCGGGCCAGGTTGCCGGGGTAACCCTCCTCCCTCTCCCCCTCCTCCTCCCGACCTCCCCAAGCCCCGCCCCCCCTCCCCCCTCCCAAGGCCGGGCCTGAGGCGGCTTGAGACGGCCAATTGCGGCTGGCCGGGCCCGGTGCCGGGGTAACCCTCCTCCCCTCTCCGCCCTCCCGATCTCTGGGCCTGAGCGGCTTGAGACGGCCGATTGCGGCTGGCCGAGCCCGGTTGCCGGGGGTAACCCTCTCCGCTCCCCCCTCCCGAAGCCCCGCCCCCCCGCTAACCTGCTCGCAACCCTCTGCCCGCGCTCTGTGGGCCCTGTGTGGAGTGAGCCCAGCCAGCCTTTACCAAGATGGCTGGCCGCTGGTTCGGAATCGGGCCCAGCGGGACGGCCGGTGCGTAGCTCGGCCGTGGCTGGCAAGGAGAGGCCCAGGCTTCAAGGCCTGAGGCCTGCAGGCAGCAGACCTGGAGAAATCAAACAGATAATGGACTCATTTATTACACACAAATTATATAATGAGTTAGTTGGGCTCCTAAGTACCAAATTTGTGGTGGATAAAATGCCCTCCACACACAGACAAACTGGGGGAAAAAAGTCGAGGGAGGAATCAAGATGGCGGCAGCTCAGCTCGGGTCAGAACCATTAGGCCCGCCCACACACGCAATGTGACGCACCGATTGGTCAACCATCAGGTCACTGAAGTGTAGGATTGGTCAATCATCACATCACTCAACTGTAGGATGGCCTGCCCGCACATGCAATGAACCTGCCCCCGTGACGCAGTGATTGGTCGACCGTCGGGTCGCTCGACTGTACGATTGGTCAACCTTCACGTCACTCAATGCTAATGAGCGGAATTTTGAACGTTTTTTGGATACCGTCGGCACAATTTTTGTCTCACCGAAAAGTAAATACGCTTATGACCGTTCCGGAATCGTAAGCTTTCTTTTGATGTAACACACGTGTAGGTACGCTCTATAAGGTCAGAAAATCTGCTTTGGGTGCAAATTTTAATAACTTTTATACCGAAAGCTTTGGAAATTGCTTACAAAAGTAACATATGGGCCAATCTCACTAAGATTGAAGGGGCCTCAAATGCCTGCAGCATGGGGCCTCACAAAGCCTAAGGCTGTCGCTGGGTGAGAATTGGAGGACACAGGCCTGGCCCTGAATCAGGGCAGAGATATGCTTTGTCCAACTAATAGATGATGATAATGCTTCTTTTCTTCTCATGCTGGAAGTGCTGTCAAACTTATAAATACTACGAGCCTCAAAACATCACTAAATCTTCAAATAAATTTTTAAAAATCAAATTTTTTAAATAAACTATAAATTACATGAAATAACTATTTTAAACAATAATTTAAATTTTTGAAAGAAATCATTTTATTTTCTAACGGGGCTAAAAATAAATTTACCTTTGTTTAAAGTATTTAAAAATAATAAACCTGTGGAAAAAATGTTTTAATTTTAATTAATTCACCACTTATCTTGTAAAAAGCAGGCCTTACGCCTGCTTTTTATATGTGTAACTTCTGGAGACTTACCCTCCTGAGAAAACCTGCAAAAAAAACGTAAGTTCGATGCGCACGCGCAGCCTCTACTGCGCACGCGTTCGACCTCTGAACCCCTTCTTTCAGGGGAACGGAAGTGCCGGTTTCCCGCGCATGCGCAGTGCATGCAGGAAACCGGCACTTCCATTGGGCCTACGGGTGAGTACCCCGTGCGTACTCACCCGTGGAGACCCGAATTTCTGGGCCAATATCACCAGCCAAGGATTTAAATGTATTTCTAGTTCTGATGAAAGGTTACAGCTGAAATGTTAACTTTTCTGTTCTCTGCAGGGATGTCGAGTGACTTACTGAGCTTTTCCAGCATTATCTGTTTTTGTCTCCGATTTCCAACATTTGCAGCTTTTTGCATTTTATCCAAATAATAGACCAGATGGAGAGGGTCTGATGTCTAAGTTGCCCGTTCTTTTCCTGTTTTTATATTTTAATGAAAGATCTTATAATGCAAAAAGTTACTTGTAAATTGCAGGAGTAGGATAAGGGGAGACAGGTTCAAACTAGTAAAAGGAAAATTGAAGACTAATGTCAGGATGTTCGTCATACATCATTTGGTCAATACATGGCATGCTATCCCGTGTAGATTAGGGAAAAACCCTGGGATCATTTTAAGAAGAAATTAGGTGCTGCAATTAGGGGACTGTAGGGTGTTTCTGGATGGATGAACTAAGATGGGCTGAATGCCCTTCCTCATCCGTAATTAAATTGTAATTTTCTTCAATCTTTGCATTGTGGATTTTAACTTTTGTCCAGTTGTAGTATAGGTACATTGTAGTTAAATGTCCTGTTTCATTGTCATTGAGTCTTATTTATGCTTCAATTAGCATGTTGTCCGGTGGATCAGATGGTGTCATTGCAATATATGATTTGGAGAACGCCACTAAAAAGTTGCAGTACACCTGCAAGGCAATCTGTACAGTGGGCAGGTAAGGAAAGTCTATTTCATTATTTTATTAATACAGTATTCTCCTTATTTAAAATGTAACTGCAGACTTAAAAAATAATATATATGTGCATAATGTTTTAAAAGGTCCCATGGCCATGTGCATAAATTTAGCGTGGAAACTGTTCAGTGGTATCCTTGTGACACTGGCGTGTTTACATCAAGCTCATTCGATAAAACTTTGAAAATATGGGACACAAATAGGCTACTGGTAAGTACAAATAGAAAATAATTCTCATGATCAAAGTATATGACTATTCCCTTTATGTTTAATAAAATTGTTTTCTAAAAGCTGGATGTGTTTTCCATTTGTTTAAATTTATTTTTTATTTTTCTCCCTTCCTCTCCTGAAACCACTAACTCGTACTGTAGTAAGGTTCCATGGTTGCCAACAGATCTCTGATATCTTGGCCACTCTTCCTGCATGAGCCCAGAAAGTATCAGGAGGCTATTTGACTTTGGAAGGCATTACAGCTGATCCTGATCCTGCCCACATCCAATGTCAACACTTATGCACCTAGCAGGGGTCACTGGATAGTGATGAGGAGTAGGCGCTTTGGGTGTTTTTATTTTAATTGTACATCCAGAGGTTACATACCAGAGAATCAATGAGGCAGGGAGATTCTTGGAAATGCAGGGCAGAAAGGTGATCTTCAAGACGTGAAAGCAACAGAATTGTTCTTTGTGTTCTCTACATACAGAAATTTCTAGGCAAAGCTCCAATAGCTTAGTGAGTAAATATCCTGCCTGATGTGGTACTGAGCCATATAAATTAGGAAGAACTGAAATTTGACCTTTTGATCTGTGCTAATTAGCTGGTCTCAGTCGGGGTAGTGGTGGTAGGGGGAAGGCTATAATTGATCTAGGAAGGAGAAAAATTAGCATAATCATTTTTGACTGCTATCATGTGACCCCTGCTGGACACTTCTGCACATTGGATGATGTCAGAGAGGATGTGGAGGAAAATACTGGAAATGTATCCAGTACAAAACAAAAACTAAGGTTTTGTTTTCCAGGGACACACCATTCATTGGCAAATAGGATAGGTAACTCGCATGCTGCTAGGCTTCTGTCTTTGTAACTGTTAAGCCAGCTACAGAAAATATGTGAGAGCAGTCAAGGATTGTTCTCAACTCTCTTTATTCCCCTCAACCTTCCTTTCCACAGGGATACTTTCAGATACCTTTTAATAAGGGCACACCATGATCAGGAACATACAATGGTGTGTTGCCCAAAATACTGTTTAAAATTACAGTTAAACTGAGACTATATCCTGAACTGCAGCATAAATAGTGGCCTAGAAATTCAGTTGCCTTAGCGCTGCTTTTGAGGCGCTAGAGGGACTAGCGCCAGAGTTATGGCCAGTTTAACAATTCCCTGGGGCCCTAAATCGGCGTTGCACCGGTAGCGCTGCGCCGGCACCGATGACGTCATCGGTGTGCGCAGCGTCCCGGTTGCCGTGGTAACCCGCCCGAACTCCGAAATTGAGTTGCGGCCGCCTCGCCCGTGGCAGCCGCAAGCAACGTTCTGTCAGAGGTGCCTTACTCCAGTTTGCGCCGGCGCATTAAAGGCCCCGCGGCGGCCGGCCACTTTCCCGCCGGCCGCCTGCCCGCAGCTCCCTCCCCGGACTTCTCCCCCCCACCCCCCCGGAACAGATGCAAGCCTGGCACTTGTCCGAGGTGCCGGGCTCATTTTTAAGCTGATTTGCGCGGGCCGCGGCCGGGTGCAGGCAGCTCCTCCTTAACGGGAGGAGGAGGCCTACACGTCCCCAGCCTGCCGCACCGCATCAGGTGCCGCAGCGCCGGAATTGCGGCGCGAAACGGCAGTTAGCGCCGATGTACCGCCGCAAAGACCCTTCAGTAGCGCCGGCAGCCGTTTGGGCGCGGCACTACTGAATTTTTGGCGCGCGCAGGGGGACTTAGCGCCGGCACTAACTTCCGGCGCTAAAGCCCTGCCTACGCCAGAACCCAATTTCTAGGCCAGTGTGTTTCTGTACAATTGGTACTCAGTGCTGCTTTGAAAGATAATGAAGTTAAATTGTAACATTCAGCTAAGTTTTCTTTAGCACTGTGACTGCAATCTTGCTTTACATATAATGCAAATTTTCTATATTTGCATACTATCTTTTGCAATATTTTTACTGAATGGGTTAAGAATATACTATTAGAAATTTAATGAAAGGCTAATTCATTTATGTTGCAGCCTGCTGAAGTGTTCACCTTTGAAGGAACAGTCTATTGCCATCATATGTCACCAGTTGCAACCAAGCACTGTCTGATAGCTGGTTAGTATAATGAGATGTTGGATGCTGCAGATGGTCAGTGTGCAATGTCAAACATTTATCTAAGAACATTTGAGTTCGTGCTTCCCAATGGCTCACTTATTGGGGCAATATTATAGACCTCCAAGCCAGGGTGAAAGCCTTGATCTGGAATTGTGGGATGAGAAAAGGAAAGCAGCTAGTAAGGGACCAACTATAGCAGTTGAAGATTTCAACTTGCCAGAAATTGATTAGGATAATGGTGCGTCGATTGATAAGACAGGGGAAGGGATTTCTAGAGTTAATGGAAGACTGCTTTATGACTTGGAGACTACAAATATTGGGCTTGATTAATAGGAACAATTAAATCTCCAACATCAATGTGGGTGAGGCTTTAAGTAACAGTGATCATAATGTAAACATATTTGATATTACAAGGATTGGTAAGGTAATAAAAACCCAAATAAAATTGTCAAATCTTAAGAGAACCAATTACAAGTGCTTGGGAAGTTTTGTCACTCTAGGCCAAACAGGTTTAACTATGCAAGGGAAGTGGAAGAACTAAGGAGTTCCTTCAAGGAAGTGATTGTAAATGCATTGGACCAATGTATTTACATGCAAAGCAAAGATACCAATTTTAAAGGCACTCCTGCCTGGTTGAACAGGACTACCAATCAACTCACAAAGAAAAGAAAAAAGGGCATGAAGGAAAATGTCGTAGAATTAAGACAAAATCAATACCAAAAGGTATGCCAGGATTGTAAAAAGCATTAGAACGGCAAAGAAAAATTTTGAATTTAACATGGCAAGAGTAGGGAAGGATAATACGTTTTTTAGTTACAATAAGAGAAAGAGAAAAAGAAAAATGAGGCCACTGATGGTGGGATCTGGTGAGGATATGACAAATTATGCGACACAGACTGCAGAGGTTTTAAATTAGTTTTTGCATCAGTTCCTACCAAGGAGGAGACGAGCAACATATTTGATCTGAAAAGGGAACTCAAGGATGTTGCAGTTGTATGGTGTGACACTATTCACATTGTTACCAACATTGTTGCTGAAGATCTGTGTAAACTTAAGGTAAATAAATGTCATGGGCCTGATAAGATATATCTGAGGATCCTTAAGGAACTAAGGAAGGAAATTGCAGGAACTCTGGCATAACTCTTCCAGAAATCACTGAATACTGGAGAGGTGCCTGGGGGCTGGAGAAAGGCAAATGTTACTCCTATTTTTAAAATGGTAGAAACTGATCCAGGAAATTGCAGACTAGTGAGTTTGATGTTCATTGTGAATAAAGTTATGGAAACCCTTATTAAAGATAAGATCATGAAGCACCTGGATAGAAATAAAATCATAAAACATAGACAGTATGGGTTCATGAACTGGTCTTGTCAATCAAACCTACTGGTTTCCTTTGAGGGTGCGACAACAACAGCAACTTGTATTTATATAGCGCCTTTAATGTAGTAAAATGTCCCAAGGCGCTTCACAGGAGTATTATAAGACAAACATTTGAGCTTGATAAGGGTAAGGCAATGTATATGCTGTATATTTAGGTTTCAGTAAGGCCTTTGATACAGTTCCTCTGGAAAGTGGGAATCAGCGGAAATGTCTTGCATTAGATACATAATTGGTTGACCGATAGAACTCAGAGGGTGGTGATACAGGGAATATTATCACATTGGGGAGATGTTACCAGTGGCGTTCCACAGAGGTCTTTTTTTTAGGACCTCTTATTTAACATTTCATAAATGATCTGGAACTAGGGGTCATAAGCGCAGTGGCTAAATTTGCAAATGATACAAAGCTAATGAAGGTGTAAAACTGAACAGGATAGGTTACAGGAGGATTTAAACATACATGGGAATTGGGCAGACAAATGGCAAATGAGATTCAATATAAAAAATTTCAACTCCAGTATGATTTGGACAGGTTGGGTGATTGGGCAGATGCATGGCAGATGCAGTATAATGTGGATAAATGCAAGGTTATCCACTTTGGTGGCAAAAACAGGAAGGCAGATTATTATCTGAACAGCAATAGATTGGGAAAAGGGGAAGTGCAACGAACCTGGGTGTCCTTGTGCACCAGTCGCTGAAGGTAAGCATGCAGGTGCAGCAGGCGGTTAAGAAGGCAAATGGTATGTTGGCCTTCATAGCGAGAGGATTCGAGTACAGGAGCAAGGATGTCTTGCTGCAGTTGTACAGGGCCTTGGTGAGACCACACCTTGAGTATTGTGTGCAGTTTTGGTCGCCTTATCTGAGGAAGGATGTTCTTGCCATGGAGGGAGTGCAGCGAAGATTCACCAGACTGATACCTGGGATGGCAGGAATGACTTATGAGGAGAGATTGGGTCGATTAGGCTTATACTTGCTAGAGTTTAGAAGAATGAGAGGGGATCTCATTGAAACTTATAAAATTCTAACAGGACTAGACAGACTAGATGCAGGAAGGATGTTCCCGATGGCGGGGGAGTCCAGAACCAGGGGTCACAGTCTAAGGATAAGGGGTAAGCCATTTAGGACAGAGATGAGGAGGAATTTCTTCACCCAGAGAGTGGTGAACCTGTGGAATTCTCTACCACAGAAGGCAGTTGAGGCCAATTCATTCAAATAGATTCAAGAAGGAGTTAGATATATTTCTTAAGGCTAAAGGGATCAAGGGATATGGGGAGAAGGCAGGGACAGGGTACTGAATTTGGATGATCGGCCATGATCTCATTAAATGGCAGAACAGGCTCGAGGGGCCGAATGGCCTACTCCTGCTCCTATCTTCTATGTTTCTAAAGTGATTTGCATGGGACACAAAATTCATTTATTATTATTATTAAGTGGAAATAAAATAATGTATGGAAAATGAAAAAGATCTGGGTGTCCTGATTGACAACAAATTGAAGCTATCGCAATAATGTTCATGACAGCGAGTAAAGCAAATCAAATGCTGGGATGTATTAAACGGTCACTATAAAGTTGTAATAGTAAGGTAATCCGGCCACTTTATAAATCACAGGTGTGACCGCACTTGGAATACTGTGTACAGTTTTGATCTGCATAGTACAAAAAGAATATTGCAACAATCGAGGATACAGAAGAAGGAAACCAGAATTATATAAGAGATGGAGGGACCGGATTATGAGGAGTGATTACGTAGACTGGGCATGTTCTCACTGGAGAAGGGAAGGTAGAGAGGTCATGTGATTGCTCTTATTAAAATTCTTAAGAGATTCGATTATGTAGATCATGACGAGCTGTTTCACCTTACCCAGAACAGTAAAATTAGAGGACTTGACCTGCACTCGAAAGGGGGTAAATTCAAAACTAATCTGTGGAAACATTATTTCAGTGAGAAAGTGGTGAATCTATGAAACATAGACATCCAAGGGAGTTGGTGAAAGCAGGAAGTATTGATTCATTCAAATGCAAATTGTATAGATTTCTTTCAGAAAATAATATTTTGGGATACGGTATATGAGGAACGTGCGATGTGAAATATGGTAAGCGTAGTTTGTTTGAGAAAAAACAGTGAATTTGAACCTCTGGTTCCAAGAGCTTTTCACCAATGGAGGTTTTTCCTCACCCCATGTCCAGGTCTGTTGTAGACTAATTGGCAGAGATTGATTGCCATGATTAGTCATCAACTCCATTATTGTTGTATCCGGCGACGGTAGAATCCAGGATGGTAGAATGTGAACTAGCTGGATCTTGGTCTTTTTTCATCTAGCAACTCCTTTGTTTCTAAATGTGCTTCCTAGTGTGAAACACTCCCATTAAGACCAAGAAGATTCCAGGTTTGGTACCTCAGTCTCTATTGAGTTAGTCTATCTCAGCCCAGGTGCCGATAACAGCATTTAATTGGCCTGATGTCCCCAGGCTATTGAGGGGGAAACTGGTTCCCACTCCACATCACTATCTAGTGATTCCTGGTAGATGGTATATGTATGTAGATGTAGAAAGGGCTGAGTTATAATGCCACCCACAGTTGAACAGGCCACTAGCATTTATAGTCCAGGCTGATATGTAAGGACTGACTAGTTGGGCAAAGGACTGAAGGGTGCTCGTGTCAGTGGAACCATTAAATAGTATAAGTCATTCAAACCCAGGCCTCAAGTGGAAAGGATGTGTTTTCATGCATTCTACTACCCAGTCAATATAATAATTGAAAACAATAATCCTTTTAAAGATGTATGACCGAAAACATTTTGTTGCCTTTATCTTAAAGGAAGAAATTCAGACGATTAAACAATTTGAAAACAGTTAATGTGTCTTAACTGTTAGCAGACATTTGGACTTGATATAATGTGTAACAATACAGTAGTTGAAAATGTGATTATTTTCTTTTAAACAAACATCTCAATGTTGCCTTTGTTTCAGTTGGTACCAAGGATCCTAAAGTACAGCTTTGTGATCTTAAATCTGGATCCTGCACCCATATTCTGCAGGGTAAGTGCACATTGGAACCCGAAACAGTGCTAAAACAAAGCTACTTTGATTTAAATAAATTATCTTTATCGAGTTATTGAACACTGCAATCATTGGCAGTGGAATAGTGTGTGTGGTATCAATGTTTTTCAGTCATGCAGCTTGTCTACAAGATTTGTCGAAACCAATAAAAGCACATAAATAAAGGTAACCATTATGCAAAATATTTTCAATTAAATACTTAGTACTTCAGCAGCAGAAACTATTTTATAATGTGCATCTGTTGCTGAAGTAGCAAGAGATTGAAAATTGAAACACTGCCATTTACAATATCTGGTTTCTGTGTGACAGCAGATGTAAAATGCTCAATGCCACAGCCTGAAAAGTAAACACATTACAAATGTTCATTGTAATAAAAGTCAAAACCTAATGGGAGATCATATAAAATGAGCCCAATGGTTGACGGCCATGTTTCTATTTATATAGAATCTATTTAAGCTATTAGAAATTAAGAATAATATTAAGTATAAATAAAGATACTCTAGTGACATTCTGTTGCATGTTAGAATTCTAGAAATGGCTGATAGTCAAATTGGCCAAATGTGCAACAAATTTCACTAGTTCTCAATCAGATTGCTAGATGAAAGTTTTATTTTATTTAGTAGACATCAACTCTAACAATAAATACTTATCCATAGATCACCTAACATTTTTTTTCCCGCCCCCACTTCCTTAGGCCACAGAGGTGAGGTGTTGTCAGTGAAATGGTCACCGCGTCATGAACACATCCTGGTAACTGCAAGGTAATTTATTTTCATTAAAAATCTATTTTTGATCCAACATATAAGTGCATTTCTGGTATTCTGTTAGAAATTCCTTAGTTATCACTAATACATTCTCAAATGCTATGAAGCCATTTCTCTTGCCAACTTTCTCTGACCGTTTTTTCCACTCACCTTCTCTCCTGAAGATATATGGGGTAATTTTGACTGTATGATAATGTAAAACGGGTGATAGCGAATCGGCAACCCATTTTACATCTCTCCTGCTTTTTAGCTCCATTGAAGTTAATGGAAATAAAAATCGGGAAAGATGTGAAGCGGCTGCCGATTTACTATCATCCATTTTACACTATCGCACAAAGTCAAAATTACCTCCTTTGATGTCACACAGATGTCAAGCACCCTCTGATATCTTGCTCAAGTGGCTATTATTCTTGATTGATCCCTGATAATGAATGTCAGCAAACTGTTTCATCGTGAGGGCATCAGGGCCAAGCACCATCCTGTCCTCACCTAACATTCATAACGGTGAACTACCCTCACAGTTCGCTGGTTGAGAATTAGGAGGAGGAGAGTTGTCCATTCCCCTTAAACAAGGGAGCTGAAGCAAATTGCGATAAATCTCCCACCTTCCTGGCTGAAATCGGTTAACTCACCACAGATAAGGAATTAAACCTGGGACCTTCCTAGAAAGAGAAAGAACTTGCATTTATTTAACATCTTTCATGACCTCTGGATGTCCTAAAGAGCTGGACAGCCAAAGAGGTACTTTTGAGGTGCAGGCACTGTTGTAATGCAGAAACTGCAGTGGTCAATTTGCGCACAGCAAGGTCCCACAAACCGCAGAGAGATAAATGACCAGTTGATCTGTTTTTGATGGTGCTGGTTGAGTGATAAATGTTGGCCAGGCTACTGGGAGAACTCTACCAGGAGACTACTTAACAGTTGAATATGTTCAAGACTGAGATCGATAGATTTTTGGACACTAAGGGAATCAAGCGATATGGGGATAGTGCGCGAAAGTGGAGTTGAGGTAGAAGATCAGCCATGATCTTATTGAATGGTGGAGCAGGCTCAAAGGGCTGTGTGGCCTACTGCCTATTTCTTATGTTCTTAGAACTCCTCTGCTAGTCTGTGCTATTCAGGTATTCATTGGATAATCTCACTGAGCCTCGGGGTGAGCCAGCGATTTTGGAAAAAACATTGCGGGGGGAATAAACATTGTTGCCTTCGAGGTGCTCGTGAGAAACACCTCTTCAGGCACCTCCCGAAACAATGACACTGTCTCATTTACCTTACAGCACTGCCTCTGCAGTTGTGTCTGGTACCAGTAGCAGCGTTATACGGTAAATCCGCAGTTAGATTATTAAATCAGCAGTATTTCGGCTTCCCTAATGGCTCAGTGGCTAAATGCACCATGTATTGTGACCTTGATCCTATATGAATTATCCTACATTTATCTGCATGAGAATCCATCTGCTATATTTCAATCCTTCTCCATAATTGGTGCAAGTCCGTCTGAAGATAACGGAGGATAATTCTTCCTTCACCTCGTGGGCTGTAGACTAGTGGAGCGGATCGCCCGTCCGTTATGGAACTCATCTGGTATTTTGATCTGCTCTGCCAGTTTACCGTCCAGGCAGTGAATGTGAAAATTTCCCTTAATGATTCTTTCTACTTGTTACTTGCCCACATAGCTGTGTGTCGTCAACAACTTGAATAATACTATTGCAAATACCTGTTTCATATCATTCATAAATATTCTGAGCACTAGGGATCCCAGAACCGAACCTCTTCCTTCCCCAGATGGAGCATTTTCATTTATCATCACTCTCGTCTTCTATTGCTAAGCCAATTCTCATCCATCCAGACAAATCATCATCCATTCATGAGCCTTAACCTTCCCTACTAGTCACACATTAGGAACTTTGTCAAACCCCTTTTGAGAAGGTAGTGGTGAGCTGCCTTCTTGAACCGCTGCAGTCCATATGGTGACAGACTTCTTTGTAGCAGTTTGTTACAACTGAGTGGCTTGCTGGGCCATTTCAGAGGGGCAGTTAAGAGTTAACCACATTGCTGTGGATTTGGAGTCACATATAGGCCAGACCAGGTAAGGACGGCAGATTTCCTTCCCTAAAGGACACTAGATGGGATTTAATGACAATGACAATCCAATAGTTTCATGGTCACCATTACTGATATTAGCTTTTTATTCTAGATTTATTAATTAACTGAATTTAAATTCCCCAGCTGCCATGGTGGGATTTGAACTCCTGTCTCTGGATCATTAGTCCAGGCCTCTGGATTACTACTAAATCCAACTGCATCTATTGGTTTATCCTCCTCTTTTGGTTTATTTACAAGGAAATCCAGTAAGTGTGTAAAGCGTGACGTATTGCTAATAAAACTATGCTAACTGCTTCTTACTATGTATGTGCTCTCATGCTGTTCATTTATAGCACCCTGTAGACTGCACACGTGAATTTTTTACACTGAGTATTAAGCTAACACAGTTGTAATTACCAGGTTTGTGCCTTACTCGTTGTTTGAATATATTCATTTCCATCAGGTATCACATGAGAGCAATCGGGTGTGGCAGACCTAGCTAACTTTTTCTCCTCTGTAACATGAAGGACATTTGTTGAGCCGTGCCACCAGCCCGGCTGAGATCCACTTACTCAATATGGACTGGATGTCAAACCGAGGATCTTCCTGGTCTGCAGGGCTCAACAACTCACTGTTTTAAACAGCTTAGCCACAGGAGAGCCTGGTTGCCTGGTTTTTAAGCCTATTTCTGTCCAGAGCCATATTCTACCTCCTACTCTGTGACTCCCTTGTTTAAGCCATAATGTGGAATCTGTCCAGAGCTTTCTGAAAATCCGCGTATACAATATCAACTGCATTTTCCGTGTTCATCATGTCCAATAATGGCTTGGAAAAGCCTTGAGGGGCTGAATGGCCTACTCCTATTACTATGATTCTAAAAACATGGAACACTTTAATTAAACACTTGCTGACTATCTTAACTCCTTCAAAAAGTTATACTTTTCAAAGTGTTCACCCACTAGATCTTTCAAAATCATTTTGAAGATTTTTCCCTGCAACATTAAACTTACAGCTCTGTAGTTTCCAAGTATGTCTTGAGCCTTTTTTTAAATAAATAATTGAGTTATTTTAGTGCTTTCCCAGTGCTCAGGAATCTCTCTAAATTAGTAAAAATGTGAGCTGAGTCTTCACTAATTTCAATCCCCATCTCCTTTAAGACTCCCATGATGGCTCAGCTCACTTATACAGTGAGGACTGAGTCATCTAGACTGCTCATAGAAGGCAGCAGGAGAGGGCTTCCCTGATTGCTCAGTTGGTTAGGTCAGTGAACAGCTGAACATTCAAGCCATGATTCTTGGTTTCATGGAATAGAAATTTACAGCACAGAAGGAGGCCATTCAGCCCACTGTGTCTGTGCTGACCAAAAAAGAGCTATCCAGCCTAATCCCACTTTCCAGCTCTTGGCCCGTAGCCCTGTAGGTTACAGCACTTCAAGCGCATATCCAAGTACTTTGTAAATGTGATGAGGTTTTCTGCCTCTACCGCCCTTTCAGGCAGTGAGTTCCAGACCCCCCCCCCCACCACCACCCACTGGGTGAAAAAAGTTCTCCTCAACTCCCCTCTAATCCTTCTCCCAATTACTTTAAATCTATGCCCCCTCGTTATTGACCTCTTCTAAAGGAAATAGGTACTTCCTATTCACTCTATTTAGGCCCCTCATAATTTTATACACCTCAATAAGGTATCCCCTCAGCCTCCTCTGTTCCAAAGAAAACAACCCCAGCCTATCCAATCTTTCTTCATAGCTAAAATTCTCCAGTCCTGGCAACATCCTTGTAAATCCCCTCTGTACTCTCTCTTGTGCAATCACATCTTTCTTGTAATGCGGTGACCAGCTGTGGCCTAACTAGTGTTTTATACTGTTCAAGCATAACCTCCCTGCTCTTACATTATTTTATTAGCCGAGGCATAGAATACATCCTGTATGCCATCTCAACCACCTTATCTACCTGTCTTGCTACCTTCAGGGATCTATGAATTGTGATGAGTTGGCTAATTTTGGTTGACTCTGCGGTAGAGTTGAGCTGCAATTGGCCCTGGATTTGGAAAGGGAAAATCGGCTGGGGTCCTTTTTGTGTTTTATTTTTGAAAACTCAGGATGGATTGATATTCAAGTTATAGGAACAAGACCTCAATAGGGCTGGATCCCACCATTCGTTGGTATTCATGTGTACTTTTCTACCTCGCTGGAAGTGATTCAAAGAATAGTAGGTTGTTGCTGACTATTTCTAAAATATGTTTTTTTTTAATCACTTTTTTCTTAGTGCCGATAGCAAAGTTAGGATCTGGGATGTACGGAAAGCTTCTGGGAGTTTAATTGTGCTTGACCAGCACAATGATGAAATTACCAAATCTTCTTCAGAGGCAGGTAATAAGCCTGTTAAATGTTTGCTTGCAAGGCAAGTTATTTATTTGTCTGCAAGCCCTTTCTTTGATACCCCCCCACCGGCCATGTCTGGACTATAGAGCAGACAAGTGACTTTGTGTAAAGTCTGAGGGGCTGAATGGCCAACTCCTGTTCCTTTGTCTCCTGATGCTTTTTAATTAGCTACTAATTACTGTACCCTTTCTCTCCTGTAGTTGGGTGACTCTTGCTGGGCTCAAGTTTCACTGGCTTTTCCCAGTTGCTATACTAAATGTTTGAACTTAGTCTCATTGGTCTATTCAACCACATGAGGCATCATAGCAGCACCCAATCTTGTCCTACCACATATCCACACACAGACTTTTCAGCAGTGGTCACTGGATAATGGTTGTGATAGGAATCCTCCTATATATTTTTTTCTCATAGCCCACAGAGGCTAAAGCCAGTTGCAGCAATCTCAGTACTTGCCAGGTTGGGATCAGCTAATTCACTAGGGATCAAACGTGTGACCTCTTTGGACAAACAAGAAAAAGCTATTGCAAATGCTGGAAATCTAAAGTAAAAATGGAAATTTCTGGAAATACGCAGCAAATCCATCAGCATCTGAAAAGAGAAAAGACAATGATTCGTGTGTAGACCCTCATCAATACTCATCCCTCAATTTATAGAATACCACAATTTCTATTAGCAGTCATTGGTGAAATATTAATAAACATGAATTTTATCCTTTTTTCTTTGACAGCAAATACTGCTCATAATGGACGTGTTAATGGTCTGTGCTTTACTAGTGATGGACTTCACCTTTTAACTATTGGCACAGACGATCGCATGAGACTCTGGAATAGTTCCACGGGACACAATACACTGGTACTATCTGCTTTCCACACATCATAAACCTAAATGGAACTAGATTTTAATTGAAATTTAATTATTAAACATTTTAGAGGTGTGCTTTTGGTTGTTTAGTAAAGAAAATAATTAACAGTAGCCTTATTTACTTATGAATAAATGTTTACAAAGTATCAATAAAATGAAAAAGAAACTACAAATTATGGAAAACAGAAAATGCTGGATATACACGGTTAGTCGGCCTCTAAAGAGAAAAGACAGGTTGTAATGTTTTAGTGTGTACCTTTCATCAAAACTGAAGATTGATAGATAAATGGATATTTAAGAAAGATTAGAAAAAATGGAATGAAAAGGGGAAAGGAAATCGGAGCAAGTGAGTAGAGGGTAGAATGACCTGCAAACTGGTTAATAGAAAACTGTTAGATGATATAGTGGGTCATCAGTGAGGTGATAGAGAGACAAAGAAGGACAACAGAATATGCAAATATTTAAGATGATGAAAAAAGCCACACAAAGTTTTCAATTAAATAGTTTGTAGGTCATTCTACCCAGTAATCACCTCTGATAGGCACATCTGTTGATTCTCTCTCCCCACTCTTTCTCATGCATGTGCAGTTGCTCCAAAACTATGACTACATCTTCAAAGCAACTGCATTTCCCTAAATCTTGCACAGTTAGCGGCAAAACTGCAGTTACGACTTGACTGATCTGTGTAGGACCTTGACGGATGTTGGGGCCTGAGCCATAGGGGCCAGAAATGGCAAAAGCTTATGGGATCACCAAGAAGGTCAGCATGCCTGCAGATAGATGCAAAAAGAGGACCTGGCCGAAGTGCCTCTGCCACCCAGTAGTTGGAATACTCCAGAAAATCCCACCACAAGAAGACTCTTGATGCCTCTGCCAGCACATGTGTTGCTGTATTTACTTTACAGGGTTGTGTCTTGATTTGCTCTTGCTGTGGGAGATTGCCGTTTCATGTAAAGAAGGTCTGAATTTTTTCTTTTTTCCAGCTTTTCCTCTTGGGTTTCTCTCCTGGATACAGAAAATCATTCTGGGGTAGCGGTCCTACAGGCAACAGTGGCTCTTGAGTACATTGCTATTCATTGTGTGTTGTGGACTGTTCAACCACGAGAGACACTCAACATCCACACAAAAAACATTTCCAGCCAAGATTGCTGGATTGTGATCAAAAGTAGGAACCCTGGCAATTGTCCAGCTATATGGGACTGCCCTCACTCGCTTGCCTATCCTAGAAATGGCTCACACATAGGTTTAACATTGAGTGAGAATGGGATTGGACTTCGTAATGTAAACTTGTTCTGCTAATTACAAAATATTTCTTCAAAATATAAATCTTGAATTTTTCCTTACGGCTCAGAAGGGTCAGTCTATGCTGACCAGTAATCACTGCCTTCATCCTTGGCTGAGTTTCAATATACTATTCTGTTTAATTGGGACAAGCCTGAATGGAATTTGATTTAATTCATTCAGCTTGACCCACTTAAAATTTGGTTTTTCCGATGGCCTATTTTAACATATGTTCACATTTCATAAAAAGAAAATGAGTTACTTCTGAGGAAGATGCTGTTTGCCCTCCAATACAACTTTAATACTTTTTAGAAAGAAAATTGTACTTGGAATGATCGAATTTTATATCCACTCCGCAACAATGGGGAAGATTATTCTCTCGCCCCATTTGCTCCAACCTCCCCTTGTTTTCTCTCCTCCTCTCCTGAAGGCAGTGATTACTAGTCAGTACAGACTAGCCTTTCTGAGCTGTAAGGAAAATTTCAAGATTTGTTTCAAAGTAATATTTTGTATTTAACAGAATACATTTGAGTCAAATCCTATTCTCACCCAATGTTAAAACTATGTGTGAACCATTATTAGGATAGGCAGGAAAGTGTGAAGGGTCACACTTGAAATGGTATGGTATGGCTTACATTCTTCTCCGAAATTGCATGTAGCATATTTCATCAGCAGTGATTAGTATTCTCATGTTTCTGGCTTGACTTCTTGACTTTTGAGTTATTACTTACGGCTTTTGCATCACCTTTTCAAGATGTTGACATCTAGTTGGTGTCTGTCTGTCTGTCTCTCTCCTATCCCCCTCGCCCTCTCCTATCCCCCTTGCCCGCTCCTATCCCCCTCGTCTGCTCCTATCCCCCTCGCTCTCTTACTTCTTTCCTCCATCCCACCCAGTCTGATTTCCAAATGCACTTCTCCCTTTACTTCTGAGCTTGCCTCCCAGGACACTTACCAAAAGAAATTGAGACCTGTTTAACAGACTTGAAAACTTGCTTTGTTCTTAACTTGGCTGCATGTATCAAGGGTAATTACAATTGTTTGAATTTACTTATCAAGTTAATTTTTTATGGGCTACTATTAAAGAGCAGCATGTGTATATGCAGATGTTATGTTTAATCTACCAATTTGTATAGTCACCAGCTGTTCTGTGGCTAATTAATCCTTTTGGGATCCATGTTAAATTAGAGGAAGAGTAAATACATTTTTCTGAACTCAAGCAGCTGGAGCAACACTTTTGCTACTTTTCAATATTATTCCTTTGATATTGTTTTTCCTACTTTACTCAGTATTCATTTCTGATGAGACTAGAAAGGAGTTTGTACTGCAAATATTATTTCTATCATTGAGACCATTAGCTCAGCATACAGATCCTGAAGGTCCCAGATTTGATCTATGGTCTAAATTGAGATGTCTGATCTCAGTAGAGACAGCAGGAAGATGCTAGCAGGTGAGGATATGATCAGGCTTTTCTGATCATAGAAGAATATCAAAGCAGAATAGCCTGTCAAGACTGACTGGGCTCACACATGCAGAATGGCCACTTGGATGAGGTACTAGTGCTGCCAGTACCCATAGAACCATATTCAGTCATAAATCACGGCTGTCAGGAGTGATGGGGAAATCATGTGAGGGGGCAAAAAAACAAATCATTGAACACCTAGCTTCACCTAAAGAGATGAAGCCAGTGAAATGTTAGAACAGAGCTTTCAAATTCTAGAGATGAGATGAGTACAACAGAACTCTAGATATGACCTCAGCAATTTAGTAAACGTGCAGTGGTCACTAACTCAGAATGTGTTCAGCCACATTGATGCGTATTAGTCAAAGAATAATCACACACAACTGATGAGATGTCATTGTATGTCACACTGGAGAAGATGGGCAGAAAGCCTAACTTTGACTAGTTCTGTATGTATAGAGAATGGCATCTATAATCAACTGTCACATTTTGTTTGTTAATCCCTCTCTTGGTCATCATACCATTACTGGCCAAGAAAGTGGACAAAATACAAGCTTGTGTACAACCACGAGTTGTCAATGCTAGGGGAAGCACCCTTTTAGCAAAATGTTCCAGCACTAAGGCCTAGAAATTCACTAGCCTTAGCGCCGCTTTTGAGGCGCTAGAGGGACTAGCGCCAGAGTTATGGCCAGTTGAAAAATTCCCTGGGGCCCTAAAGCGGCGTTGCACCGGTAGCGCTGCGCCGGCACCAATGACGTCATCGGTGTGCGCAGCGTCCCGGTTGCCATGCCGACGGGCCCCAGCGCCGAAATTTAGTTGCGGCCGCCTCGCCCGTGGCAGCCGCAACTAAGACTCTGGCAACAGAGTCCAACATGTGTTTGCGCCGGCGCATTAAAGGCCCCGCGGCGGCCGGCCGCTTTCCCGCCGGCCGCCTGCCCACAGCTCCCTCCCCGGACTTCTCTCTCCACCCCCCCCCCCCCCCCCCCCAGAACAGATGCAAGCCCGGCACTTGTCCGAGGTGCCGGGCTCATTTTTAAACAGATTTGCGCGGGCCGCGGCCGGGTGCAGGCAGCTCCTCCTTAACGGAAGGAGGAGGCCTGCACTTCCCCAGCCTGCCGCACCGCATCGGGCGCCGCAGCGCCGGAATTGCGGCGCTAAACGGCAGTTAGCGCCCTTTTCCAGGCGCTAAGACCCTTCAGTAGCGCCGGCAGCCGTTTGGGCGCGGCGCTACTGAATTTTTGGCGCGCGCAGGGGGACTTAGCGCCGGCACTAACTTCCGGTGCTAAAGCCCTGGCTAAGCCAAAACCCAATTTCTAGGCCTAAATGTTTCCTGTGGAACGTAAAAAGCTAAATAAAGCCAAAGAAAGTATGGAACCGTTGCAATAGTGATGTTATTTTTCTAAATATCAAATACGGTGTATTACATGTATAATATGACTTTGCCTGTGGAATTAATTTAACAGACAAAAAGAGAAAGCTATTGGAAATCAGAAATTCGGAACAGAAAATGCTGGAAATGCATTGATCCGTCAGCATCTGAAAAGAAAAGGACATATTAATGTTTCATTTCGATCATTTATCTGAACCGAAATTGAATGCACGGAGAAAATTCTAGCCATATAGTATAGCACCATCACAACCAAATAGTGGGAAGGAGATGGAGGAACAAATTTGCAAGCAAATTTCAGAAATCTGTACAAACGATAGTGATAATGGGGGACAAGTTGCTACATTAGTTTATGATATAGTAGCAATAACAGACCTGGCTCAAACAACGGCAGGAATGGGAACTTAATATTTCAGGCTACAATGTATTCAGGAGGAATAGGGATGGAAAAGAAAGGAGGGAGGGTTGCAGTATTGTTCAAAGATGCTGCTACAGCCTGGTAAGGGATGATGTGCGTGAGGATTCAAAGACAAAATCTATTTGGTGAGAGTTAAGGAGATGTATGATTCTATGATTCTAACTGCAAAGTTTCTCTATAGAACCTTTTCAGACATTGTGTAGCAACTGTAACAGGTTACAAAATGTATATTTCAGAACAAATGCGCCTCACCTTGTTTTCACACATATTTGGGGTTAAACAAAATTATAATTTTATTTTAGTTTATTTCCCTACCTCTCACTTTAAAACATCTCTATTTGCCTTGCACTATTTCTTGGTTGAGAAAAAACACTCTCTGTTTCTGCTCTATAGCAAACTCATACGAAATGCAAGCTTGACTTGCTCTTGAAATTGCTCCTTTCTTTCTATTAGAGAAGCAGATTGCTTCTGCTCAGTCCCAATCCATGATAATATGACTGAAATCAGGGCATTGCCTTTTGGGGAGCTTGGGACATTCCTCTATCATATTGGCCCAGAAATTCGGGTCGGAGGCTTCCCGCGGGTGCAAGCCTCTGACCTGCACTTACCTAGCGCGCCGGCCATTGAGCTGTGGGCCCCCGTGGGATTCCGATCCTGGGCCTCCTCCAACTGCCGGCGCGCAGTGCTTGTGTATCCCAGGGGCGCAGTTAGTTCGATGCGTCCCCTGGGATCACGTGGGCCATGGAGAGCCAATGGTAGCAGGGAAATGCCCATTCATAAAATTGACAGGAAGAGCTGTCAAAACTATAAATACTATAAGCCCCAAAACATCACTAAAACTTTAAATAAAAAAATTTTTAAATCACATTTTAAAAATAACTATAAATTACATAAAATAACTATTTTAAACAATAATTTAAATTTTTGAAAAAAATAATTACATTTTCTAACAGGGCTAAAAATAAACTTGCCTTTCTTTAAAGTATTTAAAAATAATAAACCTGTGGAAAAAAATGTTTTAATTTTAATTAATTCACTACTTACCTTGTTAAAAGCAGGCCTTGCGCCTGCTTTTTACATGTGTAACTTCTGGAGACTTACCCTCCCAGAGAACCTTTCAAAAAAAATGTAAGTTCCAGCGTACGCGTTCGACCTCTGAACCCCTTTAAGGGAACGGATGTTCCGGTTTCCCGTGCATGCGCAGTGCATGCACAAAACCGGCACTTCCATTGGGCCTACGGGTGAGTACCCCGTGCGTACTCACCCGTGGAGACCTGAATTTCTGGGCCATAATGTTGGTTCACCAACATTCTCTTCCACTGTTCTGACAAAAGGTCATCGACCTGAAACATTAACCCTAAGTTTCTCTCCAACTTGACCAACTGAGTATTTCCAGCATTTTCAGCTTTTATTTCAGACTTCCAGTATCTGCAGTATTTTGCTTTTTGTTTATCTGCCACTGTTAACACCAGTGGGTTCTACAGCTTAGCCTAGTTCAGGATAATTGTTTAAAATGAAATCAGCAAAGTTATAAAAACTAAAAAGATAGAAAACTGAAGTATTTTAAGAAGTAATTGCAATGATTTGACACTTCCAGGTGAACTACGGAAGAGTGTGCAATGAAAGCCGAAAGGGTCTCAAGTTTACCGTGTCCAGTGGCTGCAGCCCAGATTTTGCCTTTGTTCCTGTTGAAAGTTGTATTGCTGTTTATGACATCTACTCAGGACAACTGCAAACTGAACTCACGGGACATTATAATTATGTAAACTGCTGCACATTCCAGTCTGACTTCCAAGTAAGTAAAGTTCTTAGTCTGTACGTACTTTACTATAGTTAAAAGATCTACGGCTAACAGCCGAACTTAAACCGCCAATCATTCAGTGACAGAGATACTGATGATATTTCTAGACATGACCTGCACTTCAGTAACTTGAGCCCTCTGCATTTTCCAATATATGGAGGTTTAATTTCTAACCTATTAGAGATTGTTCAGCAAAAATTGGAAAGATATTCTTGCTGCAAGAAAATCTATACAAACTGGTTTTCTATTTAGTGCTTCTTCAGACAGATCAAATAAACCACTTTTGCAGCTTAAACAGGTAAAGGAACAGAAATTCAAATGTTTCTTATTCAAGATTGTGTTTTTTTGTTACATTTTGCTGGAGAAGGAAATGTGACTATACAGGTATATCTTCATTCTTGTGATGATAGTCAGATGTTTGAAACCAGTCACTTTATTTTTCATTGTAATGTGACACTGGTTGCAAGACCACTTTCTTGATCAGTACATTTCCAGCCCAATGAGGAATGAGGCATTACTGGATCTGGTTCTGGGGAATGAGGTGGGTCAAGTGGAGCAAGTGTCAGGAGGGGAACATTTAGGGAACAGCGATCATAGTATCATATGCTTTAGATTAGCTATGGAAAAGGACAAGGAGCAATCTCGGGTAAAAATACTTAATTGGAGGAGGGCAAATTTAAGTGGGTTGAGAACGGATCTGGCGCGGGTAAATTGGAATCAAAGATTGGCAGGCAAAACTGTAATCGAACAATGGGCTGCCTTTAAAGAGGAGATGGTTTGGGTGCAGTCGAGGTACATTCCCACGAGGGGGAAAGGTAGCGTAACCAAAGCCAGAGCTCCCTGGATGATGAAAGAGATAGAGAGTAAGATGAAGCAGAAAAAGGGGGTGTATGACAGATGTCACATTGAGAATACAAGTGCGAACCAGGCTGAATATAGAACGTTCAGCGGGGAAGTGAAAAAGGAAATAAGAGGGGCAAAGAGAGAGTATGAGAATAGACTGGCAGCTAACATAAAAGGGAATCCAAACGTCTTCTATAGGCATATAAATAGTAAAAGGGTAGTAAGAGGAGGGGTGGGGCCGATTAGGGACCAAAATGGAGACCTACGCATGGAGGCAGAAGGCATGGCTGAGGTACTAATTGAGTACTTTGCATCTGTCTTTACCAAGGAAGAAGATGCTGCCAAAGTCATAGTGAAAGAGAAGGTAGTTCAGATACTGGATGGGCTAAAAATTGACAGAGGTGGTAATAGAAAGGCTGGCTGTATTTAAAGTAGATAAGTCACCAGGACCAGATGAGATGCATCCTAGGATGCTGAGTGAAATAAAGGTGGAAATTGTGGAGTACTGGCCATAATCTTCCAATCCTCCTTAGCTACGGGGGTGGTGCCAGAGGACTGGAGAATTGCAAATGTTATACCCTTGTTCAAAAAAGGGTGTAAGGATAAATCGAGCAACTACAGGCCAGTCAGTTTAACCTTGGTGGTGGGGGCAGCTTTTAGAAACAATAATCCAGGACAAAATTATCAGTCACTTGGACAAGTGTGAATTACTTAAGGAAAGTCAGCACGGATTTGTTAAAGGCAAATCATGTTTACCTAACTTGTTAGAGTTTTTTGATGAGGTAATAGAGGGTTGATGAGGCAAATGCGGTTGATGTGGTATACATGGACTTCCAAAAGGCGTTTGATAAAGTGCCAGCAAAGTTGAAGCCCATGGAATAAAAAGAACAGTGGCAGCATGGATACGAATTTGGCTGAGTGACAGGAAACCGAGAGTAGTGGTGAACGGTTGTTTTTCAGACTGGAGGACGGTATACAGTGGTGTTCCCCAGGGGTTGGTACTAGGACCACTGCTTTTTTTATTGATATATATTAATGACTTGGACTTGGGTGCACAGGGCACAATTTCAAAATTTGCATATGACACAAAACTTGGAAGTATCATGAACAGTGAGGAGGATAGTGATAGACTTCAAGAAGACATAGACAGGCTGGTGGAATGGGAGGACATGTGGCAGATGCAATTTAATGCAGAAAAGTGCGAAGTGATACATTTTGGTAGGAAGAACGAGGAGAGGCAATATAAACTAAAGGATACAATTCTAAAGGGGGTGCATGAACAGAGAGACCTGGGGGTATATGTGCACAAATCGTTGAAGGTGGCAGGGCAGGTTGAGAAAGCGGTTAAAAAAACATACAGGATCCTGGGCTACATAAATAGAAGCATAGAGTACAAAAGCAAGGAAGTTATGATGAACCTCTATAAAACATTGGTTTGGCCTCAACTGGAGTATTGTGTTCAATTCGGGACACCATACTTTAGAAAGGATGCGAAGGCCTTAGAGAGGGTACAGAAAAAATTTACAAGAATGGTTCCAGGGATGAGGGACTTTAGTTACGTGGCTAGACTGGAGAAGCTGGGGTTGTTCTCCTTCGAGCAGAGAAGGTTGAGAGGAGATTTGATAGAGGCATTCAAAATCATGAGGGGTCTAGACAGAGTAGATGGAGAGAATCTGTTCCCATTGGCGGAAGGATTGAGAACTAGAGGACACAGATTTAAGGTGATTTAGCAGAAGAACCCAAGGCGACATGAGGAAAATCTTTTTTTACGCAGCAAGTGTTTATGATCTGGAATGCACTGCCTGAAAGGGTGGTAGAGGCAGAATCAATCGTGGCTTTGAAAAAGTAATTGGATAAGTGCCTGAAGGAAAAAAATTTGCAGGGCTACGGGGAAAGGGCGGGGGAACGGGATTAGCTGAAGTGCCCTTGCAGAGAGCCAGCATGGGCTCGACGGGCCGAATGGCCTTCTGTGCTGTAACCATTCTATGATTCTATATATTCAGACCAGCAGGAAATTCATATCTACACAAATGACCAGTCAGGACAAGGGAGAGCTAAACAGCCTGCTCTCTGGAAGCAGAAAGGATGTTGAATTATACCATGGGTAACTACTGTGAGTAGGGAGACCAGCTTGGGATGATCCTGATGCACCTTATACTGACAGGCACAGAATAGATCCATCACTTTTGTCCACAATTTGAATAGTGACAACAACAGAAACTCCACCAAAATTATATAGGAATACATAGGATTACATAGGATATACGGCACAGAAACAGGCCATTCAGTCCAATCAGTCCATACCGGCGTTTATGCTCCACTGAAGCATCCTCCCGTCTTTCCTCATCTATCTCTGTCAGCATAACCCTCTATTCCCTTCTCCCTCATATGCTTATCTAGCCTCCCTTAAATGCATCTTAAATTGTGTTTTTGATCCCAAAGTCTAAATCGTTAATAAATTGTGAACAACAGTGGTCCCAGCACTGATCCTTGTGGAACACCACTACCCACCTTCTGCCACTGTGAATAGCTACCCTTTACCCCTACTATCTGCTTTTTGTCTTGAAGCCAGCTAACTATCCATTCTGCTGCTTGACCCCTGACTCCACATTCTCTGACCTTGTTCATCAGTCTATTATGGGGTACCTTATCGAAGGCCTTTTGAAAATCTAGATAAATTACATCTACTGCATTACCCTTGTCTATTCTCTTTTTTTGACAAACTTGATTGAATTTTTTGAGGAGGTAACGAGGGTAGACGAGGGTAATGCATTTGATGTAGTTTATGTGGACTTTAGCAAGGCTTTTGATAAGGTTCCACATGGCAGACTAGTCACAAAGTTAAAAGCCCATGGGATCCAAGGTAAAGTGATTCAAAACTGGCTCGGAGACAGGAAGCAGAGGGTAATGGTTGATGGGTGTTTTTGTGACTGGAAGGCTGTTTCCAGTGGGGTTCCGCAGGGCTCAGTACTAGGTCCCTTGCTTTATGTGGTATATATTGATGATCTAGACTTGAATATAAGGGGTATGATTAAGAAGTTTGCAGATGATGCTAAAATTGGCTGTGGTTGATGCTGAAGAAGGAAGCTGTAGACTGCAGGAAGATATCAATAAATTGGTCAGGTGGGCAGAACAGTGGCAAATGGAATTCAATCTGGAGAAGTGTGAGGTAATGAATTTGGGGAGGGCTAACAAGGAAATGGAACGCACATTAAATGATAGGACACTGAGTAGTGTAGAGGAACAAAGGGACCTTGGAGTGCATGTCCACAGATCCCTGAAGGTAGCAGGCCAGGTAGATAAGGTGGTTAAGAAGGCATACGGAATGCTTGCCTTTATTAGCCGTGGCCTAGAATACAAGAGATGGGGGGAGGGGTTATGCTTCAACTGTATAAAACACTAGTTAGGCCTCAGCTGGAGTACTGCGTGCAGTTTTGGTCACCACATTACAGGAAAAATGTGATTGCACTGGAGAGGGTACAGAGGAGATTTACAAGGATGTTGCCGGGAGTAGAGAATCTTAGCTATGAGGAAAGACTGGATAGGCTGGGTCTGTTTTCATTGGAACAGAGGAGGCTGAGGGGAGACCTTATTGAGGTGTATAAAATTGAGGGGCATAGATAAAGTGGATAGAAAGGACCTAATTCCCTTAGCAGAAGGGTCCAAAACCAGGGGGCACAGATTTAAAGTAATTTAAAGGTTTAGAGAGGATTTGAGGGGAAATTTCTTCACTGAGGGTTGTGGGGGTCTGGAACTCACTGCCTGAAAGGATGGTAGAGGCAGGAACCCAAACCACATTTCAAAAGTACTTGGATGTGCACTTGGGATGCTCTAACCTGCAGGGCTACGGACCAAGAGCTGGGAAGTGGGATTAGGCTGGATGGCTCTTTGTTGGCCGGTGCGGACATGATGGCCTCCTTCCGTGCTGTAACTTTCTATGATTTATCTCTCCAAAAAATTCAATGAGGTTGGTCAAGCAAGACTTTCCCTTTTGAAATCCATGCTGACTATTCATAATTATATTTTTGGTTTCTAGATGTTCTTCTATTTTGTCCATTGTTTTTCCTACCACCGATGTTAAGCTGACTGGTCTATAGTTCCCTGGACATGTTCTATCTCCCTTCTTAAATATAGGTATCGTGTTAGCTATCCACCAGTCCTCTGGCACTACACCTTTTTCTAATGAATTATTAAATGTGTGTAATAATGCCTCTGCTATCTCTTTCCTAGATTCTTTTAAAATACACGGGTGTAATCCAGGGTTTTTTTCCTCTGAGTTTGATTCGTTTATTTAATATATCTCTTTTTATTTTAAATGCAATTATTTCATTACTAATCTCATGATCCAATGTCCTGTCCACCTGTTCTATTTCCCTGGTAAATACTGAGGCAAAGTAATTATTTAATATTTCTGCTCTCTCTATCACTGCCTGTGGTATTATCCTGTCCATCCTTTAGTGGCCCTATTCCCATCCCGACCGTCCTATTTTTATTGATGTGCCTGTAAAATATTTTACTATTTTTTGTTTTATGTTCCTTGATAATTTAACTTCATAGTTCCTCTTTGCCTTCCTAATTGTTTTTTTGATTTATTTCCTAATCTCTTCGTATTTTCCCTTTTCATGCTGTCCCCTGCTGTCTATGTACTTAATATATGCCTCTTTCGTTAACCTCAATTTTTCCCTTATGGCTTTATCCATCCATGGTGTCTCATTTGTGTTTAGCTTGTTCTTGTTTTTTAGCGGAATATATTTTTCCTGGACTCTGTTGAACACTGTTTTAAATGTTTCCCATTGCTGTTCTACGTCATTGTTTGCCAATATTGTTGTCCATTTTATTTTTCCAAGTTCTATTCTCAGCCCCTCAAAATCAGCTTTTCTCCAATCTATGGTAAATCAACTAAGAGTTTGCAGCTACTACACCTCAGGGGCATAAACAGCACAACTAGAAACTAAATGGTGCCTAGCTGACCTCCCAGTCCCTTAGCTCTCAGAGGAGAGCACAGACACAGCTAAGTACCCCAATCTAGGCCAGCAAAATCCAAAAAGTAATCAGACTTGCACTCCAGCAAAATCCCAGAGCTAGATGGTTCCCTGCTAATTTTACATAACATTGCTAATGAGGTTCTGGAGATGGGCCCCCTCCCAGAGTTCTTCAACTCTCCACAATGATCCTAATTCACAGAAAGAATAATATTCTATTGCATGTGCGTCATACAGATGCCTGCACTTCTGAACAGCGACTACAAGATACCAACCAAAAGGTTGGACTCCGTGGTTCCCAGTCTAGTCGCCAGGCTTCATACAAGGTTGGCTCTTGGCAGATAGCACCAGATTCCTTTTTAATATGTGTCAGTGCAGTAAAACAAACATGCCAACCTTGGAACTATCACCTGACAGAAAAGATTTTTCAGCAAGTAAAACGGGGCTTCCTACTCTCATATTTGAAGGAATGACCTTTGAGGATACATTCACACAGTTAGTCAAAATCCTCTACTCCACTTCCTCATCCTTAGTGTGAACAAATGGCTATACCTTCGCCACGTTCCCCTCCTGTTTGCTTTGTTCATAGAACTCCGATATGGGTGGCGGAGCCCTTTTACCTCAGGAATTTGGGTTCAAACTCAATCCAGATTGAAAGAAGGAAGTCTATCTGTTAGCTGTAAGGATCCAATGTGAAATGATTTAGGGCAGTCTCAATCCAGTTCTGAGTGGGTATAGGCTTACAACACAAAACTGTCCCGAATGACTGGTGTGGAAAATGAAAAATTTGTCACATAATGCAGTACAAGGTTCTCTCCTGAGGTTGGGGCTGAGACATGTTTTGGAGCAGAGAGTAGAGAGAGCTTTACACTGCATCTTACTATAAGTCGTCTGCTTGATGCTCACACTTGGGGCGCGATCTTGCCAGCCCTGTGGAGGCAGGACTGCCGGAAAAATGGCAGAATTTGGGGGCGGGTGCCCAACCCGCCTCCGTGCCATCTTGCCAGGAGGCAGGTAGCCGACCTGCGTTGGGTCCCGTCTCCTTGGAGGCGGGAAGGGAATTAGTGCCAACTACCTGTTAATAGGCAGATAAGAGGATTATCCCCATTTTACCCACACAAGTGCAGACTTCCCGAAGGCTCCGAACCCCGCCAGGGTCACCGAGGAGAGTAGTGGGTCTGCGGGGTGCAAAAGTGCACTGTGGAGGTAAATGATGGGTGCAAGTGTGGAGGTGCGTATGTGAGGTAAGTGGAAAGTGTTAGTAAAAGTTTACTTACCTTTGTTTCTTCCTGCAGGCTTTAAGAGTTGGGTATGCGGAGAATCTCGCACCTCCGCGGCAGAGATGACAGATGGCTGTTACATTCTCCAATGCAACAACCATCTAATTTCTGCAAAAGAAAGAGGTTTGATGAGTCTTGAATTCAAGAACTCATTTTTGACAGATCAAACGTCATACTTTGATGTTCTCTGTAACCGGCTTTCCCTTAATTGGCCTGCTAAGCCCGCTTTAACAAGGTCAGTCAAGGGAAAATAGCGTGGGTTGGCCAGAAATTGATGGAGGCGGGACTGAACTGTTAAAGTGGGAGTCATGCCTCCAAAGGTTCCCCATTGGCAAAATCCAGCCCTTGGTGTCTAAAATGGGAACATCATCTTTCCCCTGCATTAACATATTTTTTATTTTTTTTATTTTTTTTTTTATAAAGAACTCCTATCCAGGGCCATCTATACAGGGCCATATAAACAAGCCACTACATCCAGGTGGTACAGGGTAGTGGAGTGGAGTGCAAATTATCACTGTCATCTGTATAGAGTGCTATTTTGTGCTCTGCATTTGCCTCCCAGCATCCTTCAGTCCACCAATGCTTTTCTGGCTTTTGAACTACAAACTTGATTATTTCAAAGGATATGCTCTGGCCAGGTCAGCTCACTACCCGACCCTGAAATAAATCTGAGAGTCCTACCCAATTGCTTGCAAAGAGGAAGGTTTCAAGTACTTGGGCTTGACTGTGACACCCAAACTTGCAGGCCTTAACAAAAAAAAACTTCCTTCTCCCCAACCTTTCCACTATATATGTAGACTCAAACAGATGGAATACCACTAAGGAGACCAAGCACTATAAAGGTAGCATGCTCCTACATCTCCTAGCTGTTCCAGATGTTTCGTATTCCAGCAAAACAATTCGCTAATCTTAACAGACGCATCTTCTGTATCCTATGCTTCAGAATATACTTGTGACATTTACAGCTTCCCAAGAGGGAAGATAGACTCAGTCTCCTGAACTTCCATCTCCTCTATTGGACACTGCAATTGCCTGGAATAATGTGTCCTTCTAAAACGTCTGGCTCGGAATGGAGGCAACTGTTACCTGACCAATCCCATTGCATGCTCTCTCTTTCTCATTCCCCAGAAAATGCTAGCTGTTGCCCAAAATTGCCCAATAGTATACCCAACCCTAGCAGCCTGGAGGGAAGCATGGATTACACTGAAGGTGCCCTAGGGCCCATCAGTCCTCTCTCTGCTGATGAGGCAGATTCAATCTTCCAGAGACTTTCAACCTCCATCTGCAGCATACTGAGAGATAATTAGCACAAAATCTTCCCGGACCCATACATTACCCAAAAATGCTCCATAAATTCCACCGAATTCTGTCAGATAAGTGTTGCCAAACCAGTAGCCATATGGGCACTATCAAACATGCATCCTGATCCTGCTCACCAATTTTGGGCAGAGGTTCTGAAGACAACTGTACCAATCCAGCTACTTCTAATGGGACAAGGAACCCCCCACCAACAACATGTTCATTCAACTTTCTTTCTAAGCACCGATAGATGCATCCCTCAGTACTGGAGCATTTTATTGCTTAGTAGAGAACCCCAAGGACAAATATCAATTGACACATGCACGAGGGCTTACTCCGGAACCTTTTTTTTTAGCCAATCCCAACTTTAGAAGGGAGTGAAAACCATAAGGATCCTTTCTGAGAAAGCTGTAAAGATCCCTTTTTAGGTAGTCAGTATTGACCTTCTGGTGAGACAAATAAGAATATTATTCAAGAACATTTAAGGATAGTGTCGAAGCAGAGTGGGGAAATTGAAATTGGGATGGAAAATTGAGTTGTTTGATTCCATTTCCTTAAAACCTTTCATTTGAATTTGAGGAATAAAATATACAACTGTTAGTGATAACTATAGTATTCGAAATGAAGTGTCACTGTTGTGAAGAATTAAGGTTAACTTTAATAACTTGGTTCTTTTCTGTTCTTCTGAATGGGTTTCTTTAAACAGTGAGTGCCGATGACAGTGACTGGCAGAAGTCCCTGAGTTCAGCAATGAAAAGAAGCTGCATTAACATATGGTTGAAATGACATAATTGCTGAGGTATTCTGAGCTATGATTGTATCTCTGCTAAAGCTACTTCAGTTCCTTCTTCCATCTGGACTTAGTAATTTCTGCCAGCCAATTCTCCTAATGATGCAATGAACACTCTGTTTAAAGGGACATACTAGTTCTTTTGTGTGTGGAGGAGAGAGGATGAAATGGGAACTTTGAATTTAAACTGCTTCTCTCAGTCTGTTTATTTTTATGTTAAAAAAATACACTATCTGTTAGGGGGAAATTGTGAATTTTGTCACTCTCAGAAAACCTGCTGTAGATTTACTATTGAGAACTGGTCTTCCAACATATGCAAAATGTGTTTTAAATATAATCTTCCCTTTGCAGGAGCTTTATAGTGGTGGCAGTGATGTTAACATTTTAGCATGGATTCCAGATCTTGGTCGAACATGTGTGGAAAATGATGAACAAAAGGGGGTAAGAGTAAAAAATTATACAGTATATTTTATTTCTACAAAATAAAACTGCTCCTCTTTACATGATATTGTAATATCTTCTACCATAGAACCACAGAAGGAAGCCATTCATCCCATTGTGTCAATTCAATTTAAAACTAATTCCATTGCCACACTCTCTCCCATAGTATTTTCTGCTTCACATATTTCTCCAATTCTCTCAAAATACGCAGTAGTCTCTGCATCAACTATTCCATGCTCTGCATAAAAAAAATTCTCCTAAAACCACTCCTCACCCTCTTAGTGACAATTTTAAATTGATGAACCCCCTCATCACAGACTCTTGAACTGAAGGAAATTGTCATCATCATTTTAAAAATCTCTATTAAATCTACTTCAGGTGTCCAGTGGAAATAGTTTCAGAATCTCAAACCTCTCCTCAGAACGACAGTTGCCTATCCCTCTTATCCTGGTGAATCTACGTTGTACACTCTCCTTGGCTTTAATGTCATTTCTATAATGGCACACCTAAAAGTGCATGCAGTACTGCAGTCTAACCAATGTTTTGTATAAATTCAGCATTACTACTTTCCTCTTGTACTCAATGCCCCTATGTATAAAAGCCAAAATTCTATTACCATTCTTTGTGGCTTTACCTGCCTGCACACATACTTTCAAGGAACTATGTTTTTGAACCCCTACGTCTCATATTCAACCACATTCTTCCATTGAGTGTATACTCACATTTCTTGTTTTCCATCTTAAAATGTATTCCACGCACTTTTCCGCATCAGTATATGGTAGCATAGTGGTTATGTTACTGGACTCGTAATCCAGAGTCCTGGACTAATGATCCGGAGACATGAGTTCAAATCCCGCCACGGGCAGCTGGGAAATTCAGTTAATTAAATAAATCTGGAATAAAAAAAGCTAGTATCAGTAACGGTGATCAAAAAACTACCATATTATCGTAAAAATCTTTAGGGAAGGAAATTTGCCATCCTTAGGTCTGGCCTATATGTGATTCCACAGCAATGTGGTTGACTCTTAACAGCCCTCTGAAATGGCCTAGCAAGCCACTCAGTTATACCAAACTGCTACAAAGTATACTAAGAATAAAACCGGATGGACCACCCGGTATCAACCGAGGCACCAGACATGACAAAGGCACACCCAGTCCCAGTCGACCGTGCTAAGTCCTCCTCACTAACATCTGGGACATGTGCCAAAATTGGGAGAGCTGCCTACAGATTAGTCAAGCAACAGCCTGACAGTTATACTGAACCATGACAGAATCGTATCTTTCAGCCAATGGCCCAAACTCCTCCATCACCATCCCTGGGTACGTCCTGTCCTAACCGCAGGACAGACCCACCACAGGTGGCGGCACAGTGGTATACAGTCGGAAGGGAGTGGCCCTGGGAGTCCTCAACATTGACTCCGAACCCCATGAAGTCTCATGGCTTCACGTTAAGCATGGGAAAGGAAACCTCCTGCTGATTACCACCTACTGCCCTCCCTAAGCTGAGGAATCAGTGCTTGTCTATGTTAAACAGCACTTGGAAGAAGCACTGGGGGTAGCAAGGGCACAGAATGTACATCACCAACAGTGGCTCAGTAGCACCAGTAGTGACCGAACTGGCTGAGTCCTGAAAGACATAGCTGCCATGCAGCAGGTGGTGAGAGAACCAACATGAGGGAAAAACCTACTTGACTTTGTCCTCACCAATCTACCTGTCGCAGATGCATGTGTCCATGACCGTATTCATAGCACTGACCACCGCACTGTCTTTGTGGAGACGAAATCCCATCTTCACACTGAGAACACCCTCCGTCGTGTTGTGTGGCACTACCACCGTACTAAATGGGATAGATTCAGAACAGATCTAGCAGCTCAAAACTGGGCATCCATGAGGCGCTGTGGGCCATCAGCAGCAGCAGAATTGTATTCCACCACAATCTGTAACCTCATGGCTCAGCAGATCCTCACTCTACCATTATCATCAAGCCAGGGGACCAACCCTGGTTCAATGAGGAGCGTAGAAGAGCATGCCAGGAGCAGCCCCAGGCATATCTAAAATGAGGTGCCAACCTAGTGAAGCTACTACACAGGACTACATGCATGCATGCTAAACAGCGGAAGCAGCATGCTATAGACAGAGCTAAGCGATCCCACAACCAACGGATCAGATCCAAGCTCTGCAGTCCTGCCATATCCAGTCGTGAATGGTGGTGGACTAATGGGAGGTGGAGGCTCCATGAACGTCCCCATCCTCAGTGATGGCGGAGCCCAGCACGTGAGTGCAATAGACGAGGCTGAAGCGCTGGCAACCATTTTCAGCCAGAAGTGCCGAGTGGATGATTCACCTCTGCCTCCTACCGAGGTCCCCACCATCACAGAAGCCAGTCTTCAGCCAATTTGATTCACCCCATGTGATATCAAGAAACAGCTGAGGTCACTTGATACAGCAAAGGCTATGGGCTCCGACAATATCCCAGCTGTCGTGCTGAAGACTTTTGCTCCAGAACTAGCCACGCCTCTAGCCAAGCTGTTCCAGTATAGCTACAACACTGGCATCTACCCGACTGTGGAAAATTGCCCATGTATGTACTGTCCACAAAAAACAGGACAAATCCAAACCAACCAATTACCGCCCCTTTAGTCTACTCTCAATCATCAGCAAAGTGATGGAAGCTGTTGTTAACAGTGCTATCAAGTGGCACTTACCAATAACCTGCTCACCGATGCTCAGTTTGGGTTCCGCCAGGACCACTCGGCACCAGACCTCATTACAGCCTTGGTCCAAACATGGACAAAAGAGCTGAATTCCAGAGGTGAGGTGAGGTTAGAGCATCAAGGCAGTATTTGACCGAGTGCGGCATCAAGGAGCCCAAGTAAAATTGAAGTCATTGGGAATCAAGTGGTAAACTCTCCACTGCTGGAGTCAACAGAAGATGGTTGTGGTTGTTGGAGGCCAATCATCTCAGCCCCAGGACATCACTGCAGGAGTTCCTCGGGGCAGTGTCCTAGGCCCGACCATCTTCAACTGCTTCATCAATGACCTTCCCTGCATCATAAGGTCAGAAGTGGGGATGTTCGCTGATTATTGCACAGTGTTCAGTTCCATTCGCAACTCCTCAGATAATGAAGCGGTCCGTGCCCACATGCGGCAAGATCTGGACGACATTCAGGCTTGGGCTGATAAGTGGCTAGTAACATCCGCACCAGGCAATGACCATCTCCAACAAGAGAGTCTAACCACTGTCCCTTGACATTCAATGGCATTACCATTGCCGAATCCCCCCTATCAACATCCTGGGGGTCACTATTGGCCAGAAACTTAACTGGACCAGCCACAAATACTGTAGCTGCAACAGCAGGTCAGAGGCTAGGTATTCTGCAGCAAGTGATTCACCTCCTGACTTCCCAAAACCCTTCCACCATCTACAAGGCACAAGTCAGGAGTGTGATGGAATACTCTCCACTTGCCTGGATGAGTGCAGCTCCAACAACAGTCAAAAAGCTCAACGCCATCCAGGATGAAGCAGCTCGCTTGATTTGCACCCCATCTGCCACCTTAAACATTCATTCGCTCCCTCCACCACCAGCGCACCGTGGCTGCAGTGTGCACCATCTACAAGATGCACTGCAGCAACTCGCCAAGGCTTCTTCGGCAGCATCTCCCAAAACCACGACCTCTACTGCCTTGGAGGACAAGGGCAGTAGGCGCATGGGAACACCATCTGCTCCAAGATCCCCTCCAAGTCACATATCATCCTGACTTGGAAATATATCGCCGTCCCTTCATCGTCACTGGGTCAAAATCCTGGGAATCCCCCCCTAACAGCACTATGGGAGTACCTTCACCACACGGACTGCAGCGGTTCAAGAAGGCGGCTCACCACCACTTTCTCAAAGGCAATTAGGGATGCGCAATAAATGGCCTTGCCAGCGACGCCCACATCCCATGAACGAAAAAAAAATTGCATCTGCCATCCATCTGCCCATTCCGCTAACTTATCTATGTCTTCCTGAATTATTTCAGTCTTGCTCACTGTATGCTAAACCTCCTATATTTTTATCATCAGCAAATTTGGAGATTGTGTTCCAAATCATAGGTATCTAGAGAACCAAAGAAGACCCAGCACTGACGCCTAGAGTACATGACTTCCAACCCTTCTCCTGTATGGGCACCATCCAGTTACCTTAAATCTTTGTTTCCTATCAACCAATTTTCTTTCATTGCTGCTACATTTTCTTTTAAACAATATGCTTCAACTTCCTAACCGGCAGAAACCTCCGAGCAGGTGCCCACATCAGTCAGGGAATTATGTTTGGAGGGGTGCCAAAGAGAGTATATATCTTTTTAATGTAGGAATATAGAAATATTGGCCCAGAAATTCGGGTCGGGGGCTTCCCGCGGGTGCAAGCCCCCGATCTGCACTTAACTAGCGCGCCGGCCATTGAGCTGTGGGCCCCCGTGGAATTCCGATCTGGGGCCTGCTCCAGCTGCTGGCGCGCAGTGCTTGCGTATCCCAGGGGCGCAGTTAGTTCGATGCGTCCCCATGGATCACGTGGGCCATGGAGAGCCAATCGGAGCAGGGAATGCTCCATTCATAGGTTTGACAGGAAGTGCTGTCAAAACTTAGAAATACTACGGCCCCAAAACATCACAAAATCTTCAAATAAATTTTTTTTTAAATCACATTTTTTAAATAAACTATAAGTTACATGAAATAACTATTTTAAACAATAATTTAAATTTTTGAAAAAAATAATTTTATTTTCTAACGGGGCTAAAAATAAACTTACCTTTCTTTAAAGTATTTAAAAATAATAAACCTGTGGAAAAAATATGTTTTAATTTTAATTAATTCACCACTGACCTTGTAAAAAGCAGGCCTTACGCCTGCTTTTTAAATGTGTAAATTCTGCAGACTTACCCTCCCGGGAAAACCTGTTCGTCCTCTTAACCCCTGCTTTCAGGGGAACGGAAGCGCTGGTTTCCCGCGCATGCGCAGTGCATGTAAGAAACCGGCACTTCCATTGGGCCTACGGGTGAGTACCCCGTGCGTACTCACCCGTGGAGACCCGAATTTCTGCCCCATTGCTTTCATTCAAATTAGGAAAAGTTTAATTAACATTTTTTTAGAAAATGAGATAGCTCTTTTGATTGCCCGATCATGCTCTTAGCTAAATGATGGCGAGTCCACGTTTGATTCCCAGTATGTGATGAGTTTGCTGATCTCAGCCAAAATTCGTTCTCATGACTCTATTCTGCTGGAAAGTATCTAAGTGTGAACATCAGTTGAGAACAGGATCAGCCTCAACTGTGATGCCTGTTTAAATAGTCTGCTGATACTCGTTGTCTAGTTTCCAGTTGGAAATTTTGGAGCAGAAGGAGGCCATTTGGCCATTGTTTCTATGCCACTTCAAGCTCTCCCACCAGAGCTATCTAATCCAATTTCTTTGCTCTTTTCCAGTACCCTTTAATATCTTTCTTCTTCAAGTATTTATCTAATTCTCCCATAACTGATGATTGACTTGGCTTCAGTTAGTAACATGAAGAAACACCACTTGGGCAAGCAACCAGAGGGCTCCCAGCCCATGGCATTGTACCACTGCATTGTCTTCAGGAGAGAAGGAGAAATTTGAGGGAAAGAATATTTCAAAATTAACATCTTACTTTGTCACTTGGTGATGTTTTGCCATTAATTAAATTCTAATAATCCAGTTACCATTCTTAGTAAAATGCTTCAAGGTGTTAACCTTGGCTCAGTGATAGCACTCTTGCCTCTGAATCAGAAGGTCATGGATTCAAGCCCCACTCCAGAGAGCACATAATCTAGGCAGACACTTCAGTCCTGCACTGTTGGAGATGAAGCCAGTGAAATGTTAGAACAAAGTTTTCAAATTTTGGAGATGAGATGAGTACAACAGATCTCTAGATATGACCTCAGCAATTTAGTAAATGTGTAGTGGTCACTAACTCGGAATGTGTTCAGACACATTGGTGCGTGATAGTCAAAGAATAGTCACGCACAATTGATGAGATGTCATTGTATGTCACACTGGAGAAGAAGATGGGCAGAAAGCCTAAATTTGACTAGTTCTGTATACCTGCTCTCCTGATGGCAGTGATTCATGATTGTCAGCCATGGTGGCACTCTTGTCTCTGAGTCAGAAGATCAGGGGTTCAAACCCCACTCCAGAGACTTGAGCATTTAATCTAGAGTGGCACTCCTGTGCAGTACTGAGGGAGTGCCGCACTGTTGGAGATACTATCTTTTGGATGAGACATTAAACCGAGGTCTCATCTGCCCTCTCAGGGACGTAAAAGATCCCATGGCACTATTTGAAAAAGAGCAGGGGGGTTCTTCCGGTGTCCTGGGCAACATTCATCCCTCAATCAAAACCCAAAACAGATGGTCATGTCATTTATTTCATTGCTGTTTGTGGGAGCTTGCTGTGCGTGGATTGGTTGCTGCCTTTTCCTACATTACAACAGTGACTACTTAGCTGTAAAAACACTTTGGGACATTTTGAGGTTGTGAAATGTGCTATATAAATGCAAGTCTTTCTTTCTTTCAGAAAATAGTGTTCAAATTTATAGTTCATACCAAACTAAGATTATCTTTAAAAAATAATGATTAATCTTCCTCAATTCCTTATGATGTGCAGTCTTTGGGAACTGGCAGACTGAGAGGAACTGGCAGGATAAATAGTTATCTTAATGTCTTCTGCAAAAGAACATTTCATTTTCAACATGTGAAAGTAAAACAGTTAGATCTTTTGAGATTATGAAGTTATTGATGAAATCACCAAACTTTAATTATTTGATATTTTCTACGAACAATCAGATTTTTTTGTTTTATTTGCATTAATTTATTTCAGTAATCTATTTATTGATTGGATTTGCCCCTAGCATTGCCTGGACTGCCAGTTTGGAACCGAGAGTCTAAATAGCAATTTTTATCCCATCATGCATCAGTACCTCATTAATTAATTAAAAAATATATATACATCTTAATAAATTTGTAACAAACACAAATCTTGATCCCAGAAAATGCTATGGTACAAATACCAGTAATTCCTTAAATCTAGAAAGCAATTATTGTAAGACCAAAAGCATAGCATTCAGTTCTTTAACCACAGAAAGGTAACTGAGGGTAAAGAATTCCACTTGAAACAAAATGGCCCAGAAATTCGGGTCCCAATGCGTGAGTACGCACAGGGTAATCACGCGTGGACCCGATGGAAGTGCCGGTTTCTTGCATGCACTAAGCATGCGCAGGAAACCAGCACTTCCGATCCTCTAAACGAAGGGGTTCAGAGGGCGAACACGTGCGCGCGGGAGTCTGCGCGTGCGCTTTGAACTTAGGTTTTTTTTACAGGTTTTTCCATGAGGGTAAGTCTTTAGATTTTAGAAATGTAAAAACCAGGCGTAAGGACTGCATTTTAAAAGGTAAGTGGTCAATTAATTAAAATTAAAACATTTTTTCCACAGGTTTATTATTTTTAAATACTTTAAAGCAAGGTAAGTTTATTTTTAGCCCTGTTTTTTTATAAAAATTTTTTTTTCAAAAATTTAAATTATTGTTTAAAATAGTTATTTAATGTAATTTATAGTTTATTTAAAAAGTGTGATGATTTTTTAAAATTTATTTGAAGGTTAACTACTGTTTTGGGCCCTCAGCATTCATACGTTTTGACAGGTCTTTCTGTCAATCTTATGAATGGGCTTTTCCCGCCTCCGATTGGCTGCCCATGGCTCACGTGATCCCAGGGGACTCATCGCACTAACTACGCCCCTGGGACACGCCAGCACAGCGTGCTGGCCTTGGGGCCAGGCCCCGGAGAGGAATTCCACACAGGCCCAGAGCTCAACTGCCGGCGCGCTAGGTAAGTGTAGGTCGGGGGCTTGCACCTGCGGGAAGCCCCCGACGCGAATTTCTGGGCCATTAACTAAGATTGAAGGTCTTAGGATATTCAGTTCTTCATTGGTCTTTTAGCAAAATGTTCCCATGTAGTTACTTACAGCCTTGACTCGGTGATAGGTAAAAAGCGGGATGAGGTCCTAAAAGCGGAATATAGGGAGTTAGGAGGTAAATTAAAAAACAGGACCTCAAAAGGTAGTAATCTCAGGATTGCTACCAGTGCCACGTGCTAGTCAGAGTAGAAATAGAAGGATACTTCAGATGAATTCGTGGCTAGAGGAATGGTGCCAGGGGGAGGGATTCAAGTTCCTTGGACATTGGAACCGGTTCTGGGGGAGGTGGGACCAGTTCAAACCGGACGGTCTGCACCTGGGCAGGGCTGGAACCGATGTCCTAGGGGGTTTGTTTGCTAGTGCTGTGGGGGAGGGTTTAAACTAAAATGGAAGGGGGTTGGGAACCTGAGCAGGGAGACAGAGGAAAGGGAAACAAGGATAAAAGCAAAAGATAGGAAGGAGAAAAACAAAAGTGGCAGTCAGAGAAATCAACGGTTTAAATCAAACATGGCCACAGTAAATAATAATTCTAATAGGTCTAAGAGCGTTAAAAAAACAAGCCTGAAGGCTTTGTGTCTTAATGCGAGGAGCATTTGTAATAAGGTGGATGAATTGGCTGCGCAAATAGAGGTAAACGAATATGATTTGGTTGGGATTACGGAAACGTGGCTCAAGGATGGCCAAGACTGGGAACTCAACATCCAGGGGTATTCGATATTCAGGAAAGATAGGCAAAAAGGAAAGGGAGGTGGGGTAGCATTACTGGTTAATGAAGGGATTAACACAATTGTAATGAAGGATATTAGCTCTGATGATGTGGAATCTGTATGGGTAGAATTGAGAAATACTAAGGGGAGAAAAACATTAGTGGGAGTGGTATATAGAGCTCCAAACAGTAAGGCGGAGGTTGGGGATGGCATTAAAAGGGAAATTAAAGAAGCGTGCAATAAGGGCACAGCAGTCATCATGGGTGACTTTAATCTACATATAAATTGGGCTAACCAAATTGGTAACAATACTGTGGAGGAGGAATTCCTGGAGTGTATACGGGATGGTTTCCCGGACCAATATGTCGAGGAACCAACCAGAGATCTGGCCATCTTAGACTGGGTATTATGTAACGAGAGAGGATTAATTAGCAATCTTGTTGTACGAGGCCCCTTGGGTCGGAGCGATCATAATATGATCGAATTCTTCATTAAGATGGAGAATGAAGCAGTTGACTCAGAAACAAGGGTCCTCAATTTAAATAAAGGAAACTACGATGGTCTGAGGAGCGAGTTGGGTAGGATTGATTGGGGAATTGTTAAGTCTGTGTGTTATAGTGAGAATTACTACACAGACCACAAGAGTAAACTTTAACAGGTCTTTACTAGTTGAAGGTCAGGGCGGAACTGCCCAATAAATCATTACACAGCACTTATATACTGGTGTGGTCACCACCGGTATTACAGTATACCGCAGCCAAGATAAAGTAGTGCAACCCTTAAAATAGTACTCTTAAAGGTGGAACGGTTACATACACTACAATCCTCCCTTTTTAGCTTAACAGTATATATATTCCCCATTAAACATAACATCATAACATATATACACAACTTCATGTAAAAACAGTTCACAGATTCAGTCTCTGCGGAGGCGCCTCCTGCGCTTCCTGACTCGGTCCGGATAACGCCTCGGTGGTGTAGTAGGTTCTCGTTGCTGGGGTGACTCATCTAATAGTCCTTCACTGTACTTAACAGCTTGAACTTTCGTAACTTCAGAACCAGCATTGCTGACTTCTAAAGGCTCGAGTACCTTGGGAAGTTTTTCTACTTCCAGACTGATTTGGCTCAGTTCGGAGGGACCACGTGCGTGACCTGGTAGGGGTGATAATGGTTCAGATGAGTCATCATCTTCTGCTTCTTCTCTATTGTCCTCTATTTCCTCCATCACTTCAGCCTTTGCCTCTGCCACCAATCCCCTGAGTGGCTTATTACTGCTGACACTGCTCACAAAAGGGTGCTCTTTCTTCTTAGCTTTCAACTGATCGATGAATTTAACATATTCCCTTTCTTGCTCAGCTTTGATTCGTTTGGCCTTATCGCGCAGACGGTTTGTGTGTTCCTGTTCCATTTTCTCAATCAGCTGCTTCTGCTGTCTTTCCAGATTCTCCCACTCTGTGTCAAAGAACTTTTTCTTTGCATTCATCTCTTGCTCAAAACGGCGAATCATTTGTTCTAATTGCTGTTGTAGTTTGAGATTGAGTTGAGTTCGAGCCCGGTGTTCCTCAGAAATGTGCGTGTCTGTAGACTGGACAGACTCAGAATTCTCTGTCAAACTATGTTGTTGTTGTTCAGTGGGATTCTGTTCTGATACTTTGTTCTCTTCTGAAGCATTTATGCACTCCTTCGTTTTTCCATCATTAGTCTGTAAGTCCATTTTAGACTTGTCTTTTGCACATGGGCTGGTCTTACCATCATCAATTCCAGAGTCTGAGCTGATTGTCTTCACCAAGTTCTCACTCTCTGCTTTGTCACTGTCACTGCTGCATATGCCCTCCTCCAATATTCTGGACAATCGTTCAGGTTTGACATCTTTTCTTTTTCCGGAATCTACCGTCATTGCTTTTAGGGAGCGCCAGTCTATATTTATTTTCCTGATCCACTCCCGTCCCAGAAGTGGTGGACCTCCCTCAGGTAGTACATATATGTCCATTCCTTGGTGTTCTTTGCCCTTGTGTACCACCTTGACTTTTATCTTTCCGATGGGGTATACTCTTTGCCCCGTGTATGTCTGCAATACAATCTCCGTATCCCGTAGGGGAATATGTGTGAATAATCTTTTGTAATCTTGCTTATTCATGACCGTCAACGCCGATCCGGTGTCCAAATCCATCTTCACGTGGACTCCTGCTATCTGCAGTGTGACCCAGATAGTTTGTCGGTCAGCTTCCTTACTCACATTGTGAATTCTCAGACTACCCAGTTCCTTGCTGTTGGAGTCTGAATCCGAATTCTGTTCATCCGAACTCTTCTCAGCCACCTTATGTACCTTTCTGCACTTTTCCTGCGGTGACTTTTTGTTGCTGGTCTTCTTTCCTGACCGGCATACTTCAGCTATGTGACCAAGCTTGCCACATTTTCTACATTCCTGGTTTTTAAACCAGCATTGGTTCTGATCGTGTGTTGTCTTTCCACAACGATAACATTTCGTTGTACCCAAAGCCATTTGATCTACGCTGAGTACCGCTGCCTTCAGCTGCATTTCCGCAGTGCCTCTCGCTGCGGCTTCGTGCGATGCTGCAATAGTGACAGCCTTATCAAGTGTAAGATCATTCTCTTCAAGCAACCGCTTTTGTGTTCCTTCTTTCGACAATCCACACACGAATTTGTCTCTCCGTGCCTCTGTCAGTCTTTCCCCAAACTGACAGTATTTCGCTAGCTTACGCAGTTCAATTAAGTACTCCGCGTTGCTTTCCTCTTTCAGTTGCGTTCTCGCATAAAATTTGAATCGTTCCGCTAACATCAGCGGTGTGGGGTTCAAATGATTCTTCAGGACAGCAACAATATTAGCGAAAGTCTGATCCGCTGGTTTAGCTGGTGATAGAAGATGCTTCAATAGCCCGTATGTCTTCGCACCCATTGAGTTTAGTAAGGTTAGTGCTTTATCTTCATTTGATATTTTATTTGCCTTACAATATATCTCTATGCGTTCTACATACGTGGCCCAATCTTCAACATCGGGATCGAAATCGTTGATGTTACCACGCTTAGGCATCCTCGCAATCTTCTTGAGAAACAAAAAGAAATTTTTCTTTAACTTTTTTTTTAATGGCGGTTTCCCGCGCTTGTCTTCTTCCCCGCCTACGAGAATGGCGGCTTCCCGCGTTTGCCTTTCTCCCCCGCTGGCTGTAATGGCGATTGCCGTATTGCTGCGTTCGCCCTCCCCAGCGGTTTTCAGTCGTGCCTCCCAGCCCCTCTTGCAGTCCGGTCCTTTCCCCCCGGCTGCGGCTGAGTTCTCCGCGTTTTTTTTTTTAAATTTTCTCCCGCGCCTTACGATCATCCCGGTCGCTGCGCCTCGCGGCCTCGGTAGCTGCCCGGCCTTTTTCACCGGTCGCGGTCGAGCTCTCTCTCGACGCTGTTGAGTCTCCCAGCCCGCTTGCAGCCCGGTCTCTCACACCGGCTGCGTTTGCATTCACCGCGGCTTCCGTGCCTTACGCTGCCCCAGTCTCAGCACCTCTGGCCCCGACTTCTGTCCGGCTCTTTTCACCGGCCGTGGTCGAGTTCTCCGCCCTTAATCCTCCGTTTTTTATTTTCTCCCCTACTCACCGTCAACGTGGCCGACTTGCTGCTCGTCGCTGATCGGCTTACCCACCACCGTGATAGAAGGGATGATCACTGCCTGTTGCTGATGGAAGGCTTCGTGTCAGAATTCTTCCTTTGCTCTGCAGACCCGAGTCTTTTCTCAGCAGAATGATGAGGGCGGATGCCTCTTCTCGACGCCCGTTAAACTGCCTTGGATGTATCTCTGCCGCAGGGTAAGATCGTACTCGTCGCCACTGTTAAGTCTGTGTGTTATAGTGAGAATTACTACACAGACCACAAGAGTAAACTTTAACAGGTCTTTACTAGTTGAAGGTCAGGGCGGAACTGCCCAATAAATCATTACACAGCACATATATACTGGTGTGGTCACCACCGGTATTACAGTATACCGCAGCCAAGATAAAGTAGTGCAACCCTTAAAATAGTACTCTTAAAGGTGGAACGGTTACATACACTACAGGAATGGCACTCAAAGGGGTGACGGTGGATAGGCAATGGCAAACATTCAAAGACCGAATGGATGAACTACAGAAGTTGTTCATCCCAGTTTGGCACAAAAATAAAACAAAAAAGGTGACTCAACCGTGGGTAACAAGGGAAATTAGGGATAGCAGAAGATCCAAGGAGAGCACATACAAATTGGCCAGAAAAAGCAATATTCCTGAGGATCGGGAGCAGTTCAGGATTCAGCAAAGGAGGACAAAGGGATTAATTAAGAGGGGGAAAATAAGAGTATGAGAGTAAGCTTGCAGGGAACATAAAAACTGACTGTAAAAGCTTCTATAGATATGTGAAGAGAAAAAGATTGGTGAAGTCAAGCGTAGGTCCCTTGCAGTCAGAATCGGGGGAATTTATAATGGGGAACAAAGAAATGGCAGACCAATTAAATACGTATTTTGGTTCTGTCTTCACAAAGGAGGACACAAATAACCTCCCAGAAATACCGGGGAACATAGGGTCTGATGAAAGGGTGGAACTGAAAGAAATCAGTATTTGTAGGGAAATGGTGTTAGGAAAATTGATGGGACTGAAGGCCGATAAATCCCCAGGGCCTGATAATCTACATCCTAGGGTACTTAAGGAAGTGGCCCTAGAAATAGTAGATGCATTGCTGGTCATCTTCCAGAACTCGATAGACTCTGGAACAGTACCCATGGATTGGAGGGTAGCTAATGTTACCCCACTATTCAAAAAAGGTGGCAGAGAAAAAGCGGGGAATTACATCAGTAGTGGGGAAAATGCTAGAGTCCATTATAAGAGATGTAATAGCAGAGCACTTGGAAAGCAGTGACAGGATCGGACAAAGTCAACATGGATTTACAAAAGGTAAATCATGCTTGACTAATTACTGGAATTTTTTGAGGAGGTAACTGGTAAAATAGATAAGGGAGAACCAGTGGATGTGGTGTATTTGGACTTTCAGAAGGCTTTCGATAAGGTCCCGCATAAGAGATTAGCGTGCAAAATTAAGGCACATGGGATTGGGGGCAAGGTATTGACTTGGATAGAGAACTGGTTGGCGGACAGAAAGCAAAGAGTTGGAATAAACGGGTCATTTTCCGAGTGGCAGGCAGTGACTAGTGGGGTACCGCAAGGATCGGTCCTAGGACCCCAGCTGTTCACAATATGTATTAATGATCTGGACGAGGGAATTGAATGTAATATCTCCAAATTTGCAGACGACACAAAGCTGGGTGGGTGGGTATGCTGCGAGGAGGATGTCATGAAACTCCAGTACGATTTGGACAGGTTAGGTGATTGGGCAGAAACATGGCAAATGCAGTATAATGTGGATAAATGTGAGGTTATCCACTTTGGTGGCAAAAACAGGAAGGCACATTATTATTTGAATGGCAATAGATTGGGAGAAGGGGAAGTGCAAAGAGACCTGGGTGTTATTGTGCACCAGTCGCTGAAGGTAAGCATGCAGGTGCAGCAGGCGGTTAAGAAGGCAAATGGTATGTTGGCCTTCGTAGCAAGAGGGTTCGAGTACAGGAACAAGGATGTCTTGCTACAGTTGTACAGGGCCTTGGTGAGACCGCACCTTGAGTATTGTGTGCAGTTTTGGTCGCCTTCTCTGTGGAAGGACGTTCTTGCCATGGAAGGAGTGCAGCGAAGATTCACCAGGCTGATACCTGGGATGGCAGGAATGACGTATGAGGAGAGATTGTGTCGATTGGGCTTATACTCACTGGAGTTTAGAAGATTGAGAGGGGATCTCATCGAAACCTATAAAATGCTGTCAGGCCTGGACAGACTAGATGCTGGAAGGATGTTCCCGATGGTCGGGGAGTCCAGAACCAGGGGTCATAGACTAAGGATAAGGGGTAGGACATTTAGGACTGAAATGAGGAGGAATTTCTTCACCCAGAGAGTGGTGAACCTGTGGAATTCTCTGCCACAGAGGGCGGTGGAGGCCAGTTCATTAAATATATTCAAGAAAGAGTTGGATATATTTCTTAAGGCTAAAGGGACCAAGGGATATGGGGAGAAGGCAGGGACAGGGTACTGAATTTCAATGATCAGCCATGATCTCATTGAATGGCGGAGCAGGCTCGAAGGGCCGAATGGCCTGCTCCTGCTCCTATCTTCTATGTTTCTATGATAGCCTCTGGGTCATAAGGTCACGGGTTCAAGCCCTGCTCCAGGCTGATACTTTAATGCAGTATGGAGGGAGGCCCTTCTTTTGGATGAGACATTAAACCAAGATTCTGTTCTGCCCCCTCATGTGACATAAAAGATCCCATGGCATTATTTGAAGAAGACCAGTGAGTTCTCCTGATGCCCAGGCCAACATTTATCCCTCAACCAAAACAGTGCTGCTTCTGAGACGTTGCCGTACCCAGATTGGCTGTTGAGTTTACTTAAATTGCCTAAAAAGTGACTACATTTCAATTATACTGAATTGGCTGTGAAGTGCTTTAAGATGTCCTGAGGATGTGAAAGACAATATATAATTGCAAGTTTGTTCTTTTAGTTTAAGCAGTAACTAAATTACAGTTAATTCACACTTAAAATTAAAACATGCATACTGACCAACTCCACTTCCATTTTTTTTAGTAATTCTTGGGATATTGGCGTCACTGGCAAGGCCGGCATTTATTGCCCGTCCCTAGTTGTTTTGAGAACATTGTAGTTATGGAATTGTTTATTAAATAAGTGGAAGAAAATAGTATTTAAAATATGGTCAAAATATACCAGAAAGGTCCTTGTAAAACACTGTGTTATGAGATTTCCAGACCTTGACGCGCAAGATTTTCGTGTTGCCTTTCGTGCATTCTTGTTTTGAGACATTCACTGCAGCAATGTAACCTGTAAAAATGTTTTGCTTATGGGACAGCATTCCAATAAGGGAGGAGTATATCTCTGAGTCATGTCAGTTCTTTGATTGTCAAGCATGATGTATGTATTTTATATTGTGACTTCACAGCAATATGTATTTGCAATTCGGATAAGGTACACGTTGTGAAACAAATCTTAGTTTATTTTGGGCTCATTTGGATATTTACATATTTTCCTTGCTGTCAGTCTCAAACTAATCCTTCAGCTGTTTTAAAAAATATTAAAACTTGTATTGTGTGCTGTATGTGCGGGTTAGGTTGATTGGCTATGATAAATTGACCCTTAGTGTTAGGGGGATTAAATACGTGGGGTTACGGGGATAGGGTGGGATATGTGTTGGTGTAGGGGTTACGGGGATCGGGTGGGATATGTGTCGGTGCAGGCTCGATGGGCCGAAATGGCCTCTATCTGCACTGTGGGGTTTCTGTGATTTCTGTGATTTATTGCAGTGAGATTCATATCCAGTGCCTCCTTTTTACCAACCAGTTTGATAAAATATTTATTTACTTACTTTTTATTTATTTGGATTTTATTGCTGATGCAAATTGTCAGTAGCTAGACCCCCAAAAAATCTATCTGGTGAGGCACAGTTATGATTCTGTTTACGTAGGTAAAATTATATTTATATTTTTTTTCAATATTTGTTATCCCACCCCATGTTCTTTCTCTCCCTGTTGTGATGCACCCTTCTCTGACTAAGATTTCTGCTGTTGATTCTCGTGAACCAGCTGACAGACTCATCCTCTAATTTTGTTTCTTTCTAATTGAGGAAATCCTTGGCCTCTGGCATTAGCTGAGATCAGTGACTTGTCATGTGGGGAATTTGTGGGAATAAACACACATCATATTGCTTTATGGGCAAAACATTGTGGTCTCTTAGTTTTATAAATATTGAAACATTGAGCTCCTGGATTTGCATGTCATAGTGTGGAACTGAGCCACACAAACCAGGAGAGTCTCAGGTTTGATTCCTGATTTGTGTAGGATTAGCTGATCTTAGTTAGCATTGAGGGTCTGCAATTGGTTTCAGAATCGCCCAGGCTAAAGAGAGGGAAAACTCAGCCAGGGTTCCCATATCTGATCACTATCTACTGGAAAACAGATGTGTACAGATATCTGGTAAGAAGAGGATTAGGTTTGATTGTATTGCCCCTCTTGTACTCATCATCATGGCTCTCACGTGTCAGGTACTGCAGGAACTGTATTGCAATGTGAGTCAGTGCCTTCAGGAGAGAACGTTGGAGAGGGGAGGAGGATTAAATATATGGATGCAAACAAAATGATCATTATCAACCAAAATAATTATTACTGCGAAATTAACCCAGGTTAGTTTCAGTACCAAGCTCCAGGTATCCATTTGTTGTTTTTTTTTTCAGGTGTACCCTAAATAAGAAAATAACTTCTCATCTCATTGAACCAGAAACATGGCCATATTTTTAAAAACAAACTCACTTTTATTATTTCCTTCTATATTCTTCCCATCCAAAGTTAGTCTCTACATCTGACTGATGGTCAACTAGTCAGGCCCATAAGTATTTCTGTGAATTGGTTGACCACCAAGAGTTAGTGTTGTGGGTAGACACTCGTGAAATATGATCTGTTTTTTGTGTTCATTTTTATGCTACATTCGAATCAATGTTTTCACAAACTTATTTTTCCCACATGTCTGTTTTCATAGACCTCCCTAGACAAGGAATGAAGCTCCCTGTAGGAAAATGTGTAAATATTGGTGAAGACTGGGTTCCACACCTTGGTTTCTCCAGCTGAGAATAGAAAGCAAATATCTTAACAATTACATCACACTTGCCATGCTTTTTATGGTCAAGTATAAAAGAGGATCCATATATAATTTTTAAATTGAACATATTTCTAAGTAAAGCCGTTTGAGCTAAATCGCGTTGGATATTTACGTTTTTGTTGTGCTGGTACTCTGCATTCTTCAGTATTTTCATATATTTACTTTTTAACAATTGAATCTGTGTACACTACACATCTGATTCAAATTACAGGTGAACTTCAATAATAGCAGGTGACCAGATATTTACAACTTGCATGTCCTGGCCTCCTGACTAAAACTTAAATGCTATTTTAAGATTTTTATTTTACAAAATATGAATTTTTCAGAATGTAGTATACAATAAATATATGCAGTGTATTATAGGCACAGCTGAGCAAGAGATAGGATGAGATGAGGTGTACAAAAAGTATAAATATATAATTCAATCATATTATAGTAAGGCAGCACTGAGCCCCAGCTGATAGTTTTGGTGGATAGAATATGTTGTTGATTAAGTCGAGGTTACATGTTGCTTACAATATTCACGGGACAATCCTTAGAGAAATCTTGGTTAAGATCGAGCAAGTTCCTAATTTACTGTGACTGGCTATTTTCCACAGTATTTGAATTCAGGTAGTGTGTGATAATAGCCCATCAAGATGCATATTGGAGCAGGTTGATCAGTTGGTCTTTACCAGGATCTGGGAGGGATTCCACAGACCCACCTTGTAGGCAATAGAGTAGTTCAGGGAAATCTCAATTATGGGCCCGTATTTTCCGATTGCAGGCCTCCCGCATGCGGAGGCCTGCAATCTGGAAAAATCTACGCCCTTACCTGAGGGCTCCCGGGACGCACACGCTTCCACTCCTGGGCCTCACCAAACTTGAAGTGCGCAGGGCCCACGTATCCCAGAGGTGCAGGCAGTTCGCAGCGTCCCTGGGATCACGTGGGCCATGGGGAGCCAATCAAAGAAGGGAATCTCCCTTCATACACTTGACAGGAAGACCTGTCAAATATATGAATGGAGATCACCCCAAAAATATAGTAAAATTTAAATAAATTTTTAAAAGAATCACATTTTTAAAATGACTTGAAATTACAATAAATTAAATATTTTAAACAAAAACTTAAATTTTTGAAAAAAATTAAAGTTTTTTATGGGGCTAAAAATAAACTTACCTTTTTTAAAAAGTATTTTTAAATGATAATTCAGTGAAAAAAAATTTTTTTTTTTTTTTTTTTTACTTTTTTCAACTCTTATCCTGGTGAAAGCAGGCCTTATGCCTGCTTTTACCAGGCGTAAGAATTGTAAGGGTTTTCTGCGGACAGAGGTTCGCCAAAAAGCAGAACTATCTGCCCGCAGAGGCCCTTCTCCCAGGCAGCCGGAGGATCTATCAAAAGCATTCTTGACAGATCAGAAATGCCGGTTTTCAGCGCATGCGCTGTGCATGCCTGAAACTGGCATTCCCGATGTCCCTATGGGTGGATACACAGCGCATACTCACCCGTAGGGATTGGAATATCTGGGCCGTGGTAGTAGTTTTCACCATTTGTTTACTGGACTTTGAGTCAAGATGAGAAGATGTGGAGAAGGTCTCCAGCGCCTGCACTGTTGCAGGGGCCAAGACATTCTGGTGTAGGATATGCATGTATCATTTTATTTGACCCTTGTGTAGATAATTGCTTGTGGCCAGCTCAAAAGGAAGTGAAATGGGTGGTTTCTGCAGTTTTCCATGATCTCTGCTTTGGTCTCTTACTCCATTTTAAAGCAATCAGAGATTGGTCATTGTACCAGAAGACAGTATGTTGTCTTGTAATGTCTCTGAACAGGTGGCCCAGCTATATATCCTTCTTGAAGATACGATCAGTGCTGCAGTGATTCACTGGAAGAAATGAAGACTGGGTGGCACATTGGGCAAGGTCTTTCACCTCTATAACCTGGGTTCAATTGACAGAATGGGTTCAAAGCAGCCCAATTCCTTTTGGACATGGGCCCATAAAACTGTCCTAAATTGACAATCTCCTCTGCAGACAAAAGTAAAGGAAGGATGTTTGCAACCCTCTGCTCCTGTCATGGTGCTTCACTGGCAGCGAAGATGGGGATACAGCACAGCCTAACTTTCTGACCGATGCTCACTGCTCACATAGCGCCGTGTTGGGATGGTTTTAGTACGAAATGGATAAGTCACACTGGTGTACCAGGGGATGCTCTTATGAGGATAGTACATAAGAAGTAGGAGCAGGAATAGGCCATTCGGCCCTTTGAGCCTGCTCCTCCATTCGATAAGATCGTGGCTGGTCTTCTACCTCAACTTGGGTGTACAGGGTACAATTTCAAAATTTGCAGATGACACAAAACTTGGAAGTATAGTGAACAGTGAGGAGGATAGTGATAGACTTCAAGAGGACATAGGCTGGTGGAATGGGCGGACATGTGGCAGATGAAATTTAAAGCAGAAAAGTACGAAGTGATACATTTTAGTAGGAAGAACGAGGAGAGGCAATATAAACTGAAGGATACAGTTCTAAAGGAAATTAGATAAGTACCTGAAGGAATAAAAATTGCAATGCTATGGGGAAAGGGCAGGGGAGTAGGACTAGCTGAAGTGCTCTTGCAGAGAGCTGGCACTGGCTCGACATGCCGAATGCCCTCCTTCTGTGCTGTAACCATTCTTTGATTCTATAACTCCACTTACCCGCACTATCCCCATATTCCTTGATTTCCTTAATATCCAAAAATCTATCGATCTATGTCTTGAATATACTCAACAACTGTGCATCTACAGCCCTTTGGAGTAGAGAATTCTAAAGATTTACAACCCTTTGAGTGAAGACATTTCTCCTCATCTCAGTCTTAAATGGCTGGCCGACCCCATATTCTGAGACTGACCCCTAGTTCTAGACTCTCCAGCCAGGGGAAACATCCTCCCAGCATATACCCTGTCAAGCCCTGTAAGAATTTTATATGCTTCAATGAGATCACCTCTCATTCTTCTAAATTCTAGGGAATATAGGCCCAGTCGTCTCAATCTCTCCTCATGGGACAATCCCCCCAGGCTAATAAAGGCTAACATACCATTTGCTTTCCTAATTGCTTGCTGTACCTGCATGTTAGCTTTCAGTGATTTGCCTACAAGGGCACCCAAATCCCTCTGCATACCAACATGCCCCAATCTCTCTCCATTTAAAAAATATTCTGCTTTTCTATTTTTCGTACCTAAGTGGATAACTTCACATTTCTCCACATTCTATTCCATCTGCCATGTTATTGTCCACTCACTTAACCTGTCTATATCCCATTGCAGCCTCCTTGCATCCTCCTCACAACTTACTTTCCCACCTAGCTTTGTATTGTCAGCAAACTTGGTTACATTACACTCTGTCCCCTCACTAAGTCATTCATATAAATTGAAAATAGCTGAGGCCCAAGCACTAATCCTTGTGGTACCCCACTAGTTACAGCCGGCCAACATGCAAATGACCCATTTATTCCTACTCTCTGTTTTCTGTCAGTTAACCAATCCTCAATCCGTGCTAATAGATCACCCCCATCCCATGAGCCCTAATTTTGTGTAATAACCTCGTGTGTGGCACCTTACCGATTGCTTTCTGTAATTCCAAATACACTACATTCACTGGTTCCCCCTGATCTAGCCTGCTCATTACAATCTCAAAAAAATTAGATTTGTCAAACACTATTTCCTTTTCATAAATCCGTGTTGACTCTGCCTAATCATATTATGATGTTCTAATTGCCCTGTTACCACGTCCCTAATAATAGATTCTAGCATTTTCCCTGCTACTGATGGCAGGCTAACTGGTCTATAGTTCCCTGTTTTCTCTCTTCCTCTTTCTTGGATAGCAGGGTTACATTTGCTACCTTCCAATCCATGGGGACCGTTCTAGAAGCTACAGAATTCTGGAAGATCAAAACCAATGGGGGGGATTTTAACTCTGGAGTCGGGTTGGAGGCGGGACTACAACTTTTGGGGTTGTAGTCCCGCCTCCATCAAGATGCGGCCAATCCACGCGATTTGAACTTGATTAACCTTGTTGAGCCCGCTCAGCAGGCCAATTAAGGGCCACCCGGCAACAGGTGACGTCACAGACTGAAATTTCATCTGTCAAGACGTTTTGACAGATGAAATATCAGCGTTTCACAGCTGTTTGAAGCTGTCAAACACTGACAGTCTTCTAACCTGAGTCCTTCTCCACCGACTCAGTTAGAAATCTCTCCTGCACAGAAAGCTGCAGGCTGTCACTTTTGACAGTTCGCAGCCATTCTGCTTTCTGTGCCGGTGAGATGAGGGACTCCCGGAACCTAAAGGAAAGAAGGCTGAAAAGGTAAGAGAAGGTATGTAAAACTTATTTAATCACTTTAGACACACCAAACACACTTCCCTTTGCAGTCATGCACACATCACTCACCTGAACACCGACATCTCGACCCCTCAAGTCCTTCAACCCGACGGCCCGACTCCTCTAACTTGGCGTGGTTTGGAGCCGTCGGGAATCCCACACTTCAACATCAAAAATAGGGATTAGGCTCAAAACTGCCTGTTAACTACCTGTTAACAGGCAGTTAATTGGCACAAATCCCTTCCTGCCTCGGGTAGGCGGGTCCCAGTGCGGGGCGGGTACCCGCCTCCTCTGAAACTGGCATGGAGGCGGGTTTGGGTGCAGGAAGGGGTCGGGAGCCCTGATTTCGGGATTTTAACCCCCCGCACTTCTCCAAGCCCGACTCCACGACTCAGTAAAAATCGAGCCCAATGTATCCACTATCTCTGTAGCCTCCTCTTTTAAAACCCTAGGATGTAGGCCATCAGGTTAGGATTGAGGCACATTCTTGGGACAGAGTGCAAGGAACTTTACTCTGTATATGTGTGCTTAATGCTGGCACTAGGTACCCAAAATAGAAAGTGTTCCATTCCCAGCAATAAAATCCCTCATCTTGATGATAAAATGCACAAAATTAGTTTTAAAAATTGAGTTGAGCCAGATAACGCTGTTGACTATTAGTTGGAAGTGGTGCTCTAGTCCCAGAAAAGAGCCAATCTAGTTCCTTAAAGATGGTTTATATTACATGCAGTTATTGCATCCTTGGGGGGATATTGGTTTTGAGGTGCAATCTCTCCTTAGATTGATCCTACCTCAACTGGCATTTATGCTCGGAGTTTCTCTAAGGTCAAATACAGTAAACTCTTTCGTATCCGGCACCTACGGGACCGGGATGGTGCTGGTTGATGAAAAATTCCGGATAACAGAGAGGTAGGCCATTTTTAACACAAAAAAAATTAAAGCCACTGACTAACACAGCCACCACGGGAAACTCGGACTCAGAAAAACGAAAAATGGATGGAATCGGCAAGATTACTGGTTATCTCTTTTGCTGGTTATTAAAGAATTCCAGATGATTAAGTGCCATTTTAAACAAGAGTTTACTGTATTTTCAGATTTTTGAGGTGATGGAGGAATACCTAGACATGAAGGAATTTCTTCCCCCATCTCTCCCTATACCCTTCTGTTAATTCTACTTAGAGATAGCATCAGTGGGGATGTCTTTTGAGCTTAGCTGCATCACCTAACTAAGAAAGATGGCAATTTTTGTAAAGGAGGAAGGGGAGAATTTTTTATTTGTTTCGCCATCATCTGAGCAAATTTCTTTCTGCAAAAAACAAATTAAAATTTCAGTAATATCAAATCTGAAGTTATATTTAGAAAGGTCTAAACTACTACTTGTATATTTTACTGGGTAAATAATACATTTAAACAATTTGAAGTCATGAAACATGAATTTATGGTGACTAATTTTCCTTTCTTTTTGCAGTCTGAAACTCGAACCTCTCAGAATCTTGTCTTCCAGGATGAATGGAGCAGCAGTGATGATGAAAACTGAATTTTGGTTTACTCTTTTAGAGCAAAAAGCTGTTTCAAATATGTGTACACACCTGTAGAATAGTTCAAAACTGTTCAAATATTGAATACTACTCTAAGGTGATTGCCTTCACCACTCTGCTAAAATTTACAGCTTAGATGAAGCATCTTGGATAGGTAAATGCACTATCTGTTATAGTGCTAAGCCAGATTGATCACATGACTGATCTGAGGTAGCAGACGTCAGCCAGGGGAGCTGTTAGTGCTACAATTAGTCTCTGTTCCTGACCTAGGAAGAGGGGAAAAGAAAATCAGTCTTGGTTCCAACTATTGACCGCTATCCAGTTACCCCTGCTGGAAAATGCCTTTGTTTGGACCATTATCGGCTCAGTCAGATAGCCTGCTGACAGTCACTGCCTAGGTTCATTTACAAAGAATGGCCACTTGAGGTACTGGAGGGCTGCCAGCACTTGTAGAATAGTACAGAAGCAGGAACTGGTTCCATCAGGGTACAAAGGGAGACAGAAATATAAAATTGTTCTTAATTAGCGATGAAGAATTAAAACACAAAAGAAATCTGGTAGAATAGTTAGTAGGTCACACTGATTTATTTCCAATGTTTACTTTTTCCAAGGATGGATAATAATCTTTCATAATTGAACTGAATTCTTAACCCAGGAATAACAAAACTTATTTCCAGGTTGAATGATTTTTGGTATGATTTAATAACTACTTACCAGGTAGTTCCTGTCCCCAGAAACACATGCACACACTTTCATATGCCTGATCTACAATTCAAATAACTGGAATTTATTTTGCTTTGATGCATTCAGATGATGGGTAGGATCACTTGGTATTGATGGATAAACCAGAGTATCAGACTGCAGACGACTGTATTTTGTGATTGTACAGTGGTGTATACCTGACTTTGCTGGTCAGCTTGTTTCCTTCCTTTTTGTTTAGTTTACACTCTGCTGCAGCTGTCTGAAGATTTTTCTAAGTGTGTGTGATGAAGGCTGGTAAATATGTTCTTAAGTTTGTCATTTAAAGAAGAAAGACTGAAAAGTTGAATTACTGTAAATTATTTGACTAGTAGAATATAAAACATGTAAAAAGATTGTTTTATATATTAAGACAAATTGAAGCATTTGTTTTGAACAGAAGACATTTTAATTCAAAAGGTTGGAAGATTGAGTAAAAGGGATTACAATTGGATGCTGGATTTGTGCATTTTAAGTGCATTCTGTTAAATATCATTTAGACTACCGGACATGCTTTTTGGAAGCTTTTTGTTCATTTAATAAACACAAATCAAAAAGCTTAATTTACTTATGAGTTCCTTCTTGTAATATATTTCTTGATGTAAATATAAATCAACAGGAGAATGTAACAGTATACAATGCTAAAACAGAACTGCATACTTTAATGATATAATAGCAGGCATTGAATTCACCTGTAAGTTTCAACAGTGGGTGGAATGCTGCATGGTTTTAAGTTTCAGCAGTTTCCAAAACAGAAATTTGATTAACCATGGCACTATATTGTGTTATTCTGGGACGAGGAAGGGGTTAGGTTTGATCCCTTGTCTGAGCTGATTTAGCTGGGATGGCAATTACAATTTGCCTCAATGTCCCTTGGGAAGGATAGACAAAAAGTGGCCAGGATTCCTACTCCTGATCATTATTCAGTGAACCTGCAAAAAAGTGCCAGGGTTTGACTCCTCTTGTGTAAACTACATATGTTAGTGTACTCCCTCCCTGAGGAGTTTAAATGTTTGCTAACCCTTTCACATACATTAGTGTTTCCACAATCATATTAACCAAAGTCAAATGAATCATTATCTAGTAATATAATTTAAATAGCTTCTTAGACCACAGTATAAAATTATTAAATGGCACTTGAGTATATAGGACTGAAGAATAATAGGGATGCTTCATTCAAGTAGGACATGTCAAAAATATCCTGAAATATATTAATGAAAATAAATTGACCTGTATGGCAAAGAACATTAAACTTTAACTGTGGACTCAAGTTGAAATTAGAATAGTTTGATGGCCCTACTTGTGAAACATTTGTAAAGGTCTTGTAAGAAAAGAATCCCTAAACCCTAATCCATTGTTGCTGCAAATAGCAGACTTGAGAGAATGAATTAGGAAAATAAACTCACAACATAAACTCACAACAATGAAAAGTTGTATCAGTGGAAAATGCCCCATCTGAACAAAAACAAAATTAATCAGAGGCAAATAGAATTTGCATAAGCATATCAGTGTATTGGTGGCCGTGTCTTTAGAAAGTGGCTGATAGAGAATGATGGAAGCAGAGCTCCATCATACCTCCAAGTTGCATTCTTAAAAAGAAGTCTTTCAGGATTTGAGGAGGTAAAATAATATACAAATTTGTCTACGATTAGCTATTCGTTGTGGGAAGAAGTGGCCAACTGGTTTCCCACAGTACTGTTGATCGCTTATTGTTAATAGTTGATTGCAACAACAATTCCCTCATGTCTTTGAAATGTTTAGAAACATTTCAAATATGCAGGTGACTGTCAAGGACACTACAGGGTTATTCTTCAAATTAGGCTACGTCATGTGCAAGTCACGTGTCAAAAGTAAGTGAAACACACCATCAGACAAGGTGTTGCTGTTCACACTCTTCAATCTACACAGTTGATTCATAACATAATTTCCTGGTGGGAGAGAACTCTTTTGGTCTTTACAATAATATTCTGCTTTGGAGACCCAGAGGAATGGTATACATAGGTTTTTCTTTTTTCACTAATCAGTGGTGTCTAAGATGACAGCTGAATTCGTTGGTGGGGCAGGAATATTGCCTCTTCCAAGTATAAGTATCGGAACAGGAAGTCTACAAAAATCTTGTAAATTATTTGACTGAGGAAAATATGTTCTAAAGAAGATATTTAAATTTTTAAGGATTGATTCCGTTTCTGTGGTTTTATAGTTATTGGCACCACTAAGTTTTTGCTGTATTCTTTAGTTTTTGTGTCATTATAATTCTTGTAAATGAAACTGATCACTAATTTTCGACTGAATGATACAGACTGACAGTGTAGTGTTTTCGTCCTTTCATTGTGGACAGGAGTGAATGGTGAGCAGCCCATGCGATCTCCAGTGTGAAATATCACAGTAAAAGGTTAATTGTTAACACTATAGTACAATATTCCCATTCACAAAGGTGAGTTTTGGATCCATAGAAAATGCAGATCTGTTTGTGGAAACTGCCTTTTGCTGTGTACGTATAAAGAGAATTGGGAAGAGAGCCCGAACTGTAATATTGAGATTGAGAAAAATTTTGCATAGCATCTCTGAGCCAATTGACATTTTCCCACTTTTCCATGATGCATGATTCAATTGCATTTTTGTATAACTACTGTATACATGTTGGTTGTATTATCTTTTTAGTTTAAAATAGTTTCATTTTACATTTGGTTGGTGAGAGCTTCCTTCCACAAGAACAAAGAATACTAGTCTTTTATCATTTGTATGTTGGTCAAATACAGCTTGCAGGCTGTAGGAGTCCTACATAAAATAAATTTGGCCATCTCTGTCCCATTCCAATTTGGCATTTTGGAAATACGGCATAAAACTGCATCTAATTGAGCATTAATAAGCACAAAATTGGCAATCTCACTGCAAGAGGCCACAGTGGAGATACACATAAGTGCGCTTGCAGTCTTTGGAATTTGATGGTGGATCACCTTGCTGGACAGAAGAATGACACCACTGCAGAATCTATGAAGAAACCGATTCACGACCAGAACTGACTTAGGAAGAATCACTAATTGTTACTGGTAGTAAAGTATAAGAAATGGAATGGATTGCATTACTTAGCCGAACTCTGTGTGGCTGGGGCTGGACCCGCCACCTTATTCTAAATTAGGTGCAATTTTATGCTGTGCTCATGCCAATTCGGAACGGGACTTAGAGTGCCAAATTTATTTCATGTAGGACTCCATGGAGCTAATAGGCAGTCAGGGCTGAATTTGACCTTGTATCAAAGATGAAAGAGCAATAAAATTGTCTTTTTGGAGTGTGAAAAATGAAAAAAAAAAGCAAGGGGACAAAAATGAAGAAAACATTTAACGTGACTTTTGAGAATAGAAAAGTAGCTACTTCTTTGCTTGGACCACTCTGCCTTAACATATGTTTTGTACTGAATAAGACAGTATTCTGTAAGCCATAATTTGAGTGGTCCAAGCACATATTAGTTGGATTGCCTCCATGATCCCCACACAGTGGTTGATTGAGGACTTGACTTCCAGCAGTGATGTACATGGAGAAGCACATAGAAGGTTGTAGCATAGAAGGAAGCTGTTTGACCATGGTATCTGTTCCAACTCTTTGCTAGAGCAATCCAAAACAAATCCAATTGTTAACTCGCCCCATAGTCCTCATCAAAAATGTATTCACTTTTCCATTAAAATATACACGGATTGCTGTGCAACGCATTCAATGCTTCAACTACTCTGTAGAAAGAAATATTTTCTAAACTCTTTCACTAGATACTTATAGAAGAAGAAGTTCATTCAGTTCATCTTAATTCATCCATCTAGAACAACCCTACATTACCCCCATTGCTGAATCTAGTTGTTCCACTCTCTTAATTCTCCAATTCTGGTCTCTTGTGCATCCCTTCTTTCCTTTGCTCTACCATTGATGGCCGTACCTTCAACTGTCTCGGCCATAAATTCTGGAATTCCCTCCCTCAACCTCTCCATCTCTCTCCTCCTTTAAGATGCTCCCTAAAATGTACCTCTTTGACCAAGCTTTTAGTCACCTGTTCTAAAATCTCCTCTGTCTTGGGTCAAATTTTGTCTGAAAAGGACCTTGGGACGTTTTACTACATTGAAGGTGCTATATAAATGCAAGTTGTCAATGACAATTTTAAATTGATGATCCTTAACTATTGAGTCCTCAAAGAAAGGAAGTGGTATTTTCCTATTCATGCAATCAAAGCCCTTTATAATTAACTTCTATTAGATTTTTTAGCCTTGTCTGTGCCAGTGGAAATAGACCCAGTATCTCAAGTCTCTTCTTATAACTATACTTTCCTAGCCCTGTCTTATGTGAATTTGGCAGATGAGGACGGGATTGTGCTCGGTTACGATGCTCACCGCAGTTAGAAAACCTGCTGGTACTCACTTTCTCGGCTCATGCGAATGTGAGTGATGATGTATTTGAAATATCGAAAGGAACAGGAGAGAAAAGTTGAGGACTACTGACCATATTAGTATTGTTAAAATAGATGATATGAAAAGTTGCAATACAGGATCGAAGTACCATGGTAGTGTTCATAGTCATGCCGTCATGGCATTTCCTGTCTTGACAAATGGACAGGAGCTTGTACCTTTTCATACTGAGGAACTCTATTGGAGACTGAGCTGACAGATGCACAAACTCATTCTTCATTACCCTGCGTACAAAGTAAATGATTGCATCCTGTTCAGAAATGCTGGAAGAGTCACTCCAAATATGAGCCCATATTTCAAGTCCTGGTTCTAAAATTTCCACTCAGCACATCACTCGCAGCAAAAAAAAATGGGTTCCTTTGAGTGTCGAGGCTTATTTCCTGCTTTTTAGTGTGCTAAATTGTGATAATCACCGTCGTGATGTGTTTAAAATTGTTTGAAAAAATAAAGTAATACGCAACATTTGAATGCCGAGAGAAAGCTGGCGTTTCCGCCTGTTTTGTTTACTTTTGATGACATCAGAACTACAAATATAGTATTTGGCTCTTGTGTTTTAAGACAATGAAAGCGGCTATTATTATGTATGGAATGTATATTTTTATTTGAAAATGATCTCTTACCTTGTCCTTTCCTCGCCCTCGTTCTTTAAACGGTGTCAGCTTTTCTAAATTGGTCGCTCTATTACCTTTGGGCTGGTAGGTTGTGGGTTTGAGTCCCATACTACTGTACTACCTGAAGTTATAATCTAGGCTGGCACTCCAGTGCGGTATTGAGACAATTGTGTCCTTTTTGCCTGCATAACAGCGGTCATTTTGCCCCAAAAAAGTAATTTGTTTATGAAGCATTTTAATTACATGATGATCTGCTAGTAAATGCAACGATAAATAATGATTTGCACAGTGGGGTTTCTGTGCGCTGACGAATATAACTTTTTTGAGTTATAAAATGAGTATAATTACTATGCTGCATTTGCTGAGGTGTGGCAACCCCACTATTCAAAATGTTGTCCCGAACTAATGTTACCCCACTATTCAAAAAAGGTGGTAGAGAGAAAATGGGAAATTACAGACCGGCAAGCCTGACATCGGTAGTGGGGAAAATGCTAGAGTCCATCATAAAAGATGTAATAGCAGAGCACTTGGAAAACAGTGACCGGATCGGACAAAGTCAACATGGATTTACAAAAGGTAAATCATGCTCGACTAATCTACTGGAATTTTTTGAGGATGTAACTGGTAAAATAGATAAGGGAGAACTAGTGGATGTGGTGTATTTGGACTTTCAAAAGGCTTTCGATAAGGTCCCGCATAAGAGATCAGCGTGTAAAGTTAAAGCACATGGGATTGGGGGCAAGGTATTGACTTGGATAGAGAACTGGTTGGCAGACAGAAAGCAGAGTTGGAATAAACGGGTCTTTTTCCGAGTGGCAGGCAGTGACTAATGGGGTACCACAGGGATCGGTCCTTGGACCCCAGCTATTCACAATATATATTAATGATCTAGACGAGGGAACTAGATGTAATATCTCCAAGTTTGCAGACGTCACAAAGCTGGGTGGGCATGTGTGCTGTGAGGGGGATGCCGAGAAACTCCAGGATGATTTGGACAGGTTGGGTGATTGGGCAGAAGCATGGCAGATGCAATATAATGTGGATAAATGCGAGGTTATCCACTTTGGTGTCAAAAACAGGAAGGCAGATTATTATCTGAATGGCAATAGATTGGGAGAAGGGGGAAGTGCAACGAGACCTGGGTGTCCTTGTGCACCAGTCGCTGAAGGTAAGCATGCAGGTGCAGCAGGCAGTTAAGAAGGCAAATGGTATGTTGGCCTTCGTAGCGAGAGGGTTTGAGTACAGGAACAAGGATGTCTTACTGCAGTTGTACAGAGCCTTGGTGAGACCACATCTTGAGTATTGTGTGCAGTTTTGGTCGCCTTATCTGAGGGAGGAAGTTCTTGCCATGGAAGGAGTTCAGCAAAGATTCACCAGGCTGATACCTGGGATGGCAGGAATGACGTATGAGGAGAGATTGGGTCGATTGGGCTTACACTCGCTGGAGTTGAGAAGAATGAGAGGAGATCTCATTGAAACTTATAAAATTCTGACAGGACTGGACAGACTAGATGCAGGAAGGATGTTCCCGATGGCCGGGGAGTCCAGAACCAGGGGTCACAGTCTAAGGATAAGGGGTAAACCATTTAGGACAGAAATGAGGAGGAATTTCTTCACCCAGAGAGTGGTGAACCTGTGGAATTCTCTACCACAGAGGTAGAGGCCAATTCATTAAATATATTCAAGAAGGAGTTGGATATATTCCTTAAGGCTAAAGGGATCAAGGGATATGGGGAGAAAGCAGGGACAGGGTACTGAATTTGGATGATCAGCCATGATCTCATTGAATAGTGGAGCAGGCTCGAGGGGCCGAATGGCCTACTCCTATCTTCTATGTTTCTATGTAACTGCTGGTCTAATCCAGTTGTAGCAGTGCATTACAGATAAGTGGTTACTTGTTTTCATTCAGAATGTGATTTCTTACAATATCAACTGCAGGATTAGCTCTCATCTTTTACTTTACAACCATTTGAGCTGTATTACAGACTCAAATTCCTGAGGTGGAATTTCCCATTCTGGTTCCGGGTAGAGTTGGGAACTGGATCAGGCAAAGTTTATCCAAACCTAGGTCCTTTCCTCTCATCATAATAATAATAATAATAATAAAGTATAAATTGCAATTGGTGCTGGCTTGTACATCCATGTTAATGCCTGTCTTAAACGAGCACAACAGAATTTGCTCCGCTAAACGTTTGAATTAACAGCACCAATTGCAATGTCTACCCTACTGTGAGCAACGCCGTCGGAGCGGGACTGGCCAGAGCTCGCAAACACTGGGAATACTGGGGGGAGGTTTACACCTGAAGTGGTGATTTCACCCCTCCCCGCAAAAGGTGGTGATCTCTGTATTCCCCCATGATAAATCCTGCTATGCGTTGGAAACTGTACAGACAACATGTGTTATTAACCCCCTTCAGCCCTATTATAGGATTAGTTAAGATTTTGATTCAGCCAATATATCAATTTGATGTGACTCCATCCTTGTATCCCACCTTTCTTCATTAATGTCGTAGTTTAGGCGTTTTATTAAACAAAACACTTGAACCGCAACGTTTTTGAGAGCTTGCAAGCAATTTCGTAGCAGAACATTCTGTCATTTGACTCCATCGCGTAATAGTTACTTAAAGAAAACAGAAGTGGCAAAACAGGTATTGGGGCTGCACCAGGATCACTTCCAAGACACTTCTGGAAAAACTGGTTTCTGACTGAAACGACCAACCAACTGGGTGTGTCATGTTCTCAACAACGAGCTGAAACAATTGATTGTAAGTGTAATTAAAAAAAAAGTGATCCCTGGACTCGGCTTTATGGCACCTCCGCATTTTTGAATGCTAATTAACAAAGCGCAGCCAATAGCGAGCGCCCCGACCCCCGCGTTCAGTGTTGAAGTGATCTCCACTTGCATCACATGGTACTGGAGACCCGAGGGAGGTGTTGAGAGTGAGTCCTTGCTGAGCTCTGAGGCTGTTCCGTCACCACCTGATCTCACCAAACAGGTAGATATGTTGAGTTTTTTTTTAATGGTCTACATTTTCACTATATGTAGTTTATCGTTATGGTTAAAGCGAGCAACAGATTTGTACATTCAAGTATTTGCAAAGTAGCAAAAATGGTAAAGATGTTAAATAGGTAAACATTCATTTGAATGTAACTTGTGTACACACGCGTTCGTGTGTGGTTTTTTTTGTAAACACATTTAATTTGTACTTTCTTAAACCTGACCGCTGGCGGGGTTTTATTCAGCAGCCCCAATGTTTCAAACCCCAGAACTTGGTTCTGTGAATGGCGTTACTCAGCGCAGACTATCACTACACGTGCAAAAAAAACTTCAGATGTTCGGTGCACTTGAGTCTTTGGGGGAGAAATTCATTATAGCCCCGTTTGGGGCGCTAACTTTAAAAAGTTGAGAAAATTAATGTTTCTAAATTTTTTTTAAATTCGGTTTTGCGCTCCAGGAAGGAAGTGGAGTGCTAAATCAAGTTTGATAAGATAACAAAATACTGCAGATGCTGGAAATCCGAAATAACAGAAAATGCTGGAAAAACTCATCAGGCCAGGCAACATCCGTGGAGAGAAAATATGTTGACTCTATTTTCTCTCCACGGATGTTGCCTGGCCTGCTGAGTTTTTCCAGCATTTTCTGTTATTTAAGTTTTTGGTAAAGTAAGTTTTTATTTTACTTGGCCACCTCACCTTTAATCATCGCCCGCCCGATGCACACCTCCTGCAGCAATCAGTGATTTCGACCGGTGCTACTGCAGGGGACGGAAGTCAATTTTGGGTCCAGGATGATGTGTATGGCGATGATGTAATGATAGCCAGGTGAAGGAGATTGGGGTGCAGTGCCGTGGCGCCACTGAATATGGCGGGAGTTGATATCAGCACCGCGCCCGGTCGCAAAGCCATTTCGGGGGCACTAACTGGAGGCACAATTTCACCCCCTTTATTCCCTCAAATCATTGCCCTGGTTTATGATTTAAGTACAGGTGTACTTGAAGATTCCTGAGTGTTGTTAGGCTACAACGAGGCGTGTTTGATACAGCCTTTGGTAAACCCTGCATGAAATCTCCTATTGTTTACAGAAGGGTGTGTTGCTATTTGCAGGATCGTCTAACTGATAAGGCCAGGGTTGATTGCTGCAGTTAACCCATATAGACGACTTCTTTCTACTTCGCAGATATTCAGTGATGCAACTTTTTGTGTTCAAAACTGCCATGATCTGTGCTCGTTTGTGTATTGCGTGAGCATGCATTTTATACTAGAGCTGGTGCACTGCACTTTTGGCTTTGTAGTATAGAATGTAAATATTTTGAAAATGTGAACTGATTCTGAAGTGCAGTGGACTAAGCCAACTTCCTCCAGGGCTACTCTGCATTAAAAGCAAATCTCCCCACCCCCCCCCCCCCAAACCTTTTTTCTCTCCCTCTTGTGTTAAATTGGGCCCTGGCTCTAGATTAATCTGTCAATTTGCGCTTTAACTACAGTGCTAGTACAAAGATTATCCAAATAACTGCATTGTTTCCCCCGAGTTTTTTTTAGTTTGGTGCTGCACTGTTAATGTTTGTTTCCCCCATACCACTGCTATAATAGCATTTCTCTGCTATATTCTCTGCCTCCATCAAAGCCCACCCAAGTAGTTATAGTCCCTCAATGCTGGAAGTAGGTCTGTTAGCTTGAGTACACCTACCAAATGCATTTAATTACTGAAGTCTATTGAAACTGCCTGGTGTATTTACTAGCATGAGTCTGATTCCTCCACAGTAATGATCTCTTGCCTAATATGCAAGTCCCTGACATTTACTCAGAAACTGAAATTCCCAGTTTTGTCTTGGGCTGAGATCCAGCTAGTGTCTTTGTCATTTAAGGTTTCAATAGGATGTAACATTTGGTTTGTGGCTTGTACTGTCCATTTGAATTGTTCTGGATAATAAACAGAAGCAAAAACTCTGGCCAACCTGCAGCTCTACCTCCACCAGTCCACAGTAAATATGTATTACCAAGCATTTACAGCACAGAAACAGGCCATGTTTATGCTCCACATAAGCCTCATCCCACCCCTCTTCATCTAACCCAATCAAGATATCCTTCTATCCTTTCTCCCTCATGTGCTTATCTAGCTTCCCTTTGGATGCATCTATGCTCATCACCTCAACTACTCCCTGTGGTAGCAAGTTCCACCCTCTGGCTAAAGAAGTTTCTCCTGAATTCCCCTTGGATTTATTTAGTGACTATTTTGTATTGATGGCCCCTAGTTCTGGTCTCGCCTGCAGGTGGAAACATCATCTCTACATCTACCCTATCAAACCTTTTCATAATCTTGAATACCTCTATCAGGTCACCCCTCAGTCTTCCCTTTTCTAGAGAAAAGAACTCCAGCCTGTTCAATTTTTCCTGATGGATATAGCCACTCCGTTCTAGTATCATTCTAGTAAATCTTTTTTGTACCGTCTCTAGTGCCTCTATATCCTCCTTATAATATGGAGACCAGAACTGTACACAGTAACCAAGGTTCTAGTCAAATGTAACTTAACTTCTGCTTTTCAGTTCTATCTCTCTAGAAATGAACCCCAGTGTTTTTGAATTTTAAGGGCCTTATTAATCTGTGTTGCTACTTTTAGTGATCTGTGTTTCTGTACCCCCAGATCCCTCTGATTCTCTACCCCATTTAGATACTTATTTTGCAAGGAGTATATGGCCTCCTTATTCTTCCTACCAAAATATATTACCTCACACTTATCTATATCTAAGTTAATTTGCCAATTACATGGCCGTTCTGCAAGTTTATTAATGTCTTTCTGTATTTTGTCACAGTCCTCCTCTGTATTAACTATACACCCCCCAATTTGGTGTGAAACGCAAATTTTGAATTTGTACTTCGATTCCCGAGTCCAAATCATTTATGTAAATAGTGAACAATGGTGGTCCCAGCACCGCTCCTTGTGGAAACACCACTTTCCACCATTTACCAATCTGAAGTGGGGGAGGAGCTAAACACGATCAAAATCACTAAGGAAGCGGTACTCGGTAAAATAATGGGACTCAAGGCGGATAAATCACCTGGACCTGATGGCTTACATCCTAGGGTCTTGAGGGAAGTGGTGGTAGGGATTGTGGATGCACTGGTAATAATTTTCCAAAACTCCCTGGACTCAGCAAAGGTCCTGGCAGACTGGAAAACTGCTAATGTAACACCCTTATTTAAAAAGGGCAGTAGACAGAAGGCTGGAAACTATAGACCGGTTAGCCTAACATCTGTGGTAGGTAAAATTTTGGAGACCATTATTAAGGAGACAGTAACAGGACATTTGGATAATCATAATTTAATAGGACAAAGTCAGCATGGTTTTATGAAGGGGAAGTCACGTTTGACAAATTTGCTGGAGTTCTTTGAGGAAGTAACATATAGGGTGGATAAAGGGGAACCAGTGGACGTAGTGTATTTAGACTTCCAAAAGGCATTTGACAAGGTGCCACACAAAAGATTATTGCTTAAGATAAAAAATCACGGGATTGGGGGTAATATTCTGGCATGGATAGAGGATTGGCTATCTAACAGAAGGCAAAGAGTTGGGATAAATGGTTCATTCTCAGACTGGCAATCAGTAACTAGTGGTGTTCCGCAGGGGTCAGTGCTGGGTCCCCAACTCTTTACAATCTATATTAACGATTTGGAGGAGGGGACCGAGTGTAACATATCAAAGTTTGCAGATGATACTAAGATGGGAGGGAAAGTAGTGAGTGAGGAGGACATAAAAAACCTGCAAGGGGACATAGACAGGCTAAGTAAGTGGGCAGAGATTTGGCAGATGGAATACAATACTGGAAAGTGTGAGGTTATGCACTTTGGCAGGAAAAATCGTAGAGCAAATTATTATCTTAATGGCAAGAAACTGGAAAGTACTGAAGTACAAAGGGATCTGGGGGTCCTGGTGCACGAAACTCAAAGGGTTAGTATGCAGGTGCAGCAAGTGATTAAGAAGGCCAATGGAATGTTGGCTTTCATTGCTAGGGGGATAGAATATAAAAATAGGGAGGTATTGCTTCAGTTGTACAAGGTATTGGAGAGACCGCACCTGGAATACTGCGTACAGTTTTGGTGTCCATACTTAAGAAAGGACATACTTGCTCTCGAGTCTGTACAAAGAAGGTTCACTCGGTTAATCCCGGGGATGAGGGGATGGACATATGAGGAGAGGTTGAGTAGATTGGGACTCTACTCATTGGAGTTCAGAAGAATGAGAGGCGATCTTATTGAAACATATAAGATTGTGAAGGGGTTGGATCGGGTGGATACGGGGAGGATGTTCCCGATGATGGGTGAAACTAGAACTAGGGGGCATAGTCTTAGAATAAGGGGCTGCTCTTTCAAAACTGAGATGAGGAGGAACTACTTCACTCAGAGGGTGGTAGGTCCATGGAATATGCTGCCCCAAAAAGCTGTAGAAGCTACATCATTACATAAATTTAAAACAGAAATAGACAGTTTCCTAGAAGTAAAGGGAATTAAGGGTTACGGGGAGCGGGCAGGAATTTGGACATGAGTCTAGGTTCGGATCGGTCATGGCCCTGTGGGTAGCGGAGCAGGCCCAGGGGCCATGTAGCCTGATCCTGCTCCTATTTCGTGTGTCTAATTCTGTTAGATTCAGGAGATGGTTCTGTGATAGTAGATTGGCGGTTAGGATCAGATCAGCCATGATCTTATTGAATGGCGGAGCAGGCTCGAGGTGCCGATTGGCCTACTCCTGCTCCTATTTCTTATGTTCTTATGTATGAATAACTACCTTTAACCCCTACTCTATTTTCTGTTTTGTATCCATTTTGCTACTTGTCCCCTGACATATTCTGACCTTGGTCATGAGTCAACTATGCTGTACCTTATCAAAGGCTTTTTGGAAATTCATCGACTACATTACCGTTATCTACACTTCCTGTTATTTCTTCAAAGAATTCAATAAAGTTGGCCAAGCATGACTGACTCCCTTTTGGGGAGCTCAGTAATGGATTAATGAGTTCAGATGGAAGTTCTACACCTGTTCTCCACAGATGCTGACTGATCAGATTTGTTTCAGCATCTGCAGTTTTGCTTTTTGTTGATGGATTTCTGTGTTGACTTCAGTGTAACACCTGCAGCTGATGCAGCATCCTTGAACTGGCGTGTAATAAAAATGTCTCTCATTGGACTGCTCTATCTGCTTGAGAGTTTGACTCTTGTACCATTTCTGCAGATTCATTTCAGCTGTTAAATTTCGTATTGAGCATAATCTGAACAGATTTCTTTTAAAATGCAGGTCAGTTGATGGGTGTGCCACCCTGCTCTCTTTTCTTCGTTTACGTTTACGCCTTTTTAAAAATATGTCTCCAAGGCAAGTACACAACACGTTTTAATTATCTGCCTTTGGGTGTGCAAATAATGGCAGTGTAATCTCAACCTTGTGAACATTCCCATTCACTTGGTTGGCAGTAAATCAAATCATTATCAATGTTCTACTTCAATATGTTACAATAAATGGCAGTGCAGACTGCTGTATTCTGCTTTCCCTTCCTACTCTTCATGGTCTTGGAACTTGTAATATTTGCAGGAACATTCCTGCTCTATTCCTTACTGACATTGGATTAAAGTATCCTTTCACAGTTAAATAGGTGAGATATGTAAACATAAAATGCATATTTTTTTTCCAAAATATTTTTCATTACGTATAGTGCTTTGACACAAGATTGCCTACATTTGCCAGTATACTAAGTGGTTTTTGTATTCTCCAATGTAGGAACCACAGTAATGAGATAAACAAGCAGATATTTTGTTTTAGTGACATTGATTCAGGAATAAATGTTGACCAGCAGAACTCCCCTACTCCTCTTCAAACAGTGCCATGGGATCTTTTATGTCCACATGCTATGGGATCTTTTATGTCCATTTGAGGGACATCTCATTTGAAAGATGGCATGTTTGACAAGGCAGCGCACTCTCAGTACTGCATGAAAATGTCAACGTAAGATTGTGTTCATAGAATCATAGAATGGTTACAGCACAGAAGAAGGCCATTCAGCCTGTCAAACCCGTGCCGGCTCTCTGCAAGAGCACTTCAACTAGTCCCGCTCGCCTGTCCTTTCCCTGTAACTCGGCAAATTTTTTTCCTTCAGGTAGTTATCCAATTCCCTTTTGAAAGCCACGATTGAATCTGCCTCCACCACCCTCTCGGGCAGTGCATTCCAGATCATAACCACTCGCTGCACAAAAAAGTTTTTCCTTGTCTCGCCTTTGGTTCTTTTGCCAATCGCCTTAAATCTGTATCCTCTGGTTCTCGACCCTTCCACCAATAAGAACAGTTTCTCTCTAGCTACTGTCTAGACGCCTCATGATTTTGAACACCACTATCAAATCTCTCAACCTTCTCTGCTCTAAGGAGAACAACCCCAGCTTCTCCAGTCTATCCATGCAACTGAAGTCCCTCATCCCTGGAATAATTCTTGTAAATCTTTTCTGCACTCTCTCTAAGGCCTTTGCATCACAGAATCACAGAATCACAGAAACCCCACAGTGCAGATAGAGGCCATTTCGGCCCATCGAGCCTGCACCGACACACATCCCACCCGATCCCCATAACCCCTACATCCTTCCTAAAGGCTCAAGTCTCTGGAGTAGGGGTTGAACCCATGGCCTTTTGACATGGGGAAAGAGTACTACCGCTGAGCCAAAGCTGACTTTAAAAAAAAAAAAAAAATGCAACAATCATCCTATATACTAAATACATTCATAAAATTACATAGAATTTACAACGTGATAATGGCCCATTTGACTGAGCCAGTCTGTGTTGGTGTTTATCCTCCACATGAGCAGTAGTCTTAATCTCCTGCAACTCCACTCACTTGCTCCAAGTAAAAGGTGTCACCTTGGGGATCAGTATGGGCCCTGGCTATGCCTGCCTTTTTGTGGAACATTCTTTGTTCCAGTCCTACCTGGGTAACCTCCCTCACTTCTCTTTCCAGTACATAGACTGTTGGTGCTGCTTCCTACTGTTGTCCTGAACTGAAAAATGGCATCAAATTTGCTTCCGATTTCCACCCTTCCCTCTTTATCATGATCCATCAAAGTTGTTGTACTTCCTATTTTAGTATACTGTATTCGCTGCTCAGGTTGCTGTCTCTACATTGCGGAGACCAAACACGGATTCGGTGATTGTTTTGTTCAACACCTCTGTTAAGTTTGTAAGCGGAGCTTCCAGTCACTTGCCACTTTAATTCTCCATCCCACTCTGCTGACCTCTCTGTCCTTGGCTTCTACACATTTTCAATGAAGCCCAACACAAGCTCAAGGAACAGCAGCACCTCTTTCAATTAGGCACTTGGTAGCTTTCTGGCTTAAACACTGAATTCAACATATTTCTATCATAACTACCGCTCCTGTTTTCTCAGACAGTAGATGCTGGTAATGGTTCTGTTACAATTTACAGCTCCTCCTAGACCCAGCTTTTGTTTCTTCACTTGTCCCATTACTACTCCCTTTTGCCTTGCACCACCATTGTTGTCATTTAATCACCCCTGCCCTCTGCCCAATCACAGACCTTCCCCTTTGTTCTTTCCTTTCTCCACCACTACCCCTGGCTCTCTACTTTTTTATAAACTGTTAAATCTCTAATTTTGCCTGTTCTGATAAAAGGTAATCGACTTGAAATGTTAACTCTTTCTCTTTCCATGATTGCTGCCTGGCCCCTGTATTTCCAGCATTTTCTGTTATTCCTAATCTCCCCTTTACTTCAACGACCTATCTAACCTATTTTTAAATGTTGACATGGTCTCAAATGTTGGCACGCTTTTTCAATCAGTAATACTGGTTGTTGTGTATGTCCCTTTAAGGGAATAACTGGTCTCAGACTGCAGTACCGGCAGTGACCACCCCTGTATAAAAGGCGCTAGCAGCCTTCTGTAGTTTCAGTTTCCAGAGTGTCTCCATTCAGTAAAGACTTGTTAAACCAACTCCTGCATTCCGTGTCTCCATTAACACACGGATTTAATACTGGCGACGAGTAAGAAACGAACTTACCTGCAACTCGGCATGCACCTCAGACGACGTTATTGAAGGTCGAAGCCAGAAGAAAGAAAAAAATATATAATCCAAAGAAACTCGAGAAACGGGCGTCGACCGTGGGCAACCGCCCTCCAAATCATCGGATTGAAAACTTGCAGGAGAGGCTGTCAAGAGCCAGGCTTGGTTCCCCAGTCTGTGGTTTCCCAGCTAATCGGGCTGGTGGCAGGTCGTGCACTGATCCTTCCTGGGCTGCGGCGGGCTAGAGCTCGATCGGGTGGCTCTGCAACGGGGCTGGGCAGCGAGTCGGGAAGCAAAGAGAGAGAAAGGGGGTGGAGCGCACACGGCGCGGCCGGTGCTTCACAGCCGGGCAGCGTTCGGACCTAAGAAGAGGGAGGGAAGTGTCCCAGAGGGTCCGCTCCACGACGGGAATGGTTAAAAATAAAAATACTGCGGAGAGCGGCGTTGACAGCAGCGGCGGGAAAGCACGGGAGGCGCCATCTTAACTTGGCGGGGAAGAAGGAAAAGCGCGGGAGGTGCCATTTTGATCCATCGGGGACGAAGGAAAAGCGCGGGAGACGCCATCTTAGATTTTCAAGATGCCAAAGACTGGCGATATCACTGCCTTCGATAATGCAATAGAAGACTGGACCACGTATGTGGAAAGAGTCAAGGTATATTGCGAGGCAAACGAAATAGCCGATGAGAAAAAGGCATCGGTATTCCTAAATTTAATGGGCGCAAGAACGTACGGCCTATTGCGGGACCTGATTACTCCAGCCAAACCGAAGGCGAAGAGTTTTAACGAAATTGTTGCTATCCTACAGGAACACCTAAATCCTACACCGCTGCTGATAACAGAAAGATTTAAATTCCACAGGAGAAATCGGCATAAAAATGAGAGCAATGCTGATTACCTTACGGAACTACGCAACCTATCAAAGCACTGCCAGTTCGGAGCAGGACTGGCAGATACCTTACGGGACAAATTTGTCTGTGGACTCCTGAGTGAAGGAACCCAGAAGAGGTTACTCTCAGAGAAAGAGCTGACGCTAGATAAGGCTTTCAGCGTGGCAGTATCGTACGAAGCAGCAGCAAGGGGAGCTGCGGAAATACAACAAAAGCCACAGGAATACGGCACCCACGAAATGACACGGGGATTTGCAAAATGTTATCGCTGCGGCAGAAAAAACCATGACCAGAAGGACTGCTGGTCCAAGGACAAAATATGCAGGCAATGCGGAAAGATGGGACACATTGCACGAGTTTGCAGGTCTGAGAAGAAGACCAACTACAACAAAAAGGCTACTAAGGAACCGTACAGGAAAGTACAAAAGATGACGGGACAGTAGTTCCGAAGACCAGATGAGCGATAGTGAATCCGGGAACAAGAGACTAAGCTGTCTCAAACTTCACAACGTAATCGCAAAAGAGGATCACCGAACCATTTGGGTCACCCTCACGACAGCAGGGTCCCAAGTCAAAATGGAATTGGATACAGGATCAGCTCTAACAATCATGAATCGACGAGACTACGAGCAGCTATTCTCACACATACCCTTGAGAGAGACAGCCATTGTCTTGAGGACGTATACGGGGCAAAAAGTATACCCCAGAGGAAAAATAAGGGTGCCTGTCGAATACAACGGCAAGAAAATACGGAAATTGTATCTCTACATTCTGCAAGATGGTGGACCACCATTATTGGGATGTGAATGGATCAGAAAGATAAGTTTAGACTGGCACTCCATTCAGGCACTGACGGTGGCTGGTAAAAAGGATGACGACGTCACTCCTGGACGATTGTCAACAATCTTAGCTGACGCCAAAGAGGTATTTCAACAAGAACTGGGCACACTTAAAGACGTAACCGCCTCGATAAAAATAGAGGAGAATGCAATTCCCAAGTTTTTCAAAGCAAGACCGGTACCATATGCAATTCGCCCAGCCGTCAAGGCAGAGCTGGAGAATGCAGGCGTATTGTCTAAGGTAGACTGGAGCGAGTGGGCGACACCCATCGTTCCTGTCATGAAGAAAACATTAAACAATAAGTCTGAGGAGCCAAGGAAGGTTCGCATCTGTGGGGACTTCAAGGTGATGGTGAACCCAGTCCTTCACACAGTACAATATCCTCTTCCAAGGATAGAAGACATCTTCGCCTCACTATCTGGAGGGAAGCGTTTTACAAAAATTGACCTAGCACAAGCATATTTACAGATGGAGGTTGAAGAATCCTCTAGGAAGTATCTCACGATAAACACTCACAAAGGTCTTTACCAGTATCATCGATTGGTATTCGGAGTAGCATCGGCTCCGGCGATTATGGCAAAGAGCGATGGAACAAGTCTTGCAAGGGATTCCGGGGACTCAGTGTTACTTGGATGACATCCTAGTGACAGGTGAAGATGACAGTGAACACCTTAACAACCTAGAACAGGTGCTCACTAGACTACGGGAACATGGGCTACGAGCCAACCGCCCAAAGTGCGAGTTTTTTAAGAAACAGATATCGTATTGTGGCCACGTGATTGATGAAGAGGGGTTACACAAGTCACCTGACAAAATTGAAGCGGTTGTTAAGGCCCCAGCGCCTGAAAATGTGTCGCAACTGAGGTCATTCCTCGGATTGGTGAATTACTACCATAAGTTTTTACCGAATTTGTCCACAATTCTGCACCCACTGAACGCCCTACTACAAACGGGAGTAGCATGGAAATGGAGCAATGACTGTAAGCGGGCCTTTCAGAAGAGTAAGGACTTCAAGAGAAGTATTGGCTCACTACAACCCATCACTACCGATAAGACTGGCGTGTGATGCGTCTTCCCTACGGCATTGGGGCGGTACTGTCACATAAATCCCTTGATGGTTCAGAGAGGCCGATAGCTTTTGCGTCACGCTCGTTAACTTCAGCCGAGCGTAACTACGCCCAGATTGACAGAGAGGCCCTCAGCCTAGTGTGGGGGGTGAAGAAGTTCAATTACTACCTGCACGGTCAAAAATTTACTCTAATAACTGATCATCAACCTCTTGTCTCCATTTTCAACCCTCAGAAGGGCGTACCGATAATGACAGCACAACGGCTACAGAGGTGGTCCCTTTTCCTAGGGGCACACCAATATGACATCAAGTACAAAGGAACTAAACAGCATGGGAATGCTGATGGATTGTCGTGCCTACCGTTACCGACGGTGGAAGAAGAACTTGCATTGGATCCAATGGAGATATTCCACTCGACCATAGTCGAATGTCTCCCTGTGACGAATGCAAACATAGAAAAGGAAACACGAAATGACCCGACACTATCCCGGGTCTATGATTTAACGGTGAAGGGATGGCCAGCACATGGCGAACCACTGCTGCCAGCATTCTCGCCGAGAAGAGAACAGCTGTCAGTGTGCAGAGGAACCTTGATGTGTGGATCCAGAGTAGTGATTCCACCCAAATTGAAGGATAAAGTGCTCAATGAGCTTCATGAGGGTCATCTGGGAGGGGTAAAAATGAAGAACTTAGCTAGAGCGTTTGTGTGGTGGCCGGGAATCGATAGAGAAATCGAAGAGATGACCAAGAGCTGTACAGGATGCCAGAAGGTCCAACACGCCCCACCACAAGCCCCTCTACATCCATGGGAGTGGCCCTCATCTCCATGGCAAAGGGTGCACATTGATTTTGCTGGTCCCTTCATGGACTCGATGTTTTTAATTGCGGTGGATGCACATTCAAAGTGGCCAGAGGTAATAAAAATGTCCTCAACCACCACAGAAAAAACTATCACAGTCTTACGAACCATATTCGCCAGGAATGGGCTGCCTGAACAGATTTGCTCTGACAATGGACCACAGTTTGTGTCTGAAGAGTTCCGGAGGTTCTTAAAGAACAATGGTGTTAAGCATTACACATCCGCCCCATATCATCCAGCCACTAATGGATTGGCTGAGAGGTTTGTTCAAACATTCAAGAAGGCTATCAAGGCAATGTGTAATGAAGATATACCCCTACAACTCCTGCCATGATGTTCTTCAATCGAAGACTACGATGCCGCTTGGATTTGGTTAAGCCGAACATCAGAAGAGATGTGGAGAACAGGCAGTTTCAGAATATGAATGAAAGGCCGACCAGGAGTTTTAAGATAGGTCAACCAGTTTTGGCCCGGGACTACCGCACAGAGAAATGGCAGCCAGAACGATCTGTACATGGCAAGGACCTCTCATGTATACCGTGGACGTTGGAGAGCGCATTGTAAGACGCCATGCTGACCAGATTCTAGAGTCACTGGAAAACGTCAACTCCACACCACGATCTGATATACCTGGCGATGAAGCCGACGTACCAATTGCATCTACCGCACAATCGGTGATATTGGAAGCAGATGAACCAAACAATGACATTGATCCCGACTCAACTTTACCAGAAGAACCTGATACCCCAAAGAGGCGTTATCCAGACAGAATCAGGAAGCCTCCTCAAAGACTGAACTTATAATTGCTTAACCTCAACCAATGTATCTAGCAACTGTAATTGTAATTAGTTATCATTTAGTTGTTAAATGAATGTTATGTACTGTTTATCTAAAAGGGGAGGAATTGTTGTGTATGTCCCTTTAAGGGAATAACTGGTCTCAGACTGCAGTACCGGCAGTGACCACCCCTGTATAAAAGGTGCTAGCAGCCTTCTGTAGTTTCAGTTTCCAGAGTGTCTCCATTCAGTAAAGACTTGTTAAACCAACTCCTGCATTCCGTGTCTCCATTAACACACGGATTTAATACTGGTAGTGCATTCCACAGCCTCACAACTTCTTCTACCTCTCTTATGTTTAATCTTGTATCATTGTCCCCTTGTTCTAGACCCCTGAATCTCTGAAAATAGTATTTTCTACCTACTCTGTCCCATTGCTTTATAATGTCAAAACACCTATCAAATCACTCCTTAATCTTCTGTTAATGAAAACAGTCCCAATTTTTTAATCTTTTTGTACTTTATTATATGAGCTGGCATCCTAGTGAACCTGCGCTGCAACCTCTCTTATTGCCTCAACATCCTTCTTAATGTGGAGCCCAAAACTGCTCACAGTCATCCCACTGTGATCTAAGGTTTTAAATAGATTCAATATTACATCTCTATATTCTATACCTCTGGTCATAAAAACCTAATATAAGCATTTTTTTAAATGGCCTTATCCACTTGAGGTGCTGCTTTTAATGTCTTGTGAACCTGAAGCCCCCAAATCTTCTCAGTGGGAGGGGAGAGAAACATATGGCTGCAGGGACTGAACAATGCTTTCAGGACTTATGTCGGCTGTTTTTGGCAATAAAATGAGAATTGGTGCAGCACCCAGTAGGTGTTCCTGTGCCTAAATAAGACCTTTCCCCCTCTTCTGTTGGGGCGCACCTGGTAAGTGTTTCCTTTTTTTTTAAAGGTGATCCTTAAATAGCAGAGGGCAGCCTCAGTCTTAGCAGTTCCATTTGAGCTCTTAGCTAGTCTAATCCCACAGATTCAGTGTAACATTCTGGTAGTGCGGATAAAATGTGGGAATTCCTCTGGTTGTAATCGGGGCCAGCATGCAACTGCCCTTGTTATTTGTCATTTGCTGTAAGTCCATCACTTCTATCATAAGCATTCTAGGGGTGGGACCACTTTTTAGTTTTCTTAGGTGTGAGTTTAATGGTATTAGTAGCAAATGTTGCATTGGGATTGGCCCATTCCTTGCCTGCTCTTATCTCAATAGACGTGGATAGATATGCATAGCGATGCAAAAAGTTATGGAATGGGTGTATGAGTGGCCAGCTAGCTGGCGGTCGTGGTTTGTGTGGGAACCAATAATATAGATAGTCGTAGGTTCAGGGTTCTGCAAAGGGATTTCAAGGAGCTCAATTCTAGATTAAGAAGCATAACCTTCAGGGTCATAATCTCTGGATTACTCCCAGTACCACACGCTGGACCAGAAGGAAAAGAAAGATTCGGATTGTTAACGCGTGGCTGGAAGGATGATTTAGAAGGGAGGGTTTCACATTCCTGACAAGCAAAGGCTACGGATCCCAACAACATCCCAGTTGTAGTGCTGTAGGCTTGTGCTCCCGAACTAGTCACGCCTCTAGCTAAGCTTTTCCAGCACAACACTGGCATCTATCTGACGATGTGAAAATTGTTCAAGTATGTCCTGTCCACAAAGCAGAACAAATCTAACCCGGCCAATTACCGTCCTATTAGCCTACTCTCCATCGTAAGCAAAGTGATGGAAGGAGTCATCACAGTACTATCAAGTGGCATTTAATCATCAATAATCTGCTCGCCAATGCTCAGTTTGGTTTCCGCCAGGACCACTCGGCTCCAGACCTTATTATGGAAGAGGAAGTAGCAATATTGATATAGACAGAATTAGCACAGTAGAAAGAAGGGATTTGAGTAAGTGTGATCAGGCAGTGGAAACAGTATGTGTAGAGTTAAGGAACAGTGAAGGATACAAGATTCTGATAGGAGTTCTCTACAGACCTCCTGATGTGTGATGACGTGGGAATGATGGATAAATACGGAGATCAGGGAAGCACATAGTAAAAAGAGTGGTTATAATGGAAGATTTTATTTTCACAAACTGAGAAAAGCAGAACAGCTCAAGTAGTAAAAGCAATGAATTTATTTGGGAATGTTTTCTGGAAAGGTGGCCTAGAAATTCAGTGTAGCCACTTTTGGGGCGGTAAAGTCGGGCGGGCGCTAAAGTTAGCGCCCGCCGGAAAGTGGAGGCCACTTCGCCGATATTCAGTAGCTTTGGCCAAGGAGTTTGGGCGAGTGCTGAAACTGGCATTGCACTCCTATCTTTAGGCGCTAAGCCGGCGGTGCAGACTGATAACGCTGAGGCCGGGCGCAGCGCAGGTGCGGTCATGTTTTGATTGACAGCAGACACCCTGACGCCGGCCAGCTCTTAAAGGGGGAAGGGTCGACTTTGTCTGCTGCCACGCCCTGGATAGTGGAGCCCTGCAGCTAGGCCTGAACACCGCTGGTGGACCCAAATAGCGCCTGAAGCCATGCAGAAGGCCCGTGAACGAGCGCAGCGCTTCTCAGAGCATGCTTTGAGGGTGCTGCTTAGGGGTTTGGAAAAGAAAAGAGATCTTGTGCCCAGACAGTGGCAAGAAGGCTCCCAGGAGGCAGTACAGGAGAGCCTGGAGGGAAATCGCCCAGAGGGTCTCAGCCAACAGCGATGTCCCCAGGACTGGTGACCAATGCCGCAAGAAGTACAATGACTTCACTCGGTTGGTCAGGGTGAGTACCTTTTCCAGTGTCCTCCTCATCCTTGCATGTGTACCTCACATTATGGGCAAAGGGACCTCAAAGGCCTAATGGCCAGCCCTCCTCCCGCAGCTATGGCACTGGCATGATCATCAATAGCACTTTCTGCACTTTACACACTGGCCAAGCTATTCGACCATGGGAGGCAGTGCACACAACAACAGGGCACCACACTGGCCAAGCTATTCGACCATGGGAGGCAGTGCACACAACAACAGGGCACCACACTGTACTTAGAGGCCGTCCTTTCTCTTGCAGGCCAAGCTGGCGCAGAATCTGAAGAGCCGGACTGTCACCGGGGGAGGCCGTGTCCAGTTCCAAGAGCTCAGTGACCGGGAGGAGCGCGTGGCTCGACTCATGCGTGCCCGGGTGGTTGGCCCCGTAGCTATTGGAGATGCCGACCCTGTGCTGGGCCCCAATGGTAAGGACATGACCGTTTGGACCTCTCTCGTTCCCCTTGCGCTTCAGATCTACATCCTTTGCCACTGTCCCACCAATGCGCATAATGCCAACACTCATGCCTCCCTCGCTGACGCCCTGTCCTCACTCTAAAGCTACTCTTGTGCCTTCCTGCTTTCAGCTGGTGAGGAGGAGGTGGTCCCTGAAGCTGAGAGTGCCAGTCCCTCGGAAGAGGAGGATGACGAGGACCAAGAGGAAGGCAGCACATCGGGGGAACCCTCATCCGCGCCAGGGGATGGCAATGGAGGGGACACGTCTTGCCTGGAGGAGAGCCAGGGGGAAGTGTTGCAGGGGGGTGTAGCTCCTGGGCCCAGTGGCGTCCAGGCACGCGGGAAGGGTCGGGCAGCACGGCTGCCTTCTCCCCAGAGGGGGGAAGTGTTGCAGGGGAGGGCAGTTGCTGGGCCCAGTGGCGTCCAGGCACGCGGGAAGGGTCGGGCAGCTCGGCGGCCTTCTCCCCAGAGGGAGAGTCCGGCCTCCAGTCCGGAGACGGTCCTCGCCCAGGAGGTGCGCCTCCTTGATGAAATGTCCGCGGACTCGGAGCGGCGCCACACCGAGTTCATGGGGGTTGTGGGACAGTTGCCTCAGGCCATTGAGTCCCTGGCTCATAGTGTGGCCGATTTCGGGGATTCACAGGCCAGGGGTGTCGACCAACTCGCGGCAGCACAGGCCGCGAGTCGAGAGTTCCTGAGTGGTGCCGTGCAGACACTGGCTGGTCTGATGCGGGCACAGACCAGGGCAGTTCGGGCACTCACTTCTGCCACACTCGCTGTGTCACGGACGCATCGCCAGGGCACCCGCCGCCCTGCTGCAGCACAGCGGTCTGGCCTTCACCAGATTGCTGCGCTTGCTGCAGTGCCAGCCCGGCCGAGTGCCAGTGTCTCTGGCGACCAGCGAGCGCCTGGCATCAGCCAGCTTGCCCCCATTGCTGCAGCCGCCACTGCCACTCCCCCAGCCAAGCTGCGACGAGCTGCTGGTGAGACTGATGCTGCCCAGCCACAGCTGCAGCAGTCAGCAGCGGCTGGACCTCGTCTAGGCCGACCCCCAAGGGCATCTGCCGTCACGCATTGTGCCCCTCAGGAGCCTTCCCCCAGCCTTGCAACACCCACAGGGCCCAGGTTGAGGCAGAGCAACAGGTCGGGCAGGGGCCGGAGAAGCCTGCACAAGGACTCGCCCTCTCGGCACACCAAGTAGAGTGTGTTGCCAACTTTTTTTATATGGGGGTGTTTGTGTTCTGTATGGGGGGGTTTGTCTTGGTTAGGCCGAGGATGAAGGCCAATTGGATGGACAAGTTTTGTTATTCCTCCCCAGGTTGTGGGAGTGAGATATGTTTTTGACTTTTTTGGGGGTCTTGTCTGTTTTTCTGTTTCATGTGGGAAGGGCCCTGAGTTTGTTAAATAAAGCTTTTTATTTATTCAGCTTGTCAAGGTGTCATGTTTCAAGTGGTTGTTGCGTTAACCGGCTGAGGGCTTGCGGAGCGGCTGCATTCATGTGCCTTCATTGCCACAAGCCATTCCCTGACGGGGCCTAGAAGTGTCGATCAATAAGCCGCCGGCGGACGGCCCTTTGACCTTGTGGCTCCCTCCTGGGCTGGTACTCCTCCTCCTCCTCCTCATGGTCCTCCTGCTCGTCCTCCTGAGGTGGTGGTCCAACGTGAGGTGGCAGTGCCTGAGTCCTGCGGATAGCCAGGTTGTGCAGCATGCAGCAAACGACGACGAACTGGGAGACTCTATCCGGCGAATACTGTAGAGATCCGCCGGAACGATCCAGGCAGCGGAACCGTTGCTTGAGGACGCCAATCGTTTGCTCTATGATGTTCCTTGTGGCTTGATGGCTTTCGTTGTATGCCTCCTCAGCAGGGGTCCTGGGCGCGCGGAGCGGGGTCATGAGCCATGTACACAAAGGATAGCCCTTGTCCCCAATAAGCCATCCCCTTGGTGGAGGCTGTGCCTTGAACATGTCAGCCACAGTAGTCTGGCGCAGGATAAATGCATCGTGGCTGCTTCCTGGAAAGCGGGCATTGACAGCTAGGATGCGCTGCCTGTGGTCACACACCAGCTGTACATTGAGGGAATGGTAGCCCTTCCGGTTGCGGTAATCCTCGGCATTGTGATAGGTGCCCGCATAGCCACATGCGTGCAGTCAATGGCGCCCTGCACCATGGGGAAGTCAGCGATCCTGGCAAATCTGACTGCACGCTGCTCCTGCCTCTCTAGGGTCATGGGGAAGGAGATGAATTGGTGTCTCCTTGCGAAAAGGGCATCGGTGACCTGCCGGATGCAGCGATGCACGGCGAACTGGGAGATGTTCGCTATGTCCCCAGCAGCGGCTTGGAAGGATCCGCTTGCATAAAAGTTCAGAGCCACCGTGACCTTCACTTCCACCGACAGAGACGTCCTGCACATCAGCTGTGGACGCAGATCTCTGTGAAGCAGCTGGCAGATCTCTGCAACCACCTCCCTTCTGAAGCGCAGCCTCTTAACACAATGCGCGGCAGTCATGGTGAGATAGGACACCTGCTGCCGGTATTCCCTGAGTGGGTAAGGCCTACGTTGCCGACGCCTGATGGCCCCTCTGCGTCTAGGCATGGCTGGCCCTCTCACACGGCGCCTGCGAGCCCTTCGCACATAATGCTGGAACTGAGGGTTGGAACCCCATGCAGCCCCCATAATAAACTTGCAAACAGTGAAATCACAATGAGTCAAATTTCCAAGCTCTGGCCAGAAGCCAAAAATACCTCCTATGTTGTCCCAAATCAGCAAGGTCTGTTCCTTGGTCTCTGTCCAGAAATCCAAAGCACAAAAGTCATTGCAGCAAAATGGCTGGCCTTTATAGTTCAGTCTAAGTGCCCTTTAATTAGCGCTCCCCGAGGCCCACAGGGCCTCTGCTGCGTTCCACTTCACAGTTCTTAACAGCGCCACGCCCACATTGGGCGGGCGCCACTGAATTTCCGGTTTGGGGCGCACAAACAGCGCTGCACGACGAAATGACGTCACAAGCTGCGCGCGCAGCTGAGCGGGCGCAAACACTTTGCGCCGGCGCTAAATGTCAACTGAAGTTGGGCGTAGGCGCAGATCGGCCTGCGCCCGGGCGCTAAGTGCCTAGCGCTCGAAATCTGCCCCTCTTATGGCGCTAACGGCTGGCGAACGCAACTGAATTTCTAGGCCGGTATGTTTTAGAACCAACAAGGTTACAGGACATACTGGACTTAGTGAAGAGTCACAAACAAGAATTGGATAGCAATCTGACGGTGAGTGGGCATCTTGCAAATAATCACTGATTGAATCCAAGTTTTAAAATTTAAATTAAATTTTAAAATTAGGGCTAACTTCAAAGGGATGAGATATAAATTAACCACAGTAAACTGGGCTGAACTGTTAATAGACAAGCAGTAGGAAGTATTCAAAGAAATATGTGGTGCAATACAAAACCAGTACATACTCCAAAAAGGCAAAAGCTCCATTTGTGTAGGTAAGCAACCATGGTCAACAAATGAGGTGAGACACAGTATCAAGCTAAAACAAGAGGAACAGCACCAACTACTGTACATGGCCACCTTTGACCTCACACAGGCCTTCGACACCATCAACCGTGAGGGATTATGGAGTGTTCTCAAATTTGGCTGCCCTCAAAAGTTTGTCACCATCCTCCACCTGCTTCACGACGACATGCAAGCCATGATCCTGACCAATGGATCCCGTACGGACCAGGGCTAAGCAAGGCTGTGTCATCGCACCAACGCTCTTCTCGATCTTCCTGGCTGCAATGCTCCATCTCACCCTCAATAAGCTCCCCGCTGGAGTGCAGCTAATCTACAGAACAAACGGGAAACTGTTCAACCTCCATCACCTCCAGTCCAGATCCAAGGTCATCCCATCCTCTGTCATCGATTTACAGTATGCAGATGAAGCTTGCGTCTGTGCACACTGAGGCCGAACTCCAAACCATCGTCCACACCTTCACTGAAGTGTACGAGAGCATAGGCCTTACACTAAACATCCGTAAGACAAAGCTCCTCTACCAACCTGCCCCCGCCACACAGTATTGCTCCCTGATTATCAAAATTCAGGACGAGGCCTTGGACAACGTGGACCACTTTCCATACCTCGGGAGCCTACTGTCAACAAGGGCAGACCTCGATGACGAAGTCCAACACTGCCTTCAGTGTGCCAGTGCAGCATTCGGTCGCTTGAGGAAGAGTGTTTGAAGACCAGGACCTCAAACCCGGCACCAAGCTCATGGTCTACAGAGCAGTAGTGATATCCGCCCTCCTGTATCCCTCAGAGACATGGACCATGTACAGCAGGCACCTCAAAGCACTGGAGAAGTACCACCAAAGCTGCCTCCGCAAGATCCTGCAAATCCAGTGGCAGGATAGGCGCACCAACATCAGTGTTCTCACTCAGGCCAACGTCCCCAGCATCGAAGCTTTGACCACCCTTGATCAGCTCTGATGGACGGGCCACATTGTCCACATGCTCAATACGAGACTCCCAAAACAAGTGCTCTACTCTGAGCTCTGACACGGCAAGAGAGCCCCAGGTGGGCAGACGAAACGCTTCAAGGACACCCTCAAAGCCTCTTTGGAAAAAGTGCAACATCCCCACCGACACCTGGGAATCCCTGGCGCAAGACTGCACAAAGTGGAGGAGAAGCGTCTGGGAAGGCGCCAAACACATCAAGTCTCTTCGCCGGGAGCAAGCGGAAGCTTTTTTAGTGATGTTGATTGAGAGATAAATATTGGCTAGGACACTGGAGGTAACTCCCCTGCTCTTCTTTGAAATAGTGCCAAAGGATCTTTTATGTCTGTTTAACAGCTCATCCAGAAGACTGCTCCTCAGACAGTGCAGCACTCCACTGGGGTGTCAGCCTAGAATTTTGCAGCGAACTCTCTGGAGTAAAGGAAGATGGCAAAGTATTAGCAGAATAAGGGAAACTAAAAATAAGTCAAGGGCAGGAAACTTAGTGGATTTAATATAAGTAAAAATGGTAATGGAGAAAATAATGGGACTTGACAAAGAAATTGAGGAAATTACAGGTACATTAGTCATAATTTTCCAAAGCAGTCTAGAAGCAAGAATTGTACCTTTCTTGGATTAGAAAATATCACCCCATTATTTAAGAAGGGAGGGAGAGCAAGAAACCAAGCAATTACAGACCCAGCAGTCTAAAAGCAGTTGTGGGGAAGTTATTGGAATCTGTCAGCGGGGAGAGTGTGAGCACTTGGGCAAGTATGAGTTGTTTGAGATTCAGCATGGATTTGTGAAGGGTAGGTCATGTCTAGCATTCTTAACAGACTTTGGTTTTGGCTTAAAAGCTACCAAGCAGTTCTGTTGACGGATAAATAAACGTAAGAAGTCACACGACACCAGGTTATAGTCCAACAGCTTTATTTGAAATCACAAGCTTTCGGAGCGCTGCTCCTTCAGGTGAAGTGGAGAAATGCATAAAGACACAGCTTATATAGTCAGAGAATCATGTCAGATGTTTACAGGTAACCTTTCCAACTGCCATTTATCACACCTCGGCAGAGAGATAATCACAGCAGTCAAAGGTGTGAATGGTGTCCAAACAGGTCAGTCAGGGAAACATTACATCAAAGAACAATGAGGTGGGGTCACAAGGGGTCAAATATTGCAGATGCTGGGGTCTGTATGAAAAACAAAAAAACAGACAAAAAACACTCATCCGCTTCATCCTTGACCACAATGTCTTCACCTTCGACAACCAGTTCTTTACCCAAACACACGGAACAGCCATGGGGACCAAATTCGCACCCCAATACGCAAACATCTTCATGCACAAGTTCGAGCAAGACTTCTTCGCTGCACAGGATCTCCAACCAACGCTATACACCAGATACATCGACGACATTTTCTTCCTATGGACCCACGGCGAAGAATCACTGAAAAGACTACACGATAACATCAACAAGTTCCATCCCACCATCAAACTCACCATGGACTACTCCTCAGAATCAGTCTCATTCCTGGACACACGAATCTCCATCAAAGACGGACACCTCAGCACTTCACTCTACCGCAAGCCCACGGACAACCTCACGATGCTTCACTTCTCCAGCTTCCACCCTAACCACGTTAAAGAAGCCATCCCCTATGGACAAGCCCTGCGAATACACAGGATCTGCTCAGACGAGGAGGAACGCGATGGACACCTACAGACACTGAAAGACGCCCTTGTAAGAACGGGATATGACGCTCGACTCGTCGATCGACAGTTCCGACGGGCCACAGCGAAAAATCGCATAGACCTCCTCAGAAGACAAACCCGGGACACAACCAACAGAGTACCCTTCATCGTCCAGTACTTCCCCGGAGCGGAGAAACTACGCCATGTTCTTCGCAGCCTTCAACATGTCATCGATGATGATGAACACCTCGCTAAGGCCATCCCCACGCCTCCACTACTCGCTTTCAAACAGCCGCCTAACCTCAAACAGACCATCGTTCGCAGCAAATTACCCAGCTTTCAGGAGAACAGCGACCACGACACCACACAACCCTGCCACAGCAACCTCTGCAAGACATGCCAGATCATCAACACAGATACCATCATCACACGTGAGGACACCACCCACCAGGTACATGGTACATACTCATGTGACTCGGCCAACGTTGTCTACCTCATACGTTGCAGGAAAGGATGCCATGGTACATCGGCGAGACCATGCAGACACTGCGACAACGGATGAATGGACACCGCGCAACAATCACCAGGCAAGAGTGTTCCCTCCCAGTCGGGGAACACTTCAGCAGTCAAGGACATTCAGCCTCCGATCTTCGGGTAAGCATTCTCCAAGGTGGCCTTCGAGACACACGACAACGCAAAATCGTCGAGCAGAAACTGATAGCCAAGTTCCGCACCCATGAGGACGGCCTTAACCGAGATCTTGGGTTCATGTCACGCTACATGTAACCCCACCTGATGCAGGGTCATCCAGACTCGAGTCGACATTGGCTTGTTCTCTCTACACAGATGCGGCCGGACCTGCTGTGATTTCCAGCCAAAAAAAATGTTTTTTGTCTTTTTTTGTTTTTCATACAGACCCCAGCATCTGCAATATTTGACCCCTTGTGACCCCACCTCATTGTTCTTTGATGTAATGTTTCCCTGACTGACCTGTTTGGACACCATTCACACCTTTGACTGCTGTGATTATCTCTCTGCCGAGGTGTGATAAATGGCAGTTGGAAAGGTTACCTGTAAACATCTGACATGATTCTCTGACTATATAAGCTGTGTCTTTATGCATTTCTCCACTTCACCTGAAGAAGGAGCAGCGCTCCGAAAGCTTGTGATTTCAAATAAAGCTGTTGGACTATAACCTGGTGTCGTGTGACTTCTTACATTTGTCCACCCCAGTCCAACTCCGGCATCTCCACACCATGGATAAATAAACAGTGGCAAAGACAGCCGATTTACAGTAATATACAGAATCTAGCGCGTCTTTCTCAGTACATAGAAATTAACCAAATAATTGCACTTCAAGAATTCCCTAACCCAAATTCTGCTTTGGAGTTTGCTGCTAACCTTCTATGGACTCTCTTACCCCTGTCTCGGGAGATACACTTTGTCATTATTTTAGAAATTCAACTAGTGAACAACAAAGCCAAATAAGTATCTCTCCTGTTTGCGTTAGCTTGTCAAACATGTACAGGATGTTATCCATGAGGGTGAGCTTCCAAAAAACTGTTTCTATGGTGATAACTGGGAAGTTTTAGGTTTGCATATAAACCGCCTGGGAATTGTATGCATTTTGACTAATCAAAATACCAGGACTGACCACTGCTGCTATCCCTTACCCTTCTTAGGCAGTCCCTCGGAACCGAGGATGACTTGCTTCCACATTAAAAATGAGCTCGCATGTGGCTGATGAGTCCAATGCGGGACCTACATTCTCTGTCACAGGTGGGGCAGATGGTGGTGAAGGGGCCGGTGGGTGGGGTGCTTGGGTTGACTTGCGCTGCCTGCGCTTGGCTTCCACTTGCTCCCGGCGAAGAGACTCGAGGAGTTCGGCGCCTTCCCGGATGCTTCTCCACTTTATGCGGTCTTCGGCCAGGGATTCCCAGGTGTCGGTGGGGATGTTACACTTTTTCAAGGAGGCTTTGAGGGTGTCCTTGAAGCGTGTCCTCTGCCCACCTGGGGCTCTCTTGCTGTGCCAGAGCTCCGAGTACTGCGCTTGTTTTGGGAATCTCGTATCGGGCATGCGGACAATGTGACTCGTCCATTGGAGCTGATTGAGTGTGGTCAGAGCTTCGATGCTGGGGATGTTGGCCTGAGCAAGAACACTGATGTTGATGCGCCTATCCTGCCAATGGATTTGCAGGATCTTGTGGAGGCAGCGTTGGTGGTACCTCTCCAGTGCTTTGAGGTGCCTGCTGTACATGGTCCATGTCTCTGAGGCATACAGCAGGGCAGGTATCACTGCTGCCCTGTAGACCATGAGCTTAGTGCCGGGTTTGAGGTCCTGGTCTTCAAACACTCTCTTCTCAGGCGACCGAAGGCTGCACTGGCACACTGAAGGCGGTGTTGGATTTCGTCGTCGACGTCTGCCCTTGTTGACAGTAGGCTCCCGAGGTATGGAAAGTGGTCCACGTTGTCCAAGGTCTTGTCGTGGATTTTGATAATCGGGGGGCAGCACTGTGTGGTGGGGGCAGGTTGGTAGAGGACCTTTGTCTTATGGATGTTTAGTGTAAGGCCCATGCTCTCGTATGCTTCGGTGAAGGTGTTTACGATGGTTTGGAGTTCGACCGCCGAGTGAGCGCAGACGCAAGCATCGTCTGCATGCTGTAATTCGACGACAGAGGATGGGACGACCTTGGATCTGGACTGGAGGCGACGGAGGTTGAACAGTTTCCCGTTTGTTCTGTAAATTAGCTCCACTCCAGTGGGGAGCTTACTGAGGGTGAGATGGAGCATTGCAACAAGGAAGATTGAGAAGAGCCTATTAGTTGTTAGAACAATGGGCTGAATTTTAATAGGGAAGACGTGTTGGGGGTGGGGGGCTCCAAGGTTGTCGGGGAAACCCGGGCGAATGGGTTTCACGCAGGCCTTGCTGAATTTAACGGCAGGGCCTGATTAGCACGAGAAGCCTGTTTCCCATCCGCGGCTAGCCAGATTGAGAGGCTGGCTGGTTCAAGGCAGGTAGGCCTGCGGCACTAGGCCACACAGAGGAGGATGGGAGGGATTGCGTGGGGGCCGTGCAGCGGCTGCAGCAGGGGGCGGTGTCCAAGTTAGATCAGGGTGTCCGCAGCAGTGGGGGTGGAGGGAGGGTGGTCCTAGGAGGATTGGTGGCTGGAGGAGCAGGAGGGCATCTGAAGAAGATTGGAGGCTGGGAGCAGCACGGGGAGTTCGGAGAAGTGGAGGGGAGGCCTCATCGGGGGATTGGAGGCATAAGGGGTTGGAAAAAGTCTTGGAAGGGGATCGGAGGCCTCTAGGTGAGGTGGCGGGGCGGTCTCCCATCACGGGGGGTTGGTAAGGTAGGGATGTTGGATTCAGGAAGTAAGTGTAAAAGCACTTGCCTCCTGGGTCCAGCAGTCCTCGCCTTGCATTAGCTGGCGGGTTTCACACGATGTACAAAACCCAACCAGCTAAAGTTAAATACAAAATGGAGGTTCAAGAAGAGGCTTCCAGCCTATTATAATAATTAAATAGATGACCCGCCTCCTGGCAGTGGCAGGGACCGAGTGTAATGTAGCCAAATTTGCTGCCGATACAAAGATAGGTGGGAAAGCAAATTGTGTGGAGGATGCAAATAATCTCCAAAGGAAAAAGATAGGCTAAGTGAGTGGGCAAAAATCTGGCAGATGGAGTTTAATGTAGGAAAATGCGAGGTTATCCACTTTGGTAGGAAAAATAAAAAAGCAAATTATTATTTAAATGGGGAGAGATTACAAAATGCTGAGGCATAGAGGGATCTGGGGGTCCTTGTACATGAATCACAAAAAGTTAGCATGCAGGTACAGCAAGTAATTGGGAAGGCAAATGGAGTGTTGACCTTTATTGCAAAGGGAATGGAGTATAAAAGTAGGGAAGTCCTGTTACAACTGTACAGGGTGTTGTTGAGACCACACCTGGAGTACTGCGTACAGTTTTGGTCTTATTTAAGGAGGGATTGGAGGCAGTTCAGAGAAGGTTCACAAGGTTGATTCCAGAGATGAAGGGGTTGTCTTATGAAGAAAGGTTGAGTAGGTTGGGCTTATACTCATTGGAGTTTAGAAAAATGAGAGGGGATCTTCTTGAAATATACAAGATTCTGAAGGAGCTTGACAGGGTAGATGCAGAGAGGATGTTTCTCCTCGGGGGGGTGGGGGGGGAATAATTTCAGAATAAGGGGCACCCATTTAAAACGGAAATAAGGAGGAATTTCTTCTGAGGGTCTTGAATCTTTGGAAGTCTCTTCCCCAGAGAGCTGTGGAGGCTGGGTCATTGAATATATTCAAGGTGGAGATAGACAGATTTAAGGGAGTCGAGGGTTATGGGGAGCAGGCAGGGAAGTGGAGTTGAGGCCAAGACCAGATCAGCTCGAGGGGCCAAATGACCTACCCCTGCTCCTACATCTTATGTTCTTTATATATTACTGCACACTTCGCCACATTGGTCTGACAGGTGGCAGATGCCCTATGCTGCCTTGAAGTGATTCACAGTCCTTTTCACTCTGTCAAATCTTTTCTGTATTGGCAAATTTCAGTACGATCCCTATGCCAAGTCCAAAGTGGACCCAGCATTGACCCCTGGGGTAACCCACTTTCAACCTTTCTCCAATATGAGCAATACCAATTAACTTTAACTCTGTATCCTGTCTTGGCGTGCTGGTACATTTCCTCTTGTACCATATGCCTGAATTTTTCTAAAGCCTCTTGTGAGACATGTCATTGAAAGTTTTCTGAAAATCCATATACACTACGTCTTCTGCATTCCTTTTATCCAATTAGCCACATTTTCAAAATACAATTTGTTGAACACAATTTGCCGTTAACAAAACTATGCTGGCTGTTCTCGATTAACCCATACATTCTAAATGCTCGTTAATTTTATCTTGAATTATGGATTCTGAGTTTGCCCACAACTGACATATTAGTCTTTCAAATCCCTCCATTGGCCTAGCCCCTCCCTATCTCTGTAATCCAGCCCCACAACCCCCGGAGATATCTGCACTCCTCTGATTCTGCCCTCTTGAGCATCCCTGACTATAATTACTCAACCATTGGTGGCCGTGTCTTCTGTTGCCTAAGCTCTGGAATTCCCTGCTTAAACTTCTCTGCCTCTCTACCTCTCTTTCCTCCTTTTAAGACTCTCCTTAAAACCTACCTCCTTGACCAAGCTTTTGGTCACCTGCTCTAATTTATCCTTATGTGGCTCGGTGTCAAATTTTTTGTCTTATACTCCTGTGAAGAGCCTTGGGACGTTTTGCTACGTTAAAGGCGCTATATAAATAATTGTTGTTGTAATTAGTGTGTAGTTACCCAGTTTATCCTATTATTTGGCTTCTTGTTACATTGGCTAGAGAAGAATTGAAACATTATGGGCAGAATCTTGCTACCTCTTCTGACTTTGTTCATGCAGCCTAGGGTGAATGCCATCACGGTCCACCCGAGTTCTGCTACTGTTTTCTTTTTAGAAGCAATTATTTTCTGCAGTTATCTCTAATAGAGCCACCTGGTAGACTACTGATATATATAATAATAAAGCCCTGTGCAGTACAGTTCTTACCGGAAGCCATGTTATGCGTGTGTATATATCCCCCAAGATATCAGAGAATTGGCAATGAGAATTTTTGTTGGAGGATAATCTGCCAACCAACGGAGGGACTGTTAGAGATTCTTTTTGCAGAAAAACTTAAAAATCCGAGGTAAATTTTGAGCACACGTGGCTGAACTGTCGACGTTGCCAGAGTCCAGATGGCTGCACCTATGGGAATAATAGGGCGCTTGGGTGAGTTCCATTGCGACCGAGACACTTTCGGAGCGTATGTGGAGCGGCTAGAAATGTTTTTCACTGCGAATAGTATTGTCAAAATCCCCGATGATGTAAACCATAACCGGGTGGTTTTAGAAATGAAACGGGCTATTTTATGACTGAAGCAGACCCCCAAGTGTATGAAACCCTGAAAAATGTGCTTGTTCCCGCCAAGCTGAAGGACACGCCACTGAAGGAGATCCGAACCAAATTAGAACAGCACTACAGTCCTGAGCCCCTGGAAATTCCTGACAGTTATTGTTTTGGAACACGTGATCAATTAAATGACTAGGGTATCAGTGAGTACATTGTAGCTAAAAGCTATCCATTCACCATCATTTCGGAAACTTTCAGGACCGAACCTTGCGTGACTGCTTTGTTTGTGGGTTGAAAAATGAACGCATCAGAAGTAAATTGTTGACGACCCCTAACTTGACTTTTGACTTGGCTTGTCAGACAGCTATGTCGATGGATATGGCCGACCAATACTCCAGAGAGTTCGCGCCATTTCCAGTCATCAGACAACCGAGGTGAATTGGCTGCAGGCTAAAAGTAAAAAGCAGTTGGGCCCCAAGGCCTCAGCAACTGGCCATGGTAACAGTGCATAGAAGTCGTGTTATCGGTACCTGAGACAACACATTGCTCAAAGCTGTCCATATGTGAAGGCAGAGACCGGGCATCTTATGAAGGCCTGCTGACAAAAGAGTAATGCTAGAAGTAGAAATCACCAGACACTACATACCATTGAAGAGAATCGGCAGGATGATGAGTTTCTGGAGATTCACGTCATCAGGAGCACAAAGGTATCTAACAGCGATTCGCGAGGTTTTGTCATCCAAGTAGATGTTGCAGGACCCAGGATACCCACGGAAATAGACGCTGGTACATCTGTGAGCGTAGTACTGGAATCACTATATCATGACAAGTTGCATGATTATCTACTAGAGAAATCAAAGGTAGAGCTGTGAGGCAACTCAGGAGAGCAAATCCCTGTAGTAGGAAGTGTCACCATACCAGTGAAATACAAAGATCAGTGTCCGAGCTTGCCCTCTCATAGTAGTGGCAGGAGACGAGCCTGCCTTGATGGGTAGAAATTGGTTGGGATCACTGAAGCTGGATTGGAATGAGATTTTTCGTGTGGAAGCGAAATTTGCATCGAAAGATGATTTCATCAAGCAGTATCCAAAGGTGTTCGGCGAAACGGGCAGTCCGATCCAAATCTTCAAGGCGAGTGTCAGTGCAAAAGGACACAAGACCCATTTACTGCAAGCCACGTCCCGTACCATATGCACTCAAGGAGAAAGTTGAGCAAGAACTCAAAAGACTAGAAACTGAGAACATTATCTCTAAGGTAGATCTGAGTAATTGGGCTACACCCAAGTTGTTGTACCTAAGTCAGATGGTAAGGTAAGCTTTGTCATTGATCTTTGGGGCCAAGAAGTTTCACACGTACTTGTTTGGTTGTAAGTTTACCATAGTTAGTGACCATAAGCCCCTGGCCGCAACCCTCCATCCAAAGTCCCCAGTTCCAACCGTAGCTGCAGCCCGAATGCAGAGATGAGCTTTGATTTTTGTCAGTGTATACGTATGACATTGAGTACAGACGATTAGCTGATCACTGTAATGCTGATGCTATGTCCAGGTTGCCATCCCCATCACAAGTTACACCCAATAAGGAAGAAGTGTTCTATTTCTCACTGAGCTGCCAGTCACAGCTGAAGAGATTGGTAGGGCAACCAAACATAACCCAATTATGTCAAAGGTGTATGATTACATAGCAAACGGATGGCCAAACCAATTATCAGAGGAAGCTATCCATCCATACTTCGGAATGAATTGTCAGTGGTTAAAGATTGTATCATGTGGGGAGCAAGAGTGGTTATCCCAAATAGGTTCAGGTCTAAATTGTTAGGAGATCTTCATGACCACCACCTGGGGATGTGCTTGACCAATAGCTTTGCACTCAGTTACTTATGGTGGCCAGGTTTAGATAAAGATATAAGAGTACATAGTCAGTGTACATCGTGTCAATCAGTGAGCAAGAAACCACATTCAGTACCATTACAGCTATGGAAATGGCCTCCCAGAGTGAGGCAAAGGTTACATGTAGATTTTGCTGAGTTAGAAGGACCGCAATTGTTCAGTGATAGACAGTCACTCGAAGTGGGTAGAGGTGTTTCTGCTGCAGATAATAACAAGCAAAACACTAGCTAATTTGCGAAGATTGTTTTCTTCATACGGCCTCCCAGAAGAAATTGTGTATGACGATGGGCCGTAATCTTGTTCAGAAGAGTCCACACAGTTCAGGAGCAGAAACGGTGTGAAACATACCAAAGTTCCACCATACCACCCTGCTTCAAATGGTGCAGCAGAGCACACAGTACAAATTGTCAAAGGTGCCCTCATCAAGCAAATGTTGGATCCAAATCCAAAGAAACATCAGTTGTCGTTGGACCACATGGCAAATTTTCGAATTACCTATCGGAAAACCAGCAGAGTTTTATCTAAAATGACTGCCATGAACCAGGTTCTCGTCGTTAAAGCCAAACTTGGCATAGTCTGTAGAAGAGAAACAATCAAGGCAGAAAGAGTCATGATAAAGGTAGAGTTAGAGAGAGGGTGTGAAGTTGAACCAGAGGGTTAGAGTGAAGAACCATCACCATAAATGGTTAAAGTGGTTACCAGGAAGAGTAGTGAAGATATGTGGCCCTCGCACATATTTGGTCAAGATATTTGATCATGGAAAGGTTAGGTTTGTTCACATTGATTGTATCTTAGCTACAAATATGGAAGGAATTGAAAGCTGGGATACAAACATACGAATTAGGAGCAGGAGTAGGCCACTCGAGCCTGTTCCACCCTTCAATAAGATCATGGCTGATCCGATTACTCCATATTCCCGCCTACCCCCGATAGCTTTTCACTGCCTTGGTTACCAAGAATCTATCTACCTCTGCCTTAAAAATATTCAAAGACTCTGCTTCCACCGCCCTCTGAGGATGAGAGTTCCAAAGACTCACGACCCTCTGAGAAAAAATCTGTCTTAAATGGGCGACCCCTTATTTTTAAACAGTGACCCCTAGTTCTAGATTCTCCCACAAGAGGAAACATCCTCTCCACATCCACCCTGTCAAGACCCCTCAGGATCTTATATGTTTCAATCAAGTCACCTCTTACTCTTCTAAACTCCAGCGGATACAAGCCTAGCCTGTCCAACCTTTCCTCATAAGACAACCTGCCCATTCCAGGTATTAGTCTAGTAAACCTTCTCTGAACTGCTTCCAACGCATTTACATCCTTCCTTAAATAAGGAGACCAATACTGTACACAGTACTCCAGATGTGGTCTCACCAATGCCCTATATAACTGAAACATAACGTCCCTACTTTTGTATTCAATTCCCCTCACAATAAACAATAACCTTTTATTAGCTTTTCTAATTACTTGCTGTACCTGTATAGTAACCTTTTGCGATTCATGCACTAGGATGCCCAGATCCCTCTGTATCTCGGAGCTCTGCAATCTCTCACCATTTAGATAATATGCTTTTTTATTCTTCCTGCCAAAATGGACAACTTCACATTTTCCCACATTATACTCCATTTGCCAGATCTTTGCCCACTCACTTAACCTATCTATATCCCTTTGTAGCCTCCTTATGTCCTCTTCACAATTTACTCTCCTACCTATCTCTGTGTCATCAGCAAATTTAGCAACCATACCTTTGGTCTCGTCATCCAAGTCATTTATATAAATGGTAAAAAGTTGAGGCTCCCAGCACTGATCGCTGTGGCACACCACTCGTTACATCTTACCAATCAGAAAATTACCCATTATGCCTACTCTCTGTTTCCTGTTAGCTAGCCAATCTTCTATCCATGCCAACATGTTACCCCCTACACCATGAGCTTTTATTTTCCGCAATAACCTTTGATGTGGCATCTTATCAAATGCCTTCTGGAAATCTAAGTACAGTACATCCACCGGTTCCCCTTTATCCACAGCACATGTTACTTCCTCAAAGAACTCCAATAAATTGGTTAAACACGATTTCCCTTTCACAAAACCATGTTGACTCTGCCTGATTACATTGAACTTTTCTAAATGCCCTGCTATAACGTCTTTAAAAATAGCTTCTAAAATCTTCCCTATGACAGATGTTAAGCTAACTGGCCTGTAGTTTCCTGCTTTCTGTCTCCCTTTTTGAATAAAGGAGTTATATTCGCTATTTTCCAATCTAATGGAACCTTCCCCGAATCTAGGGAATTTTGGAAAACTATCTCACCAAGACCCTAGGATGAAGTCCATCAGGACCCGGGGACTTGTCAGCCCGCAGCTCCAACAATTTGCTCAGTACCACTTCACTGGTGATTATAATTTTCTTGAGTTCCTCCTTCCCTTCCATTTCCTGATTTACAGCTATTTCTGGGATGTTACTTGTATCCTCTGTAGTGAAGACCGATGCAAAATACCTGTTCAATTCAACTGCCATCTTTGTTAACTTTTCTTTTTAAAATATCTATAGAAACTCTTAGTATCTGTTTCTTTATTTCTAGCTAGCTTTCTCTCGTACTCTAATTTTTCTCCTTATTAATCTTTGTCATTCTTTGCTTTTTTTTATATTCTGTCCAATCTTCTGACCTGCCACCCATCTTTGTGCAATTATATGCTTTTTCTTTAAGTTTAATACTATCTTTAACTTTTTTAGTTAACCACGGATGATGGGTCATCCCCTTGGAATTTTTCTTTCTTGTTGGAATGTATATATTCTGTGTATTTTGAAATATCCCTTTAAATGTGTGCCACTGCAACTCTATTGACCTATCCCTTAACCTAATTTGCCAGTTCACTTTAGCTAGCTCTGCTTTCATGCCCTCATAATTGCCCTTATTTAAGTTTAAAATACCAGTCTTGGACCTACTCTTCTCTCTCTCAAACTGAATGTAAAATTCAATCATATTATGATCGCTGCTACCTAGGGGCGCCTTCACTATGAGGTCATTAATTAATCCTATCTCGTTGCACAATACCAGGTCTAGTATAGCCTGCTCTCTGGTTGGCTCCAGATCGTGCTGTTGTAAGAAACTATCCCAAAACATTCCATGAACTCCTCATCTATGCTACCTTCGCCCATCTGATTTTTCTAGTCTATATGCAGGTTAAAATCCCCCATGATTATTGCCGTATCCTTCTGACAAGTTCCCATTATTTCTTCCTTTATACTCCATCCTACCATGTGGTTACTGTTAGGAGGCCTGAACACCACTCCCACAAGTGACTTCTGGCCTTTATTATTTCTCATCTCTACCCAAACCGCTTCTACATCCTGCTTTCCTGAACTTAAGTCATCCCTCACTATTGTGCTAATACCATCATTAATTAAAAGAGCCACCCTCCACCTTTTCCCACCTTCCTGTCCTTCCTAAATGTCATGTACCCTTCAATATTCAGGTCCCAATCTGTCATCCTGCAGCCATGTTTCTGTAATGGCTATCCGATCATATTTATTTATTTCTATTTGCTCTGTCAGTTCATCTGTTTTGTTTCGAATGCTACATGCATTCAGATTGTTGTGTATGTAACCGTTTACCTTTAAGGGAACTATAGAATGTGACCGTTCGCCTTTAAGAGCACTACTTCAGGGTGGCACTATTTATTGGCTCATGTATACTGTAATACCGATAGTGACCACACCAGTATATAAGGGTTGTGATACGTTAACTAGGGCAGAAATCGCCCAGACCTCTGAATAGTAAAGACCTGTTTTGTTTGTACTTCTAAAGTCTCTGAAGTTATTTACTGCACAACTTACAGACTTTACAATGGCGACGAGGCCGATCGTACCCTGTGGCAACAGTAGTTCCTAAGCAACTAAGGAGCGTCGAAGTGAGGCACCCGCCCTCGTCGTTCTGCTGGGTGAAAACTCGAGGCTGCAGCGATAGCAAAGAGGAAGATTTTGGCATTGAAAACTTCCATCTGCAACAGGCACTGACGGTCCCTTCTGCCACAGTGAGGAGCGAGCCGATCGACAAGAGAGGCAAGGCTGCCACGGACTGTGAGTAAGGGAACAGTAAAAGAAAATAAGGAAGGAGTAAAACCAGAGGATAAGGGCGGTACACTCGACCACGGTCGAGGGGGAAAGGAGCCAGACAAAGTCGGGTCCAGAGGCGCTGAGACCGGGAGCAGGCCGGGTGAGACAGAGCCGAGAAATCGGGAATTGGCCGAGAGCCAGTTCAGAGGCTGTAACTGTCCGCCGTCATCGGGGGTACCCGGAGCCGGTTGCCTGCCGCGGGAAGGAGAGCGCTGAAGCCGACGCGCGGGCTGGGGATCTGAAAGCCAGCGGAGAGCGCTGAAGCCGACGCGCGGGCTGGGGATCTGAAAACCAGCGGAGAGCGCTGAAGCCGACGCGCGGGCTGGGGGTCTGAAAGCCAGCGGAGAGCGCTGAAGCCGACGCACAGGCTGGGGACCGGTAGCCAGCGGCCGTCGCCCGCGGGGGAAAGTGTACCCCTCCCGCCAGGGGAAGAAGCGGGAAACCGCCATTGCTGTGGGCGGGGAGAACAGAAAAGCGCGGGGAAAACCGCCATTAAAGTGGGCGGGGAGAGCCGAGAAGCGCGGGAAAGCCGCCATTTTTCGCGGGAAAACCGCCGAAGAAGAAGGAAGAAGCGGGAAACCGCCATCTTGGAAATTATTAAGAATTTCAGAAAAGTAATAAGATTTTTCAGAAAGGCTGGTGTGTTCTCAAGAAGAGAGAAGAAAATTAATAATAAGTAAAGTAATACTTGTACTGTTCTCAAAAAGAGAAGATGCCTAAGCGAGGAAATATTAATGACTTTAATGCAGAAATAGAAGACTGGGCCACGTATGTGGAACGCATAGAAATATATTGCGTAGCCAACGAAATTGAGGATGACAACAAGGCAATAACTTTGTTAAATTCGATGGGAGCAAAAACATACGGGCTTTTGAAACATCTAATAGCACCAGTTAAACCAGTGGACCAGACCTTCGAAGAGATCGTAACAGTGTTGAAGGATCACTTGAACCCCACACCGTTGATGCTGGCTGAACGATTTAAATTTTACGCCAGAACCCAGAGGCAAGATGAAAGCAATGCGGAATACTTAGTCGAACTGCGTAAGCTAGCGAAATACTGCCAGTTTGGAGGGAATTTGACAGAGGCGCTGCGGGACAAGTTCGTATGCGGCTTGGCCAAAGAAGGAATGCAGAAGCGACTTCTGGAAGAAAACGACCTCACACTGGACAGGGCTGTCCTCATAGCTTCATCGCACGAAGCCGCAGCGAAAGGGACGGCGGAAATGCAGCTAAAGGCGGCGGCACTCGGGGTGGACCAAATTACAACAAGCACTCCCAAATGCTACCGTTGTGGAAAGACAACGCACGACCAGAATCAGTGCTGGTTTAAGAACCAAGAGTGCAGGAAATGTGGCAAACTGGGTCACATCGCGAAGGTATGCAGGTCCGGAAAGAAGACCAACAAGCAAAGGAAGCCACCACCACAAGGAAAGTACAACAAGGTGCATCAGGTGGCTGAAAAGAGTTCAGACGAACAAAATTCAGACTCAGACCCAAACAGCCAGGAGCTGGATAGTCTGAGAATCCACCATGTGGGTAAAGTAACTGATCTACAGTTGATCTGGGTCACACTAAAAATAGCGGGAGTCCAAGTACGAATGGAGCTGGACACGGGATCAGCTGTATCCGTCATCAACCAAAAGGACTATCACCGGCTATTCTCTCACATACCCTTAAGAAATACAAAATTCGTATTACAGACATACACGGGGCATCATGTATACCCCCTGGGAAAAATACGAGTCAAGGTGAGAGATAGGGGTAAAGAACACCCACGAATGTATCTGTACGTACTACCTGAGGGAGGACCACCACTTCTGGGACGGGAGTGGATCAAGAAAATAGACATGGAATGGCACTACCGACAAGCAATGACGAGTGAGGACTCGGTGCAGACAAGCAGCTCAGACTCCGAGCCGGAAGACGATAAGTCCAGCTTATGTATGAAAAACAAGATTAACATGGACTCACGGACTAAGGTTGGGAAATCGATGGCGTGCATAAAGACAGAGAATTCTGAGTCTGTTCAAGCTACAGACAGATGCATTACGGAGGAACACCGGGCTAGAACTCAACGTTATGTCAAAGTAGAACGACAATTAGAACAGTTGAGTGCCCGTCTCCTACAAGAGATGGAAAAGGTGAAAAAGTTCTGGGACACCGAATGGGAGTCCCTGGAAAGACAACAGAGACAGCCCGCTCAAGCAGAGAGCGACCATAGAGCCATCGTGGTCAAGTACCAATCACATCTCCCTGAGGCTGTTCAGGAACTAGAATATACACAGAACGATCCAAAGGAAGAGGAATCTTCAGGAAGTCAGGATGGTATTCCAGTTCACCTCTACGACTTGTTGCAAGCAGAGTGTAACGAGTTGAAAGAACAGTATGAACAGGCTCGGACTACAATCCTGGAAGGGGTTAACTTGGCAACTTCCGAAAAGCTCGTGTTAGTGAAAGAACATGAACGACTAAAGGTTGACCATAAGCAAGAATTACAAAGTCTGCAGGAAATGTTTGATGAGCTTCAGGCCAAGGCTGACTCATCGTTAGGGATTCAATCCATAGGAAAAAAATTAGTGGTGGAAGACATACCAGAACAGGGAATTCAGGATGTCCAAGAACTCGTTAAATTATTAAAGGAAACACAAAATAAATATGAAGCGGCAATGGCCGAGGTCCAACGACTTGAAGAACAGATGCAACTGGAAATCTTTTCAGTGGAAGAAAAGGGAACTGTAAGAAACACAGAGACCGTAAGAATGGGCCATGAACATGAGCTTAAATCGTCAGAGGAGAAGGGTTTGGAGCTCTCAAAAGTTATTGAAATAGCCGAGGTTGCAACACAGACGGAGAAGATGGCAGCAGAGCAACCCTTAGATACCAAAAGTACGCTGACTCATGTCAAGGTTGAACAACAGAACGCTGAAACAACTGCTCCGGTAGAGGGATTGAATAGTCCGATCAATCAATCTCCAAAGGAAGTTGAAGTATTAAAATCACAAATGAGGTCATTAGTAAACAACTTGCTGAAAGCCCAGAAAAAGTTAGAGGAAGCGGAACACGTGAAGAAGTCTCTTCAGGAAAGATGTCTGGATTTGGAACAAAAATTGGCTGACGTCCAGCTGGGTAGGGAGGATATAGAAGACCCTCTCGCTGGCCTAGCTCAGGACGACTCCGAATATTACTATGTCCTGTCCTGCCCAACTTGTAACTTCGACTCCCACCATACAGAAATCATGGAGGAGCACCGAAAGTCTACGGAACATCGGGAGAAGGTGGCTCTACTACGGAAAAAGGAGGAAGAGAAGGAGGAACTGCGCATACAGCTGGCAGCTGACAGTGGAGCCCAGAGAGTCTCCAAGAAGCAGAAAAGGAAAAGTCAAAACAGAAGATGACCCATCTGAACCATGATTACCTCTACCAGATCACACACGTGGTCGTCCCTCCGAACGGAGCCAATTCAGTTCGGAAGTTCAAACTGTTAAACCCATGGAAGGACTATTGAATGAGTCACTCCAGCAATGTGAACCGACTACACCACAGAGACTGAATCTATGAACTGTTTTCCACAGAGACTGAATCTGTGATCTGTTTTGACATGAAGATATATATGTTATTATGTTATGTTAAACATGAAGTTATATGACGTTGACTCCATCGAGAGTATATCTGTAAATTGTTATATGACGTTGACTCCATCGAGAGTATATCTGCAACCTGTTTATATAAAATTGAAGATTGTATGTTTAACGGGATTCTGTAAGTAATAAGCTAGGAAGGGAGGAGTGTTGTGTATGTAACCGTTTACCTTTAAGGGAACTATAGAATGTGACCGTTCGCCTTTAAGAGCACTACTTCAGGGTGGCACTATTTATTGGCTCATGTATACTGTAATACCGATAGTGACCACACCAGTATATAAGGGTTGTGATACGTTAACTAGGGCAGAAATCGCCCAGACCTCTGAATAGTAAAGACCTGTTTTGTTTGTACTTCTAAAGTCTCTGAAGTTATTTACTGCACAACTTACAGACTTTACACAGATGCAGAGCCTTTAGTTTTGTCCTTTTATTGTTTTTGTAACCTTTAGCCTTATCTGTTGATTTACTCTTAGAAATATACTCTCTATCCCTTCCTGTCACGGTCTGTTTATCATTTCCCATATTAATACCTTTCTCTATTGCCTTGCCTCTAATCTTTGAATTACCACATCTTCCCAAATTTGATCCCATGCCCCCAATATTTAGTTTAAAGCCCTCTCTACCTCCCTAGTTATACGATTCGCTAGAACACTGGTCCCAGCATGGTTCAGGTGAAGACCGTCCCAACGATACAGATCCCATTTTCCCCATTACTGGTGCCAGTGCCCCAGGAATTGGAAACCCATTTCTCCCACACCAGTCTTTGAGCCACACATTCATCTCTCTAATTTTATTTACCCTATGCCAATTTGCTCGTGGCTCAGGTAATAATACAGACATTATTACCCTTGAGGTTCTGCTTTTTAATTTAGCCCCTAGCTGCTCATACTCTCTCAGCAGAACCTCTTTCCTAGTTATACCTATGTCGTTGGTACCTACATGGACCACGACCACTGGCTCCTCCCCCTCCCACTACAAGTTCCTCTCCAGCCCAGAGCAGATGTCCCAAACCCTGGCACTGGGCAGGCAACACAGCCGGCCGAAGAGAACTGTATCTATCCCCCTGACTATGCTGTCCCTAATTACCACTACATTCCTATTAACTCCCCCCGCTTGAATGGCTTCCTGTACCTCGGTGCCATGGTCAGTTTGCTCATTCACCCTGCAGCCACCACTTTCATCCATACAGGCTGCAAGAATCTCAAACCTGTTGGACAATTACAAAGGCTGAGGCTCCTCCACCTCCTGGGTCCCCATACCTGCCTCACTCGCAGTCACATCCTCCTGTCCCTGACCACTGACCAAATCAGAAGACCCTATCCTAAGGGGTGTGACTGCCTCCTGGAATAAAGTGTCCAGGTAACTTTCCCCCTCCCTGATGCATCGCAGTGTCCGCAGCTCGGCCTCCAGCTCATCAACTCTGAGCCGAAGCTCCTCAAGCCGCAGACACTTACTGCAGACATGTTTGTCCTGGATCACACTGGCGTCCGGGAGCTCCCACATACTGCAGTCGCAACACATCACCTGCCTTGCCATCTTTATTGAGTCTTAATTAATTTATTTTTATTAATTCCCTACTACACCTAATAAGATTTATTACTGCTAGTAAACTAGTACTGATGAAACCTTACAATTACTAATAAATTTCCTGGGCTTTAAAAGATAAGGGAAGTGAGCAAAATACTCGCCAACCAATCACTTACCCTTTTCCCTGTGATGTCACCTTTTTATTTTTCTCCAAATGCGGTTGGAGGGTGTCACAGGGCCGAACTCCTGCTGGTTCTCTGTCCTGTCTTGTGCAGCTTTTTAACTCCTGCTCTCCTGGAAGCTGACAAAGATAGAAAAAGAAAGGAACACCTCCTTCCCCTCACTCCCTCACTCACCAAACTCGCAGCTTTACACTCTGTTCCGAGCTGCACTCAATTTATTCTGATGAGCCAGATAGTCTTGTTCCATGTAGAATCCTACATCAAACGTACCAGAAACAAGTCCAAGACAAAGTCAGAATTTAAGTCTGAGCCTGAAACAGGCAGACAAACAGTCTGAAAGTGTAGAGTCCAAATGTAGATCAAGGTCAACCCTTGGAGAAAAATTCTCTGCAGGCTCAGCCTAGAATGAATCAAAATCCTCCAAGAAGATCTGGAAGTTCTGTTCAAGAAAGAAGGTATCCTCTTCAAAACAGAAAACCAGTGGTTAAGTTTAATCTCTCAATATGGAAAATAAGTTCATATCTATAACACACACAAAATTCTACAGTAGAATTTGGAAACACAAAATGGGTTCCATTTGAGAAATTTATACCAAGAGTTATGTATGCCATGTAAGTCATGTACAATGATTATTTGCTATGATTAACTTCAATAAGGAGGGAAAAATGTAATAGCCACCTGGTGGACTTCTGATGTGTATATAATAAAGCCATGTGCAGTACAGTTCTTACTGGAAGAGAGTGGAGGGTGGGGGAAAGGAAGAGAGTGCAGGGTGGGGGAAAGAGGTGTGTGTGTGTGTGTGTGTGTGTGTGTGTGAACAAATGCAAAATATTGATTTTATTACCACTGCCATACCTTCATCCTCCATAAAAGCATTTCCTTTTGATTTAGTTATATGTTTTGATTGAACACCAAATTGTTTCTGAAATGCTAGCCAATACTGTTAATAATTCAAGTATTACAACTTAGAGTCATAGTCATAGAATCGTAACGGCACAGAGGGAGGCCATTCGGCCCATCGAGTCTGTGCCGGCTCTGTAGAGCGATCCAGTTAGTCCCATTCCCCCGCTCTATCGCTGTAGCCCTGCAAGTTTATTTCCCTCAAGTGCCTATCCAGTCTCCCCTTGAAAACATTGAATGTCTCCACCTCCACCACTTCCGTCGGTAGCGAGTTCTCGGTCCTCGCCACTCACTGCGTAAAAAAGTTCTTCCTCACGTCCCCCCTGTATCTCTTGCCCAAAACCTTAAACCTTAAATCTGTGTCCCCTAGTCCTTGTACCATCAACTAGTGGGAACTGCCTTTCCCTGTCTAGCCTATCCAAACCCATCATAATCTTGTACACCTCTATCAAATCACCCCTCAACCTCCTTTGCTTTAATGAGAACAAATCCAGCTTCTCCAACCTGTCCTTGTAGCTAAGATCCGCCATCCCCGGAACCATTCTGGTAAATCGCCTCTGCACCCTCTCAAGGGCCTTCACATCCTTCCTAAAGTGTGACCACCAGAACTGGACGCAATACTCCAGTTGTGGCCTAACCAGTGCTTTATAAAGGTTCAGCATAACTTCTCTACTTTTGTACTCAATACCTCTATTTATGAAGCCCATTTAATGGTATAATTACTGAGAAATTGCTGATACTGAAGGATTACGCCATTATGTAATGACCGGGTAGAGCAGAGAACACTCCTGTGAAGAGTGAAATATTCTCCTTATCCAGATCTTGCTATTAATAGTAAGCATACAAGATTAATCTAGTATTTGAGCAATTCTTTTTTGAGATTTGCTTATTAGCTGGGCTACTATGGTGGCATTGCCAGGCTGTGTAGATTTCTAGATTGACAATTCTATTGAATTATTTGGGCAATAGAATCTTGTAGCCTGGCTTTGAGGGGTACTTCTAAGAATTTTTCCTCCTCTGCTTGGAAGGCATTGACTTCATATTGGAGTACAGTTCTTTAGGTGCCACTAGCTTTCTGGGCAGTTGGCAGTTCCTCGTGTGAGTCTAACAGTTGGGGGCAGTACATCATTGAGCCTGAAGTATGCTTGTGCTGTTTTCTTTTCCAATTGCAGTATCCCAACTATTTCACTGGTTGAAAAGTTAATTCAGAACAGACTGAGGAGGAAAATGAACTGTTTTACAAGTATGTTTGTGAATTTGGTTGCATGTCGTCAAGTTTTTAAAAATGTGTTTATGGGGATGTGGGCGTCGCTGGCAAGGCCAGCATTTATTGCCCATCCCTAATTGCCCTTGAGAAGGCGGTGGTGAGCTGCTGCCTTGAACCGCTGCAGTCCGTGTGGTGAAGGTACTCCCACAGTACTGTTAGGTAGGGAGTTCCAGGATTTTGGCCCAGCAACGATGAAGGATCGGCGATATACTTCTGAGTCAGGATGGTGAGTGTTCCCATGCACCTGCTGCCCTTGTCCTTCTAGGTGGAAGAGGTCGCGGGTTTGGGAGGTGCTGCCGAAGAAGCCTTGGCGAGTTGCTGCAGTGCATCTTGTAGATGGTACACACTGCAACCACGGTACGCAGGTGGTGGAGGGAGTGAATGTTTAAGGTGGTGGATGGGGTGCCAGTCAAGTGGACTGCTTTGTGCTGGATGGTGTCGAGCTTCTTGTGTTGTTGGAGCTGCACTCATTCAGGCAAGTGGAGAGTATTCCATCACATTCCTTACTTGTGCCTTGTAGATGGTGGAAAGGCTTTGGGGAGTCAGGAGGTGAGAAACACGCCACAGAATACCTAGCCTCTGACCTGCTCTTGTTGCCACAGTATTTATATGACTGGCCCAGTTAAGTTTCTAGTCAATGGTGACCCCTCCAGGATGTTGATGGTGGGGGATTCGGTGATGATAATGTCATTGAATGTCAAGGGGTGGTGGTTAGACTCTCGCTTGTTGGAAATAGTCATTGCCTGGCACTTGTGTGGTGCGAATGTTACCTGCCACTTATCAGCCCAAGCCTGAACGTCATCCAGGTCTTGTTGCATGCGGGCATGGACTGCTTCATTATCTGAGGAGTTGTGAATGGCGCTGAACACCTGTGCAGTCATCAGTGAACATCCCCATTTCTGACCGTTTGGGGAAGAGAGTTCTAAACTTCTACCACCTTTTATGTGGAGAAGTGTTTCCTAATTTTACTCCTGAAAGGTCTGGCTCTAATTTTTATTTTGCCCCCTAGTCCTAGAATCTCCAACCAGCAGAAATAGTTTCTCTCTCTCTCTCTACCCTATCTGCTCCCCCTTAATATCCTGAAAACTTCAATCAGCTCACCCCTTAACCTTCATGGGAATACCACTCTAATTTGTGCAATATCGCATTGTAACTTAACCCTTGAACTCAGAGTCGTCGTCTTCTTAGGCAGTCCCTCGGGATCGAGGATGACTTGCTTCCATGTTAAAAATGAGTTCGCAGGTGACTGCTGAGTCCAATGCGGGACCTACAGTCTCTGTCACAGGTGGGGCAGACGGTGGTTGAAGGGGCGGGTGGGTGGGGTGCTTGGGTTGACGTGCGCTGCCTGCGCTTGGCTTCCGCTTGCTCCCAGCGAAGAGACTCTGTTCGGCGCCTTCCCAGATGCTTCTCTTCCACTTTGTGTAGTCTTGGGCCAGGGATTCCCAGGTGTCGGTGGGGATGTTGCACTTTTTCCAGAAGGCTTTGAGCGTGTCCTTGAAGCGTTTCCTCTGCCCACCTGCGGCGCTCTTGCCGTGCCGGAGCTCTGAGTAGAGTACTTGTTTTGGGAGTCTCGTATTGGGCATGCGGACAATGTGACCCATCCATCGGAGCTGATCGAGCGTGGTCAAAGCTTCGATGCTGGGGATGTTGGCCTGAGCGAGAACACTGACATTGGTGCGCCTATCCTGCCAATGGATTTGCAGGATCTTGCGGAGGCAGCATTGCTTTGAGGTGCCTGCTGTACATGGTCCATGTCTCTGAGGCATACAGCAGGACGGGTATCACTGCTGCTCTGTAGACCATGAGCTTAATGCTGGGTTTGAGGTCCTGGCCTTCAAACACTCTCTTCCTCAGGCAACCAAAGGCTGCACTGGCACACTGAAGGCAGTGTTGGTATCATTCTGGTAAACCTACGCTGCACTCCCTCTAAGGCCAATATGTACTTCCTAAGATGTGGTGCCCAGAACTGCTCACAGTACTTTAGGTGTGGTCTAACCAGGGTTTTCTACAGCTGCAGCATAACTTCTACCCCCTTGTATTCTAATCCTCTAGATATAAAGGCCAGCATTCCATTAGCCTTTTTGATTATTTTCTATACCTGTTCATGACATTTTAATGATCTATGTAGTTGAACCCCCAAGTCTCTTTGGACCTCCACTGTTTTTAGCTTTTCACCATTTAGAAAGTACCCTGTTCTATCCTTTTTAGGTCCAGTGGATGACCTCACATTTGCTTACACTGGAATCTATTTGCCACAGTTTTGCCAATTCACTTGATAGATTAATATCCTTTTTGTAATTTTATGCTTTCATATACACTGCCTACAATATTACCTATCTTTGTGTCATTGGCAAATTTGGATATATGACTTCCTATGCCATCATCTAAGTCATTACTAAATACTGTGAATAGTTGAGGCCCCAACACATCCCTACAGGACACCACTAGTCACACTTTGAGTGCATACCCATTATCCCTATGATGTCTCCTGCCACTCAGCTAATTTGCCCTCGATTCGTGGGCTTCTACCTTAAATAACAGTCTCTTATGTGGGACTTTATCAAATACCTTCTGTCCACTACTTTAGTCACCTGTTTAAAATATAGGTTTTATTTGAGTAAAACATTTTTTTACTGCACTTCAGTTAATTGTTGAACCCAGGCAAGGTAGCACCCACCAGAATGGAAGTTAAAAAGCACACTTCTCATTCGTGAGATGGCACACTCAAACAATGGCAATTCTAGATACTGAATTATAAACTAAAGCAAAACACAGCAGATGTTGAAAATCTGAAATAAACACAGAAAATGTTGGAAATACTCAGCTGTGGAGAGAGAAACAAAGACATGGAATTTGCAGTCAGCGGCAAAGCAAAGGCATTTGGCACTGGCCCCAAAGAAAGCTGCCCACAGATCTTGCATTTTCGGCATGTAAATGATCTCAGTGCAATTTTACAAGATGCACTGCAGCAACTCGCCAAGATTTCTTCGGCAGCACCTCCCAAACCCGTGACCTCTTCCACCTAGAAGGACAAAGGCAGCAGGCGCATGGGAACACTACCGCCTCCAAGTCACACACCATCCTGACTTAGAAGTATATCACTGATCCTTCATCATCGCTGGGTCAAAATCCTGGAACTCTCTACCTAACAGCACTGGAATGAATTTTTAAAAAATCACTCTTGCATAACTAGTATTGTTTGGTTAAAGAATGAGACAAATCATAGTACATTATGAACATTTGTAGAGAGCCAATGAATCCCTTAATTTAAAATAAAACTATGTTAATCCAAAACCAATGCAGGAAAGCATTTCTCAAACTGGCATGCCCAGTCATATGCCCCATTTTAATCTATAGTGTTGACAAACACCCTTTGTTCATTACCTACATTCTTGAGAAGTGCCATAGCATTTTCTTCAAGCGATTGAATACTTAAACAATGACTGATGCATTGCATTGCCACAACTAATATAGCAAGTATACACAATTATGAGAAAATTCATCACCACTCATTACCAGAATCTGCCAAGCTTGTTTGGAGGCAAGAGGATGCCATGCAGTTTTAGCTATTTTTCCCAATACTCCTAGAAATCCGTTTAATAATTCTGTAATAGAAACAGAAAATGCTGGAAATACTCAGCAGGTCAGGCAGCATCTGTGGAGAAAGAAACAGAGTTAACGTTTCAGGTCGATGACCTTTCAGCAGAACTGGAAAAAGTTAGGGAGATCAGTTTTTAAGCAAGTACAGAGGCAAAGAAAAAGAGAGGGGAAGAACGAACAAAAGGTCTGTGATGGGGTGGAAGGCAGGAGTGTTTAAAGGACAAAAGGGATGATGGTGCAAAAGGGGGTGGTAATGGGACAATAAAACACAAGATGGGTCTAGAGGAGCAACCAAAGTGCCGAATCAAAAGATACGATGCTGTTCCTTGAGTTTCATTGGAACAGTGTAGGAGGCAGAGGTCAGAGTGGGTGGTGAATTAAATGACAAGCAACTGGAAGCTCAGGGTCACGCTTGCACCCCATCACACCTTCCCTTTTGTTCTTTCCTCCCCTTTCCCTACTTAAAACCTGTTACATCTCTAACTTTTTCCAGTTCTGATGATGAAAGGTCATTGACCTGAAATGCTACCATTGGGCTGGAATTTGCAGTGGGTAATAACGGCAAATTAACAGTTTGACAGTTACGGCTCATAGTTTATAAAGTTTAGAAGGTCTTAATTTTTTTGTGGTTATACTTTCTAGTGCTTGTAACCAAGGGCCCTTGAGTATATCATTTAATTATAGTGTAATTGGTGGTATTGATTTGATTTAAGTTAATTTAAATTAATTGAAGGGTAAGTCATGGCAGGACAACTCGGTGCCATGGTATGCTCCTCCTGCACTGTGGGAAATCAGGGACACTTCCTGTGTCTCTGATGACCATGTGTGCGGGAAGTGTATCCAGCCGCAGCCATTGGCACTGGCGTTGCGAATGGATACATACTGGAGCATTCGCGATGCTGAGGACATCGTGGATAGCACGTTTAGGGAGTTGGTCACACCGCAGGTAAAAGCTGCACAGGCAGGAAGGGAATGGGTGACCGCCAGGCAGGGTAGTAGGTGCAGGCAGGTAGTGCAGGGGCCCCCTGTGGCCACCCCCCTCTCAAACAGATATACCGCTTTGGATATTGTTGGGGGGGTGGCTTATCGGGGGAAGACAGCAGCAGCCAACTTCCTGGCACCATGGGTGGTTCTGCTGCACAGGACAGGAGGAAAAAGAGTGGGAAAGCTATAGTAATAGGGGATTCTATTGTAAGGGGAATAGATGGGCGTTTCTGCGGCCGCAAACAAGACTCCAGGATGGTATGTTGCCTCCCTGGTGCAAGGGTCAAGGATGTCTCGGAGCAGCTGCAGAGTATCCTGGAGGGGGAGGGTGAGCAGCCAGTCGTCGTGGTGCATATAGGTACCAAGGATATAGGTAAAAACCGGGATGAGGTCTTAAAAGCTGAATATAGGGAGTTAGGAGGTAAATTAAAAAATAGGATCTCAAAGGTAGTAATCTCAGGATTGCTACCAGTGCCACGTGCTAGTCAGAGTAGAAATAGAAGGATATTTCAGATGAATACGTGGCTAGAGGAATGGTGCAAGGAGGAGGGATTCAAATTCCTGGGACATTGGAACCGGTTCTGGGGGAGGTGGGACCGTACAAACTGGACGGTTTGCACCTGGGCAGGACCGGGACCGATGTCCTAGGGGGAGTGTTTGCTAGTGCTGTTGGGAAGGGTTTAAACTAAAATGGCAGGGGGTTGGGAACCTGTGCAGGAAGACAGAGGAATGAGAAACAAGGATAGAAGCAAAAGACAGGAAGGAAAAAAGCAAAAGACAGGAAGGATAAAAGCAAAAGTGGCAGGCAGAGAAGTCAAGGGTTTAAATCAAACATGGCCACAGTAAATAATAGTTTTAAAGGTCCAAGAGTGTTAAAAAAACAAGCCTGAAGGCTTTGTGTCTTAATACAAGGAGCATTCATAATAAGGTGGATGAATTAGCCGCGCAAATGGATGTAAATGGATATGATATGATTGGGATTACGGAAACATGGCTCCAGGGTGACCAAAGCTGGGAACTCAACATCCAGGGCTTTTCAATATTCAGGAAAGACAGGCAAAAAGGAAAAGGAGGTGGGGTAGCATTGCTGGTTAAAGAGGAGATTAACACAATAGTAAGGAAGGATATTAGCTCTGATGATGTGGAATCTGTATGGGTAGAGCTGAGAAATACCAAGGGGCAGAAAACGTTAGTGGGAGTTGTATACAGACCCCCAAACAGTAATGCCGAGGTTGGGGATGGCATTAAATGGGAAATTAGAGACGCGTGCAATAAGGGCACAGCAGTTATCATGGGTGACTTTAATCTACATATAGATTGGGCTAAGCAAATTAGTAACAATACTGTGGAGGAGGAATTCCTGGAGTGTATACGGGATGGTTTCCTGGACCAATATGTTGAGGAACCAACTAGAGATCAGGCCATCTTAGACTGGGTATTATGTAATGAGAGAGGATTAATTAGCAATCTTGTTGTGCGAGGCCCCTTGGGGCGGAGTGATCATAATATGATAGAATTCTTCATTAAGATGGAGAGTGAAGTATTTGACTCAGACTAGGGTCCTGAATTTAAATAAAGGAAACTACGATGGTATGAGGTGCGAGTTGGGTAGGATGGATTGGGGAATGCTACTTAAAGGGTTGATGGTGGATAGGCAATGGCAAACATTTAAAGATCGCATGGATGAACTACAGAATTTGTTCATCCCTGTTTGGCATAAAAATGAAACAAAAAAGGTGACTCAACTGTGGCTAACAAGGGAAATTAGGGTTAGCATAAGATCCAAGGAGAGGACATATAAATTGGCCAGAAAAAGCAGCAAACCTGAGGATTGGGAGGAGTTTAGGATTCAGCAAAGGAGGACAAAGGGATTAATTAAGAGGGGGAAAATAAGAATATGAGAGTAAGCTTGCAGGGAACATAAAAACTGACTGTAAAAGCTTCTATAGATATGTGAAGAGAAAAAGATTGGTGAAGTCAAGCGTAGGTCCCTTGCAGTCAGAATCAGGGGAATTTATCATGGGGTACAAAGAAATGGCAGACCAATTAAATACATACTTTGGTTCTGTCTTCACAAAGGAGGACACAAATAACCTCCCAGAGATGTCGGGGAACATAGGGTCTAATGAGAGGGAGAAACTGAATGAAATCAGTATTTGTAGGGAAATGGTGTTGGGGAAATTGATGGGATTGAAGGCCGATAAATCCCCAGGGCCTGATAATCTACATTCTAGGGTACTTAAGGAAGTGGCCCTAGAAATAGTAGATGCATTGCTGGTCATCTTCCAAAATTCTATAGATTCTGGAACAGTTCCCATGGATTGGAGGGTAGCTATTCAAAAAAGGTGGTAGAGAGAAAACAGGGAATTAAAAACCGGTAAGCCTGACATCGGTAGTGGGGGAAATGTGAGAGTCCATTATAAAAGATGTAATAACAGAGCACTTGGAAAACAGTGACAGGATCGGACAAAGTCAACATGGATTTACAAAAGGTAAATCGTGCTTGACTAATCTACTGGAATTTTTTGAGGATGTAACTAGTAGAATAGATAAGGGAGAACCAGTGGATGTGGTGTATTTGGACTTTCAGAAGGCTTTCGATAAGGTCCCGCATAAGAGATTAGCGTGTAAAGTTAAAGCACATGGGATTAGGGGCAAGGTACTGACTTGAATAGAGAACTGGCTGGCAGACAGGAAGCAAAGAGTTGGAATAAACGGCTCTTTTTCCGAGTGGCAGGCAGTGACTAGTGGGGTACCGCAGGGATCAGTGCTAGGACCCCAGTTATTCACAATATATATTAATGATCTAGACGAGGGAACTAGATGTAATATCTCCAAGTTTGCAGACGACACAAAGCTGGGTGGGCATGTGTGCTGTGAGGAGGATGCCGAGAAACTCTAGGATGATTTGGACAGGTTGGGTGATTGGGCAGATGTATGGCAGATGCAGTATAATGTGGATAAATGCGAGGTTATCCACTTTGGTGGCAAAAACAGGAAGGCAGATTATTATCTGAATGGCAATAGATTGGGAGAAGGGGAAGTGCAACGAGACCTGGGTGACCTTGTGCGCCAGTCACTGAAGGTAAGCATGCAGGTGCAGCAGGTGGTTAAGAAGGCAAATGGTATGTTGGCCTTTGTAGCGCGAGGGTTCAAGTACAGGAGCAAGGATGTCTTGCTGCAGTTGTACAGGGCCTTGGTGAGACCACATCTTGAGTATTGTGTGCAGTTTTGGTCGCCTTATCTGAGGAAGGATGTTCTTGCCATGGAGGGAGTGCAGTGAAGATTCACCAGACTGATACCTGGGATGGCAGGAATGACCTATGAGGAGAGATTGGGTCGATTGGGCTTATACTCGCTGGAGTTTAGAAGAATGAGGGGATCTCATTGAAACTTATAAAATTCTAACAGGACTAGACAGACTAGATGCAGGAAGGATGTTCCTGATGGTTGGGGAGTCCAGAACCAGGGGTCACAGTCTAAGGATAAGGGGTAAGCTATTTAGGACAGAGATGAGGAGGAATTTCTTCACCCAGAGAGTGGTGAACCTGTGGAATTCTCTACCACAGAAGGCAGTTGCGGCCAATTCATTAAATATATTCAACAAGGAGTTAGATATATTTCTTAAGACTGAAGAGATATGGGGAGAAGGCAGGGACAGGGTACTGAGTTTGGATAATCAGCCATGATCTCCTTGAATGGCGGAGCAGGCTCGAGGGGCCGAATGGCCTACTCCTGCTCCTATCTTCTATGTTTCTAACAGCATTTGCTGTTCGTACTCCTTTGAAATTGACCGCAACTCCAGGATGTAGCGCATGTGGAAATCTTGAAGTTGCAGTCATTGATTCACTGCTCCGACACTGGCTGCGCTGTTACCGCCCCCCACCCCATATTGCTGGCAATCAGTGTAATCAGTGAAATTGACACAAAATTGGGCTTTTCAGATGTAATATCGCTGTTAAATATCCCATTAAATGTTAGACCTTGTTGGATTAGGAGTAACTGGGGTTTTAACAGCGTACTGACTGCTAAACAAAAGGTTATGGCCCTGAAAAACTACAAAATAAGAAACCTAAAAAAAAATGTTTTAAGTTTGTTCATATTTATTTAAGGTTTACCTTATCGCCATGTGAGAACCCCAATCTGTTTTGCTCTAACATTTTTAAGTTAGTGTAAAAGCAGGTTCCCATTTCCTGCTTCCCTGTCTGGAGAATTCTACAAAGTGATTGGTTGCTTAGACAGCTTGTTGATGTTTCCAAGTCAGGATGATGTATGACTTGGGTAACTTGGAGGTGATGGTGTTCCCATGCGCCTGCTGCCCTTGTCCTTCTAGGTGGTAGAAGTCATGGGTTTGGGAGGTGCGTGTCGAAGAAGCCTTGACAAGTTGCTGCAGTGCATCTTGTAGATGGTATACACTGCAACCACGGTGCGCCGCTGGTGGAGGGAGTGAATGTTTAAGTTGGTGGATGGGGTGCCAGTCAAGTGGGCTGCTTTGTCCTGGATGGCTTCGAGCTTCTTGTGTTGTTGGAGCTGCACACATCCAGGCAAGTGGAAAGTATTCCATCACACTCCTGACGTGTGCCTTGTAGATGGTGGAAAGGCTTTGGGGAGTCGGGAGGTGAGACACTTGCCGCAGAATACCCAGCCTCTGACCTCTTTGTAGCCACATGTATTTATGTGGCTGGTCCAAGGTTCTGGCTAATGGTGACCCCCCAGGACGTTGATGTTGGAGGATTCAGTGATGGTAACGCCGTTGAATATCAAGGGGCGGTGGTTGTTGGAGGTAGTCATTGTCTGGCACTTGTGTGGCGCGAATGTTACTTGCCACTTATCAGCGCAAGTGTGAATGTTGTCCAGGTCTTGCTGCATGCGGGCATAGACTGCTTCATTATCTGAGTTGCGAATGGAACTGAACACTGCAATCATCAGTGAACTGCCCCACTTCTGACCTTATGTTGGAGGGAAGGTCATTGATGAAGCAGCTGAAGATGGTTGGGCCTTGGACACTGCCCTGAGGAACTCCTGCAGCGATATCCTGGGGCTGAGATGATTGGCCTCCAAACTCCACAACCATCTTCCTTTTGTGCTAGGTATGAATCCAGCCAATGGCGAGTCTTTCCCCTGATTCCCATTGACTTCAATTTTACTAGGGCTCCTTGATGTCAAGGGCAGTCATTCTCCCCTCACCACTGGAATTCAGCTCTTTTGTCCATGTTTGGACCATGCTGCAATGAGGTCTGGACCCGAGTGGTCCTTGCAGAACTCAAACTAAGCATCGGTTTGCAAGTTATTGGCGAGTAAGTGCCACTTGATGGCACTGTCAATGACACCTTCCATCACTTTGCTGATGACTAAGAGTAGACTGATGGTCCGGTAATTGGCTGGATTGAATTTGTCCTGTTTTTTGTGGACAAGACATACCTGGGCAGTTTTCCACATTGTCAGGTAGATGCCAGTGTTGTAGCTGTACTGGAACAGCTTGGCTAGAGGCATGGCTAGTTCTGGAGCACAAGTCTTCAGTATGACAACCGGGATATTGTCTGGTCCCATAGCCTTTGCTTTATCCAGTGCGCTCAGCCGTTTCTTGATATCATGTCACCCTGTTGCAATCGTGCTGATCGACCGCAGTTCGACACAGAGATGAATGCCCTTTATTTCTCTGCATAGAACAATGCCACGTTTACCGTCGGATGTGTGGAAGCATTTTACCCCAGGCATTAAAGATGGAAAGACTGTGTACGTGTGCAAACACTGTAGAAAGCCATATGTAAAGAATGCCACAAAGATGCAGCAGCATTTATCCAAATGCAACAACTTCACTCAAAGCTCACAGTAGTCAGCCCAGAGTTCCTCTGCTTCCATTCAAGAAGATGATGGTTCTCATTCAGCATCAGGCTCCTTATCATCAGCAACTGCTGGCCCACTTGGAAGGTTCTTTGATACAATGGATAACCATAGCCAGAAGAATGCAGATGAGTGCCTTGCTCGAGCTGTATATGCAACAGGCTCACCCCTCATGCTCACAGCCAATGTGTACTGGAAGAGATTTTTCAATGTTATTCGCCCTGCATACTGTCCTCCCACCAGACATGCTTTGTCTACTTATTTGCTGGAGGCTGAGTATAACAGAGTCCAAGGAAAGCTCAAAGAAACGATAGCGATGGCAGACTGTGGTGCAGTTATCTCAGATGGGTGGTCAAATGTACAAGGGGAGGGCATCATAAACTACATCGTCTCCACTCCTCTCCCAGTGTTCTTCAAGAGCACAGACACGAAGGACAACAGACACACAGGCACATACATTGCTGATGAGCTGAAAGCGGTCAGCAACGATCTTGGATCACAAAAGGTCTTTGCAGTAGCTACTGACAATGCTGCGAATCTGAAGGCTGCTTGGGCTCAAGTGGAGGAGGCCTACCCTCATATTACGTCTATTGGGTGCGCAGCTCATGGGCTTAACCTGCTCCTCAAGGACATCATGGGTTTGAGAACCATGGAAGCACTGTACAAGAGAGCCAAGCAAGTTGTTAAGTATGTCAGGGGAAAACAGGTAGTTGCAGCAACCTACAACTCCAAGCAAATGACAAAGAACAAGAACACCACACTGAAGCTGCCCAACAACACTAGATGGGGTGGTGTTGTCATAATGTACAACAGCCTTCTGGAGGGTAAGGAGTCGCTGCAAGAAATGGCAATATCCCAGTCTGGGGATATGGAAACCACCATCAAGAAAATACTGCTGGATGATGTGTTTTGGGAGAGAGTGGTTAGCAGCCTTAAACTACTCTCACCAGTAGCATCTGCAATTGCTCAGATTGAAGGAGATGACGCTGTCTTGTCAGATGTTCTCAGGCTTTTTACTGATTTTAAAAGAACAAATCAGCATTGTCCTACCCACATCCCTGCTGCTCAAAGCAGAGGAGAAGGCAATTGTTCAATTCATACAGACGCATCAAGAATTTTGTGTCAAGCCGATTCATGCTGGACCCAAAGCATGTTGGGAGACCAATACTTTCTGGAGAACAGATCAACAGTGCTTACAGTGTGATTTCTACCCTCTCACACCATCTCAATCTGGATGTGGGCAAAGTTCTGGGAAGTCTGTCAAAGTTCTCTACCAAGCAAGGTCTTTGGAATGGGGATGGGATATGGGAATCATGCAAGCATATCAGTGCACATACCTGGTGGAAGGGACTTTGTGCATCTGAGGCCCTGTCACCTATTGCATCGGTGATACTCCAAATCCCACCTTCATCAGCGGCCTCTGAACGAAACTGGTCACTTTTTGGGAATACGCATACAAAGGTGCGCAACAGGCTGACTAACAAGAGAGTGGAGAAACTGGTGGCTATCCGGGCGAACCTACAGAAGTGTCCACCACACAGCTAGACACTGACACAGAGGAGGAAATGGACATGTCAGAGTCAGAGAATCAGGAGGAGCAATGAGGAGTAGAAGACTCAGAAGACTCATGAGTAGAAGACTCAAAGGGACAAAATAAGGACAAATTACAGGCTAAATAAGCTGACGCTCTTTTTATTTTATTTTAGATGGGTCTTTTTTGTGGGGGTTCAATAAAGTTCAAAATTATAACCTAAATAAAGTTTTGAAAGCCTGTTTTTATTTGTATGGAACAGTATGTCTATTTTGACGACAAAGATAATATAAGGGTCAGAGACAAAAACCATCAGTGTGCAAAAAAACTCTAAATTCCCATAAATTCCTGAAAATTCCCATGGAAAGTTTCCTCTTTTAAAAATTCCCAGAATTTTGCAACCCTAATCACGTGGAGTGAATCGAATAGGTTGAAGACTGGTTTCTGTGATGGTGGGGACCTTGGGAGGGAGGCCAAGATGGATCATCCACTTGGCACTTCTGGCTGAAGATGGTTGCCAACGCTTCAGCCTTGTCTTTTGCACTCACGTGCTGGGTTCCGTCATCCTGTAGTTATTGGGAAAGTCATATTGAAAATTTTTATCTATTTGATAGGAGGGATTTTGGTTTAATTTGTTCCTGTGAAGTTAAATTCGGTTTGCAAAGAGTTATTAAATCTTAGCGAGTGAGAGGAAAATTTAGCACTAATTAGTTGGAGTGCCAGCTGAATTGGGTGTGTATTCTCGTGTACCACACTGCTTTTGGAGTCATTGGAGGCTGTTGGTCATAGGAACAACAGAGTAGGCCATTCAGCCCCTAGAGTCCATTCAATTGGTGAAGTGCTTTGTGACCTCATCACTGAACAGCCTCACTCCAATTTTTTGGTTACCCCCCCCACCCCCCCTTGTTCTTGGCTCTCCCACGAGAGGAACTAGCTTCTCTCCAATGTTTCCTTTAAGCTGTGCAGGCCGCTTGCTGGCTTTCTAATGGAAAAACCACGTGCGGAAATTTGAATGGGCCGTACAGCGCACATACCCCCACCCCCACCCCAAATTAGAGGGAACATTGCTTCTCTTTATCTACCCTATCGACTCCTTCAATCATCTTAAACACATCAATTAGATCGTTACCTTCATCTTCTATATGCGGGAATACAAGCCATGTCTGTGCAACCTGCTTTCATAACTTAACCCTTTTAGCCCCGGTATCATTCTGGTGAATCTGCGCTGCAGCCCCTCCAAGGCCAGTATATCCTTCCTGAGGTGTAGTGCCCAAAACTGAATGCAGTGCTCCAGGTGTGGTCTGACCAGAGCGCTCTAACATAACTTCCACCCCTTTTGTATTCCAGCCCTCTTGAGATAAAAGCCAACAATCTATTATTAACCTTTATAATATTTTGTTCCTGCCCACTAGCTTTTAGTGATTTCTGTACTTGGACCTGAAATCTCTCTGCTTCTCCAGAGTTCCTAGCTTCTCGCCATTTAGAAAATACTCTGATCTATCTTTCTTGGGTCCAAAGTGATGACCTCACACTTCCCCACATTGAACTCCAGCTGCCACAGTTTTACCCACTCACTTAATCTATCAATGTTCCATTGCAACTTTCTGTTCCCATCTGCACTACTCACTGTGCCAACTAACTTAGTGTCACCAGAAAACTTAGATATACAGCTCTATTATTTCATCCAAGTCATTTATTTATAAATATAGTGAAAAGTTGAGGCCCCGGTACAGATCCCTGGGGGACACCACTAGTCACATCCTGCCAATTTGATTAGATATCCCTACTCTCCACTACCTCCTAACCAATCCCCGACATAAAGCAATAAGTTGCCTCCAGTTCCATGCTCTTTTTTTAAGTCTCTTGTGTGAAAGGTTGTTGAATGCCTTGTCCTATTCTAGAACAGTTGGAGATTTTCAAGACTGAGCGAAATAGTTTTGTTTGGCAGGAAGGGATATGGAGCAACGGTGGGTAAAGATCAGCCATGATTTAATTGAATGGCAGAACAGAGTCAAGTGGCTGAATGGCCGACTCCTGTTCCTATGTTCCTCAATTACAGGGCTGAGGGAGGAGTCGGAGGTCAAGTTTATCCATTTTTCTGAACAAATCAGTTGAGAGATCGGGAGGTCTCACTTCCTGTACTGCTGACCATAACCAAGAGCAAATCCAGCTAATCTATTTTGATATGCAGAACATTCAGAAATTGGTAAATCTTGCTGTGAAAGTGGTATTCTGTTCATGCATAGGAACAGGAGTAGGCCATTCAGCCCCTCAAGCTTGTTCTGTCATCCAGGTGAGATCATGGTTGATCTGTATCTTAAACTCCAACCTCCCAGCTTGGCTCCATATCCTTTTTATTCCCTTGTCTATTGAACTCCGATTTAAAATGAATTGAGCTTGCGTTACTGCTTTTTGGGGGAGAGTGTTCCACCCTTTGTGAAGAAGTGTTTGTTAACTTCTCTCCTGAATGGCCTGGCTCTGATTTAAGGTCATGTTCCCTTGTCCTAGACTCTCCACCAGCGGGAAAAGTTTATCTCCTATTATATTAATTAATTTCAAAATCCTAAAAACCTCCAATCAAGTCACCCCTTAACCTTCTATAGTCCAGGGAATACAAGCCTAGTTTAGGTAATCTCTCTTCCTAATCTAACCCTTGGAGCCCTGGTATCATTCTGGGGAATCTGCGCTGCACCCCTTCCAAGGCCAATATATCCTTGTTAAGGTGCGGTGCTCAGAACTGTACACACTTTTCCAGATGTGGTCTTACCAGTACTTTTTATACACTTCCTCCCCATTTATATTCCAGCCCTCTTGTTATAAAGACTAACGTTCCATTAGCCTCTTTGATTTTTTTTTGTAGCTGGCCATTACATTTTAGTGATCAGTGTACATGGACCCCTAAATCTATTTGGACCTTCATTGTTCCTAGCTTCTCCCAATTTAAATAACACTCAGTAATAACTCATTCACGTATCTTATTTATAATAAACCAATTTGTTGGTATACAGCTATACTTCATTTTGAGTGTTTCTGAAAAGAGAAAGCACCTGGAGGTCATAGAATCTAGTTCACGCAACAAAGGGTCTTTGTATGACTCGAGGGTCATCATAAGAACATGGAGCTGGAGTAGGCTGTTTGGCATTTCGAGCCTGCTCCGCCATTCAACAAAATCATGGTTGATCTTCTCCCTCAACTCCACCTTCCCGCACGATCCCCATATCCCTTAATTCCCTTCGTTCCCAAAAATTTATTGACCTCTGTCTTGAATATACTCAACGACTGAGCGTCCACTGCTCTCTGGGGTAGAGAATTCCAAAGATTCACCACCCTTCGAGTGAAGAAATTTCTCCTCATCTCAGTCCTAAATGGCCTACCCCTTATTCTAAGACTGTGACTCCATGTTCTAGATTCCCAAGCCAGGAGAAACATTTTCTCAGCATTAACCCTGTCAAGCCCCTTAAGAATTCTATATGTTTCAGTTAGATAACCTCTCATTCTTCTAAACTCTGGGGAATATAGGCCTGGTCTACTCAATCTCTCTTCATAGGGCAATCCCCCTCATCCCAGGAACCAGCCTAGTGAACCTTTGTTGCACTCCCTCGAAGGTAAGTATGTCTTTCCTTGGGTAAAGAGACCAGAATTGTGCACAGTACTCCAGCTGTGGCCTCACCAATGCCCTGTATAATTGTAGTAAGATTTCTTTACTCTTGTACTCTAATCCCTTTGTAACAAAAGCTAACATACCATTTGCTTTCCTAATTGCTTGCTGTACCTGCATGTTAACTTTCTGTGATTCATGTACAAGGACACCCAGGTCCCTCTGAATGCAAACATTTCCCAGTCTCTCTCCATTCAAAAACATTCTGCTTTTTGTTTTTCCTACCAAAATGGAACTTCACACTTCCCCACATTGTATTCCATTTGCCATGTTCTTGCCCACTCAGTCAACCTGTCGATATATCTCTCTGCAGCCCCTTTGCGTCCTCCTCACTGCTTACTTTCCCACCTAACTTTGTATCATCAGCAAACCTGGATACGTTACACTCAGTCCCTTCATCTAAGTCATTCATATAGATTGTAAATAGCTGAGGCCCAAGCACAGATCCTTGCGGTACCCCACTAGTTACAGCCTGCCAACCTGAAAAGTCCCATTTATTCTTACTCTGTTTTCTGTCCATTAACCAATCCTCCATCCATGCTAATATATTACCCCCAATCCCTTGAGTCCTAATTTTGTGTAACAACTTCTTGCATGGCACCTTATCAAATGCTTTTTGAAAATCCAAATACACTACATCCACTGGTTCCCCCTTATCCATCCTACTAGTTACATCTTCTATCTATATATATAAAAGGATACATCTGTCTGTCTGTCATTCCGTCTGTCTGTCTGTATTGAATTAACTCGAAAGTTATAGAGCGTACCTACACGTGCGTTATGTCGAAAGAAAGCTGACGATTCCAGAACCGTCCTAAGCGTATTTACGTTTCGGCCGGACAAGAATTGCACCCGCGGTATCCAAAAAACGTTCAACATTCCGCTCATTATCCGCTCATTAGCATCGAGTGACGTCGAGGTTGACCAATCGTACGGCGGGTTCCTGGCGCGTGCGGCCGGGCCCTCCTACGGTCGAGTGACGGGACGATTGACCAATCCTACACTTCGGTGACCTGACGGTCCACCAATCAGTGCGTGTGTGGGTGGGCCTTATTGTTCTGAACCGAGGTGAGTCGCCGCCATCTTGATTCCAAACTTTTCCTTTCTTTTTCCCGCTTTCTGCGTGTTTCTTTTCAAATCTATATTTCCAGCAAAAAAAAGTTGCTTTTAAAAGACAAATTGTTTTTTAAAAAAGTTAATTAATTTGCAAATCTTTTGTCTAACCTCCCCTCCCCTCCCTCCCTCCCCCCTTCCTCCTCCCCTCCTCCCCCTCCCCTCCCCTCCCCTCCCCCTCCCCCTCTCCCTCCCCTCCCTCCCCCCAGTCGCTGTCTCTCTTCCCCCCAGTCGCTCTCTCTCTTCTCCCCAGTCGCGCTCTCTCTTCCCCCCCAGTCGCGCGCTCTCTCTCTCTCTCTTCCAACAACAACATGCCCTCGAAAAAGCCTCGACACTGCCGGGCACTCCAGCTAGTCCTCAATAATAGATTTGTCAAACACGATTTCCCTTTCATAAAACCATGTTGACTCTGCCTAATCATATTACGATTTTCTAAGTGCCCTGTTACCACATCCCTAATAATAGATTCTAGCATTTTGCCTACTACTGATGTCCGGCTAACTGGCCTATAATTCCCCATTTTTTCTCTTCCTCCTCAAATAGTGGGGTTATGTTTGCTACCTTCCAATCCTTGGGGACTGTTTTAAAATCTAAGGAATTCTGGAAGATTAATACCAGTGCATCCACTATCTCTGCAGCTACCTCTTTTAAAACCCTAGGATGCAGGTCGTCGGGTCATGGGGATTTTGTCGTCACTTAGTCCCATTAATTTCTCCAGTACTATGTCTTTACTTATACTGATTTCTTTAAGTTTATCATTCTCTCTAGACCCTTGGTTCCCTATTATTTCCGGAATGATTTTTGTGAAGACCAATACAATGTATTTGTTTAATGTCTCTGCCATTTCCTTATTGCCCATTATAATTTCTCCTGTCTCTGCCTATAATGGGCCCACATTTCCTGTGGCAACACAGAAACACAGAAACCTCACAGTACAGATAGAGGCCATTTCGGCCCATCGAGCCTGCACCGACACATATCCCACCCGATCCCCGTAACCCCTACACCAACACATATCCCACCCTATCCCCGTAACCAATCCCCCTAACACTAAGGGTCAATTTTTATCATAGCCAATCAACCTAACCCGCACATCTTTGGACTGTGGGAGGAAACCGGAGCACCCGGAGGAAACCCACGCAAACACGGGGAGAATGTGCAAACTCCACACAGACAGTCACCCGAGGCTGGATTCGAACCCGGGTCCCTGGCGCTGTGAGGCAACAGTGCTAACCACTATGCCACCGTGCAAAACATATTTGTTCCCTCTTTTTGTTTCCAGGATGGATGTGGGGTGAATTGTAGTTTTTACATTATCCTTCAGTCAGATAGTTGTGACTGCTTCGGAGTTTATATGGTCCTCACAGAACACCCACATACCAGTGTGAAAAAAGTGGGTATGTGGAATGTGAAGTATTTTAATGTAGGCTGCTTCAAGGCTTAAGTATTTTGAAAAACCTGTTTTCTTAAGTAAACTGATTAGTATGTCTGCCATGTTTTGTGCTCAATTTTACAAAGATTCAGAAGGATTTGCTTTTTTTAGTTGGAACCATAGAAGTTTACAGGAGAAGAGGGAGCCATTTGATCTGGCTTTTTTTGCTAAAGCAATCCAAAACTATTCTCGCTGCCCTGCTATCTCCCCATTGTCCTGCATCTTCTATGCATTAAATAGTCACCATCTCTTCCTTTCAAACGATGCCATGGTCTGCCCCTCAGCCACTCTCTGACAAAGAATTCCATGCTTTAACCTTCTTTGTGTAAATAACCTCTCACTCCTATTTTAAATTGATTTCATTATTGACTCCCCAACTAGAGGAAATAGCTGTGCAGGAAGGAGATACAATAGGTTAGTGAAAATGGTACTGACTAGAAACTGAGATTTGAGTTCAAATCCCATCATGGCAAGTTAAAGAATTGAATTCCATACTCCAATAACTCTTCATAAAGAAATACCTCCTAACCTCTTTCCAGACTCAACCATTGAAACTTGATCCCTTCATCAGAATCCCCAACTAGAGGAATTTTTTTTCAATATTCACTCCTTCATAATTTTAAAACCTCAATTAAATCTGCTCATAGCTTTGTCTGCTTCAGTAAAATAGTACCAGTATCTTAAGTGTCTCATAACCAGTTTATCGTCCCTAGGATAATCCTGATAAATCTCTGTCTGCTTTTTATGGTTTTAATGCCTTTTCTGTAATTGACACCCAAAACTTCACAGTACTCATAATGGTGGCCAAGCAATTATTCAAATGTATCAATGCCCTCAAACGCTATGGGCTGGATTTTCATTCGGCAGTCGGGAAGGAGGCGTGACTACAACTTTTGGGTTTTAGTCCCGCCTCCATCGACGTCCGGCCAATCGACGCGATTTTCCCTTGATTGACCTTGTTGAGCCCGCCCAGCGGGCTCAGCAGGCCAATTATGGGCCACCTGGCAACAGGTGACGTCACAGACTGAAATTTCATCTGTCAAGAATTTTTGACAGATGAAATATCAGTGTTTCACAGCTGTTTGAAGCTGTCAAACACTGAGGGGTAGATTTTCCCGAACCTGTCGGGAAGAAGGCGGGACTTCCCCTTTCAGGTTTTTGACCCGCCTACTTCGACGTCTGGCCAATCCGCGCGATTTTCCCTTGATTGACCTTGTTGAGCCCGCCCAGCGGGCTCAGCAGGCCAATTAAGGGCCACCCGGCAACAGGTGACGTCACAGGCTGAAATTTCATCTGTCAAGAGTTTTTGACAGATGAAATATCAGTGTTTCACAGCTGTTTGAAGCTGTCAAACACTGACAGTCTGAGTTCTACCATGAGTCATTCTGCACAGACTCAGTTAGAACTCTTACCGGCACTCAAAGCTGAAGGCTGTCACTTTTCACAGATCGCAGCCGTTCAGCTTTAAGTAATGGCTGAGTGATGCGCTCCCGACGGCTACAGGAAGAAAGGCTGTGAAGGTAAGTACAGGTAAGTAAAAGTTCTTTACACACTTTAGACACACCAAACACACTTACCTTTACACTCATGCACCCATCACTCACCTGAGCACCGACATCGCGACTCCTCCAACTCCTTCAACCCGACGGCCCGCCTGCTCTAACCTGGCGTGGTTTGGAGCCATTGGGAAACCCACACAAAACCCCTCAAAATAGGGATTAGGCTAAAAACTGCCTGTTAACTACCTGTTAATAGGCAGTTAATTGGCACTAATCCCTTCCCGCCTGGTTTTGGCGGGTCCCAGTGTGGGGCGGGTACCCGCCGCCCCTGAAACTTACGTGGGGCGGGGTTTTGGGCGGGATGGTGTCGGGACCCCCAAATTCAGGATTTCCCCCCCCCCCCCACATGCCTGAAACCCCGCCTGACGGCTCCACGAAAATCTAGCCCTGACAGTCTGACTTCTAACCTGAGTCCTTCTACGCAGACTCAGTTAGAACTGTCACCGGCACTGAAAGCTGAAGGCTGTCACTTTTGACAGATCGCAGCCATTCAGCTTTCAGTGCCGGCTGAGTGATGGACTCCCGACGCCTAGAGGAAGAAAGGCTGTTAAGGTAAGTACAGGTAATTTAAACTTCTTTACACACTTTAGACACACCAAACACACTTACCTTTGCACTCATGCACCCATCACTCACCTGTACACCGACATCTCGACCTCTCCAAGTCCTTCAACCCGACGGCCCGCCTGCTCTAACCTGGCGTGGTTTGTAGCTGTCGGGAATCCCACACAACACCCCTCAAAATAGGGATTAGGCTAAAAACTGCCTGTTAACTACCTGTTAACAGGCAGTTAATTGGCACTAATCCCTTTCCGTCTCGGGTCGGTGGGTCCCAGTGCGGGGCGGGTACCTGCCTCCTCTGAAACTTACATGGAGGCGGGTTTTGGGCGGGATGGTGTCGGGACCCCCGAATTCGGGATTTTTGCCCCCCGCACGCCTAACAGCCCGCCTCACGGCACACTGAAAATCTGGCCCTATATCTCTATGTATCAAACCCAAACTGCTACTGCCTTTTGTATGCCTTTAGTAGTACTGCAGAAAATTCTATTTAAAAGTTATTTGGTTCTATGTCAGTTTGGTTTTATCCTTAAACTGCATTAAAGGGACTTGTACATGACTGGTTGAAATTTTATTCTGATCCTGTTTTCTGGAAATTGCTGCACTGAACAGTACACATGAAATCATTTTCTCTTTCTTCCTTTTCTCTTGCCCTCGTGCTCTCTACAATTAGTATTGAATTTTAAAATGTTTTTCTTAAAAAAAACTGCAGATCTAATGGGATATAATTATTTCTTGCAAAGTATAAAGCTAACATTCACCTGGTTAATGAAGTATCCTATATATTGTCCAATTCTAGGCACCACACTTTAGGAAGGATGTGAAGGCTTTGGAGAGGGTACAGAAGAGATTTACTAAAATGGTTCCAGGGATGAGTGATTACAGTTATGTGGATAGACAAGAGAAGTTGGGGTTGTTCTCCTTGGAGCAGAGAAGGCTAAGAGGAGATTTGATAGAGGTGTTGAAAATCATGAAGGGTTTGGAGTAACTAAAAAGAAACTGTTTCCAGTGGCTGAAGGGTCAATAACCAGAGGGCACAGATTTAAGGTGATTGGCAAAAGAACCAGAGGCGACATGAGAAAAAACTTATTTACGCAATGAGTGGTTAGGATTTGGAATACCCGATAGTGTGGTGGATACAGATTCAATAGCAGCCTTCAAAAGGGAATTGGATAATACTTGGAGAAAAAACTGCAGTGATATGGGGAGAGAGCAGGTGAGTGAGACAAACTGGGTCGTTCTTGGAAAGAGCCGGCGTAGCCTCGATGGGCCGTACTATATGCTTCTGTGCTGTACTATTCTATGATTCTGTGCTGTACTTTTGTGGTGCTCTTGAAATAAAGTTGGTATTTCATTACCCCCGCCCCCAATAATGGGACCTTTTATAGGAACTAAACTTATATTTTAATTGCAGGACTTAAGTACTCTCGAGTAGAATTTTGTGCTGGAAATGTCTTTCAAAGAACTGACATCCAGAGCGGTGCTGCTATATGATGAGTGGCTTAAAGATGCAGGTAAGTGTCTTTTAATGGAGGTAAGAAATGGGAAGAGCTTGTCATGGTATTGTTTAGATATTGGCATACCTTTGAACGTATTATATCATATAATTGTGTATATGGTACTGAAAGCCCTTTTTTATTATTTTCAACTTGAGCGGGGTCAAAGCAAACTCCCTGCAATAAGAATTTTTCATAATCTCTGGCAATAACTTGCCCAATATTTATTCAAAGCTGATTAATATTGAGTTTTGCATTGCATTTTATTGCAAAACAACATACTATGACACTCCATGTGAGCTGGGTGGAGTCAGTAAAAGCAAAGTTTCACAATTTTTCTGTTGGTTGAGGGTGGTGTCTTCATGCTGAAGTACAGTTTATGAGGGTGTCAGCAGCTCTTTGGCACTGCACCAACTTGTTGCCAGTTTTTATGTGACTCAGGTGTGAGTCAGCAGACCTCCATTATTTGGGATGGGGCAACATTCTATCAAAATGTGATCCTGGCCTTGAGAGGCTCTATGCTGAGAGCGAGTTTCAATATTTGTTAAATGAATTGTGCACTCGGCCTTTAGGAGAACTAAAGCCTTCGTCATTCATTTTAGGAGCAGTGTAAGTTATGAAGTTGGAGCAAAGCAGAACTAAAATGAACAACTATTTCTGTGCTAAAAGGGGTTCTTATTTCATTTTGCAGATCCCAGAGTTGGAGACTGGCCATTAATGTCTTCTCCACTCCCACAAACAGTTATCCTCGGAGCCTACATCTACTTTGTAACGTTATTTGGACCAAAACTAATGGAGAACAGGAAGCCATTGAACTTGAAGCAAATAATGATTGTGTACAATTTTTCCATGGTGATCTTTTCAATGTATATGTGTTATGAAGTAAGTATTTTCTGGCTGTAATTTGACTACTTTTGTAAAACTTGCACCTTGTCGATGACTGTTGATCAGATTTGATATGTTGAATTTGCACTTTATAGCAGGAAGGGCTCGATATATGAGAGAATTAAACTATTCATATTTCCTAGTGTGTGAGAGCACACTGCATGTTGCTCTCATCTCTATCTTAGATTCGCTTGTTCCCAGTGAAAAACTCTCCCACCCTTGCTTCCCCCCCCCCCCCCGCCGCCCCCCCTCCCCCGCAGTACAACATACATTTTCACTTTCCTCAAATCTGACGAGTGCAAGTTTAAGTCTCCTTGGTACGCATTCGGCCTAGTCATCCGTTGAGCACTACTGTTTGTTTGGCTTGCCTCCACCAAAGCCACTACCATCATGCTAAAGGGCAAGTGTAACACCCAGGTGCTCTTCCTCTCTATAACCAATTGCCTCCATAAACTCCTCCCCATGGCTCCTTTGTTGGGCTGCCCTCATAGCTCCATCCCTCCGCACAAACACGAAATGCAGGAAGCTCATGGATTTCTTCATCGGGATCAAGACTTTCTGTGCAGCTGCCTTCCAAAATACCAGTCTCGCGCTCGCTCGCCTTGATCCCTGGCTTTGCAGCTTCCTGCTCCCTCAATCATCTTCCCACTCAACTGACCAAGCAAACTCACCTTTCTAGCTGTATTGCTAGCTCGATGTAATCAACAGGGTTTTTTTCTCTTTTCTCATGCATATTCCCAAGTTCCTCAAATGTTTCATCATCTCCCGTTCCCAGCTCTGTGCCCATCTCTCCCATAACTCTGTTCGACTCCCTCTAGTCCACCTTCAAACTACTTGAGCACCAAACTCACAAATAACATTATCCGACTGTCCTGCTTTATCACTTCTCTATCTTCTGAATTTTCAAATAGTCAAGTGCCATTGACCTTCAACACCTGTTGTCTAACTTTGTTGGGTTGCCCCCATAGCTCTATTCCTACTTAACCAAACATAGCCATCACATCTCCACCAATAGCTTCTCTTCCCTTCCCTACATCGTAAGCTTGAGTCACCCACAGATTTGTCCTCGCGCGCCGCCTTTCATTATTACATGCTGTCCCTCGGTGACACAATATACAAGCCTGAGGTCAGCTTTGATGACATGCCGCTCGATCTAACCACCACCTTCTTTGCATCTTCTTTGATTCCTCAACTGCCTCTGTGTGGTCACACTGCTTGTCCAACATCCAGATTTGAGTCACAGCTTCCTCCAACTCAACAGGAACACCGAAACTGCCATCTTCAGCCCTCTCCCTGGCCTTTGTCTCAAGTTGAACCAATATGTTTCCAACCATGAGGCATCCTGTTTAATTTTGAGCTGCATTTCACATCCCATATTCTCTCTCTGTCTGCCTATTTTCACCTTTACAACATTGCCCATATCTGCCCCATTACCACTAAATCCCCTATCTTTGCCTTTGTCACTTCCAGAGTTCTCCACTCCAATCCTCGTCTTGCCGACCTCTTCCTCCAATTTGTGGAAGACTCTGTCGGATACCTCCTGTCCCACTTCCCGCAATGATGCAGACATTGCAATCGGTGAGGAGGACTGTGAAATATTAGATGAAATAAACATAGTGAAAGAGGAAGTATTAAGGGGTTTAGCATCTTTGAAAGTGGATAAATCCCCAGGCCCAGATGAAATGTATCCCAGACTGTTGAGAGAAGTAAGGGAGAAATAGCAGGAGCTCTGACCATCATTTTCCAATCCTCTCTGTCTACAGGTGTGGTGCTGGAGGACTGCTAACATGGTACCGTTGTTTAAAAAGGGAGAAAGGGATAGACTGAGTAATTACAGGCCAGTCAGCCTAACCTCGGTGGTGGGCAAATTATTGGAAAGAATTCTGAGGGAGAGGATAAATCTTCATTTAGAAAGACATGGATTAATCAGGAACAGTCAGCATGGATTTGTTAAGGGATGGTCATGTCTTACTAACTTGATTGAATTTTTTGAGGAGGCTCGATGAGGGTAGTGTATTTGATGTAGTCTATATGGATTTTAGTAAGGCTTTTGATAAGGTCCCGCATGGCAGACTGATCACGAAAGTAAAAGCCCATGGGATTCAAGGAAAAAGTAGCAGGTTGGATCTGAAATTGGCTCAGAGGCAGGAAACAAATGGTAATGGTCAAAGGGTGTTTTTGTGACTGGAAGGCTATTTCCAGTGGGGTTCCACAGGGCTCAGTACTGCGTCCTTTGCTTTTTGTGGTATATATCAATGATTTGGACTTGAATGTAGGAAGTATGATTGATAATGAAGAAGGCTGCAGACTGCAGGAAGATATCAATGGACTAGTCAGGTGGGCAGAACAGTGGCAAATGGAATTCAATCTGGGGAAGTGTGAGTTAATGCATTTGGGAAGGGCTAACAAGGCAAGGGAATACACTATAAATGGTAGGACACTGAAGTGCAGAGGATCAGAGATCCTTGGAGTGCATGTCCACAGATCCCTGAAGGTAGCAGGTCAGATAGCTAAGGTGGTGAAGAAAGGCATACGGGATACTTGCTTTTATTAGCCAAGGCATAGAATACAAAAGCAGGGAGGTTATGCTTGAACTGTATAAAACACTAGTTAGGCCGCAGCTAGATTATTGTGTGCAGTTCTGGTCACCACATTACAGGAAGGATGTGATTGCACTAGAGAGGGTGTAGAGGAGATTTACGAGGATGTTGCCTGAGCTGGGGAATTTTAGCTATGAGGAAAGATTGGATAGGCTGGGGTTGTTTTCTTTGGAACAGAGGAGGCTGAGGGGAGACCTAATTGAGGTGTGTAAAATTATGAGGGGCCTAGATAGTGTGGATAGGAGGGACCTATTTCCCTTAGCAGAAGGGTCAATAATCAGGGGGCATAGATTTAAAGTAATTGGTCAGAGGTTGAGAGGGGAGTTGAGGAGAAATGTTTTCACCCAGAGGGTGGTGGGGGTCTGGAACTCGCTGCCTGAAAGGATGGTAAAGGCAGAAACACTCATCACATTTAAAAAGTACTTGGATATTCACTTGAAGTGCCGTAACCTACAAGGCTACGGACCAAGTGCTGGAAAGTGGGATTAGGGTGGATAGCTCTTTGTCGGCCGGCGTGGACAAGATGGGCCGAATGGCCTCCTTCTGTGCTGTAACTTTCTATGATTCTATGAACCCTGTCCTCACAGACATACGTTGGCTCTCTGCCCTCCAAACCTGTGCCTTAGATTTTAAGAGATTAAACTTATCAATGGCCTTGTCCCACCCTCTCTACAAACTCCTTTTGCCTTCTATTTTTTCTCCTTTACTTCACCATTGGCAGCAAAGCCTTCAGCTGCTTCAGCCATACTCTCTGGAGTACCCTCTGTAAATCCTACCTCTTAGTCTTTTTTTGTCAACATGCATCTCTTCAACTAAACCTGTTCACCCATCATAACCTCTCCCTTTCTGGTTCAGCATCAGTTTTCTTATTGCCTATCGGTGAAGGTAACAAATGCAGCGATTTTCACATTAAAGGTGCTGTATAAAAGCGATTTTAATCATCCCATAGCTTGGGACTTGCTCAAAGGCAATAAGAGTAATTAATGTGGGAAGTGGAGAAATTTTCATTGGTCTGTAGAGAGTGGTCTTTTGAGGCTGAGGGATAAAGTAAAGACAGGTTTGCTGACCTTCAGGTTGTGCTGTTTGTAACCTAGAAGTGTTTAATATAGTTCACTGGTTCTTCCATTTTCCAACACTGGCATGCCTCAACCTTGTCGACATAATAATTTGACTCTTGGGATGAATTTTAAGTAGACAATTGCATTGTTTGAATACCACACCCTCTCCACCACCTTTGATGCCCCAGTCCCTATTAAAACAATTACTCTCTCTCTCACTCTGGCCATTACCCCAGTACGGCCCTCCTCTTCGCTCCCTTAAGTCCAAGGGACACAGATTTGAATGGATATGGCAGCCAACTGGTTTAGCCATTCACTGCCAGATCTGGCTGGACCACATAAAGCATTATCGGGTCCTGCTCTCGTCTGCCAAAACTGCTCACTATTCCAGAATCATTCTGGAATGCAAAGATAACCCCTGGCTTCTATTCTCTGCTGCTAACCATCTTCTTAAACCCCTGTCTCCTCCACCCTCCCCTCTAACCAGAAGTGTGAGGGGCTCATGGACTTCTTTGTAAGATTAAGATTATCCAATCAGCTGCATCTGCCACTTTCTTCCTTGCCCTAGCCCACAGGGCCAAGGTAACCCCCTGCCCTAGCCCACAGGGCCGAGGTTATCCCCTGCCCTAGCCCACAGGGCCGAGGTTATCCCCTGCCCTAGCCCACAGGGCCGAGGTTACCCCCTGCCCTAGCCCACAGGGCCGAGGTTATCCCCTGCCCTAGCCCACAGGGCCGAGGTTATCCCCTGCCCTAGCCCACAGGGCCAAGGTAACCCCCTGCCCTAGCCCACAGGGCCAAGGTTACCCCCTGCCCTAGCCCACAGGGCCAAGGTTACCCCCTGCCCTAGCCCACAGGGCCGAGGTTATCCCCTGCCCTAGCCCACAGGGCCAAGGTAACCCCCTGCCCTAGCCCACAGGGCCGAGGTTATCCCCTGCCCTAGCCCACAGGGCCAAGGTTACCCCCTGCCCTAGCCCACAGGGCCGAGGTTATCCCCTGCCCTAGCCCACAGGGCCAAGGTAACCCCCTGCCCTAGCCCACAGGGCCAAGGTAACCCCCTGCCCTAGCCCACAGGGCCGAGGTTATCCCCTGCCCTAGCCCACAGGGCCAAGGTAACCCCCTGCCCTAGCCCACAGGGCCGAGGTAACCCCCTGCCCTAGCCCACAGGACCGAGGTTACCCCCTGCCCTAGCCCACAGGACCGAGGTTATCCCCTGCCCTAGCCCACAGGGCCAAGGTTACCCCCTGCCCTAGCCCACAGGGCCAAGGTAACCCCCTGCCCTAGCCCACAGGACCGAGGTTATCCCCTGCCCTAGCCCACGGCCAAGGTTATCCCCTGCCCTAGCCCACAGGGCCAAGGTTACCCCCTGCCCTAGCCCACAGGGCCAAGGTTACCCCCTGCCCTAGCCCACAGGACCGAGGTTATCCCCTGCCCTAGCCCACAGGACCGAGGTTACCCCCTGCCCTAGCCCACAGGGCCAAGGTTACCCCCTGCCCTAGCCCACAGGACCAAGGTTACCCCCTGCCCTAGCCCACAGGGCCAAGGTAACCCCCTGCCCTAGCCCACAGGACCGAGGTTATCCCCTGCCCTAGCCCACAGGACCGAGGTTATCCCCTGCCCTAGCCCACAGGGCCAAGGTTACCCCCTGCCCTAGCCCACAGGGCCGAGGTTATCCCCTGCCCTAGCCCACAGGGCCAAGGTTATCCCCTGCCCTAGCCCACAGGGCCAAGGTTACCCCCTGCCCTAGCCCACAGGGCCAAGGTAACCCCCTGCCCTAGCCCTGAACTCTCCTCTTCAGTTTCTCTCCAATCTCCCCTCATGACCTACACACGCTCATTTTGTCAATGAGACCCATTTCCTGCTCCCTGGACCCTATACCCACTAAAGTGCTGACCACCCAACTTCCCTTTCTGTCTCCCATGTTAGCTGACATTGTTAATGGTTCTCTCCTTGGGTACTGTCGCCCTCTCCTTCAAATCTGCCTTCATCACCCCATCTCCTCAAAAAATAAAACAACCCTTCACCCCTCCGTTCTTGCAAACTACCACCCCATCTCCAACCTCCCTTTCCTCTCAAGTCCTTGAACTTGTTGTCACCTCCCAAATTTGTGCCCATCTTTCTCGAAACTCCCATGTTTGAATCCCTCCAATCAGGTTTCCGCCCCTGCCGCAGTACCAAAACAGTTCTCGTCAAAGTCACATGACATCCTTTGTGACTGCAACAAAGGTAAACTATCCCTCAGCCTTCTCGACTTGTCCGCAGCCTTTGACACGATTGACCACTCCATCCTTCTCCAATGCCTCTCCATTGTCGTCAAGCTGGGTAGGACTGCACCCGCCTGGTTCCATTCTTACCTATTGATGCGCTATCAATTACTCATAAAAGACTGAGAGTTAGAAGAGTAACTAAAGGCTTTTATTAACAACAGAATGGAGGTCTGCCTCGCGTGGTCGACCGGTCCAGGATACAAAGGGCTGGGGAGCAGTCACCTTTATACTAGGACCTGTGGGAGGAGTCAGCCGAGGCATGTCCAGGCATGTACACAGTGGAATACAAACAGGACAAACAGGAATACAAACAGTGGTTTACCACATTCACCCCTTGTTTAAAATTGAGTCCGGCGGGGTGAAGTGTATTAAAAGTTAGTGTATTGGAGTCTCTCCGGAGGTCTTGTCTGCCGCTGTGATCGGCGTGGCGACGGCAGGGGTAGTGAAGCTTCCGGAGTCGAGTCCAGCGTAGGCTGTGGCACAGGCGTGTCGTCCTCGTAGATGCCGAGCGGGTCGCGGGGCCCAGGCCTGCCGTCTGCTGGGGCTGGATATCGGACCGTGGGGGGGGGGTGGTAGTGGGTAGTGGGTTACTGCGGCCCCCGAGGGTGCAAGGTCTCTTATGGAGACTGTGTCCTCCCGCCCGTCCGGGTATGCGATGTAAGCATACTGGGGGTTGGCGTGGAGGAGGTCGACCCTCTCGACCAGGGGGTCCGTTTTATGGGTCCTCACGTGTCTTCTCAGTAGGACCGGCCCTGGGGACGTCAGCCATGGCGGTAGCGATGTCCCCAATGTGGACTTTCTTGGGAAGACAAACATTTTCTCATGAGGGGTGGCGTTAGTGGCAGTGCAGAGCAGTGACCGAATAGAGTGGAGCGCATCGGGGAGCACATCCTGCCAGCGGGAGGTTGGAAGGCCCCTAGACTTTAAGGCTAGCAGGACGGCCTTCCAAACTGTCGCATTTTCTCTTTCCACCTGTCCGTTCCCCCGGGGGTTGTAACTGGTGGTCCTGCTTGTGGCAATACCCCTAGTTAGCAGGTACTGACGGAGTTCGTCGCTCATAAACGATGAGCCCCGGTCGCTATGGATATAGCTGGGGAAGCCGAACAGGGTGAAGAGGTTGTTCAGACATTTAATGACCGTGGCACTGGTCATGTCCGGGCAGGGGAAGGCGAACGGGAAACTGGAGTACTCATCAATAATATTGAGGAAGTACACATTGCGGTCGGAGGAGGGGAGAGGCCCTTTAAAATCAACGCTCAGGCGCTCGAAGGGGCGAGTGGCTTTTATCAGGTGGGCCCTGTCTGGTCTATAAAAGTGCGGTTTGCACTCAGCGCAGACTTGGCAGTTCCTGGTCATGGTCCTGACCTCCTCAATAGAGTAAGGCAGGTTGCGGGCCTTGATGAGGTGGAAGAACCTGGTGACCCCCGGGTGGCAGAGGTCATTGTGGAGGGCCCGCAGTCTATCGATCTGCGCGCTGGCGCAGGTGCCACGCGATAGCGCATCCGGGGGTTCATTTAGCTTCCCGGGCCGGTACAAGATCTCGTAGTTGTAGGTGGAAAGTTCGATTCTCCACCTCAAGATCTTGTCATTTTTGATTTTGCCCCTCTGCTTGTTGTTAAACATAAAAGCAACTGAACGCTGGTCAGTGAGCAGGGTAAATCGTTTTCCGGCCAGGTAGTGCCTCCAATGACGCACAGCCTCCACAATTGCCTGGGCCTCCTTCTCAACAGCGGAGTGTCTGGTCTCCGGGCCTTGGAGGGTTCGTGAAAAGAAGGCCACGGGTCTCCCCGCCTGATTGAGGGTAGCGGCCAGGGCAAAGTCGGACGCATCGCTTTCCACCTGGAAGGGGATGGATTCGTCCACTGCGTGCATGGTGGCTTTGGCAATGTCCTCCTTGATACGGTGGAAGGCTAAGCGGGCCTCTGCCGTCAAGGGAAAAGAGGTGGACTTGATCAGCGGACGGGCCTTGTCCGCATAGTAGGGGACCCACTGGGCGTAATAGGAGAAAAACCCTAGGCACCTCTTCAGGGCCTTGAGGCAGTGGGGCAGTGGAAGTTCCATAAGGGGACGCATCCGGTCGGGGTCGGGGCCGATGACTCCGTGTTCCACAACACAGCCAAGGATGGCGAGGCGGTTTGTGCGGAATATGCACTTCTCCTTGTTATATGTCAGGTTCAGGAGTTGGGCGGTGCGGAGGAATTTTTCGAGGTTTGCGTCATGGTCCTGCAAGTCACAGCCGCAGATGGTCACATTGTCCAGGTATGGGAAAGTGGCCTGCAACGCATTTTGATCGACCATCCGGTCCATCTCCCTTTGGAAGACAGAGACCCCGTTGGTGACGCCAAAGGGAACCCTAAGGAAGTGATAGAGGCGGCCGTTTGCCTCAAAGGCAGTGTACTGGCGGTCCTCAGGGCGGATGGGGAGCTGGTCAATGGTCGAGAAGACGCGGTACTGCGCGATCTGGTTGACCATATCAGCTATACGGGGGAGTGGGTAGGCGTCCAGCAGGGTGTAGCGATTTATTGTCTGGCTGTAGTCGATGACCAGGCGCTGCTTCTCGCCGGTCTTAACGACCACAACCTGGGCTCGCCAGGGGCTGGTGCTGCCCTCAATAATCCCTTCTTTCAGGAGCCGCTCCACTTCGGTTTTAATGAAAACCCTGTCCCCGGCACTGTATCGCCTGCTCTTTGTGGCGATGGGCTTACAGTCGGGGGTGAGGTTAGCAAACAGTGGTGGGGGGGTGACTCTGAGTGTGGAGAGGTTGCACCTGGTGCGCGGCGGGCAATTTGGAAGCTGCTGGCTGCGGACTGTGAGTGGGGGTAGGGGTCCACCGTACGCCATCGTAACACTTTTAAGGTGGCACTGAAAATCTAACCCCAGCAGGACGGCAGCGCAGAGGTCAGGCAGGACCAGAAGTTTAAAATGATCGTACACGGTCCCGTCTACTATGAGTGTCACCACGCAGTAGCCGCCGATGTCCGCCGACTGGGACTCGGAGGCCATAGAAATCCGCTGTTGCGCAGGCAGGACTGGGAGAGAGCAACGCCGCACCGTGTCGGGGTGGATGAAGCTCTCCGTGCTCCCAGAGTCAAAAAGGCAGATTGTATCGTGACCATTTACCTTAATGTCCATTGTGGAACTGGCCAGTTGGTGCGGTCTCGCTTGGTTCAGTGTAACGGATGCCAGCGTAGGGGTCGGTGTGTCGCTGCGGGTATCAGATGAGGCGGTGTCGGGGGCCTGCTGCGTCCCAGCTGTCGTCCAAGATGGCGGCGTCCATGATCCCCATGTGGCTGGAGGCGTCCAAAATGGCTGCTGTACCGGTGATTCGCACACGGCCGGGGAGGTCCAAGATGGCGGCCCGCATGGCCCACACGCGGCGCTGCTGGGGTTCGGGGTGGCTTTGGCCCTGCAGATGCTAGCGTAGTGTCCCTTCTTCCCGCAGCCCGAGCAGATCGCGTTTTTCGCCGGGCAGCGCGCTCTGGGGTGTTTTGCCTGGCCACAGAAGTAGCATTTCTGGCCTTGGGGCACTGCTGTCTGGCCTTGGGACACTGCTGCGGTAGTTGGGCCGTTGTTGGGGTGTGGCTGGGGTGGCACGGCGCTATGAGGCGGTCCTACCGTGTCCCAGGCTGTCATTCCCCGCGGCGTCCACGGTGCAGAGGAGTAGGCATCCATGCCCTGGTAGGCTGCATCCAACGATAGTGCGAGTTCAGAGGCCTTGTTGAGGTCGAGGTTACTCTGCTCCAACAGTCGCTGTCGGGTGTAATTGGATCTGCGGCCCGCTACAAAAGCGTCCCGGATAAGTTCCTCTGTGTACACGGCGGCCTTTACATCCTTACAACCACAGGCCCGGCCAAGCACAGACAGTGCCTGAAGGTATTCCACGGTCGATTCCCCAGGTTGTTGTTTACGACTCCCCAGGAGGTGCCTGGCGTACACTTCGTTCACTGGGCGCGTGTACTGGTCCTTGAGGAGCTTGATAGCGTTCGCGTACGAGGTCGCGTCTTGGATGACCGAGTACACTCGGTGGTTCACTTTGGAGGTCAGGACATCCAGTTTGTCCTCGTCCGATTTGATTGCTTCGGAGGCGGTCAGGAATTTTTCGAAACACTTAAGCCAGTGAGTAAACTTGGTGGATGAGTCCGCCTCCCGATGATCTAAGTCCAGGCATGCTGGTGTGAGGATCTTCTCCATTATAAAAATGTTGTTAATAAAATTGATGCGCTATCAATTACTCATAAAAGACTGAGAGTTAGAAGAGTAACTAAAGGCTTTTATTAACAACAGAATGGAGGTCTGCCTCGCGTGGTCGACCGGTCCAGGATACAAAGGGCTGGGGAGCAGTCACCTTTATACTAGGACCTGTGGGAGGAGTCAGCCGAGGCATGTCCAGGCATGTACACAGTGGAATACAAACAGGACAAACAGGAATACAAACAGTGGTTTACCACACCTATCTAATCGTAGACAGAGAATCACCTGCAATGGCTTCTCTTCCCACTCCCACATCATTACCTGTGGTGTCCGCCAAGGATCTATCCTTGACCCCCCTCCTATTTCTCACCTACATGCTGCCCCTTGGCGACATCATCCGAAAACACGGCTTCACTTTCCACATGTATGCTGACGACACCCAGCTTTACCTCATCACCACTTCTCTCGACCACTCCATGGTCTCTAAATTGTCAGATTGCTTGTCCGACATCCAGTAGTGGATGAGCAGAAATTTTCTCCAATTAAATATTGGGAAGACCGAAGCCATTGTTTTCGGTCCCCGCCACAAACTTGTTCCCTAGCCACTGACACTATTCCTCTCCCTAGCATCTGTCTGAGGCTGAACCACACTGTTCGCAACCTTGGTGTCATATTTAACCCGGAAATGAGCTTCCGACCACATATCCGTGGCATAACTAAGACCGCCTATTTCCACTTCCATAACATCACCCGTCTCCGCCCCTGCCTCAGCTTAACTGTTGCTGAAACCCTCATCCATGCCTTTGTTACCTCTAGACTTGACTATTCCAACGCACTCCTGGCTGGCCTCCCATGTTCTACCGTACATAAACTTGGTCATCCAAAACTCGGCTGCCCGTGTCCTAACTCGCACCAAGTCACGTTCACCCATCACCCCTGTGCTCACTGACCTACATTGGCTCCCAGTTAAGCAATGCCTCGATTTTCAAAATTCTCATCCTTGAAAACGTTAGTGGGAGTGGTATATAGACCTCCAAACAGTAATGCGGAGGTTGGGGCTGGCATTAAAAGGGAAACTAGAGAAGCGTGCAATAAGGGCACAGCAGTCATCATGGGTGACTTTAATCTACATATAGATTGGGCTAACCAAAAGGTCAGGAAAAGCAAGCCCTGGAAGGTCGGACACCGCGGGAGGCTCAGAGGTCAGACCGGGTGGAAGGAGAGCCAGGGAGAAGCAGGCCCCGGGACGTCGGTACCACGGTAGCTGAAGATTGTCGGGCAGGAGTGCGGGAAAGGCGGAGCGGGGCGAGCGCGGACCCTATTGTGATGGCGCCGATGAAGATGGCTGCCGTCTTTGCGGGCTCCGTGCGTACCAGGCAGCTAAGTGTCCTTTGCTGATTGGTGCGCTCGGCTCGTTAAGAAAAAAGCATTTCACTGACTGGATTTCACTTGTTGTATTTGGTTATGTGACAAATGAAATTGAAATTGATACTGTGGAGGAGGAATTCCTGGAGTGTTTACGGGATGGTTTCCTGGACCAATATGTCAAGGAACCAACCAGAGATCAGGCCATCTTAGACTGGGTATTATGTAACGAGAAAGGATTAATTAGCAATCTTGTTATACGAGGCCCCTTGGGTCGGAGCGATCATAATATGATAGAATTCTTCATTAAGATGGAGAATGAAGTAGTCGACTCAGAAACTAGGGTCCTAAATTTAAATAAAGGAAACTACGATGGTCTGAGGTGCGAGTTGGGTAGGATTGATTGGGGAATGTCACTCAAAGGGTTGATGGTGGATAGGCAATGGCAAACATTCAAAGACCGCATGGATGAACTACAGAATTTCTTCATCTCAGTTTGGCATAAAAATAAAACAAAAAAGGTGACTCAACCGTGGCTAACAAGGGAAATTAGGGATAGCATAAGATCCAAGGAGAGGACATATAAATTGGCCAGAAAAAGCAGTAAACCTGAGGATTGGGAGCAGTTTAGGATTCAACAAAGGAGGACAAAGGGATTAATTAAGAAAGGGAAAATAGAATGAGAGTAAGCTTGCTGGGAACATAAAAACTGACTGTAAAAGCTTTTATAGATAGTGAAGAGAAAAAGATTGGTGAAGTCAAGCGTAGGTCCCTTGCCGTCAGAATCAGGGGAATTTATAATGGGGAACAAAGAAATGGCAGACCAATTAAATACATATTTTGGTCCTGTCTTCACAAAGGAGGACACAAATAACCTCCCAGAGATGTCGGGGAACATAGGGTCTGATGAAAGGGAGGAACTGAAAGAAATCAGTATTTGTAGGGAAATGGTGTTAGGGAAATTGATGGGATTGCAGGCCGATAAATCCCCAGGGCCTGATAATCTACATCCTAGGGTACTTAAGGAAGTGGCCCTAGAAATAGTAGATGCATTGCTGATCATCTTCCAACATTCGATGGAATCTGGAACAGTACTCATGGATTGGAGGGTAGCTAATGTTACCCCACTATTCAAAAAAGGTGGTAGAGAGAAAACGGGGAATTACAGACCGGTAAGCCTGACATCGGTAGTGGGGAAAATGCTAGAGTCCATTATAAAAGATGTAATAGCAGAGCACTTGGAAAACAGTGACAGGATCGGACAAAGTCAACATGGATTTACAAAAGGTAAATCATGCTTGACTAATCTACTGGAATTTTTTGAGGATGTAACTTGTAAAATAGATAAGGGAGAACCAGTGGATGTGGTGTATTTGGACTTTCAGAAGGCTTTTGATACGGTCCCGCATAAGAGATTAGCATGTAAAGTTAAGGCACATGGGATTGGGGGCAAGGCATTGACTTGGATAGAGAACTGGTTGGCAGACAGAAAGCAGAGTTGGAATAAATGGGTCTTTTTCTGAGTGGCAGGCAGTTACTAGTGGGGTACCGCAGGGATCAGTCCTTGGACCCCAGCTATTCACAATATATATTAATGATCTAGGCAAGGGAACTAGATGTAATATCTCCAAATTTGCAGACGACACAAAGCTGGGTGGGCGTGTGTGCTGTGAGGAGGATGCCGAGAAACTCCAGGATGATTTGGACTGGTTGGGTGATTGGGCAAAAGCATGGCAGATGCAATATAACGTGGATAAATGTGAGGTTATCCACTTTGGTGGCAAAAACAGGAAGGCAGATTATTATCTAAATGGCAATAGATTGGGAGAAGGGGAAGTGCAACGAGACCTGGGTGTCCTTGTGCACCAGTTGCTGAAGGTAAGCATGGAGGTGCAGCAGGCGGTTAAGAAGGCAAATGGTATGTTGGCCTTCGTAGCGAGAGGGTTCGAGTACAGGAACAAGGATGTCTTGCTGCAGTTGTACAGGGCCTTGGTGAGACCACATCTTGAGTATTGTGTGCAGTTTTGGTCGCCTTATCTGAGGAAGGATGTTCTTGCCATGGGAGGAGTTCAGCGAAGATTCACCAGGCTGATACCTGGGATGGCAGGAATGATGTATGAGGAGAGATTGGGTCGATTGGGCTTGTACTCACTGGAGTTTAGAAGAATGAGAGGGGATTTCATTGAAACTTATAAAATTCTGACAGGACTGGACAGACTAGATGCAGGAAGGATGTTCCCGATGGTTGGGGAGTCCAAAACCAGGGGTCACAGTCTAGGGATAAGGGGTAGGCCATTTAGGACAGAAATGAGGAGGAATTTCTTCACCCAGAGAGTGGTGAACCTGTGGAATTCTCTACCACAGAAGGCAGTGGAGGCCAATACATTAAATATATTGAAAAAGGAGTTGGATATATTTCTTACGGCTAAAGGGATCAAGGGGTATGGGGAGAAAGCAGGGACCGGGTACTGAATTTGAATGATCAGCCATGATCGCATTGAATGGTGGAGCAGGCTCGAGGGGCCGAATGGCCTACTCCTGCTCCTATCTTCTATGTTTCTATGGAACACTATTTTTGAGGAGTACTTAATTGACACACTGAAGCTCAAATATAAGCCAAATTTAATTTTTGTTCACTTGATTTGGCTTATACCCAAAATAACAAATGGAATTTAAGTTTAAGTGATGGAAGCTTTTGAATAATTTTATAATCTTGAGTAAAATATGGTGCATGCAGTTTTATTCGTAACTGTTCAATTGGAATCTGCTTAAAATAAAATACCCAATAATTGAGGTCTTGACTTTTATATGGTATTAAGCATATTTTTACATTTTTCATTTGGCTAAGTAATTAAATGGCTTGATTACAATGAACCTGCTTCCATCAAATGCCAGCCTTTTCAGGTAGTTGGAATACCCTGAACTGAGTGCCGTCTAACTGAAACTGCATGTAGATAACTAACAAGTAACTTGTTTTCCAAGATCAAGTTAGTCCTTGAAATGCAACAGTTTCTTTCTTTCTTTCTCCATTTCTTCACCCCTTCTATCCACTCCCCCACTCTGAGCAGCAGGACTATAACTTATTCTAGTTCAAAGCAACTGGCCTGTGTTTCACCTTGAACATGAAATGGGTGAGCAATGGAGATGGTGCCAATTCCTCATCTCATCTAATTGCAAAGGAACAGCATCAATGACTCGCATGAAGAGGCAGTAGCTTTTTGGGATAGCCGTTGTTAAATCAACTCCACATAAAACAAAATTTAAATTAGTTCTATTTTAGTTTAGTCATCCCCACACAAACACCTCCATATAATAAGAGTGTTGTATATGAGGTTGACGTATAATACAAATCAAGTTGGAACTGACCATTTCTTGGTAAATAGGTACTTTTGCAATACAAGGCAATGATGCTTCTGAGCTCCATCTGAATTAATAACAATTTCTTGGCAAGCCTAAGAGTAATGTAGATTTTTTTTGAAGAATGTAGTTCAATGGTGTGTTGTAAGACTTAAATATTGGCAGTCTACTTGCTGTGCATCATTTCACCAGCTAAGATACAACAAAATCTCTATACAAATGTCAGTCTGAAAACATGGGAGAAGAAATGCAGACAGAAGGGAGGATAAGAGAAAACATGAGGGGCAGTGAAGTGAATATGTAGGGCGAGGGGAAAACTGGACAAGAGCAGAAAAAAATGGTAGTATCGTAGAAACCGGAGTAGGCCATTTAGCCCCTCGCACCTGTTCTGCCATTCAGTGAGATCATGGCTGATCTGCAACCTAACTCCATATAACTGCCTTTGGCCCATATCCCTTAATACCTTTGGTTTACAAAAATCTATCAATCTCCGATTTATAATTAATAACTGATCTAGCATCAATTGCCATTTGCAATTGTTGTAAGGGAGGGAAAGAAAACCGGTAGTGAAGAGGTGAGGGGAAGAGAATTGTGCGAAGAGGAGGAAACTTGAGATGGGGTGAATGCATTGAAATGGAGGATTGAAAAATGATGGCTAGAACCTCTCCCCTCTGACTTTCAACTCCCTCTGGTGCAGACCATTGGGGCCTGGTGACTTAATCGTGGAGTTCTTTTAATTTTTTCAGAAGCAATTCCTTTTCTACAGTTATCATCCTGTAGTACACCTGTGTTCTCACTTCTGACATCACTTGTAAAAATTAATTCAAAGTATTTCCGTCATGCAATTACCCTCCAAGTAGAATCTCCTTCATCCAGGTGGTCCTATCTTTTTTTTTATACTTAGAAAAGCTCTTACTGTTGCCATTTATATTTGAAAGTCTTTTTTTCATATTCCCTTTAGCCCCTCTAATCAATTTCTTCCTCATCATTAACCTTAACTTCTCTTATTCATTTCAATTTGTTTAATCGCTATTTAGCTATGGAACTCAGTACTTTTTACTTTTATAGGAATGTATTTATTTTGTACATCTCCTATTTGAAGATTCCCCACTGTTGATCTGCCTACTAACTTTTCTGTTCCGTTTAGTTGGGCCAGGTTCCCTTTTTATCACCATTGTCTCGTTCCCCTCTGTACTTTTTGGCTCTTTATCTTTTTCTACTCTTGCATAGTGACCACAACTTAGGTTCAATTTCTCATTTGCTTTCCTCCTTTCACATTAGTTATTTACTCCACTTCATTCACAGAATTAAATTGAGCAGAACTTCTTTCCATGTTGGATTGGAAAAATACTGACCTGTGAAGCTGTCCTGCATGCACTTGAATACATCGGAGGGATGTGAACACACCAGGAGGGGGAAAAAAATGTCTATGGGGAGTAGAGAAACAGAGGGAAGGAAGAGAAAATACAAAATGCAGAGGGACAAGAGAGGGAGCACATGAGGTGAAGGATGTATGAAGGAGGCAAGACCTAAACAGGGGTGGGATTAGTACTTTTTAAATTGATACTATGAATAGTTTTCAATTTCTTAAAACAGATTTATTTATGCACTTGTGAATTTAGCTACCGTGGCCAAGGAAAGCACTAGGGAACCAATCAAAAAATAATTTGCTTTACTGTCGCTAAGCAGAATTACAAACTTCATTCCAAATTCTTGCCTTTTACCTCTGCGCTCTGATGGTGGTTGCTTTTGTCTTCCATTACCTCCTCAATACCTTTTTGCCAACATGGTAAATATAGCTACAGAAAATGCTGGAAATACTCAGCAGGCCAGGCAGCATCCGTGGAGAGAGAAACCGAGTTAACGTTTCAGGTCTGGGACCCTTCATCAGAACCAGACCTGAAACGTTAACTCTGTTTCTTTCTCCACAGATGCTGCCTGGCCTGCTGAGTATTTACAGCATTTTCTGTTGTTATTTCAGATTTCCAGCATCTGCAGTATTTTGCTATTATATTTTATGGTAAATATAGCTGTCTGCCGCTTCTTAAAAATAGTGAGACCAAAAAAAATTGAGCAAATAAGTGAATGAATTTGGCAAAATCAGAGCTGCTGATTCTTTATCTTGATTAAAGCTGCACAATTTGGCCCCCCAAACATGAGTAAAATTCCCAGAATATATACCATATAATTTATTTTCACATTCAGTCACTGTAAATGAGTGGCCATGATAAACGTTGGCATAAAACAGCATGTTTTCCAACTCACGGTGAGCAAAACCACAGGGCCACATTTAATATAAAAGCTGTACATGGTCATATGCATTTCCTTATTCTCATATCACACTTCTAGGCAAATTAATTCCAGGTAAACTGCAGGTCAGTGGCTCCTATGCAAATTTCAAACAAAGTGCGTACAGAGAAACTTTCATACCAATAGAAAATGTTTTATTGACACCCTAATCAGAACACGTGTAGCCTATAACTTTTTTAAAGAATCAAAGCCACCCATTCCATCCTGGGTTCTAACCTACAGCGTGAAGAACAATGAAGCTCTGGTCTTGACCTGTGCAGTTCCCCCACCAAATAATTAAACTCTGATTTGTGCCTCAATGCATCACCTCTCGACTTTCACAACAGAATAATGCATTGCGTATTATAACTCACCTGCCCTTGGTAAACAATATATTCAATTTATTGTGTTGTGTCACAGGAGATATACTGGCTTGTAATTTTAATTAGTATGTGCTACATAATCACATGGGTGACAAATCATTTATGGCTCTCCTTTTTTCTTGAGGGTTTTTGATCCGTGGCTGGCATTGGGATATTCAGCAGTGTGAATAGCTCAGATGCTGGTCTCCCAAAATACAAACTAGGCTCTGGTGCAGGAGGAGCTTCACATTGTTGTATAACAAGGGCTTGTTAGAACATAAGAACATAAGAAATAGGAGCAGGAGTAGGCCAATCGGCCCCTCGAGCCTGCTCCACCATTCAATAAGATCATGGCTGATCTGATCCTAACCTCAAATCTTCTATCACTCTGCATCCAACCTAACCCATGTGATCTCCCGGGAGAGGCGAAAAACCAGATAAAGACCCAATGGCCAATTTGGGAGAAAAAAACCTGGGAAATTCCTCTCCGACCCATCTAGGCGATCGAAATTCTTCCAGGAGATCACTCTGTCCCTATATTTTCTACAGTACTTACCTTCTGTAAAGGCGCTCTCCACCCCAGCCAGGAACAGGAATAAAACCATTTCCTGAAATCTAACAGAATTAGAACACAGTAGGAGCAGAACAAGGCTACACAGCCCCTGGGCCCACTCCACTACCCACAGGGCCATGACCATTCCGAACCTAGACTCATGTCCAATTTCCTGCCCGCTCCCCGTAACCCTTAATTCCCTTTACTTCTAGGAAACTATCTATTTCTGTTTTAAATTTATTTAATGATGTAGCTTCCACAGCTTTCTGGGGCAGCAAATTCCACAAACCTACCACCCTCTGAGTGAAGAAGTTTCTCCTCATCTCAGTTTTGAATGAGCTGCCCCTTATTTTAAGATTATGCCCCCTAGTTCTAGTTTCACCCATCATTGGGAACATCCTCACCGCATCCACCCGATCAAGCCCCTTCACAATCTTATATGTTTCAATAAGATCGCCTCTCATTCTTCTGAACTCCAATGAGTAGAGTCCCAATCTACTCAACCTCTCCTCATATGACCACCCCCTCATCCCCGGGATTAACCGAGTGAACCTTCTTTGTACTGACTCGAGAGCAAGTATGTCTTTTCTTAAGTATGGACACCAAAACTGTATGCAGTATTCCAGGTGCGGTCTCACCAATACCTTGTACAACTGCAGCAATACCTCCCTGTTTTTATATTCCAACCCCCTAGCAATAAAAGCCAACATTCCATTGGCCTTCTTAATCACTTGCTGCACCTGCATACTAACTTTTTGAGTTTCGTGCACCAGGACCCCCAGATCCCTTTGTACTACAGTACTTTCCAGTTTCTTGCCATTAAGATAATAACTTGCTCTATGATTTTTCCTGCCAAAGTGCATAACCTCACACTTTCCAGTATTGTATTCCATCTGCCAAATCTCTGCCCACTTACTTAGCCTGTCTATGTCCCTTTGCAGGTTTTTTATGTCCTCCTCGCTCACTACTTTCCGTCCCATCTTTGTATCATCTGCAAACTTTGATATGTTACACTCGGTCCCCTCCTCCAAATCGTTAATATAGATTGTAAAGAGTTGGGGACCCAGCACTGACCCCTGCGGAACACCTAAAAGCATTCCTGCGACCACATTGAGCTAGCAAGGATTCTTGGTGTGTAAGTAAGTATTAACATACCTCTTTGACCTTCATGGATTTTTTTAATGCACAGTAATTTACTTTTGATGGCTTTTCTAATTAACAGTTTCTTATGTCTGGCTGGGCCACGGGTTACTCATTCCGTTGTGACATTGTGGATTACTCCAGTTCACCCCAAGCCCTTAGGGTAAGTAAATACTCAACTGCCCTTTTTTCACAATCCTGCTTTAAATCTGTGCATGTGAGAGAACATGAAAGGGTTTCTGATTTACTCTAGGTCAGTTTTCAATGTTGGGGGGTAGGGGTAGGGGAGAGAGAGAGTGCAATTTGTTATCCCAGAAAAACAGCCTGGTATAGTAACAACTACAAATTGTTTTGTCTGAGCAAAGTGTAGAAGTACACACTTAACACAAACACTTACGAAGAAGAGCAGGGGAGTTACCCCTGTGTCCTGGCTAATATTTATCCCTCAATCAACATAACAAAAACAGATTATTTGGTCATTATCACATTGCTGTTTGTAGGAGCTTGCTGTGCACAAATTGTCTGCCGCGTTTCCTACATTACAACAGTGACTACACTCCAAAAAGTACTTAATTGGCTGTAAAGCGCTTTGAGACGTCTGGTGGTCATGAAAGGCGCTATATAAATGCAAGTCTTTTCCTTTATTTTATCTTTTCCTTTTTTTCTTTGTCATTGTACAATTGTTTTCTTGTATGTAGTTAGAGTATCATTACAGGACAGAGGAAAACATCTTAATCTATCATGCACGCTCATGTTTTATGGGAAAAAAACTTGAGCAAATTGAAGATAAATTGTGAATTTAAAAAGCCTATTGAGGGATTCCTGAATCCCAATTGTTACCTCTAGAAACAAAAAATCTCAGTTGAGGCCTGTTGCTGCTACATCCAATATGTTTGTTTATGCATCTCCATGTGTTAGATGGTGCAAGTTATAATTGTTTTACCTGTTTTTTTGTCTTTTGCGACATTGAATAGAGGCCCCATCTACCCTTGAGGTGGATGTAAATGATCCCACGGCACGATTAAAGGGGTGTTCTGCTGTCCTAAGCAAAATTCATCCATTAACCATGAGCATCAAAACAGATTATCTAATTATTTTTCTTGCTGTTTTGGGGACCTTGTACACACATTGTCTACAAAATAAAAGACCTAAAATGGTAATGTGTTGGTTGTGAAGCCTGTTTTTGACAGCCTAAGAATGTGAAAGATGCTATATAAATTCAAATTTGTTCTTTCTAGGGTTGGGGGGGGGGGTGAAATAGTTGGGCTGCATTTTCATGTACTAATATACCTTTGTCTTAGATGGCCTGGACCTGCTGGCTTTTTTACATATCCAAGTTTATCGAATTGTTGGACACTGTAAGTATCATGGGAACAGATTAGAAACTTTATTTATATCTTGACACTGGCACCTTGGATCGTTCCTAAAAAAAAAGTATTAATCTTATAGAAATGTATATCAAGTTACATAATTAACAATATTAGGTTGTAGCATGAAGTGTTTAAGAAAAAATGTCTCTTTTTAAAAGGTTGCAGTAATAAAAGTTGTATTCCAAAAAATATTACGCAGCTGTTTAAAGCTGTAATTCAGTTACAGGACACCTTGTTATATTTTGTGTGTGCCACACAATTCAGTGTCTGTGGCTTTTGTGTCAGCCAGTCGCTCAGTGAGTAGCACCCTCGCCTCTGAGTCAGAAGGTTGTGGGCTCAAGTCCCACTCAGGGACTTGAGCACATAAATCTAGGCTGACACACCAGTGCAGTGCTGAGGGAGTGCTGCACTGTCGGAGATGCCGTCTTTCGGATGTGACGTTAAACCGAGGCCCCATCTGCTCTCGGGTAGATGTAAAAGATCCCATGGCACTATTTCAAAGACGAGTAGGGGAGTTACCCCCGGTGTCCTGACCAATATTTATCCCTCAATCAACATAACAAAAACAGATTATCTGGTCATTATCACATTGCTGTTTGTGGGAGCTTGCTGTGCGCAAATTGGCTGCCACGTTTCCTACATTACAACTGTGACTACACTTCAAAAGTACTTCATTGGCTGTAAAGTGCTTTGGGACGTCCAGTGGTCATGAAAGGCGCTATAGAAATGCATTTCTTTCTTTCTCTTTTCTCTCTTTCTTTCTCCTCTCTTATTCTCTCTCTCTCCTCTTTCTCTTTCTGTCTCTCTCGTACGACCAGTGTCAATTTTATGAGACACCCTGTTCCCTTCACTGTCCCCCAAACAAAAAGAAACCTACAATGAATGTTGACATTGCATAGACTCTGGAAATGCTTCAACATATTGTAGAAAAGTATGCAATAATTAATGCTGTGTTGTATTGGTGCCTGTCTTCTCCCATATAGAGTAATATTGATGAGGTTCAGAGTTCAGTGCTGAAGCAGATTGCTTTTACATAAACATTTAACCTTAGTTTTATGGTATATGAATCTAAAATATTATGTCCTTTGTAACCCCAGTATGCTATGTCATGATGCTAGGTCATACAAATGATTCATCACTAAGTTTCTAGTCTCCTCTGTGCAGCTGTGGCAAAGTGCTAGAGAGTGGCCAGTTATGTTTCAAACACCAGCCAGTATTTGATTTGTAGTAGCATTTTTGGAGACTGAGGAACAGCTCACCCTTTCACTATCTAGATGGAAATGATACGTGGCATGGGGACACAGAAGAGGTATTTTTGTTTTGTATGTTCGTTTTAGTATGTTCATACATGCCAACGTAGGAACTAAATGAAAGCTGGTCACCCATTTAATAAAAACTGAAAAGGCCCTTAAAAAGCTGATCAAGCTCCTAAAAGGCTGCCGACGCAATGACAAGTAGTTAGTTACATGGGCCTTGTAACTTAAGCTGTAGCTATACACAACATTCCCTCATTTTGTATTTGGAGGAAAGCACATGAATATGAAATCAATTGCACATTAGATTGGGGTGGGGCAAGGATCCCCAGAGGCATGCTCCCCCAGAAATGGTTGCATTTTTACCTTTAAAATGTTTTAATACATTCTGGTTCATTAACTGAATTACAAAAGTAACTTAATTTTTTTTTTTAATTACATTGATTTTTCAACAGAACGACCGACCAGACTATCACTTATCCAAAAGTTACCTTGATGGTCACTAATTTGCATCCAAGCCCAGATCCTAAAGATAGGCCATTCCTCCTGGAGTTCAGATGCTATACCTCATCCCAATCCCTTTCATAGAGCTGCTCTGTTATCCTTTTACCCTGCTAGTTCATAATAGCGTGCTCCTCCTTTCTCTTCTCCCTCCCCCTTTTTAACCTAGTCTCGATGCAACCTGACCAATTCCTAACTTTTGTTTTCACTTTCAAACCAATTAAAAAAAAAAAAAATGAATTAATACTGTATTTAATCAAATACTTAGTGATTTACTTGCGTGGATGAGGGAAATGTTGAAGCTGAAATTCCTTGAGCCCAGCTCTCGTCGGTGGTATGGTGAGGCGGGACTTGCGGGCGGAAGTCTGGCCTGCTCGAAATGTAAAGATTTATCTTTCACGAAAGAAACTGTTGACCTCAAACTTGCCAGTTTGCTAACATGAAGCATTGACTCTTGGATTCGCCATTAGAAAAGTTGCATTGTGGACTGCACCTCCACACCTACATCATGCAGGTCTACTTTCCATGGGGTAGAAGAGACAGGATTTCTGGTGGGTATTGTCATCCTGCTGGTTCCTCCCTTGCTGCTGCTTAGGTCAGAATGGAATCTCTCATCAAGGAAAAGGGGTTCAAAAAGACAACCGGAGCTTGCCCAAATGGTGTTTCTCCCCTCCCCAACCTTTATGGGGTACACCACCACCTTGCCCTCCTAAACCCTGGAATTCCAGTGCTTTTCTTTTTAATGTTCTGTCACCTTGCAGAAGGAAGTTCCATAACCTACACCTATCAATTACCTCCTTTCTGTTATGAAGCTTAAATTCAATTCAGATTGAAGTTTGATTTGATCCAAATTGGATTCAAATGTCCCAAAAAAAATGTTTTAATTCCTCACCCAGTCTGAGCTGTAATTAGAAGAAAAATTGCCACTTGATTCTGTTATCACAGAATGACAGAAACCCCACAGTGCAGATAGAGGCCATTTCGGCCCATCGAGCCTGCACCGACACATATCCCACCCGATCCCCGTAACCCCTTCACCAACACATATCCCACCCTATCCCCACGTATTTAATCCCCCTAACACTAAGGGTCAATTTATCATAGCCAATCAACCTAACCCGCACATCTTTGGACTGTGGGAGGAAACCGGAGCACCCGGAGAAAACCCACGCAAACACGGGGAGAATGTGCAAACTCCACACAGACAGTCACCCGAGGCCGGATTCGAACCCGGGTCCCTGGCGCTGTGAGGCAACAGTGCTAACCACTATGTTCACCTTGCATGGGTAAAAAATGTTGAAAATGCACAATTTCTGGGTAAATATCTGTTGAAACTGTCTAGCTTTATTGCTCACACTTCCACATGGCTTTTAAGCAAGTTTCCATCCTATACCATTTTCTTTCACTTTTTTCCTCTTCTGCCAGCCTCTCCGCCAATCTTCTCCCCTCTACTGAAAGTGTCATTCTCCTTGCTGGAGTACATTTTGATTGGCTCTGAATAACCCAAGTGGAGAATCTGAATGTGTGAGCCAAGACAAAACCACGGGTGTCAGTAGCCTATTTGACCGTGGGGCACGGCAGCTGAACCCAATCGTTTCCCCACCTGACATCTGTCCATGTGTGCACGCACACAAATACATGCTTCATCTTCTGGGATAGCGAGCGGGAACCCTGACTGATTATATGCCCTCCTCCCACATCAAACCCAGATGCCAGTTGTAGTGTACACTAATCATCTTGGCTTGAATCAGCTAATTCACCACAATGGGAACCTATTCTGGTCTGGATGGTTCTGCTGGTCAGTATTTATAACTCCCACGCATGGAAGCACTGTTTGAATCCAAAACCGACCACAATCTTGCCTCTAACAATGTAATTAAGCCTGTGTGAAAACCTCCCAAGATTGGTTTTACATTGGCACCAGTTTAATGCTGTATAACCTGCAATTCGTGCACACCATTGCTCCCCTGTTGTGAGGTTGATGCATTCCACTTGATGTTTCCTACTGCAGTTTACTGTTGGCCTATTATCTGCCTGTTTTTAATCAAAATGGTGTGCCCTAGCAAAAAGTTGAACTTGATTTGGTATCGAGTTGTCCAGCTGAGTCAATCCAATATAACGGGCTGTTCCATTTATATTGTCCTTATTTCTAGATTATGGCATCAGTTTCTCCCTTGAATCAGCATCCCTTTCAGAAGATTTAAGCTTCTTCCTGCATAACAATAGCACCCTCCTCTAATTAATCCAGTTGTTGCTACACAACGCAGCAACAATACCTAGCTTTAACTGCAGAAGTAATGATATTTTAAAAATGTTTTGAGGGTATCGGAGCCCAGAATCACTTGACTCAAAATGGCTCACCACCACTTTCTCAAAGGCAACTAGGGATGGACAATAAAAAAATTTTTTTATTCGTTTATGGGATGTGGGCATCGTTGGCAAGGCCAGCATTTATTGCCCATCCCTAATTGCCCTTGAGAAGGTGGTGGTGAGCCGCTTTCTTGAACCGCTGCAGTCTGCATGGTGAAGGTACTCCCACAATGCTGTTAGGGAGGAAGTTCCAGGATTTTGACCCAGCGACGATGAAGGAACGGAGATATATTTCCAAGTCCGGATGATGTATGACTTGGGGAACTTCGAAGTGATGGTGCTCCCATGCGCCTGCTGCCCTTGTCCTTCGAGGTGGTAGAGATCATGGGTTTGGGAGGTGCTTGTCGAAGAAGCCTTGGCGAGTTGCTGCAGTGCATCTTGTAGATGGTACACAGTGCAGCCACGATGTGCCGGTGGTGGAGGAAGTGAAGGTTTAAGGTGGTGGATGGGGTGCCAATCAAGCGGGCTGCTTTGTCCTGGATGGTGTCGAGCTTCTTGAGTGTTGTTGGCGCTGCACTCATCCAGGCAAGTGGAGAGTATTCCGTCACACTCCTGACTTGTGCCTTGTAGATGGTGGAAAGGCTTTGGGGAGTCAGGAGGTGAGACACTCGCTACACAATACCTAGCCTCTGACCTGCTCTTGTTGCCACAGTATTTATGTGGCTGGTCCAGTTAGGTTTCTGGTCAATGGTGACCCCCAGGATGTTGATGGTGGGGGATTTGGTGATGGTAATGCCATTGAATGTCATGGGGTGGTGGTTACACTCTCGCTTGTTGGAGATAGTCATTGCCTGGCACTTCTGTGGCGTGAATGTTACCTGCCACTTTTCGGCCCAAGCCTCAACGTCGTTCAGGTCTTGTTGCATGCGAGCATGGACTGCTTCATTATCTGAGGAGTTGTGAAAGGCACTGAACACCGTGCAGTCATCAGCGAACATTCCCATTCCTGACTTTATGTTGGAGGAAGATTATTGATGAAGCAGCTGAAGATGGTTGGACCTAGGACACTGCCCTGAGAAACTGCTGCAGCAATGTCCTGGGGTTGTGATGATTGACCTTCAATCACCACAACCATATTCCTTTGTGCTAGGTATGACTCCAGCCAGTTGAGAGTTTTCCCCCCAATTCCCATAGACTTCAGTTTTACTAGGGCTCCTTGATGCCACACTGTGTCAAATGCTGCCTTGATGTCAAGGGCAGTCATTCTTGCCTCACCTCTGGAATTCAGCTCCTTTTGTCCATGTTTGGACCAAAGCTATAATGAGGTCGGGAGCTGAGTGGTCTTGGCAGAACCCAAACTGGACATCGGTGAGCAGTTTATTGGTGAGTAAGTGCCACTTGATAGCACTGTCGACAACACCTTCCATCACTTTGCTGATGATTGAGAGTAAACTGAAGGGGCAGTAATTGACCGGACTGGATTTGTCCTGCTTTTTGTGGACAGAACATACCTGGGCAGTTTTCCACATTGTCGGATAGATGCTAGTGTTGCAGCATTACTGTAACAGCTTGACTAGAGGTGCAGCTAGTTCCGGAACACAAGTCTTCAGCACGGTAGCCGGGATGTTGTCGGGGCCCATAGCCTTTGCTGTATCCAGTGCGCTCAGCCGTTTCTTGATATAACGTGGAGTGAATCGAATTGGCTGAAGACTGGCTTCTGTGATGGTGGGAGCCTCAGGAGGAGGCCGATAAGGATTATCCACTTGGCACTTCTTGCTGAAGTTTGTTGCAAATGCTTCAGCCTTGTCTTTTGCACTCACGTGCTGAGCTCCACCATCATTCAGGATGGGGATATTCATGGAGCCTCCTCCTCCCGTTATGTTGAATGGTCCACCAACATTCACGACTGGATGTGGCAGGACTGCAGAGCTTTGATTTGTTCCGTTGATTGTGGGATCGCTTAACCCTATCTATAGCATGCTGCTGCTGCTTTTTAGCATGCATGTAGTCCTGTGTTGCAGCTTCCCCAGGTTGGCACCTCATTTTTAGGTACGCCTGGTACTGCTCCTGGCATGCTCTTCTGCACTCCTTATTGAACCAGGGTTGATCCCCTGGCTTGATGGTAATGGTAGACTTAGGGATATGCCAGATATGGTGGAATACAATTCTGCTGCTGCTGATGGTCAACAGCGCCTCATGGATGCTGTACTGGTCTCGCTAGATGTGCTCCTATCTAGTTATCCAGCAAGTTAAACACTTATTCAAATAATTCCTCGAGAAGCCGGTTTGCTGTTTTGAAGCTTTACTTGAACAAATTTGTGAAACTGTAAACAAAGACAAAGTATGTTTTGTACATAGAACTGAGTACTGTACATTAGATGTTACATAAGATATAAACATATTTATAACAATAGAATAGACTAATTGTATAACTAACTAACATTTGAGCTAGACTTCTGTAAATACCAACTATTACTTATAAACATAGTATTGTCAAATACTACACTGACAAAGTTGCTATCATGTTAACGAACAAGGATGCTCACAGATATTGCGTCTGGCCTAGCATATGAGATGAGATGGCATAAGATTGAGATTCTCACATGGAATTCTCCATTACTCAGTAAGTAGCTTCTTTCTGGCAAACTACTTCCGGGGTCAAACAGGAAGAAAGGTCAAATGACCTCTGCTGTATACTAACACTGCTATACAATAGCTACCACCAGAGGGTGCTATCTGCATGTAATAAATCCAGCACACTCCCCATCTGGGGTCGTTAACGACTCCACATAGTCCTAACTTTACTTGTCACTATCTGCATGTAATAAGTCCAGAACAGATGCCCAGTTTTGAGATGCTAGCTCTGTTCTGAATCTATCCCATTTAGCACAGTGGTAGTGCCACACAACATGATGGAGGATGTCCTCAGTGTGGAGATGGGACTTCGTCTCTACAATGACAATGCGGTGGTCACTGCTACCAATACTGTCATGGACAGATGCATCTGCAACAGGTGCATTGGTGAGGATGAAGTCAAGTAGGTTTTTCCCTCGTGTTGTTGTTGGTTCTCTCACCACCTGTTGCAGGCCCAGACTGGCAGCTATGTCCTTTAGGACTCGGTCAGTAGTGGTGCTACCGAGCCACTCTTGGTGATGGACTTTGAAGTCCCCCACCCAGAGTACATTCTGTGCCCTTGCTACTCTCTGCTTCTTCCAAAATTGTGTTCAACATGGAGGAGTACTGATTCATCAGCTGTGGGAGGTGGTAATCAGCAGGAGGTTTCCTTGCCCATGATTGATCTGAAACCATGAGACTTCATGGGGTGTGGAGTCAATGTTGAGGACTCCCAGGGCCACTCCTTCCCAACTGTATACCACTGTGCTGCCACCTCTGGTGGGTCTGTCCAGGGATGGTGATGGAGGAGTTTGGGACATTGGCTGAAAGGTATAATTCTGTGACTGTGACTATGTCAGGCTGTTGCTTGACTAGTCTGTGGGACAACTCTCCTAATTTTGGCACAAGTACCCAGATGTTGGTGAGGAGGACTTTGCAGGGTCAACTGGGCTGGGTGCGCTGTTGCCTTGTCCGTAGCCGGTGCCGAGGGCGATACCGGGTGGTCTGTCCATTCGTGTTTCATAGCTGTTTGTTACTGGGCCATTTCAGAGGACAGTTGAGAGTCAACCACATTGCTGGCCTTGCTAGTGACAGAGCCCAAGAAATGAATAAAGTAAAAAGAAATGCATAGTTGGCGGAAGCAGTTAACCACAAGTGACACAAATAATACATTTTTATATTTAAAATTTATTCAGCCACTGTTTGTATATAAGTGGAAACTCTTTGCCCACTGCCCCCTCAAAATCTAAACTGGTAAAACAATTTTCAGATGATTAATGACACCAATAAATTGTGATGGCATTTCCTGTTTTCCCACACAGATCTTCTTTGTACTTCGAAAGAAGAACAGCCAAGTGACATTCCTTCATGTCTATCACCATACCATCATGTCTTTCACATGGTGGTTTGGAGTCAAATTTGCTCCAGGTAAAGTTGTTGACCAATGGGATGTTCAACCCATAAATCAACTATGATGGTTTTTACTTCTTAAGGTTGGACTTTCAACAAGTGGGTCACTCTACCTCTGGTAATCTGTGAATGTATGTCTTGGTTTGTGAAGCTGTCTAACAATTGCCTTAGTCAGCAGAAACACTGCATGCTCGGATTTGAATTGTAGTCTCATTGCATCTCCTGTTCCAAAACATGGAAAATACTGCAAACTGACCCAATTTGTACAGGCTAAACTGATGTACAGGCTAAACTAATTTGAACAATTGCTGAAGCAGGTTAACACCTAAAAGTACAAAAAATGTACATCCCTAATCTATTAAGTCTTGTGTACAGCGCACACGTCTAGGGAGTAAAACTTAATGTCATCACACTATTGCCAGCCTGTTAAATATAATGGGGGAAAAATTCAGTATCGCCCCGTTTGGGGCGCCATTATCGGCCGTGCGCAAAGTTTAGCGCATGGCGCTAATTATCACCTCCGACAGCAAACTTGGCTTTTATCGCCCCCTGGAGGTGATTGGAGCGCTAAATCAGGCGCTTCACACATGTCTTAAGGCGCAAAGGCCGAGGAGTGAGGCGCTACCTCAGAGCGCTGGCGAAGCAAGGAAGGGCAAATCAATATGAACCTGCAAAGTGCTGCTCAGTACTCAAAACTCCTTCACACAGCGTTGAATCTCTCCAGAAGTCAGTCTCTTTCTCTCTCCCTCAGAATGCGTGGTGCAAAAATGTCACCGACAAAAAAAGGCAGGAAGCGGTCGCCTTTAAATAGCGCTCCCCCAGTCCCTTTCTGACAGCAAAACGCTCCCCTCAACCTGTCGTTGCTAGCGGTAAGGCAGGGGGCGCCACTCAATATCCGGTCCGTTGCACACTCGACTGATGTCACGATCTGCCAGCGCAGGAGATCGTGGCGGTAGTGTTTAGCGCCGCCGCAAAATGTAGTTAATTTCGCGAGCGGCGCAAATATCGCCGCGCCCGGCCTCTAGTTGCTTGGCGCCCTCTTAAGGCGCTAACGGGAGGTGCAAACAACTGAATTTTCCCCCCAATATATTTTAAATATTTTAATATTTATTTAAGACCTCTTCTGACTTGCCAAATCCTAACATTCCCATCCTAATATTACAACATCCTGGGAATCCCTCCCCTGAACTAACATTGGATTACATAGGATATACAGCACAGAAACAGGCCATTTGGCCCAACCAGTCCATGCCAGCCTTTATGCTCCACGCAAGCCTCCTCCTGTCTTTCCTCATCTAAATATATCAGCATAACCCTCTATTTCCTTCTCCCTCATATGCTTGTCTAGCCTCCCCTTAAATGCATCAAAACTATTCGCCTCAGTCACTCCCTGTGGTAGCGAGTTCCACATTCTCACCACTCTCTGGGTAAGGTTTCTTCTTAATTCCCTGTTGGATTTCTTGCTGACTCTTATATTGATGGCCTCTAGTGATGCTCTTCCCCACAAGTGGAAACATTCTCTCTGTATCCACTCTATCAAAATCTTTCATAATTTAAAGACCTCTATTATGTCACCCCACAGCCTTTTTTTCCAAGAGAAAAGAGACCCAGCCTGTTCATCCTTTCCTGATATGTATACCCTCACATTTCTGGTATCATCCTTGTAAATATTCTCTGCACCCTCTCCAGTGCCTCTTTCTCCTTTTTATAATATGGCGACCAGAACTGTACACAATACTCCAAGTGTGGTTTAACCAAGGTTCAATACAGGTTTAGCATAACTTCCCTACTTTTCAATTCTATCCCTTTTTAAAAATAAACCCTCGTGCTTGGTTTGCTTTTTTTTTATGGCCTTGCTAACCTGTGTCGCAACCTTTAGAGATTTGTGTATTTGTACTCCGAGATCCCTTTGTTCCTCTACCCCACCTAGACTCGCACCCTCCATGTAATAAGTGACCTCCCAATTCTTCCTACCAAAATGTAATGCGTCACATTTATCTGTGTTGAACTTCATTTTCCAATTATATGCCCAGTCTGCACGTTTATTAATGTCCTCCTATAATTTGCTGCAGTATTGACTATCCCCCCAATTTGGTGTCATCTCCAAATTTAGAAATTGTGTTTTTGATTCCAAAGTCTATATTGTGAACAGCAGTGGTCTCAGCACTGATCCTAGTGGAACACCAATACCCACCTTCTGCCACTGTGAATAGCAGCCTTTTACCCCTACTCTCTGCTTTCTGTCTTGAAGCCAACTAGCTATCCATTCTGCTACTTGTCCCCTGACTCCGCATTCTCTGACTTTGTTCATTAGTCTATTATGGGGTACCTTATCAAAGGCTTTTTGAAAATCTAGATAAATTACGTTTACTGCATTACCCATGTCTAATCTCTGTTTCCTCTTCAAATAACTCAATGAGGTTGGTCAAGCAAGACTTTCCTTTTTGAAATCCATGCTGACTATTCATTATTATATTTTTGGTTTCTAGATGTTCTTCTATTTTCTCCTTTAGTAGGGATTCCATTATTTTTCTTACCACCGATGTTAAGCTGACTAGTCTATAATTCCCTGGACATGTTCTATCCCCCTTCTTAAATATAGATATTACTTTAGCTATCCGCCAGTCCTCTGGCACTACACCTTTTTCTAACTAATTATTAAATATGTGTAGTAATGCCTCTGCTATCACTTCCCTAAAAATTTTTTAAATGTGTGGATGCAATGGGGTTTTATCCTGAGTTTGATTAGTTTATTTAATGTAGTCCCTCTTTCTTTTAATTTTAAATGCAGTTATCCCACTCATCCAATGTCATGTCCACCTGCTCCATCTCCCTGGTAAATACTGAAGCAAAATAATTATTGAATATTTCTGCCATTTCTCTCTTGTTACCTGTGGTATTATCCTGTCTATCCCTTAATGGCCCTATTCCCATCCCAACCTTTTTTTATTGATGTGCCTGTAAAATATGTTACTATTTTTGTTTTATGTTCCTTGATAATTTAATTTCATATTTCCTCTTTGCCTTCCTAATTGTTTTTTGATTTCTCTCCTAATCTCTTCGTATTCTCCCTTATCATGCACTCCCCTGCTGTCTATGTACTTAATGTATGCCTCTTTTTCCTTACCCTCAATTGTTCCCTTATGGCGTTATTCAACCATGGAGTCTCATTAGTGTTTAGTTTGTTCTTTCCTTTTAGTGGAATATATTGTTCCTGCACTCTGTTGAACACCATTTTAAATGTTTCCCATTAGTGTTCTGTATCGTTGTTTGCCAATATTCTTGCACATTTTATTTTCCCAAATTCTATTCTGAGCCCCTCAAAATCAGCTTTTCTCCAATCTATTACCCTGGTTTTCGTCATACTTATGTCCTTCTCAATTATCATCTTAAAGCGTATTATATTATGGTCACTATTGCCTAGATGTTCCTCTACTTTTACTTCTCTTAACTGCTCTGGTTCATTCTCCATTACTAGATCCAATAGCAAATCCTCCCTTGTTGGGCTTTTTACATATTGGGTTAGAAACAGGCCCTCCGAGGCTCAGATCTCCCTGCCCCAGTACTTCAACCCTGAGATTGCTCCCAGACTATGCAGTCACACTCTTGTGCTTTCAAATCCTAGTGCCCCTACCTCAATACTCCAAACAGCTACACCCACTGCAATGTTACCACATCCTAGCACCTTCCCCCACCAAGTGCTAATAACTTTTCCCTCCTGCACAGTGATATCCTGAGACCACTCTGCCCAACCCACTGCTGTAAACCAACCCCTCCATTCCATCTGCAGTAGTAATATATGGCAGACCACCTCCCCCCCCCACAATCTATCAAAGCAGAACAACCTCATAACTGCTGCTAAATCTCACAAGCTACCTTCCCCACTACTGCTAAACCTGGTTATACCTACCTCCATTCTGCTACATTATCTACCATCTTCCAGTGTATTGCCTTTAAAAAATGCTAAGATAAAAATTAAATACTGTATAGGTGAAGAAACATAGGGCTGGATTTTGCAGTAGAAAAAACAGTGAGGCTAATGGTGTCATAGAGTTATACAGCACAGGAAGAGGCCCTTCGGCCCATCGTGTCCACGCCAGCCATCAAGCCCGATCTATTCTAATCCCATTTTCCAGCACTTGGTCCGTAGCCTTGTATGCTATGGCGTTTCAAGTGCTCATCTAAATGCTCACCATTTATTGAAGTGTAAATTGGGTAGCAACTGCCAGCAACCGCACGTGCATGATTAAACATGGAAATCAGGAAGTTGCTGTCTGAGATGTCCTGCTCCTCCAGAAGCTCCGCTATAACAGTATCTCACCGAGAGACTTGCCATTGAAATACATGGAATGGCGTGAAGTTGCTGTACTTAAGGGATGGATACCCACTAAACTCAGCAGAAAATGTTAGGGCTTGTCCATTCTAGTGTAAGTACACTTTTAACTATGTGATGAGTCTTAATTACTACTAAACAACTTTTCTGGCACTGAAAATTAACTTTTACAAGTGTGCAGTTTCATTCATTTAGATTTTAATTATTGTTGGAGATTTTTTTTAATTCTACGTTTTCTTGATCAGCTCAGTCCAGGAACAGTAAACTATTGTAGCTAATTGCAAGATTTGCCATCACTAATGACAATGTGAAAACAAATGCCAGTTGATATGCAGTAATTGCTTACTGCCATTAGGTGGCACAAGCATGCTTTGTGTGGTAGCTAAATTCACAAGTGCTGTCCTGTAATTCACAATCAGTAATGCAGCAGATTGGATATGGCTTAGGGGAGTGGAGAGAACCAACTTGCCCATACTACAGTAGTTGGTGCTCCGAGAACTAGCTATTGATATGTTAAATCACTTTTTTTATGCATAACTTAGGCATTCGTGCTTTGGATAACTTTAAGCTTTTTTAATAGAAGGGTTGGCACTACGGGTTGACTAACCCTTATCCGAAAACCTTGGGACCAGCTGTGTTTCGGTTTTCGGAAATTTTCAGATTTCAGAAGGTATTATTTCAGACTGGGAAACTCTGAACATTAAATTAATTTGGTAATTAGTATTTGTATTTAATATAAATTTTAAAAGTTCAGGCTACCTCTTGCGACTGTTCCATGTCTCATTCCCCTTCCTGCTTCTCTGTGCTGCTGCTCACAGTCTGTTTACAGCTCCCCCTGCTCCGTGTCTCATTCCCCTTCCTGCTTCTCTGAATTCCTTGACTTAGCGGGGGTCTGGGGCTCGACTGCCGCCGCCAGTTGTGGGAAAGCCGGATATCGGCTGACTCCTACGCTAAGCTGGCCCGCAAATCAGGTCGGGGGAGGAGAAAAGAATATCGGACGGGCTGCTGCAGCTATCGGACGGGCCGCTGTGTTGTTGGGTTCACTCTCCCGGTACCTCCTTTACACTGCCCGGCTCGGCCTGCAATTTCCTACCTAGGAGGGAACTCTGTGACCCTCTGTCCTGCTCACAGGGAAAGGCAGAGCTCCCTCAGTCACACTTAACATCGAGAGCGAAGGCCGGCGTGTCGACAATCTGCAGGAATTCTTGTTCTGGGCCCCGGAGTACCACTCCTGTCATGTTTTGCACCACTCGGATCATGTCGTGCGCACGACTTACACTGAACGAAAAAACTTTCGGTTTTCAGAAGTTTTCGGTTTTCGGAAGTTCGGATAAAGGATAGTCTACCTGTATGACTCTATGACACCATTAGCCTCACTTTTTTCTACTGCAAAATCCAGCCCTATGTTTCTTCACCTATACAGTAATTTTATTACTTTTGAAAAAATATTGCTGTACTTAATTTACTGCTAGTCTTTTTAATCTAAAATACCTTTAAACACTAGAAGCTTCTCGAGATGTTCTTTCCATGGGCTTTGTGTTGTGCACTTTACAGCAGTAGGTTAAAAGTGCACCAGCACAGATTTTGGACAGCCAACCAAACTTATTTTTCTAACTGCTTTTCCCTTTCTCTCTTTCTTCCTCACTCCCACCCCCCACACTCCCATACAGGTGGTCTAGGAACATTTCATGCTCTTGTAAACTGTGTTGTACATATTATCATGTACACATACTATGGTTTATCTGCATTGGGACAAACTTACCAGAAGTATTTATGGTGGAAAAAGTACATGACGACAATTCAATTGGTAAGTTTTCTTTTGTTCTTGGGTTGTGGATGACACTGGAAGGGTTGCATTTATTGGCCATCTATAGTTGCCCCAAGGGCATTTAGAGTCGGCCATATTATGGACTGGGCTGGAGTGGTGTAGACAAATCCAGATACGGCTGGCAGGTTCCCTTCCCTGAAGGACTTAGTAACCCAGTTGGGTTTTTTGCAATAGTCCAGTGCTAGCCCGCAATTTAGCAGATTTTTAAAAGTTTAATTTCAGAGCATGCCCTGGTGAGATTTGAACTATCCCATACTTCTTATAGTCAGACTACCATACCCTAGTGTTTGGTGTCCTGGTTTTCCTTTTTTGGCAAAATGAGGTGGAAACCTGCAATATGCTCCATATCTGATGAAACATAGAAACATAGAAGATAGGAGCAGGAGTAGGCCATTCGGCCCCTCGAGCCTGCTCCGCCATTCAATGAGATCATGGCTGATCATCCAAATTCAGTACCCTGTTCCTGCCTTCTCTCCATATCTCTTGATCCCTTTAGTCTTAAGAAATATATCCAACTCCTTCTTGAATATATTTAATGAATTGGCCTCTACTGCCTTCTTTGGCAGAGAATTCCACAGGTTCACCACTCTCTGGGTGAAGAAATTCCTCCTCATCTCTGTCCTAAATGGCTTACCCCTTATCCTTAGACTGTGACCCCTGGTTCTGGACTCCCCGACCATCGGGAACATCCTTCCAGCATCTAGTCTGTCTAGTCCTGTTAGAATTTTATAAGTTTCGATCAGATCCCCTCTCATTCTTCTAAACTCCAGCGAGTACAAGCCCAATCGACCCAATCTCTCCTCATACGTCATTCCTGCCATCCCAGGTATCAGCCTGGTGAATCTTCGCTGCACTCCCTCCATGGCAAGAACATCCTTCCTCAGATAAGGCGACCAAAACTGCACACAATACTCAAGGTGTGGTCTCACCAAGGCCCTGTACAACTGCAGCAAGACATCCATGTTCCTGTACTCAAACCCTCTCGCTACGAAGGCCAACATACCATTTGCCTTCTTAACCGCCTGCTGCACCTGCATGCTTACTTTCAGCGACTGGTGCACAAGGATGCCCAGGTCTCATTGCACTTCCCCTTCTCCCAATCTATTGCCATTTAGATAATAATCTGCCTTCCTGTTTTTGACACCAAAGTGGATAACCTCGCATTTATCCACGTTATATTGCATCTGCCATGCTTCTGCCCAATCGCCCAACCTGTCCAAATCATACTGGAGTTTCTCGGCATCCTCTTCACAGCACACACGCTCACCCAGCTTTGTGTCGTCTGCAAACTTGGAGATATTACATCTAGTTCCCTCGTCCAGATCATTAATATATATTGTGAATAGCTGGGGTCCAAGGACTGATCCCTGCGGTACCCCACTAGTCACTGCCTGCCACTCTGAAAAAGAGCCGAAAGTTTGTGACATTTTTATACAATAGCTAGTGCTTTTCGTTTTAATGATTGTACTGAGAGAAATTGTGGAACTATTTCCTGGAGAGAACAAAACCAATTCAGTAGTTTTCTTGGACTTAAGCAACTTCAATTCAGGGTAGACTGCACTTAATATGAATTGGCATCGAGGTGAGAAAGCTTAATTTATATTGCAAAATTCAATGTTTTGAACAAAAAACAACTTAGCATTAACAGAAGTAGACTGTAGTAATAGTATATGCCATGGGCACTATGACTTAAAATAAACCTGCCTCCACTTAAGGAGACTATTATTCTTTTGTGATTTGGTTAGTTTGTGCTAGTGCAATTACTTGACACCATGACCAGATATGAAATTTGCCTTAACACATAGGTTGGAACATGTCACAGCCAAGGAATTAATTTAAAGATAGCATTTTATAAAGAGAGCAACAGGCAGTTGGACTGGCTTATGTTACAGCAGCTTCATTATGATCTCAAAGCAGCCTAACTCTTTCCATTGTGTAAAGAGACAATGGTGCTTCAGCAGAGTATATTACAGGATGTGCTTTTTTTTTCTCCATTCTCTTTGCCCCCCTGCCCTCCTCTGCCCCCCTGCCCTCCTCTCCCCCCAATTTTCCTGAAGCCCATTCTAGTATGAGGCCAGACAATGTTGGCATTTGGGGAGGGATCACCTGAGTCTGATCCTGTTCCCTCCTGACATCTACACGTGCCTTTCCAGCAGACGTAGATGGATTAGTCGGAACCCTGACTGTTTTCTCCATTTTCCGGAAATCAGACATTTAAGGGGAATCCCTGCTCCCTGTTGGAGTGATTTGTAGCAGGTTGAAGATGTTGCTGATGGTATAGAAATGAATGAAGCTACTGCCTGTTTTCATGAACTGCCTTAAAAGTACATTGAGCATGAGTTTCTATCCCCTCCAAACCATATCTCAATGTTTCCTCATTACAAGTTGCTCTTTTTTCAAATATAGTTTAGTTCTGTGTTTAAGGTGGATCATCTACAAATCTTTGTAGCCCGGAGTGTAACCTTGGTACTACTCTCATTGCTGAAATTGTATTGCTATATCTATTTAAAAGGATCTACTTTGGGACAAGTTGACTAAAAATATATTGTGCACGGAGATCGAGTTACAACCAATTAATTGGCTTGTTATTCCTTCAATTTTCAGATCCAGTTTGTGATGATTACTGTCCATATTGGGCAGTTCTTCTTCATGAAAAACTGCCAGTACCAGTATCCAGTCTTCCTCTACGTAATATGGCTTTATGGAATTAGCTTTATGATTTTATTTCTTAACTTCTGGTACTACGCATACACAAAGGGTCAAAGATTGCCAAAGAACGCTACGAACAAATTGAAGAAAGAGCAATAACAATTATGCTAACTGGAAAACAATTGACTTCATGCTTTAGACAATAATGAAGAACATGTATTACACAATATGATACATGGACCCATATTATCCAGTTTTAAAAAAAAAGCACTGTTTGTGGTTAATGTCTCTGAAGTTGATGTCAAAGCATGCTATCATGTAGCTGCTAAATTTGTAAAATAAATGAAACCACTTTAGAATCTGTTGCCTCCCTCACTTGCTCGATCCTTTGCCCTGTGTTAAAATCGGCTTGCATTACTCGTGCTTCCATCCCTTCCCTCTTCCTGCTTTGCTAATTCTGTGTAAAAATGATGCCAATGAGCCTTGTGCACTGTTGCACTACATGTTTGATCTTGTTGCTGTACCAAGTTGTTTTTCTTGTCAGTAGCAGAAGTGCAATATAGTATTGCTGCAGTTGGGCAACTCTGATCCCTCATCTGTTTTGCTTTGCATGGCCACAGTGTAACGGAGGTTAGTACAAAGCCTCTTTAGTTTTATAAGTACTTAAAGGGACAGGGTGGAAACTGGCAGACCAGCTTTATTTTGTTTAGTGTTTCTTGTTAAAATTGAAAAGCAGTAGTAAGATGGTTAAATCTCACTCTGTTTCAGCACACATTGGGGCTCTGTCTTTCCCTGTTTAGGATATGAGTGGATAATGTTTAACTATCTCCCTTGGATTGTGATGCTGGCCTTTTTTGAGGGGAATAGTATGAACTTTCCACATTCTTAGTGCACATTTCTGTAAATCACTTTTTAAGAAGGAAAAAAACTCCCATGTAGTATAAATACGTTTAAAAGAAATTTGATTTTGTTCTGATGGCTTTTTAATTCAAGAACTTGCAGTATACAGCTGGAGAGACTTGCTCTCAAAGTATTTCATTGTAGGAATGCAGGGCTCTACTGTCTGTCATCTTATTGCAGCTGTCTTCATTGTTGAAAGTGTATGTGGATATGTGCGTTTTTAAACTTGCAAGAAGTATTTTTTTATACAAGTTCCCCCTTCCTCGCACCCCCCACTGCCCCGGTGCTTGTAAATGTCTGATTGTAAATATCTTGTTTAGCTGCTGCTTTTGTGAAGGACAGAAGATGGTGTTTGGGGATATTAGCAGGAAGTTGTGGAAATTTGTGTATTTGTTTTCTTATTTCTGAAATTTCATGCTGGCAACAGTTTTTAAATGTGAATTTTTATTATTTTTGAGGTGCTTTAGGTTTAGATATGGTAAAATCACAAATGTTTGTTTAATCTTCAAGAAAAAAATATGATTAAAGGAATGTTTGGATGTTCCAGCTTCATGTTCACAGTTGGATGCTGCAGCTTTTTTCCAAATGTGTAACATTCCAAGGTTATAATGTTTTTGACTACTTGGCTTTCTACGCGAGGCCACTTCCCATTATCTCAATTTAATTTTCTTTTTGTATCCCTTCCCTGCTCAAATGTTCTTTGTACGGTTATAGGGGGAAAATGTTTGGTCACTCAACAGTTGGTGGTTATTTTTATATTCCAGATAAGAGATAAGCACATTTCTACCCTATTCACAGACAAAAGTACTGTATTGGACAGGTCTCTCATCTACAGTTTAAAATTCTTAACTAAAGTCAACAAAGCTTTCTAGAACACTAATTTTTGAAACGCACAGCAAATTCCTTTTACCTCCTGGAGCTGTTTTGAATCCAGACTTGGATCAAAAACACCTTGCTTGCATGTAATGGTTATAACTGAAGTATATATGTTTGGGAAGTCTTTGTCTGGTTGGCAGAGCCACAAAACTGAGCATTTCACGGACCAGTACTGAATTGACGATGGCATTCAAAGAGGACATTAGGGTGGCTGGTACAGGAAATGGAAATGTTACTGGAGTGTTTTTTGAGATTTGGTTTAAAAACATAGGCTTCCCTTGTGTCTTTTTTTTTTTAATGCTTACGGTGCCAAAGGGGAAGAAACTCCACAAAAGGTTTTATTCCCAACAGACTGCAGTATTTCTAAATTAGCTTTTTTCTTAAAAAAATTTTTGAGCCCATGATGTAGAATTTTATAATAGAGTTTTCAGAGGAGATAACTGCATAATTATCCAACCCAGCCAGGAGCTGGGGGCCAGTTGTTTTGTGTTTTTAATAAGGAGTATTGTATCATGAGCTGGATATTCACAATACAAGCACTGCGGTGTAATGATGTACCAAATAATGTAACCTTGAGTAAATTGGAAATGTTTAGCTTTCTAATGAGGGTTGGATTTTGCTTTACCATTTTAAAACTAAAGTACTGTTGCTGCTCCAAAGCTATTACAACTTGATAATGCATTTTTCTTACAAAATTGTATATGAAACCATAGTTGGTGGAAAACTACTGATGCAGGTGCTTGTTTGAGATTACCACAAGTACAGGAAGTGAAATATTTTGAGGAAAAACTATGATAGGTACAGAAAGTTGTAACTTGAAGTTTTTCAAATGTTGTTTCTGCTCTGTCATAGCGGAAGATAACCATGTTCTATTCCAATTTTAGCAAGTGTTTCCAAATGAATTAATTTCTTCTGTAAATGGTAATACTTGCAATGATGTGTCTTCAAATCAATTATATGTACATCTTTAATAAATATTTACCATTAAATCTAGATTGTATATTTTGTCTTCTGACCAGTGAAGTGCTCATCCAGAAGCAGCAACTTGCATTTAATTAATACCTTTAATATTTTTTTAAGTCCCAAGGCGCCTAGGAAAATGGGTGCTGAGCCAGGAGGATGATAATGGTTGAAAAGATGGATTTTAGGAAGATTTTTAAAGGAGAGGTTTAGTGGGGGAATTGAATAGTAGGATTTAGGCAAATGATTGTTCTGCCACCAACTGGGGGAGGGGGGCTTAGGGATAGGAATGACGAGGCTAAAAGGATTTAAGGATGGAAATTTTAAATTTTAGGGATTGGGTTCAATGTTCCCTCTAATTTTGGAAGGGGCTGCACGGATCATTCAAAATACCGCACGTGCACAGTTTTTTGTATTGAAAATCTGGCAAGCTGGCTGCGCGGGCTCCCTGGAGCACTACACAGCTTACAGGAAACATTGATTGGGGTAGTGGCTCCCAGTACCCCAATGTGCAGGTCGACAAGGGGTTGGGAGGGATGTGATGGCTGAATGGGACTTGGTGTGGGTTAGAATATGGGCAACAGAATTTTGGAGGAGCTATTGTTTTCGAAGATGGGAGGCTGGCCAGGAGAGTCTTTGAATAATTGAGGCCAGAGGCAATAAATGCATGGTTGAGGATTTCAACAGCAGTTGGGCTGAGGGTGGGGTGGATGATCGCGGTGGAAGTGGGCTGCCTTTGTGATGGAGGAGTATATTGGGTTGGAAGCTAACCTGAGACAGCTCAAGAGAGGGACGGAATCTGTGTTCTGGGCACAGTGTTTGTGGTGGGGACCAAAGATCATGGCTTCATTCTTCCCAATGGTTAGCTGGAGAAAATCTCGGCTCATCCAAGGCTGGATATCAGACAAGCAGTCTGACAACAGGGGCAGTGCAGGGGTCAAGGGATGTGGAGAGGTAGAGCTGCATACATATGGAACCTGACGCCATGTCTTTGGATAATGTCGCTGAGTGGCAGCATGTAGAAGAGGGGTCCAATGATGGATCCTTGGGTTACTCCAGAGGAAATGGGATGGGGAGAGAAGCTATTGCTCGAGGTGCTCTGGCAATGATCGGATAGTGAAGAGTGGAACCATGCAAGGGCACACCTACTGAGCTGGACAACAGATGGTTGACCATTTCCGCTGATGTCACGGATACAGCAATATGGTTCAGCATTTTGTTTGCCACAACCCAAATTTAGTTGGACAATATCCATAATTGTAGGCTGGGTGTTTTTCAAAGCTCATGTGGACATCTTTATCTTAATTCTTACATCAACATGTACTTCCTGTCATCATATTTTTCATTTTTTATGTTGACTTTTTTCAATTATAAATTCCTACTGCAATATTTATAATGGAAAATACCAGTGTAAACTTGCCATGCTGTAATATCCTCTCACCAGTGGTGGCATTGTAACTGCTCAGTTTTGCATTTGGTAGCTCCTCAACTTCTAGTAGAGAAACTCCTATACTTCAACCAACTACTTATGTTTCCAAAATGATCACCAGGTTTTTCTATTTAACTATAATATAAAAAAGATACATAATAGGATAAAACTTGTAACTTTAAAACACACACATACTATCTCCTTCAAGTATATATCCTATGTCTGCTTGCCCTGGTCCTATTATCTTCACTCATCACCTGAAGACTACACATAGTCTTGACTCCCTGTGCATACACCATGGGATATCAACAAGTAATAGAAAATGTCACACAACTATCATTTAGCTTTACTGAAATTCTAGTAACAAAACTGACTTACAAGAATATTCATGGAGTGAGAATTATTCTAAGTATTAAGTTGGTGGTTGATTTCAGTACTCACTTCCAATATACTGTAAATGGGGTAAAAATGCAGTTGATTTAATACAGTTACGTAGATAGACTGGAGAAGCTGGGGCTGTTCCCCTTCGAGCAGAGAAGGCCAGGAGGAGATTTGACCGGTTTTAAAAATCATGACTGGTTTAGATAGAGTAATTAAATAAAGAGAAACTTTCCAATGGCTGAAGGGTCAATAACCAGAGAGCAGAGATTTATGGTGATTGGCAGAAAAACCAGAGGCGACATGAGGAAAACGTTTTTAGACGCAGTGATCAGGATTTGGAATGCACTGCCTGATAGGGTGGTGGATACTGATGCAATAGTAGTGATGAAAAGGGAATAGGATAAATACTTGAAGGAGAAAAAATTGCAGGAATATAGGGAAAGTGCGGGAGAGTGGGATTAATTGGATTTCTCTTCGAAAGAACCTGTGCAGACCAATGATCCCTCTAATTATTTTTTCCTTGTGCGGGCCCGTTTAAATTTGCTGTGTGGCCGTGCATGCACGGTGTCTCTTCCAGCAGCAGTGCTGGTGAGCGACCTGCGCAGGACCTCAATTGGTGCACGGGTGCGAACCTTTGGGGAACATTGGTACAGACCCGATGAGCTGAATGGCCTTTGATTCTAATGGATGTGATTCTCTTAATTCATCTCATTACTTCCACCTCTGCCAACACCAATTCTGTGACCATCAGTACTTCATACCAGTGTTATATAACTCAATGTTTTCTCCAGACACAACCCAAGTCTGGAAGAATATAATCTATGTAATTGTGCTGCTGGCTATTTCCACAGTTCAAATGGACACACAGAATTGTTACAGCACAGAAGGAGGCCATTCGGCCCGTCGAGCCCATGCCGGCTTTCTCCAAGAGCACTTCAGCTAGTCCCACTCCCCCGCCCTTTCCCCGTAGCCCTGCGATTTATTTTTTCTTTCCGCTCCCCCCCACCCCCCTCCCTTGGGTACTTATCCAATTCACTTTTGAAAGCCATGATTCAGTCTGCCTCCACCACCCTTTTCAGGCAGTGCATTCCAAATCCTGGTTAACAAAATTGAGGCTCATGGAATCGGTGGGTCAGTGGCAGCTTGGATAAGGAATTGGCTTAAGGACAGAAAACAGCGAGTTGTGGTAAATGGCTGTTTTTCAGACTGGAGGATGGTAGACAGTGGTGCTCCTAAAGGGTCAGTGCTGGGGCCATTGCTTTTTTGATTATATATAAATGACCTGATATTGGAATACAGAGTAGAATTTCTAAATTTGCCAACAACAACTAACTTGGGGGGGTGGCAAACAGTGATGATACCAATCGACTGCAACAGGACATAGAAAGGCTAGCAGAATGGGCAGACAAGTGACAGATGGAATTTAATACAGAGAAGTGTGAGGTGATGCATTTTGGCAGAAGGAACAGGGAGAGACAATATACACTTAATGGCACAGTTTTAAAGAGTGTGCAGGGACAGAGGGACCTGGGAGTTAATGTGCATAGGTCCCTGAAGGTGGCAGGACATATTGAGAGAGTGGTTAACAAAGCATATGGGATCTTGGGCTTCATAAATAGAGGTACTGAGTACAAAAGTAGAGAAGTTATGCTGAACCTTTATAAAACGCTGGTTAGGCCACAACTGGAGTATTGCGTCCAGTTCTGGTCACCACACTTTAGGAAGGATGTGAAGGCCCTTGAGATGGTGCAAAGGAGATTTACCAGAATGGTTCCGGGGATAGGGGATCTTAGCTACAAGGACAGTTTGGAGAAGCTGGATTTGTTTTCATTAGAGCAAAGGAGGTTGAGGGGTGATTTGATAGAGGTGTACAAGATAATGACGGGTTTGGATAGGGTAGACGGGGAAAGGCTGACCCACTAATTGATGGTACAAGGACTAGGGGACGCAGATTTATGATTTTGGGCAAGAGATACAGGGGGGACATGAGGAAAAACCTTTTTACGCAGCGAGTAGTGAGGACCTGGAACTCGCTGCCGACGGGAAGTGATGGAAGCAGAGACACTCAATGTTTTCAAGGGAAGACCGGATAGGAACCTGAGGGAAATAAACAGGGCTACGGGGATAGGGCAGGGGAATGGGACTGACTCAATTTGCACTGCAGAGAGTCAGCACGGACTCGATGGGCCGAATGGCCTCCTTCTGCGCCGTTATGACTCTATAACCACTCGCTGTGTAAAAAAAGTTTTTCCTCATGTTGCCTTTGGTTCTTTTGCCAATCACCTTGAAACTGTCCTCTGGTTCGCGACCAATGGGAACAGTTTCTTTCGACCTACTCTGTCTTGGCCCCTCATGATCTTGAACACCTCTATCAAATCTCCTCAACCTTCTCTGCTCTAAAGAGAACAACCCCAGCTTCTCCAGTCTATCCATGTAACCAAAGTCCCTCATCCCTGGAATCATTCTCTTAAATCTCTTCTGCACCCTCTCTAAGGCATTCACATCCTTCCTAAAGTGCGGTGCATAGAATTGGACACAATACTCCAGTTGAGGCCGAACCAGTGTTTTATAAATGTTCATCATAACTTCCTTGCTTTTGTACTTATTTTGTACCTTTGTATTTATGAGCCCAGTATCCCGTATGCTTTTTTAACTGCTTTCTCAACCTGCCCTGCCACCTTCAATGATTTGTGAACATATATCCCCCAGGTCTCTCTCTTCATGCACCCCCTTTAGGATTGCACCCTGTAATGAAATCTGTTTGTCTTGGTCCTGTATTCGTTTTGCACTCATGTATATTACCCTCCCCCACTGTGTATAGTTTCACTTCCTCTTTCCCGACTAACCTGGGAGGTTCCAGGTCTTGGCTCTTGGCTCCGCCCCTGACTTCTCTTACATAAAGATCCCAGGATCTGTATGACTCATTCCTGTGAACCAGTCGGCGTGTTGAGATGTTAGCTCTGATCTTAGTGATTAAAAGCCAACTTGTTTAAGTCTATAACTTCTAGTTTTGTGGTTATTGAAGGCCCATCAATTTTAATCACTAAAGAATACTAGGATGGATCGACTCCTAAAACCAGAGCGTCTGGACTTGGATCCACATTCTGCTGAAGCATCAAATCAATTTGGACACTGGCTCAAATGCTTCGAACTCTTCGCGGGGGCCTCATCCGCTAGCGAGGTAGATAAACTGAGTCTACTGACTACTCGCGTAAGTCATCGGATTTATTCGTTCATCTGGGACGCCACCTCTTACACGGAGGCCATCACTATCCTGAAGGCCCAATACCAGAGGCCGGTAAACGAAGTGTACGCCAGACATCTGCTGGCTACACGCAGGCAGCGACCAGAGGAATCAATGGACGATTTCTTACAGGGCCTAAAGGACCTGGTCCGGGACTGTAACTGCAAGGCCGTGACGGCCAACGCGTACTCTGACGAATTGGTCCGCGATTCCTTCATCACAGGCCTCAAATTGAATTATATCCGGCAGAGACTGCTGGAGAAGGAGGTCCTGGACTTAAAAAAGGCAGTGGCCACTGCGCGATCGCTGGACGTGGCCCAGAAAAACTCTGACTCTTATTCTTCTGGCCATGCGGCCCTCACCGCCTCGTGCGCGCCGAGGGGGCCGCCACCTTGGAATCAGCCATCTTCCCCATCCAGGTCTCAGACCAGCTCTACGCCGCCGGAGTCCCCACACAGAAGTTCACCCAGGAGTCCTACTACAGCGGCAATGTCTCGAGGCCCGAAATACTACTTCTGCGGCCAGGCCAAGCACCCCAGACAACGATGCCCAGCGAAGGACGCTACATGCTTCAAATGTAAGAAAAAGGGGCATTTTAGCAAAGTCTGCAGGGGGAATCCGATTTCCAACTCCGTCACCGCCTCGTGCGTGCCGTGCGGGCCGCCATCTTGGGATCCGCCATCTTTTCCCGACTCAACGGCTGCCCAGGGCCCAACAGTGGCTTCGGTCACGGTGGATCAATCCAGGCCACACCCGTTGACAAAATCCATGATGGACATACAGGTAAACGGGAATTTAACGAAATGTTTAATTGACTGTGGGAGTACCGAGAGTTTTATCCACCCTAGCCTGGTACGGCGGCACTCATTAACGGTAACCCCTACATGGAGCAGAATTGCTGTGGCTGCTAAGCCCCACACTTCGGACATTTTGGGCTACTGTGTGGTAACACTGACTGTAAAAGGCACGGACTACAAGGATTTTAAACTCCTCGTGATGCCAGAACTCTGTGTTAATGTAATCTTGGGGCTGGACTTCCAGTGCCACCACGAAAGTGTCACGCTAGCATATGGCGGGTCCCAGCCGCCACTCACAGTCTGTGGCCTATCAACCTTAAAAATCAGCCCGCCCTCTTTATTCGCTAATCTCGCTCCGAACTATAGGCCCATAGCGACCAAAAGTAGACGGTACAGTCTGGAAGACAGACACTTTATCAAGGCGGAAGTGGACAGACTCCTGCGGGAAGGCATTATTGAATGCAGTACCAGCCCGTGGCGTGCCCAAGTAGTCATAGTTAAAAATAGCGAAAAGAAACGGATGGTAATTGACTACAGCCAGACTGTTAATATTTATACCCAGCTGGACGCCTACCCTTTACCCCGCATATCAGAAATGGTCAACCAGATTGCGCAATACCGAGTCTTCTCGACTATCGACCTCAAATCCGCGTATCACCAGCTCCCCATTAGAACGGAGGACCGCCCATACACCGCCTTCGAGGCGAACGGGCGCCTCTACCATTTTCTCAGAGTGCCCTTCGGGGTAACAAATGGGGTCTCAGTCTTCCAACGTGAGATGGACCGCATGGTTGACGAGAATAAACTACAAGCTACCTACCCCTATCTGGACAATGTCACTATCTGCGGGCACAACCAGCAAGACCACGATCTAAATCTTGCGAGATTTTAAAAAACTGCCCTAAAGCTGAATCTAACCTACAACGAAGACAAATGTGTCTTCAACACAACCCGTCTCTGTATCCTCGGCTGTGTGGTGGAAGATGGGGTAATTGGACCGGACCCTGACCGATTACGCCCCCTAAAGGAACTGCCCCTGCCACACAATCCCAAAGCTTTAAAAAGGTGCCTGGGATTTTTTTCGTATTATGCCCAATGGGTGCCCAATTACTCTGATAAGGCCTGACCCCTCATTAAATCGACGTCCTTCCCACTATCAGCTGAAGCTCGGGAGGCTTTCACCAGTATTAAACAGGACATTGAAAGGGCTGCAGTGTGCGCAGTGGACGAATGCATTCCCTTTCAAGTCAAAAGCAATGCGTCAGACTTTGCCTTAGCTGCGACCCTCAATCAGGCTGGGAGACCTGTGGCCTTCTTCTCCCGAACCCTTCAGGGACCTGAAATCAGGCACTCTTCTGTCGAGAAGGAGGCACAGGCTATAGTGGAGGCAGTGCGGCACTGGAGACACTACCTAGCCGGCAAACGTTTCACCCTGCTCACCGACCAGCGGTCGGTGGCTTTCATGTTTAATAACAAACAAAGGGGGAAGATCAAGAATGACAAAATACTCAGGTGGAGGATCGAACTATCCACGTTCGACTATGATATTATGTACAGGCCGGGAGCCCTTAATGAACCCCCAGACGCCCTATCGCGAGGAATGTGTGCCAGCATTCATACGGACAAATTACAGGGTCTCCACAACGACCTCTGTCACCCAGGGGTCACCCGACTATACCATTTTATAAAGTCCCGCAATCTGCCCCACTCCATCGAGGAGGTCAGGGCAATGACCAGAGCCTGCCGCATCTGTGCGGAATGCAAGCCTCGTTTCTACAGGCCTGACCGTGCACACCTTATCAAAGCCACATGGCCATTCGAGCGCCTAAGTCTGGACTTCAAGGGACCCCTTCCCTCTGCCGACCGTAACGTATACTTCCTCAATATCATTGATGAATATTCCCGCTTCCCCTTCGCCATTCCCTGCCCAGACATGACCAGTGCCACGGTCATCAAGTGTCTCTGTAATCTATTCTGCATGTTTGGCGTGCTGAACTACATACACAGCGATAGGGGGACGTCATTCATGAGTGACGAGCTGCGCCAGTTCTTGCTCTCGAAGGGGATAGCCACTAGCAGAACCACTAGCTACAACCCCCGGGGTAATGGGCAAGTGGAAAGGGAGAATGCTACTGTTTGGAAGGCTGTCACGTTAGCCTTAAAGTCAAAAGGCCTTCCGACCTCCCGCTGGCAGGAAGTCCTCCCAGGCGTGCTCCACTCCATAAGGTCTCTGTTATGTACTGCCACTAACGCTACCCCTCACGAAAAGATGTTCGTTTTCCCCCGGAACTCCACCTCGGGCATATCTCTACCCGCATGGCTGACGTCTCCGGGGACAGTACTATTGCGGAAGCACGTGAGAGGCCATAAAACGGACCCCCTTGTGGAAAAGGTACAGCTCCTCCATGCAAACCCTCAGTACACCTATATCGAATACTCTGACGGGGGAGAGGACACTGTTTCCATAAAAGACCTCGCTCCCTCGGGGAGCGGAGAGAACGATGGGAGACTACCCGATGAAGACCTACACTACAAAGAGACAGGACGCCCAGAGGTATCAATACCCAACTTTAACCTGGAGGACACTGCAGATAACCTGGAAGACACTGCGGAGGCCCGGACAGCGGAGGAACCAGAATCCACTCCCCTAGAGGCACCCCAACCGGCTTTGCGCCGATCCCTGAGAACTGCAAAACCTCCTGACAGACTCACTTATACCAACTTTTAAGAAACATCACCCCGATGGACTAAATCTATAGAAGGGGTGAATGTAATGAAATCTGTTTGTCTTGGTCCTGTATTCGTTTTGCACTCATGTATATTACCCTCCCCCACTGTGTATAGTTTCACTTCCTCTTTCCCGACTAACCTGGGAGGTTCCAGGTCTTGGCTCTTGGCTCCGCCCCTGACTTCTCTTACATAAAGATCCCAAGATCTGTATGACTCATTCCTGTGAACCAGTCGGCGTGTTGAGATGTTAGCTCTGATCTTAGTGATTAAAAGCCAACTTGTTTAAGTCTATAACTTCTAGTTTTGTGGTTATTGAAGGCCCATCACACCCTTTAATTTATATTGCCTCTCATTCTTCCCACCAAAATGTATCACTTTGCACTTTTCTGCTTTAAATTTCATCTGCTACGTGTCCGCCCATTCCACCAGCCTGTCTGTCTTCTTGAAGTCTATCACTATCCTCCTCACTGTTCAGTATAACTCCAAGTTTTGTCATCTGCAAATTTTGAAATTGTGCCCTGTACTCCCAAGTCCAAGTCATTAATATATATCAAGAAAAGCAGTGTTCCTAGTACCGACCCCTGGGGAACCCCATTATGTACCGTCCTCCAGTCCGAGAAACAACCAGTCACCGCTACTCTCTGTTTCCTGTCACTTAGCCAATTTCGTATCCATGCTGCCACTGTCCCTTTTATTCCATGGGCCTAGAAATTGGGTAAAGCCCCGCTTGAGGCGTTAGAACTGGCGCTGCGCAAAGTTTATAGCCAGACGAAACTTATCGCTGCCTGGCGAGATATTGGGTTGCATCGCCCCCAGAGGGGATTGAGGCACGAAATCAGACGTTGCACGGGGCTCCTAAGGCGTAAAAGTTCAGGCGCTACCCAATATCAGCACGGACGGGCGCAGCGCAGGTGATCTCAATTACCGCAAACCACGAGACTTCCAGGCGCCGGCCGGCTCTTAAAGGGGTGGGTCAGTCAGCCTGAGCTGCCACACTCAACGCCCTGTAGGCCTCAGAATCGGCGCTCGCCCTTCTCTGGCGCAAGAAACTTGGTCAGGATGGAGAAGGTGAGACAGAGAGCAGAGCGCTTCAGCACTGAGGCTCTGGACCAGTTGGTGTCTGCAGTTGAGCGCCGTCGAGATGTTCTGTATCCTGACAATGGCAAGAGGCCGAATCAAAAGGATTACCGGCGATCTTGGAGGGAGGTTTCACTGAGGGTCAACTCCAGCAGCATGGCGACCAGGATCCCTGTTCAGTGCAGGAAGAAATTCAACGACCGCACTTGGGTCGTTAGGGTGAGTGTTGGTTATGCAAACTTCTGATTCCCTCCATCTGCACCTGACTTCGAGCACCCTGTTGCCATGATGCCCCAATGGCCATCTGTCAGCAAGCACCCATGGCCCTTTCTGGGCACACACATGGACATTTCACTCAAGGCCACATGTAAGGGCTCTTGCACCATGGGGGGCATGCGATGATCTCTCAAGGCCTCATGTAAGGGCTCTTGCACCATGGGGGGCATGCGATGATCTCTCAAGGCCTCATGTAAGGGCTCTTGCACCATGGGGGGCATGCGATGATCTCTCAAGGCCTCATGTAAGGGCTCTTGCACCATGGGGGGCATGAGATGATCTCTCAAGGCATCATGTTACAGAACTTCCCCTTCTTTCCCCTGCAGTCCAAGCTGGCAGTGAGGCAAAAGGACCAGACAAACCGGTGGCGGGCCTCCAGAAGTCGTCACTCTGACGGATCTCGAGGAGAGAGTGCACCAGATTCTTGGAGGACGTCTGTCTGGTCCTGTTACCACTGCAGCTGCCGACCCCATTTCCGACAGTGAGGGTAAGGCTCTCTCCTTTTTCAGCTGTTTCCTTCTACTTGGTCCCCCCGCCAGCATGCTTCCTCAGTGTGCAACCATGTCAGAGCCTTGCCGCAATCTGGCATGCCTTTCCGCCAACCTGTCCTTTTGCTAAAGCCACTCTTCCACCTCCCTGCTTTCAGATGATGCATCACCAACTCGGACTCAACGCTCTGAAGCTGCCAGTGCCAGTGCCTCCGGAGGCGAGGATCAGGAGGAAGCCGGACCATCCATTCCAATCTATGGGGAGCATACACATCTACAGACTGGGGATAGTAGTTCCCTGGAGGGGAGGTGGGGGTGCTCTGAGGATCAGCCAGTTGCCGGAACAAGCGGCATGCAGCAACGCAATGGGGGTAGGCAAGTTCGGCCACCGTCTCCCCGGAGGGCAAGGCAGGTAGTGATGACTGCTGCACAGAGTGCAGAGGAGGTGCGTCGCCTGGCTGAAATGAGCACCCAGGCCCGGCTCAGGCACACTGAGCTGATGGCTGCAGTGGGGAGGATGCCTCAGTCAATAGATACACTGGCAAAGAGTGTGTTGGACTTCGGGGCAACAATGGAGAGGACTCTCCAGGGCTTCGGGGCAACAATGGACAGGACTCTCCAGGGCTTCGGGGCAACAATGGAAAGGACTCTCCAGGGCTTCAGGGCAACAATGGAAAGGACTCTCCAGGGCTTCAGGGCAACAATGGACAGGACTCTCCTGGGCTTCAGGGAAACAATGGACAGGACTCTCCAGGGCTTCGGGGCAACAATGGAGAGGACTGTCCAGGGCTTCAGGCCAACAATGGAGAGGACTGTCCAGGGCTTCGAGGCCACTATGGAAAGGACTGTTCAGGGCTTGGGACAATCCCTGGAAAGGTCTGTCCAGGGCTTGTCCGAGGCAGTGGAGCGGTCGGCACCGGCCTTGTCCGAAGCAATGGAAAGAACTGTCCAGGGCTTCTCCGAAGCACTGGCACCTGGCTCACAGGTCCTCACTGCTGCCACGCAGTCACTTGCCGGCCTCGTCCAGACCCAGATTGAGGCAACGCGAACTCTCACTGCAGCCACCCTATCTGCATCAGTTAGGATCACCCCGGCCCCTTCCAGTCCCATACAAGGCCAGGAATCAGTGGAGCATGCGATTGTGGCGGATGAGCCGAGCCGGTCCCCTCAGAGAGCCAGTGTGTCGTCCGACCATGGTGCAGGTGTCCTCTCTCGGCAGGTGACCATTGCACATGCCAGCGCTGGTACGTCTGCAGTGCAGCTGCCACCACCTGCAGGGCACACTGCTTCCAGCCATGCTCAGATCAAGCACCCTGCGTCCGCACCCTCCAAGCCCAGAGGTCGGCCAGGCCGTCCCTCAGGGGCTTCTGCGCTTCCACACAGTCAGCAGGCGTGCCCCAGCCTTCACCCCGCCACTGGGGTTCAATTACGTAGGAGCAGCAGGGAGGGAAGGGGCCGACCACAAAAGAGAAGTCGTTCTCCATCAAGGGGCCAACAGTAGAGGGAGTTGCTGAGACGTTTCTTTGGCCAAATTCAAGGACACCCTCACCAATTGTAATTGTTGGAAATGGTTTGTTTAGTTTTGCGGCTTTGCCGAAGAGTTAACTGTTATTTTGTTAGTTATGGTTTCTGTTGACATGACGTTGGTTTGCTGTAATGAAAGACTTTTGTGACAATAAAGAGAAGTTTTAATGTGCTATGGTGCACATGACTAATTTCAATGATGCTGGCCTTCAGAGGCTTTCAAACATCCAAAGTGCGCAGGAGTAAAGACACTCATCATTCCGCCAGAGGGGCCTCGAAACGAGTCCTGATGAGCCTCTGACGGATGGCCCTTCCACTTTCAGGAGCCCTTCCATCTTCCTCCTCCTCCTCCTCCTCCTCCTCGTGCACATGCTCCTCCTCCGCCTGCTCTTCCTCCTCCTCCTCGACCGCCTGCTCTGCTGGTCGTTGAGGGACAGCTGGAATTGGCTGGGTGCGTCGAATCGCCAAGTTGTGGAGCATGCAGCAGACGACGACGATGTGACCCACTTGCTCCGGCGCGTACTGCAGGGCTCCCCCCGAATGATCCAGACATCGGAAACGCTTTTTGAGCACACCAATAGTGTGCTCTACAATGTTCCTGGTCGCCTGATGGCTGCTGTTGAACAGCTCTTCTGCTGGGGTGGCGGCCACACGGAGTGGTGTCATCAGCCATGGGCAGAGAGGATAGCCCTTGTCCCCATTAAGCCAGCTTCGTGGTCGAGCCGGCCCCTCAAAAAGGTCACAAACTGAGGTCTACCGCAGGATTAAGGCATCGTGGCTGCTCCCTGGGAATTGGGCGTTGACTGCCATGATGATTTGGCGGTGGTCACAGACCAGCTGCACGTTGAGGGAGTGGACCCCTTGCGGCTGCGGAAGTCCTCAGGATTCTGGAATGGCGCCCTCAAAGCCACGTGTGTACAGTCAATCGCCCCCTGCACCATGGGGAAGTCCGCAATAGCAGCGAAGCCCTGCGTGCGCTCTGCCTGCTTCTCCAGGGTCAGAGGGAAGGTGATGAATTGGCGCCTTCGCCTATAAAGGGCAGCTGTAACTTGCCGGATGCAACAGTGGACTGCAACCTGAGAGATATTCGCAATGTCCCCAATGGCTGACTGAAAGGATCCGTTGCCATAAAAATTGAGGGCAACAGTCAGTTTAACAGCCACCGACAGAGAGGTCCTGCACCGTAGACGCGGCTGCAGATCCTCAGCAAGCAGGTGGCACAGCTCAGTAACAACGTCCCTCCCGATTCGGAGCCATCGCACACACTGCTCCTCCAACATGTCAAGGTATGACACCTGCTGCCTAAAGACCCTCGCAGCATACCCTCGGATTGGCCGACCTCCATTGCCCCTCCTCCTTCTGGCCAATCCCGGCCCTCCTGCCGTCTCTCTGCCCCTTCATAGTGTTCGGCCATGAGGCCGTCGCCCTCCAAAGCTTCTCCCATTCCAATGCCAGTTGGTCAAAAGGCTGTTAGGTCTAGTGCTCCAACTGCTCCGGACAGGTTTGAAGGTCCCAAGTACTCTAATGCTAAATTCCAAAAACTCTGCTCCACAGTAGCTCACCAACTCTCTCCACCAACGATCGCAATGAACAGGCCAAGTGGCTGAAGCTTCTATGCTAGAGCTGCCCCCTTTAAATAGCGCCCCCCGACTCCGAGAAGGGCCTGCTAACGCTCCTTCGAACTGTCACTAACAGCGCCAAGCGTAAAGGCTCCGGGTGCCACCCAATATCCGCTCAGGCGCCCCTAAAAGGCGTTGCACACTGAAATGACGTCATGATCTGCTTGCGCTCACGGGCGCACGCAAACACTTAGCGCAGGCGTTAAATGTATAGTCAACATGGGAGTTGTCGCTATCTTCATTGCGCCCGCCCTAACATTGGGTAACGCCCCAATTCTCGGTCTCTTTAGGCGCTAACCGCTGGCGCAAACAACCGAATTTCTAGGCCATGGGCTTTAACTTTGCTGGCAAACCTATCATGTGGCACTTTATGAAACTCCTTTTGGAAGTCCATGTACACCACATCAACCGCATTGCCCTCATCAGCCCTCTCTGTTACCTCATCAAAAAACTCAATCAAGTTAGTTAAACACTATCTGCCTTTAACAAAAACATGCTGGCTTTCCTTAATTAATCCACACTTGTCCAAGTGACTGTTAACTTTGTCCTGGTTATCATTTCCAAATGCTTCCCCACTACCGAGGTTAAACTGACTGGTCTGTAGTTGCTGGGTTTATCCTTGCACCCTTTTTTAAACAAGGGTGTAACATTTGCAATTCTCCAGTCCTCTGGGCCCAGCCCCATATCTAAGGAGGATTGGAAGATTATGGCGTGTACCTCCGCGATTTCTTCCTCAACTTCCTTCAGCATCCAAGGATGCATCCCCTCATGACTTATCAACTTTAAGTTCAGACAGCCTTTCTAGTACCTCCTTTATCAATTTTTATCTCATCCAGCAACTCCACTACCTCCTCTTTCACTGACTTTGGCAGCATCTTCTTCCTTGGTAAAGAAAGATACAAAGTATTCATTTAGTACCTCAGCCATGCCCTCTGCCTCCATGTGTAGGTCTACCTTTTGGTCCCTAATCAGCCCCACCCCTCCTCTTACTACCCGTTTATTATTTATATGCCTATAGAAGACTTTTCAATTCCCTTTTATGTTAGCTGCCAATCTATTCTCATACTCTCCCTTTGCCCCTGTTTTCTTTTTCACTTCCCCTCTGAACTTTCTATAGTCAGCCTGATTCTCATTTGTATTCTGAAACTGACATCTGTCGTACGCACCCTTTTTCTGCTTCATCTTACTCTATCTCTTTTGTCATCCAGGGAGCTCTGACTTTAGTTGTCCTACCTTTCCCCCTCATGGGAATGTACCTCAACTGTACCCGAACCATCCTCTTTAAAGGCAGCCCATTGCTCGATTACACTTTTGCTAGCCAATCTTTGATTCCAATTTACCCGGGCCAGATCCATTCTCAACCCACTGAAATTTGCCTTCCTCCAATTAAATATTTTACTCTAGATTGCTCACTGTCCTTTTCCATAACTAACCTAAACTTTATGATACTATGATCAGTGTTCCCTAAATGTTCCCCTACTGACACTTGCTCCACTTGACCCACCTCATTCACCAGAACCAGATCCAGCAATGCCTCCTTCCCCATTGGGCCAGAAACGTACTGATCAAGAAAGTTCTCCTGAACACATTTCAGAAATTCTTCCACCTCTCTGCCCTTTATACTATTATCCCGGTCTATATTCGGATAATTGAAGTCTCCCATTATCACTACTCTATAGTTCTTGCACCTCGCTGTAATTTCCCTGCAAATTTGCTCCTCTATATCTTTCCCACTAGTTAGTGATCTATAGAATACAGCTAGTAGTATAATGGTGCATCTATTATTTCTTAACTCTAACCAAATAGATTCTATCCTTGACCCCTCCAGGACATCCTCTCTCTCCAGCACTGTAACATTCTCTTTAACTAATACTGCAACCCCACCTCCTTTCTTTCCTTCCCTATCTTTCTTGAACACATTGGGCTGGATTTTAACTCGGGTGCGGGATGGTGTCTTGTTATCCGCATTTCGTGTTATCCACCCGAATCTAAATGGGTGTGGGAGATTGATGCAATTTTAATTTAATTGTCCAATTGATTTCCAACGTGTGGGAACTCTTGGCAAATGGGTTTTTCCTCACTGAAAGTCGCCTCTGATGACGTCATCACTGCTGTTGCATTTAAGGTCTACAGCAAGCCTTGCTTCTTCTGCAGACTGCCAAGCTTTTTGCCTGTGGAGTGTGAGACCTGCAGGAAAGATTACTAGCGGGAGACCCAGATCAGCTCCCCGTTTTGACGAGGTGGCCCTGCAGGCATTAGTAGATGGGGCTACAGCCAACAGGGAGGTGCTCTTCCCTTCTACAGGAAGGAAGAGGCCTCCCAAGCAGACCAAGGCAGTGTGGATGCAGGTGGCTGAGGAGGTCAACTCCTTGGGAGTCACCCGCAGAGCCTGGATACAGTGCCGCAAGAGATTTCATGACCTTCTCCGCACTGGAAAAGTAAGTATGATTTTCCCATCACCCTCAATCTGATCCCCATTGCCTTTCCTCACCAGCACTCAGCTTTAGCAATCTCTTCCTCCACAACCCACTTGACACTTGACATCCATGCACCCTTACCCATTCCCTTTCTCTCTATGGTCACATTGGACTATGCAGCCCTCACATTCCCTATCACTGTGATGCTATGCAAACAACTGACAAAACTCAGGGAGAGCCCTTGGTCTTGCCACCTCACTCTATCTTTGTCTCCTTCTAAGCATCTATGCTATGGAATCTCTACACTCACTCAACCGCCACTTTTCTCCCTTATTGCAGGAAAAGAGAGCTCACAATAAAAGAGAGCGAGCGAGGACAGGAGGAGGGACAGCCTCATTAGCCCACCTGACCCCCTGGAAGGAGGCGGTCCTGGAAATCGTGGGAGTAGAGGAGGATGCGCAAGTCGGGGACGGACAGACGGGTGCAACACAGCAAGCTGGTGACAGAAAAGTTTCCCATCTCTCATTGGCATTGCATGAGTCACTGATAATGATTTTGAAGCTCTAACAGACGGACTTATGAGCATCTGCAATATGCAATGTGCATGTAACCTTGGCATCACATCTCTGACTCTTTCCTTTACTCCCCCACAGGACCATCGCAAGCATCCATCCCCACTAGCCAGGAAGAACAGGCTCAGCAGCCAGACTCCTCAGAGGAAGCTGCAACCTCTGAGGGCGCAGCATCACCAGAATTCAGCACACCCAGCATCAGCACAGACACTCACACCTCGGTGGGACCTTCGGGATATAGAGTAGTGTTGTCACCTGATGTATCACAGCTCACAAGTGAGCATCAGCAGATTGTGGAGACAGGGACAACAGTGGCGAGTCCTAGTCGGAGGGCGCAGGACTCTGCCAGCTCGGCTCAGCTGCATGTCAACCCTCTGCCTTTGGGTCCATCCATAAGATCAGCAGAGCTGGAACTCCAGGAACAAATGCAGGAGTCTCTGGCAGGTTTTGTCTCCAGGGTCGCTGCGAGTGTGGAGCGAATGGAGGAGTCCATAGCGACCATGAGCAGAGCCTTTGTGGAGTCATTGGCGCACGAACGCATCACGATGGAAAGGATGGCAACCTCCATGGAAAGGATGGTTACCATAGAGAAGAGGATGGCTTCAGCCATGGAGGTGATAAGTCGCCAGAGTGCTGAAAACATGGTGAGTGTTCATAATAGAATAACATCTCTGGAGGAGCGATGGTCATCTATTGAACTGAGAAACCAAATCTTCATGGAAGTCCTTCTGAGTAGGACTGCCATTGCAGATACTGGTCCCCATGGCCCCCTGATGTGCAGCAAGGTGCTCTCCAGCCACTTGCAGGCGCTGAGGGGGACCTGACCCATGAGAGGGAAGTTGGTGGCAGACATCAAGGAAGTGGGGGCTGCTCTCCAAGCGCTCACACTTCCATACCACTGCAGAGCCCTCGGTCAGAGCCCCACCGGAGTCCACACCCAAGTGAGATCAGCGTCTCAACCCCTGCACAGCCACAGGAGCAGCAGACTGTTGACGAGCCCTCACAGGCTCGCAACCCCAGAGGATGCCCGCCAAAGGTGTCGAGACAGGAGCAGCAGCAAAGTGAGCAAGGGGCCTCCACATCTGCTGAAGCCACAGGGGAGGCACCACGTAGGAGCACGCGTAAGAGAAAAATTCTGCACAAATAGTCACTTGAGTAAAATGTTGTTTATTGTAAAAATGACATCAGTTGGTTCTTGTACATAAAAATTCTGATGGCAACTGTTGCAGTTGTGGCGTGTGTCATTTCGCGAATGGGACTTTCACATTGAGGGCTTAGGATTACTTCCAACTGTCGGTATGCTGGTCAAATAGCTAGGAATCAGCAGGGCCTTGGCCATTGTCGATGCTCAGGCAAGAAGCTGCGAGGCAAAAATGCTTGATTGGCAAGGCTAGGCAAATCTGGCCAAGATGAGTGCATTCCTTGCATCCCGGGCAGCAATGTTCTCGCGTAATGCTGCCGCTGGTTAATGGGCCTCTGCAGGATGTGCGTTTTCGCCCTCCTCCTCCTCCTGCTCCTCTCCTCCTCCTCATCTGAGGAGGGTATGTGAGGAGCCACTTGGTCCTCAGGAATCTGCAAGCCACGATACTGTGCCATGTTGTGAAGTGCACAGCAAACCATGATGATTCTGGAGATCCTGGCTGCTGAGTACTGTAGGGCTCCACCGGATCTATCCACGCATCTGAAGCGCATCTTCAGCAAACCGATGGTTTGCTCGATTATGGCTCTGGTGGACATGTGGCTGGAGTTGTAGCTCTCCTCCGCTTCATTGGATGGGCTCCTCAATGGCGTCATTAGCCACGTCCTCAGGGGATAGCCCTTGTCTCCAAGTAGCCATCCGTTAAGTTGGTCTGGCGGACTGAATAGCAGAGGCACACTAGACTGGTGCAGTATGAAGGAGTCATGGCAACTGCCAGGGTACTTGGCACAAACATGCAAAATTTCCTTCTTGTGGTCACACACCAGCTGAATGTTAAGGGAGTGGAAGCCCTTGCGGTTGACAAAAATACCTGGATTGCGATGGGGTGCCTTAAGGGCCACGTGTGCAGTCAATGATGCCCTGCACCCTTGGAAAGCCTGCCAGATTAGCTAATCCAACCGCTTGTGCCGTGACACTTGCTCGATCCTTGGTGAAATGGATGTGATTGTGTGCGATGGCAAAGAGGGCATTGGTTACCTATGTGATGCAAGTGTATGCGGCCACCTGGGAGATGCCGCTGATGTCTGCTGCTGATCCCTGGAATGAGCCTGAGGCAAAAAAGTTGAGTGCGATGGTGACTTTGACGGCCACTGGTAAGGCTTGTTCACCTGGTCCTCTGGGCTGCAGGTATTGTTGCAGCATTGCGCAGATGTCACTCACTACCTCTCGCAAAAGTCGGAGCCGCCTTTGGCACTGCTGCTCAGACATGTTGAGATAGCTGACCCTGTGTCTGTAGACCCTGTTTGGGGGGTATCTCCTGCACTGATGGGCTTCCAAGCACTGGCCCCTTCTGCCCTGTGCAGCTTCAGGTGGGTGAGCAGCAGCCTGGCGCTCCTGTTGCTGCTGCTGCTGTTGGTGCTGCTGTTGTTCCTGGTTCTGCTGGTGCCACGGCTGGTGCTCGAGCTCATCTAAAGCCCAGAAGGGAAGGAAATAAATGGCTCCCATGCTTCTGGTATATGCCTCAGTTGAGGAAGCGCTCAGAGGGTGGTGAGAGGGGTTTCCCAGGAGGTCACACTGGAGATGGGTGTCAGGCTCCAAACTTCCACAGCTGTGGTTATGGCTTCTAAAAGTTGCCCCAGACCTGAGACAACAAAATCCTGCCACCTGCAAATGATGGCTGATCAAATCTCCTCTTTAATGGTTGACCTGCAGCTGATAGTCAGCAATCCAATCGTGCTCCCGCCAGGTTTCACCATCGTGTTTCCCACCAGGCGTGTTTCACATGGGAAATGGGTTAAATTCACAAGGTGTGGTAAACCACTGTTATACCTGCCTGTGTGGGTGTTTGTATTCCACTGTGTACATGTCTGTATATGCCTCGGCTGACTCCTCCCACGAGTCCAGGTATAAAGGTGACTGCTCCACAGTCCCTCTGTATTCTGGACTGGTCGACCACTCGAGGCACACCTTCATTCTCTTGTTAATAAAAGCCTGTTAGTTACTCGCTTAACCTCAGTCTTTTGAGTAATTGATAGCGCATCAATTTTATTAACAAGATTTTTTTATAATGGAGAAGATCCTCACACCAGCATGCCTGGACTTAGACCATCGGGAGGCGGACGCATCCACCAAGTTTGCTCACTGGCTTAGGTGCTTTGAAAGATTCCTGATCGCCTCCGCTGCAACGGTCAAATCGGATGAGGACAAACTGGATGTCCTGACCTCCAAAGTGAACCACCGAGCGTACTCGGTCATCCAGGATGAGACCTCGTACACGGCTGCTCTCAAGCTCCTCAAGGACCAGTACACGCGCCCAGTGAACGAGGTGTACGCCAGGCACCTCCTGGGGAGTCGTAAACAACAACCTGGGGAATCGACCGAGGAATACCTTCAGGCACTGTCTGTGCTTAGCCGGGCCTGTGGTTGTAAGGATGTAAAGGCCGCCGTGTACACAGAGGAACTTATCCGGGACGCTTTTGTAGCGGGCCACAGGTCCAATTACACCTGACAGCGACTGTTGGAGCAGAGTGACCTCGACCTCAACAAGGCCTCTGAACTCGCACTATCATTGGACGCAGCCTACCGGGGCATGGATGCCTACTCCTCTGCACCGTGGACGCCACGGGGAACGACAGCCTGGGACACAGTAGGACCGTCTCATAGTGCCGTGCCACCCCAGCCACATCCCAGCAACGGCCCAACTACCGCAGCAGTGTCCCAAGGCCAGAAATGCTGCTTCTGTGGCCAGGCCAAACACCCCAGAGCGCGCTGCCCGGCGAAAAATGCGACCTGCTCGGGCTGTGGGAAGAAGGGACACTACGCCAGCATCTGCAGGGCCAAAGCCACCCTGAACCCCAGCAGCGCCACATGTGGGCCGTGCGGGCCGCCATCTTGGGCCTCCCCAGCCATGTGCGAACCACCGGAACAGCAGCCATTTTGGACGCCTCCAGCCACATGGGGATCATGGACGCCGCCATCTTGGACGCCAGCCGGGACGCAGCAGGCCCCCAACACCACCTCATCTGATACCCGCAGCGACACACCGACCCCTACGCTGGCCTCCGTTACGCTGGACCAAGCGAGACCGCACCAACTGGCCCGGTCCACAATGGACATTAAGGTAAATGGTCACGAAACAACCTGCCTTTTTGACTCTGGGAGCACGGAGAGCTTCATCCACCCTGACACAGTGCGGCGTTGCTCTCTCCCAGTCCTGCCTGCGCACCAGCGGATTTCTATGGCCTCCGAGTCCCAGTCGGCGGACATTGGCGGCTACTGCGTGGTGACACTCTTAGTAGACGGGACTGTGTACGATAATTTTAAACTTCTGGTCCTGCCCCACCTCTGCGCTGCCGTTCTACTGGGGTTAGATTTTCAGTGCCACCTTAAAAGTGTTACGATGGCGTACGGTGGACCCCTCCCCCCACTCACAGTCCGCAGCCAGCAGCTTCCAAATTGCCCGCCGCGCACCAGGTGCAACCTCTCCACACTCAGAGTCACCCCCCCCCCCCACTGTTTGCTAACCTCACCCCCGACTGTAAGCCCATCGCCACAAAGAGCAGGCGATACAGTGCCGGGGACAGGGTTTTCATTAAAACCAAAGTGGAGCGGCTCCTGAAGGAGGGGATTATTGAGGGCAGCACCAGCCCATGGCGAGCCCAGGTTGTGGTCGTTAAGACCGGCGAGAAGCAGTGCCTGGTCATCGACTACAGCCAGACAATAAATCGCTACACCCTGCTGGACGCTTACCCACTCCCCCGCATAGCTGATATGGTCAACTAGATCGCGCAGTACCGCGTCTTCTCGACCATTGACCTGAAATCAGCGTACCACCAGCTCCCTATCCGCCATGAGGACCGCCAGTATACTGCCTTTGAGGCAAACGGCCGCCTCTATCACTTCCTTAGGGTTCCCTTTGGCGTCACCAACGGGGTCTCCGTCTTCCAAAGGGAGATGGACCGGATGGTCGATCAAAATGCGTTGCAGGCCACTTTCCCATATCTGGACAATGTGACCATCTGCGGCCATGACTTGCAGGACCATGACGCAAACCCCCAAAAATTCCTCTGCACCGCCCAACTCCTGAACCTGATGTATAACAAGGAGAAGTACATATTCCGCACAACCCGCCTCGCCATCCTTGGCTGTCTTGTGGAACACGGAGTCATCGGTCCCGACCCCGACCGGATTTGTCCCCTTATGGAACTCCCACTGCCCCACTGCCTCAAGGCCCTGAAGAGGTGCCTAGGGTTTTTCTCCTATTACGCCCAGTGGGTCCCCTACTATGCGGACAAGGCCCGTCCGCTGATCAAGTCCACCTCTTTTCCCTTGACGGCAGAGGCCCGCTTAGCCTTCCACCGTATCAAGGAAGACATTGCCAAAGCCACCATGCACGCAGTGGACGAATCCATCCCCTTCCAGGTGGAAAGCGACGTGTCCGACTTTGCCCTGGCCGCTACCCTTAATCAGGCGGGGAGACCCGTGGCCTTCTTTTCACGAACCCTCCAGGGCCCGGAGACCAGACACTCCGCTGTTGAGAAGGAGGCCCAGGCTATTGTGGAGGCTGTGCGTCATTGGAGGCACTACCTGGCTGGAAAATGATTTACCCTGCTCACTGACCAGCGTTCAGTTGCTTTTATGTTTAACAACAAGCAGAGGGGCAAAATCAAAAACGACAAGATCTTGAGGTGGAGAATCGAACTTTCCACCTACAATTACGAGATCTTGTACCGGCCCGGGAAGCTCAATGAACCCCCGGATGCTCTATCGCGTGGCACCTGCACCAGCGCGCAGATCGATAGACTGCGGGCCCTTCACAATGACCTCTGCCACCCGGGGGTCACCAGGTTCTTCCACTTCATCAAGGCCCGCAACCTGCCTTACTCCAATGAGGAGGTCAGGACCATGACCAGGAACTGCCAAGTCTGCGCTGAGTGCAAACCGCACTTTTATAGACCAGACAGGGCTCACCTGATAAAAGCCACTCGCCCCTTCGAGCGCCTGAGCGTTGATTTTAAAGGGCCTCTCCCCTCCTCCGACCGCAATGTGTACTTCCTCAACATTATTGATGAGTACTCCCGTTTCCCGTTCGCCATCCCCTGCCCGGACATGACCAGTGCCACGGTCATTAAATGTCTGAACGACCTCTTCACCCTGTGCGGTTTCCCCAGCTATATCCATAGCGACCGGGGCTCATCGTTTATGAGCGACGAACTCCGCCAGTACCTGCTCGCTAGGGGTATTGCCACAAGCAGGACCACCAGTTACAACCCCCGGGGGAACGGACAGGTGGAAAGAGAGAATGCGACAGTTTGGAAGGCCGCCCTGCTAGCCTTAAAGTCTAGGGGCCTTCCGACCTCCCGCTGGCAGGATGTGCTCCCCGATGCGCTCCACTCTATTCGGTCACTGCTCTGCACTGCCACTAACGCCACCCCTCATGAGAAAATGTTTGTCTTCCCAAGGACGTCCACATCGGCGACATCGCTACCGCCATGGCTGACGTCCCCAGGGCCGGTCCTACTGAGAAGACACGTGAGGACCCATAAAACGGACCCCCTGGTCGAGAGGGTCGACCTCCTCCACGCCAACCCCCAGTATGCTTACATTGCGTACCCGGACGGGCGGGAGGACACAGTCTCCATACGAGACCTCGCACCCTCGGGGGCCCCAGTAACCCACTACCCACTACCACCCCCCCCCCACGACCCAATATCCAACCCCAGCAGACGGCACACCTGGGCCCCGCGACCCGCTCGACACCCACGAGGACTACACACCAGTGCCCCAGCCTACGCGGGACTTGACGCCGGAAGCTTCACTACCCCTGCCGTCGCCACGTCGATCACAGTGGCAGACAAGACCTCCGGAGAGACTCCAATACACAAACTTTTAATACACTTCACCCCGCCGGACTCATTTTTAAACAAGGGGTGAATGTGGTAAACCACTGTTATACCTGCCTGTGTGGGTGTTTGTATTCCACTGTGTACATGTCTGTACATTCCTCGGCTGACTCCTCCCACGAGTCCAGGTATAAAGGTGACTGCTCCACAGTCCCTCTGTATTCTGGACTGGTCGACCACTCGAGGCACACCTTCATTCTCTTGTTAATAAAAGCCTGTTAGTTACTCGCTTAACCTCAGTCTTTTGAGTAATTGATAGCGCATCACAAGGGCCTTTCAAAATAGGATTATATAGGCTACTTAGTGCTTGTTAATGGCCTTAATGACCTATCCCGTCTGTTGGAGGCGGGACGGAGTCGGGACCATTAGACACGACTGAGTTAAAGTTGCTCAGAGCCGGGAACCAGGTTGGGGGGGTCCTGCCCACCAGTTTTCACGATTTTATCCCCCCACACGCCTCCACGGCCCATTTAAAATCCAGCCCATTATATCCAGGAATATTTAAAACCCAATCCTACCCTTTTTTGAGCCAGGTCTCAGTTATCGCCACGACAGCATATTCTCATGTGTTTTTTGGTGCCTGCAGCTCACCAGCCTTATTTACCACGCTTCGTGCATTTACACACATGCACTGTAAACTGTCTTAGATCTTTTTGTATTCTGACGTGCGAGTCAGAGTAGAAATGGAAGGATATTTCAAATGAATACGTGGCTGGAGGAATGGTGCAAGGAGGAGGGATTCAAATTCCTGGGACATTGGAACCGTTTCTGGGGGAGGTGGGACCAGTACAAAATGGACGGTTTGCACCTGGGCAGGACCGGGACCAATGTCCTAGGGGGAGTGTTTGCTAGTGCTGTTGGGGGAGGGTTTAAACTAAAATGGCAGGAGGTTGGGAACCTGAGCGGGGAGACAGAGGAAAGGGAAACAAGGATAAAAGCAAAAGACAGGAAGGAGAAAAACAAAAGTGGCAGACAGAGAAATCAAGGGTTTAAATCAAACATGGCCGCAGTAAATAATAATTCTAAAAGATCTAAGAGCATTAAAAAAACAAGCCTGAAGGCTTTGTGTCTTAATGCGAGGAGCATTCGGAATAAGGTGGATGAATTAGCTGCGCAAATAGAGGTAAACGAATATGATATGATTGGGATTACAGAAACATAGCTCCAGGGTGGCCAAGGCTGGGATCTCAACATCCAGGGGTATTCAATATTCAGGAAAGATAGGCAAAAAGGAAAAGGAGATGGGGTAGTATTGCTGGTTAAAGAGGGGATTAACACAATTGTAAGGAAGGATATTAGCTCTGATGATGTGGAATCTGTATGGGTAGAACTGAGAATTACCAAGGGGCAGAAAACGTTAGTGGGAGTGGTATACAGACCCCCAAACAGTAATGCGGAGCTCGGGGGGATGGCATTAAAAGGGAAATTAGAGAAGCGTGCAATAAGGGCACGGCAGTTATCATGGGTGACTTTAATCTACATATAGATTGGGCTAACCAAATTAGTAACAATACTGTGGAGGAGGAATTCCTGGAGTGTATACGGGATGGTTTCCTGGACCAATATGTCAAGGAACCAACTAGAAATCAGGCCATCTTAGACTGGGTATTATATAATGAGAAAGGATTCATTAGCAATCTTGTTGTGCGAGGCCCCTTGGGGAGGAGCGATCATATATGATAGAATTCTTCATTAAGATGGAGAGTGAAGTAGTTGACTCAGAGACTACGGTCCTGAATTTAAATAAAGGAAACTACGATGGTATGAGGCGTGAGTTCGGTAGGATTGATTGGGGAATGTCACTCAAAGGGTTGATGGTGGATAGGCAATGGCAAACATTCAAAGATCGCATGGATGAACTACAGAATTTGTTCATCCCAGTTTGGCATAAAAATAAAACAAAAAAGTTGACTCAACCGTGGCTAACAAGGGAAATTAGGGATAGCATAAGATCCAAGGAGAGGACATATAATTTGGCCAGAAAAAGCAGTAAACCTGAGGATTGGGAGCAGTTTAGGATTCAACAAAAGAGGACAAAGGGATTAATTAAGAGGGGGGAAATAGAATATGAGAGTAAGCTTTCAGCGAACATAAAAACTGATTGTAAAAGCTTTTATAGATATGTGAAGAGAAAAAGATTGGTGAAGTCAAGTGTAGGTCCCTTGCAGTCAGAATCAGGGGAATTTATAATGGGGAACAAAGAAATGGCAGACCAATTAAATACATACTTTGGTTCTGTCTTCACAAAGGAGGACACAAATAACCTCCCAGAGATGTCGGGGAACATAGGGTCTAATGAAAGGGAGGAACTGATCGAAATCAGTATTTGTAGGGAAATTGTGTTAGAGAAATTGATGGGATTGAAGGCCGATAAATCCCCAGGGCCTGATAATCTGCATCCTAGGGTACTTAAGGAAGTGGCCCTAGAAATAGTAGATGCATTGTTGGTCATCTTCCAAAATTCGATAGACTCTGGAACAGTACCCATGGATTGGCAGGTAGCTAATGTTACCCCACTGTTCAAAAAAGGTGGTGGAGAGAAAACAGGGAATTACAGACCGGTAAGCCTGACATCGGTAGTGGGGGAAATGCTAGAGTCCATTATAAAAGATGTAATAGCAGAGCACTTGGAAAACAGTGACCGGATTGGACAAAGTCAACATGGATTTACAAAAGATAAATCGTGCTTGATTAATCTACTGGAATTTTTTGAGCATGTAACTGGTAAAATAGATAAGGGAGAACCAGTGGATGTGGTGCATGTGGACTTTCAAAAGGCTTTCGATAAGGTCCCGCATAAGAGATTAGCATGTAAAGTTAAGGCACATTGGATTGGGGGCAAGGTATTGACTTGGATAGAGAACTGGTTGGCAGACAGAAAGCAAAGAGTTGGAATAAACGGCTCTTTTTCCGAGTGGCAGGCAGTGACTAGTGGGGTACCGCAGGGATCAGTCCTTGGACCTCAGCTATTCACAATATATATTAATGATCTGGACGAGGGAACTAGATGTAATATCTCCAAGTTTGCAGATGACAAAGCTGGGTGGGCGTGTGTGCTGTGAGGAGGATGCCGAGAAACTCCAGTATGATTTGGACAGGTTGGGTGATTGAGCAGAAGCATGGCAGATGCAATATAACCTGGATAAATGCGAGGTTATCCACTTTGGTGTCAAAAACAGGAAGGCAGATTATTATCTGAATGGCAATAGATTGGGAGAAGGGGAATTGCAATGAGACCTGGGTGTCCTTGTGCACCAGTCACTGAAGGTAAGCATGCAGGTGCAGCAGGTGGTTAAGAAGGCAAATGGTATGTTGGCCTTCGTAGCGAGAGGGTTTGAGTACAGGAACAAGGATGTCTTGCTGCAGTTGTGCAGGGCTTTGGTGAGACCACATCTTGAGTATTGTGTGCAGTTTTGGTCGCCTTATGTGAGGAAGGATGTTCTTGCCATGGAAGGAGTGCAGCGAAGATTCACCAGGCTGATACCTGGGATGGCAGGAATGACGTATAAGGAGAGATTGGGTCGGTTGGGCTTGTCGCTGGAGTTTAGAAGAATGAGAGGGGATCACATTGAAACGTATAAAATTCTAACAGGACTAGACAGACTAGATGCAGGAAGGATGTTCCCGATGGTCGAGGAGTCCAGAACCAGGGGTCACAGTCTAAGGATAAGGGGTAAGCCATTTAGGACAGAGATGAGGAGGAATTTCTTCACCCAGAGAATGGTGAACCTGTGGAATTCTCTACCACAGAAGGCAGTAGAGGCCAATTCATTAAATATATTCAAGAAGGAGTTGGATATATTTCTTAAGGCTAAAGGGTTCAAGGGATATGGGGAGAAAGCAGGGACAGCGTACTGAATTTGGATGATCAGCCATGATTGCATTGAATGGCGGAGCAGGCTCGAGGGGACGAATGGCCTACTCCTGCTCCTATCTTCTATGTTTCTATGTTTCTCTTAATCTGACCCCACGTAATACCTTACTATTTCTTACTCTAGTGCTATCTGTCTCTCCCCATCCTTTGTGCACTTTGTTTCTTCTTTCTAGTGCTACATCCTGGTGTCCAACCCCCTGCCAAATTAGTTTAAACCCTCCCCAACAGCACTAGAGCCCTACCCCCTGTGAGGACATTGGTTCTGGCTCTATTGAGGTGCAACAGGTCCCACCTCCCCCAGAACCGGTCCCAATGTCCCAGGAATCTGAAGCCCTACCTCCCGCGCCATCTCTCCAGCCATGCATTCATCTGCCCTATCCTCTTATTTCTTTATACTCACTAGCTCGTGGCACCGGGAGTAATCCAGAGATTACGACCTTTTGAGGTCCTGCTTCTTTATCTCTTTCCTAGCTCCCTAAAATCTGCTGGCAGGACCTCATCCCTTTTTCTACCTATGTCGTTGGTACCAAAATAGACCACGGCCTCTGGCTGTTCACCCTCTCTCTCCCCCCCCACAGAATGTTCTGCAGTTGCTCAGTGACCTTTATGACCCTGGCACCACGTCTGTGACCGCAGAAACGCCTGTTTGCTCCCCTAACTATTGAATCCCCTACCAGTATTGCTTCCCCTATCTTCCTCCTCCCCTCCTGTACAGCTGAGCCACCCGTGGGGCCATGGACTTGGCTCTGGCTGTACTCCCCAGAGGAACCATTGCCCTCACCAGTATTCAGTACTCAATACTGGTTGGAGAGAGACATGCATTCAGGAGACTCCTGCACGATCTGCCTGGTTCACCTTGTCTGTCTGACGGTCACCCATTTCCTCTCTGCCTGCACACTCTTATGCTGCGGAGTGACTGTAGTGTATGTACCTTGAAGAAGGAACTATATTCTGCAGCCCCTGTATACTGCAGTACCAGTAGTGACCACCCCTGTATATAAGCCTGTGTAGTAACTTTGTATAGTAGTTCCAGTTTTGTCTCCATTCAGTAAACACCTGTTATAACCAACTTCTGCAGCCCGTGTCTCAATTACACACAGACATTACATTGGCGACGAACAGATCCGAACTTACCTACAGTTCTGCACCACCTCACGGGGATCCATCACTGAAGCGAAGTTATTGGAGGTCGAAGCCAGAAGGAAGAAATCCAAAAAGAAAAAAAAAACAGACAGAGGAAACGGGCATCGACCGTGGGCAACCGCCCTCTGATTCATCGAATTCGAAGATTTGCAGGAGAGGCTGTCGAGAGCTGGGCTTGGTTATCCAGTCTATGGTGTTCCAGCTAATCGGGCTGGTGGCAGGTAGTAAACTGATCCTTCCTGGGCTGCGGCGGGCTAGAGCTCAATCGGGTGGCTTTTCAACGGGGCCGAGCAGCGTTGTCGGGAAAGAGGAGAGAGAGAGAGAGGGTGGAGCACACAGGGTGCGGCCGGTGCTACGAAGCCGGGCAGCGTACAGACCCGAGAAGAGGGAGGAAAGTGTCCCATAGGGTCTGCTCTGACGACGGGAACAGTAATTAAAATAAAGGAAAAAGTTAGAAGCACAGAAAGCCGCGAGGAGCTGCAGTTTGCCACGGGGACCGCGGAGAGCGGCGTTGGCAGCAGCGCGGGGGGAAGCGCGCAAAGACCATAGGGCGTCACCATCAAGGCATAAAAACGCCAGCAACAGCGCTGGCAGCAGCAGAAAAGACAGAAAGCGCGGGAGGCGCCATCTTAATCCAGCGGGGAAGAAGGCAAAGCGCAGGAGGCGCCATTTTGTTCAATCGGGGAAGAAGGCAAAGCACGGGAGGCGCCATCTTAGATCTCCAAGATGCCGAAGACTGGCAATATCACTGCCTTCGATAATGAAGTAGAAGACTGGACCACATATGTGGAAAGAGTCGAAGTATATTGCAAGGCAAATGAAGTAGCCGATGAGAAAAAGGCATCGGTACTACTAAACTTAATGGGCGCAAGAAAGTACGGCCTATTGCGGAACCTGATCACTCCAGTCAAACCGATGGGGAAGAGTTTTAACGAAATTGTTGATATCCTACAGGAACACCTAAATCCTACACCGCTGCTGATAGCAGAAAGGTTTAAATTCCACAAGAGAAATCAGCATAAAGATGAGAGCAATGCTGATTACCTTACGGAACTACGCAAGCTATCAAAGCACTGCAGGACTGGCAGATACCCTACGGGACAAATTTGTCTGTGGACTCCTGAGTGAAGGAACCCAGAAGAGGTTACTCTCGGAGAAAGAGCTGACGCTAGATAAGGCTTTCAGCATGGCAGTATCGTACGAAGCAGCAGCAAGGGGAGCTGCGGAAAAAAAGAAAAGCCACAGGAATACAGCACCCATGAAATGACACGGGGATTTGAAAAATGTTATCACTGCGGCAGAACAACCCATGACCAGAAGGACTGCTGGTTCAAGGACAAAACATGCAGGCAATGCGGAAAGTTGGGACACATTGCACGAGTTTGCAGGTCCGGGAAGAAGACTAACGACAACAAAAAGACTACTAAGGAAAAGTACAGGGAAGTACAAAAGATGACGGACAGTAGTTCCGAAGACCAGAAGAACGATAGTGAATCCGGGAACAAGAGACTAAGCTGTCTCAAACTACACAACGTAATTGCAAAAGAGGATCACCGAACCATTTGGGTCACCCTCACGATAGCAGGGTCCCAAGTCAAAATGGAATTGGATACAGGATCAGCCCTGACCGTCATGAATCGACGAGACTACGAGTGGCTATTATCACACATACCCTTGAAAGACACATCCATTGTCTTGAAGACATATACGAGGCAGAAAGTATACCCCAGAGGGAAAATAAGGGTGCCTGCTGAATACAACGGCAAGGAAATACAGAAATTGTATCTGTAAGATGGTGGACCACCGTTATTGGGACGTGAATGGATCAGAAAGGTAAGTTTAGACTGGCACTCCATTCAGGCACTGACTGTGGCTGGTAAAAAGGATGATGATGTCACACCTGGTCAAAAATCTTAGCTAACGCCAAAGAGGTATTTCAACAAGGACTGGGAACTCTTAAAGGCGTAACCGCCTTGATAAAAATAGAAGAGAATGCAATTCCCAAGTTTTTCAAAGCAAGACCGGTACCGTATGCAATTCGCCCAGCCGTCGAGGCAGAGCTGGAGAATCTGGAGAATGCAGGCGTGTTATCTAAGGTAGACTGGAGCGAGTGGGCGACACCCATCGTTCCTGCCATGAAGAAAACGTTAAACAATAAGTCTGAGGAGCCAAGGAAGGTTCGCATCTGTGGGGGCTTCAAGGTGACTGTGAACCCAGTCCTTCACACAGTACAGTATCCTCTTCCGAGGATAGAAGATATTTTCGCCTCACTATCTGGAGGGAAACGTTTTACAAAAATTGACCTAGCGCAAGCATATTTGCAGATGGAGGTTGAAGAATCCTCTAGGAAATATCTCACGATAAACACTCACAAAGGTCTTTACCAGTATAATCGACTGGTATTCGGAGTAGCATCAGCTCCGGCTATATGGCAAAGAGCGATGGAACAAGTCCTGCAAGGGATTCCGGGGACTCAGTGTTACTTGGACGACATCCTAGTGACAGGTGAAAATGACAGTGAACACCTTGCCAACCTAGAGCAGGTGCTCACTAGACTAAGAGAACATGGGCTACGAGCCAATCGCCCCAAGTGTGAGTTTTTTCAGAAACAAATATCGTATTGTGGCCACGTGATTGATGAAGAGGGGTTACATAAGTCCCCTGACAAAATTGAAGCGGTAGTTAAGGCTCCAGCACCTGAAAATGTGTCGCAACTGAGGTCATTCCTCGGATTGGTGAATTACTACCATAAGTTTTTGCCGAATTTGTCCACAATTCTGCACCCACTGAACGCCCTGCTACAAACTGGAGTAGCATGGAAATGGAGCGATGAATGTAAGCGGGCCTTTCAGAATTGTAAAGGCCTGATCACTTCAAGAGAAGTATTGGCTCACTACAACCCATCACTACCGATAAGACTGGCGTGTGATGCGTCTCCCTACGGCGTTGGAGCGGTACTGTCACATAAATCCCTTGATGGTTCAGAGAGGCCGATAGCTTTTGCGTCACGCTCGTTAACTGCAGCCGAGCGTAACTACGCCCAGATTGACAGAGAGGCCCTCAGCCTGGTGTGGGGGAAGAAGTTCAATCACTACCTGCACGGACAGAAATTTACTCTTCTAACTGATCATCAACCTCTTGTCTCCATTTTCAACCCTAAGAAGGGCGTCCCGATAATGACAGCACAACGGCTACAGATGTGGTCCCTTTTCCTAGGGGCACACCAATATGACATCGAGTACAAAGGAACTAAACAGCATAGGAATGCTGATGGATTGTCGCGCCTACCGTTGCCGACGGTGGAAGAAGCACCTGCAGTGGATCCTGTGGAGATATTCCACTCGACCATAGTCGAATGTCTACCTATGATGAATGCAAACATAGAAAAGGAAACACGGAATGACCCAACACTCTCCAGGGTCTATGATTTAACGGTGAATGGATGGCCAGCACATGGCGAACCACTGTTGCCAGCATTCTCGCCGAGAAGAGAACAGCTGTCAGTGTGCCGAGGAACCTTGATGTGTGGATCCAGAGTAGTAATTCCACCCAAATTAAAGGATAGAGTGCTCAATGAGCTTCATGAGGGTCATCTGGGAGGGATAAAAATGAAGAACTTAGCCAGAGCATTTGTGTGGTGGCCGGGAATCGATAGAGAAATCGAAGAGATGACCAAGAGCTGTACAGGATGCCAGAAGGTCCAAAACGCCCCACCACAAGCCCCTCTACATCCATGGGAGTGTCCCTCATCTCCATGGCAAAGGGTACACATTGATTTTGCTGGTCCATTTATGGACTTGATGTTTTTAATTGCGGTGGATGCACATTCAAAGTGGCCAGAGGTAATAAAAATGTCCTCAACCACCACAGAAAAAACTATCACAGTCTTACGAACCATATTCGCCAGAAATGGGCTGCCTGAACAGATTTGCTCCGACAATGGACCACAGTTTGTGTCTGAAGAGTTCCGGAGGTTCTTAAAGAACAATGGTGTTAAGCATTACACATCCGCCCCATATCATCCAGCCACCAATGGATTGCCTGAGAGGTTCGTTCAAACATTCAAGAAGGCTATCAAGGCAATGTGTAATGAAGACATACCCCTACAACACAAGGTGGATAACTTCTTGTTTGCCTACCAGAATGCGACACATGCGGTTACCAACCAAACTCCAGCCATGATGTTCTTCAATCGAAGACTAAGATGCCGCTTGGATTTGGTTAAGCCAAACATCAGAAGAGATGTGGAGAACAGGCAGTTTCAGAATATGAATGAAAGGCCAACCAAGAGTTTCAAGATAGGTCAACCAGTTTTGGCCCGGGACTACCGCACAGAGAAATGGCAGCCAGGAACTATCTGCACACGGCAAGGACCTCTAATGTATACCGTGGACGTTGGAGAGAGCATTGTAAGATGCCATGCTGACCAGATTCTAGAGTCACCACGATCCTATACACCTGGTGATGAAACCGAAGTACCAATTGCATCTACCTCAGAATCGGTGATATTGGAAGCAGACGAACCAAACAACGACGTTGATCCCGAATCAACTTTGCCAGAAGAACCTGATACCCCAAAGAGGCGTTATCCGGACAGAATCAGGAAGCCTCCTCAAAGACTGAATTTTTTATAATTGATTAACTTCAGCTAATGTATATAGCAACTGTAATTGTAAATATGTTATTTAATTATTAATCGAATGTTATGTACTGTTTAGCTAAAAGGGGAGGAATTGTAGTGTATGTACTTTGAAGAAGGAACTATATTCTGCAGCCCCTGTATACGGCAGTACCAGTAGTGACCACCCCTGTATATAAGCCTGTGTAGTAACTTTGTGTAGTAGTTCCAGTTTTGTCTCCATTCAGTAAACACCTGTTATAACCAACTTCTGCAGTCCATGTCTCAATTACACACGGACATTACAGTGACCACCTCTTGAAACATGCTATCCATGAAGCTCTCAGCCTCACGGATGCACCACAGTGACACCAGCTGCTGCACAAACTCCGAAACCTAGAGCTCGAGCTTCTCCAGCCGATAACACGCTGCACATGTGGTTGTTGTGTCCTGAATTTCCCACATGGGACAGGATGTGCATTCCGTGGGATTGAGGTGTCCTGCCGTGCCTCTATTTGTCTGACTATTAACTAACTTACAGAAATAAACTTGACTAAGAGTCTTAAAAGTCAGGCCTACCTTTATCTCGCTTTCTTAGTTAAAGTCTTTATTCACATAATTACTTATAGTTATGTTAATTAGTTTATCTAGTTAAGTTAGAAAGAATGAAACTCTAATACTCACCCACCAATCACCTACCTGCAGTCCTGTGATGTCACTCCTTGATTTTGCTATTCTTTTGGAATTTGCCGGATTTGTATCTGCCGACTCCTTCCTCGGGTTCTGCTCTCTTTATTCTCTGCCACCTCTGATACGGCCTCCTTCCAGGTCCGCACAGTTTGAAAATTCCACAAACCAGTAAATTTTACTGAAATTAACAGTAGACTCTCTGGCTGGAATTTCCCGGGGGGTCAGCGGGCGGGATTAGTGGCAGGTAGGGTGGGAAATTTGATTATTTTTGACTAGGTCGGAACCCTGCTGTCAAGCTGCCGCAACGCGCCTTTCCCAATGGCGCATGTGAGATCTCCTCGCTGACCCGACCTGCAGTGGCAGGCGACCCAAATAAACAATTATTGGGTTGCCAACAGACCCTTAATGCTTTTAACCTTACCTTTTAGCTTTAACTGCTCGCCCATGGGGTCCACGCTACTCGGGGACCAGGTCTGTGAACCTAAGGGGGGAGTTGAATGGCCATTGCTCCAGCTGATTACTTGACAGCTTCAAATGTACGGTAAAAGCTCCCACCTGACAGATCATCACTTTCCTCAGCCATTTCTCAGTCCATTTCCAGCACAGATTCTGCAGGCTTTCCACTATCCACTCTCCTCATTGGAAGAACTCTCTCACCATTGACAGATCGCTTCTGTCATCTCTACTTCACCTGCCATCTATTCCATCAACAGTGCCCTTTATACTGTCTCACCTTTGTCCTCAGAATCCCACCACAATCAGCCCCAACACCAGCAGCACCAACAACAACACCAACCTTCTCTGCAATCACCTGATGCTGCCAGGATAGAGGGCATCAGCACCCAAGCACATTGCTTCCCGGGAGCCCAGGGATGGCCTCACCATGGCCAGATTTACTTCACTTGATGCTGTACACCCTGGCTGCAACATGATATGCCAGGTTGGCACCACCCCACACCAACACTATAAAGCATCCCTACAATGTCCAAGCCATTCCTTTCACACGTATCGCCATTGCGGGGGGTACCGTTATGTTTCACCATTCACTGCAACTCACTGAGCCACTTCCAAAGGTGCACACAAATCTGTCCAAGAATGGAAAGTGTTGAAAATAAAAGTTTCAATGTTTGACAGCACATTAACAGAAGCTTTACATGAACATTGGATAAAACACCCAAGTGCCTACCCTTGTGTGCTGGTACTTGGTATGATTGCACTAGGATGAGGGTGAGTGTGAGGGGTGGATAGTGAGATGGGGATGTGATAATGTAGATAGAGAAGGATGGGTGGAGGTGCAAGGTAAGTTGGTGTGAGTAAGGATGTGCAGGAGTGGGGTAGGGAAGGCAGAGTGATGGGGATGTGATGAGTGGCACAGCAGGATGAAGGTGAGTGTGGCTTTGTATTAATGTTTTGAGATCTAATGAGATAATTGAAAGGTTTGTGCTACTGCACCCAGGTCCACCTGACGACATCTCTGCTTGTGACCTCCTGTGCAAGGTGCAACCAGGCTGTGTTGGTCTCCTGGGGAGGTCTCTTCTGCCCATGAGAAGGGAAGAGGACCTCCCTGCGTGCTGTGACTCCCTCAATAAGCATATGAAGGGAGTCATAGGAGAATCTGGGTGCAGCCCTGCACCCCTGTGCAGTTATTGTCAGTGTTTGCAGCACTTCAATGTTGTAGAACACCGACAGCACAAATGTCAAAAGTAAGGCGTCCATGGTCCCTTTAAGAAAACCGGCTGATGACGCATCATGAATGATGTCACCAGACTCGCTTCCTCTAATTGGACCGGGAAACGCGCTGGGTAGGCTTAACAAGCCCTATCAACATAAATTAATTTTAGGCAGCAGGATGAAGCCAGCAGCAGGGTTGCGACCCGCCACAGATAATGCCTACCCTGGACTCACTGAGGTGAGCAAAATCCCGGGCTGTGTGTGTGTCTCTCTCTCTCAAACCATTTCACTAGACACACTGCACCAGACTGTAGTGTCAAACTCATGCTCCTAATTCTACTCTGTTACTTACATCAGCTGTGTAAGGTGCTCAGTGAAGACCAGCCAATTCCTAACATGAAAGGGAGACATTCTAGGGCAGGAATTGGACACCCCCCAGATGCTAAATTTAGAGTAGCTTAGACAGATGTCTGGGAAAGATGTCCAAATTCAGAAAGTTAATGATGCAGCTTTCCCAGTGGTTCAGTGGGTAATTGCACCAAGTTATACCAACCAGGAAGTCCCAAGTTTGATCTTTGGCCTGTGCTGAATTAGAACATGAGTAGGGGTGATAGATTTAGCCACACTATGGCTGCAGTTTTTTCAATGGAGGCGGGTTGGGTGCGGGTCAGGTGGTTTCAGGCTTCCAGTCCCGCCCCCAACTGCATCCGGGCCACAGACGTGATTTTACATTGATTGACCTTATTAAGCCCGCCCTGCGGGCTTGCCGGACAATTAAGAGGCAGCCGGTCAGATGACTTCATTTGATGACGCGTCATCTGCCGGTTTTCTTAAAGGGACCATGCACAATTTTTTTTGACAGCTGATTTCTCAGTGTTTGACAGCTCTTGCACCCAGGCTCTCCAATGACTCCCTCCATAGGCTGGAATAGATGTCAGCTGCAGGTGAGGTGACAGAAGCGATCTGTCACTGGTGAGAGGGGTTCTCCCAATGAGGTGGCACTGGACATGAATTTCAAAACTTGTAGCCTAAAGAAATGTGTAAATGCATTTCCCAACATTTTCTTACTCTGAGACTCACCAGTGCACCATTGGATCCTTCACACCACTTCTGCAGCTGTCATGAATCCAGAAATATTACAGCAAACTCACAACATGCCACACTTACCTGGCATGGCGTCCGGACGTTGGGAAACCCGAGGCAGAAGCGGCAAAATTCAAAAATTGCCTGTCAAGTGCTAGCAGCTACCTATTAATCGGCAGATAATTGGCTTTAATCCTCTCCTAGGTATCAAGTCCATGCGCAAATCGGAGCCCCGACACTTGGGAAAATTGTTTGGAGGCGGGTTGATGGTGGGATTGCAACCCACCGTCAATCAAAATGATATTACCCTTTGACCTGCCCTCTGAGCGCTGGCAAAGTCCAGCCCTAAGCTTGGGCTAGAAAGAGGAAAAATTGGTTAGATTAGCCACTCCTGATAACCATTTTAGTGATCCCTTCTGAAAGTGTATGTGTGAATGTTGGTATGATGAGTCTCACTCACTATAAAGAGAAACCTGACTTTATGTGCAAAATAATCTGGATATAGTGTGCCCTAGACCAACATTGAACACTAGTTCATATGTGCTCTAGAAATAGTATGGGATATCACCATATGCCTCTGATGTCCCCAAATGATGGACAAGCAACACTCTTAAACCATTTCTCAGGCCAAACACACGTTTATTAAAACGCAAAATTTCTCTGAAGCAAGATTAAAGAAAACAAATTTGGTTACGTTACAACACTTCACTTAGTTTCACTTTCAGAACAACAAATGTCTCAAAGTTTTAACAGTTCCCAAGTGATTTTTTTTTAGTTTGGAACAGGCATCTGTTAAGAAATTGTATGTAAAAGTAAAGCCTTCTCAATCCTTTGATAACCACCTGGGGTGGTACAGCGAGAAGGGAATTTGTGAAGTAGCAATGTTATATTTCTATGTAGTTTAAGGCAGCTTCTGACTACAGAATTGTCAATCAAAATATACTTCAAAGCAAGCTCCTTCAAAACCTATTTCAAGCCAGGTTTGATTCCTGATTTGTGCTAGATCGATTGGCCTCAGCTTAGCAGAACTGGGAAACTATAATTGGCCTCCGTGGCTCTGGTCTGCAGCTGAATCACCCAGGCTTTCTATTCCTGCTCACTATTCAGTCATTTCTGCTGAAAAGTGCACATGTATAGACATCAGGCTGTATTTTTTTCTTTATACACAGGATTAAAATGTTCTTTTACTAAAATGGGTATATTTGATATTTCATTAAAAATCATTTTTCCTTTTAACTTTACAATGAACAAAACATATCCCCAGTTGAGGACAGGATTGCCTTTGATGCCCTGTCAAAATTAATTGTCTCAGCTCAGATGAAAACCACCCATGGGATAGTGCCAACACGAGAGGACGGGAGAAAGCAACTAATGGGAGAAAGTTAAGAGCATATAGAATCATAGAATGGTTACAGCACGGAAGGAGGCTATTTGGCCTGTTGAGCCCATGCTGGCTCTCTGCAAGAGCACTTCAGCTAGTCCTACTGCCCTGCCCTTTCCCCATAGCCGTCCAAAATGTTTTCCTTCAGATACTTATCCAACTCCCTTTTGAAAAATAATATCGAGTCTGCCTCCACCACCCTTTCAGGCAGTGCATTCCAGATCTTAAACACTCGCTGCAGAAAAAAGTTTTTTCTTACGTTGCCTTTGGTTCTTTTGCCAATCACCTTAAATCTGTGTCCTCTGGTTCTCGATCCTTCCACCAATGGGAACAGTTTCTCTCTATCTACTCTGTCCAGGCCCCTCATGATTTTGAACACCTCTATCAAATCTCCTCTCAATCTTCTCTGCTCCAAGGAGAACAACCCCAGCTTCTCCAGTCTATCCACATAACTGAAGTCCCTCATTCCTGGAATCATTCTCGTAAATCTTTTCTGCACCTTCTCTAAGGCCTTCACATCCTTCCTAAAGTGTGGTGGCCAGAATTGGGGCCGAACCAGTGTTTTATACAGTTTCATCATAATTTCCACACTTTTGTACTCTATAACTCCATTTATGAAGCCCAAAATCCCGTAAGCCTTTTTAACTGCTTTCTCAACCTGCCCTGCCACCTTCAATGATTTGTGCATTCACACCCCCAGGTCTCTCTGTTTGTGCACCCCCTTTAGGATTGTACCATTTTTAGTTTATATATCCTCTCCCCATTCTTTCTACCAAAATGTATCACTTCACACTTTTCTGCATAAAATTTCATCTGCCACGTGTCCGCCCATTTCACCAGCCTGTCTATGTCTTCCTGAAGTCTATCACTCTCCTCCTTACTGTTCACTATACTTCCAAGTTTTGTGTCATCTGCAAATTTTGAAATTGTGCCCTGTACACCCATGTCCAAGTCATTAATATATATCGAGAAAACCAGTGGTCCTCGAACTGACCCTTCGGGAACACCACTGTGTACCTTCCTCCAGTCTGAAAAACAACCGTTCACCACTACTCTCTGATTCCTGTCACTTAGTCAATTTCGTATCCATGCTATCACTGTCCTTTTTCTTCCATGGGCTTCAACTTTGTTGGCAAGCCTATTATGTGGCACTTTTTCAAACGCCTTTTGGAAATCCATGTACATTACATCAACCACATTACCCTCATCAACCCTCTCTGTTACCTCAACCAAAAACTCGATCAAGTTGGTTAAACACGATTTACCTTTAATAATTCTGTGCTGGCTTTCTTAATTAATCCACACCTATCCAAGTTCCTGTTAATTTTGTCCCTGATTACTGTTTCTATAAGCTTCCCCACTACTGAGGTTAAACTTACTGGTCTGTAGTTGCTGGGTTTATCTTTACACCCTTTTTTGAACAATGGTGTAACATTTGCAATTCTCCAGTCCTCTGGCACCACCCCCGTATCTATGGAGAATTGGAATATTATGGCCAGTACCTCCGTGATATTCTACACAGGAAATGGGGAAAAAACAGTAATCTGTACTGTGAATGGATAGACACAAATATCAAATCAATGGATAGGAAAGCTTCAGATGTACCTGAAATTTCAAATAAACTTTTTATTTACGCATGGATCTCATGCATTGCTCATGGTGAGTTAGAGTAGGGGTTCTCAACCTTTGTGCTTCTGAGGCCCCTTTCCCTATTCTAAAAATCCTCTGTAACAAGTATTTTTCTGTATAAAAATTAGTTCTACAATTAAACATATTTTTGTTATTATACTTATGTAACTGGTTGCTGGTGCTAAGCAACAATTCTGTCAAGACGGGGAGATCTGAACTCCTTGATGTGCGATAGAAGGACTCCCACTGCTCCATTTACCAGATACATGACCAAGTTATGAGTTAGATTTCAGCCATAAAAGGGAACTCGTTTCACAGAGGGAAGATTCTGGGTAAAAGCAAACTGTGATTGAGTAACCGGGCAGGAGAATCAATTCCAAGGTGAGGGCACCTCTGCTCAACCCCCTGAGATGGGGCAATGTTTGCGCCATGTTGGAGTTGGTGGTGAATGAGCCTGGTACACGGCACTGGAATTGAACAGAGAACATCAAGGTGGCTGACACACTGCCATCGGCCCTGTGTAACCCCACCCACTGCGCTGAAGGCAGTGGCCCCATCTTATGGCTAAACTGGAAACTCTGAGACTTGCGAGGACAGCCACTGGAGGCATTACCTGGAGACTGAACCAATGAGAACCATCCCAGTGCTCTGGACTGGGAAACAGCCCCGGTACACTGGGTAAACTCCAGTGGGACACTTGAACACATTTGTGGGTGCATAACCCTTGGTTCTGTCAACACGCACCTAAACTATCGGCAGCCAGGTCAATAGAGTCTGTCAGGGATAGAGTTTGGAATCCATATTTGTTTCTTGACCCTGGTTTATTGGAACCATGGATGGGTCATTTGTCCATCCCCCAGTCTGCTCCGGCACTGCAGTGTCTGGCTCGAAGTGAGTCTGTTGCTGTCACAGTTCCGAGAAGGATCTGTGGAGTTTGAATTCTTGCTTTATTCTCCCTCAACATATTCCCTTTCTTTGTACGAAGCTGTCCTAAATATCACATTACATTTAATATTGATTCTAAAGGGCCACTGGGGTTGGAGGCTCCTGTTCCGCTTTTCTTTATATTCGGGAGATTGAACATTTGTGTGGAAGTGTTTTTCATCACCCCGTGACTGTAAATCCCGATGTTCTGTTGCAGACATTTTGCAGTAGAGGCAGAAAGTATCAGGTGTGACATCCAGAAACTAAATGGATGCACCTGGGCGACAGTTTAATCTGATTCTCCTTGTTCATCAGACCGAAGGGGAGGGGAACTATCTGTGGATAGGTTCTCTACTCCTGTGCTGTCCTGGGCAAGGAACACTCAGGGACTCTGTTAAAGTGAATAAACCAGAGACTGAAACTGTGCTCAATGTGAGATCTGTATGGCTGCAGTTCCCGGGGGGGAGCCACTGGGTAGCAGCACCATTCTGGGTCCGATCACTGATATTAAGCACCAGCTTTAGTTTGTGTAAGCGTTTTTTTTGGCGGACCTCCAGTTGAGAATCCCCGAGTTAGAGAATAGGGTAAACATTTGAGAGATGTGGTCAGAGACAGTGAAGTAAATAGATACTGGTGTTTTTCATTGGTGCCCGAGAAATCAATGCTACGGACACAAGCTAAACAAAAGTCTTTATTGTAGATATACAAAAATCTTTTAAAGAATCTGTGAAAGCAATTATTTTAGAACTTTGATGTTACCCCACAACAGCAGCATGTCTAATGCAAGGATAATAATTTTTAAAAAAACCTCCATTCACTGTTGCAACAAATGTTCCTCTTCAGTAACTTGCCCGACTTTAATTTAAGCACTATTGTCACTAGGTCTCTTTAGCACATTGGCACTAATACACTACAGGAAGAAAAGTGACACTTAAGCAACTGCACTGCTCATGTGATGCTCTCAATTTCTTATTTCAAACTGCTCCCATCATTAGTATTTCACCCGGCTGTTGCATGGAAAGATGTTGGGCTCGATTTTCCAAGCCCCGAGGAGGCGGGTTTGGAGGCGGGAGTGGTGGGGAAATTGCAGAATCGGGAGGCGGGAACCCATCCAGCCCCCAACCCACCTCCGTGCCAATGTCCCAGGAGGCGGGGACCCGACCTGTGCTTGGAGCCGCCTCCCCGAGACGGGAAGGGGATTAGTGCCAATTAACTGCCTGTTAACAGGTAGTTAACGGGCAGTTTTTTGCCTAATCCCTATTTTTAGCCCTGAAGTGTGGGCTTCCCGATGGCTCCGAACCACGTCAAGTTAGCGAGGTGGACCGTGGGCCTGCAGGGGTTGGAGGGGTTGAGATGTCTGTTGTGCAGGTGAGTGATGGGTGCATGTGTGTGAGGTAAGTGTAAAGTGTTTTAATAAGTTTTACTTACCTTTATTTTCTCCTGCAGGCTTCCTTCCTTCAGTTCTCAGGAGTCCCTCAGCTCACCGGCACAGAAAGCAGAATAGCCGCTGAACTGTCAAAAGCTGCAGCCTCTGCTTTCTGGTCTGGAGAGCTCTCTAACTGAGTCTGAGTAGAAGGACTCAAGTTAGAAGACAGATTGTCCGTGTTTGACAGCTTCACAGAGCTGTCAAACGCTGATTTTTCATCTGTCAAAAGCTCTTGACAGATGAAATGTCAATCGCTGATGTCACCAGTAACCAGATGTCCCTTAATTGGCCTGCTGAGCCCGCTGGGCACTCGAGGGAAAATAACGTGGGTTTGCGACTAGTCGATGGAGGCGGGACAACAACCCAAAAAGTGGGAGTCCCGCTGTGGTGTATGTAACCTGTTCCACCTTAAGAGAGCTACTTTAAGAGATGTACTACTTTCTCTTGGCTGCTGCATACTGTAATACCGGTGGTGACCACACCGGTATACAAGTGTTGTGTAAGGATTTGCTGGGCAGTTCAGCCCTGACCTCCAAATAGTAAAGACCTGTTAAAAGTTATTCTTGTTGTCTGTGTCAGTAATTGATCCTAAACATAACTGGGACACACAGACTCAACAGTGGCGACGAGTCCGATCTTACCCTGTGGCAGTTTTACATCCAAGGCAGTTTCGTCCTCAGAACGGGCGTCGAGAAGAGGCATCCACCCTCATCATCCTGCTGAGCACCATCGCACGGGAGGCATCGAGAACCCGGGTTAAAAAGAAAAAGAATTCTGACCACGAAGCCCTCCATCAGCGACAGGCAGTGATCATCCCTTCTACCACGGTGGTGGGTAAGCCGATCAGCGACACGAGCAGAAAGTCGGCCGCGTTGGCTGTGGAGTAGGGGAGGGAAAACGGAGGAATAAGGGCGGAGAGCTCGACCACGGCCGGTAGAAAGGGCCGGGCTGCAATCGAGGCCGAGAGGCGCAGCGACTGGGGCAGCTTAAGGCTCGAGAGCTGCGCAGAATTCAAACGCAGCCGGTGTAAAGGACCGGGCTGCAAGCGGGGCTGCGAGGCAAAGCAGCGTCGGGGAGTGTGAACCGCTGGGGAGGCGAGAACGGCAGCAGCAAGGCAATCGCCATTGCAGCCAGCGGGGGAAGAAGGCAAACGCGGGAATCCGCCATTGTAGTCGGCGGGGGAAGAAGACGAGCGCGGGAAAGACCGCCAAGCGCGGGAAGCCGCCATTTTAGTAGGCGGGGGAAGAAGACAAGCGCGGGAAGCCGCCATTTTGAGAGAAAAAAATTTAAAAAAAAAATTTGCAAGGATGCCTAAACATGGGAGCATTAATACCTTTGATAGCGATATCGAAGATTGGACCACGTATGTAGAACGCATGGAAGTGTATTGTAAAGCAAATAAGGTACCAAATGATGAGAAAGCACTAACCTTATTAAGCTCAATGGGTGCGAAAACATACGGGCTATTGAAGCACCTTCTATCACCAAATAAACCGGCGGATCAGACTTTCACGAATATTGTTACTGTCCTGAAAGATCATTTAAACCCCACGCTGCTTGATGTAAGAAAAAGGAGACTTACCATCAAGTAACTTTAAAGTAAGCTTTAAGTAACTTATAAACACACTATATACACAAGAGAGGTCTTTACCATGCCTCTGGTAGAAGCCTCTTACAATACTGAACAGACCAGTATTTATACCAGTCCAACAGGAAGTGACATAGACAGGAAGTGAGGTATGTACACAGTTCATAGTTCATAGTTCATAGTTCATAGTTCACAGGAAGTGATGACATAACTTCCCGGATGTTATCATTTTTATCACACTGCTGATGATAGCGGAACGATTTAAATTTTACAGAAGAACGCAGTTGAAAGACGAAAGCAACGCTGAATTTTTAATTGAACTGCGTAAGCTAGCAAAGTACTGTCAGTTTGGAACAGGACTAGCAGATGCGCTGAGAGATAAATTTGTGTGTGGATTGTTAAAAGAAGGAACACAAAAGCGACTGCTTGAGGAGAATGAGCTTACGCTTGATAAAGCTGTCACTATTGCAGCATCGCACGAAGCCGCAGCGAGAGGCACTGCGGAAATGCAGCTACGGTCACCGGAACTCTGCACCAATCAAATGGTCTTGAGTACAGTAAAATGTTATCGTTGTGGAAAGACAACGCACGATCAGAACCAGTGCTGGTTCAAAAATCAGGAATGCAGAAAATGTGGCAGGCTTGGTCACATAGCTAAAGTATGCCGGTCAGGAAAGAAGACCAGCAACAAAAAGTCACCGCAGGAAAAGTACAGAAAGGTACACAAGGTGACAGAGAACAGTTCGAACGAACAGAAGTCAGATTCAGACTCCAGCAGTAATGAACTGGGTAGTCGAAGAGTACACAATGTTGGTAAGGAAGCAGACCTCCAAACAATTTGGGTCACACTTCAGATAGCAGGAGTCCAAGTGAAGATGGAATTGGACACTGGATCGGCATTGACGGTCATGAATAAGAAAGATTACAAAAGGTTATTCCCACATATTCCCCTACGGGATACGGAGATTGTATTGAAAACATACACGGGGCAAAGAGTATACCCCATCGGGAAGATAGAGGTAAAGGTGGTCCACAAGGGCAAAGAAAGCCGAGGAATGGACTTATATGTGCTACCTGAGGGAGGTCCACCACTACTGGGACGGGAGTGGATTAGGAAAATAAATATGGACTGGCATTCCTTAAAAGCACTAACGGTAGATTCCGGTAAAAAAGATGTCAAACCTAAACGATTGTCCAGAATATTGGACGATGCTAAAGAGGTGTTCCAACAGGGACTGGGAACACTGAGAGGAATTACGGCGACAATCAAGGTTGAAGAACATGCAAACCCGAAATTTTTCAAAGCCAGACCGGTACCTTATGCAATACGACCTGCTGTGGAAGCTGAGCTGGAAGGGCTAGAACGTTCAGGAGTACTGTCTAAGGTAGACTGGAGTGAGTGGGCCACGCCCATTGTCCCCGTCATGAAGCGTTCATCGAGCAACAAGCCGGGGGAACCGGGGAAGGTTAGCATCTGTGGAGATTTCAAGATCACTGTTAATCCGGTGCTTCACACGGTGCAGTATCCGCTTCCGCGGATTGAGGATATCTTCACTTCGTTGTCTGGCGGGAAACACTTCACCAAGATAGACCTGGCGCAGGCGTACTTACAGATGGAAGTTGAGGAAGAGTCACGCCAGTATCTCACGATCAACACGCATAGAGGCTTGTACCGGTATAATAGACTGGTTTTTGGAGTGGCATCGGCTCCAGCAATTTGGCAGAGGGCCATGGAGCAGGTATTACAGGGAATTCCAGGTACACAATGTTACCTGGACGATATTCTGATTACAGGAGATGATGACGAGGAACACCTTGCAAACTTGGAACTGGTGCTCACCAGATTGAAAGAATATGGTCTTCGAGTTAATCGCCAGAAATGTGAATTCTTTCAGAAGCGGATCTCGTACTGTGGTCATGTCATTGACCAGGAGGGGCTTCATAAGTCTCCTGACAAGATCGAAGCTGTTGTGAAGGCTCCCGCTCCGGATAATGTATCCCAATTGAGGTCGTTTCTAGGGTTGATTAACTGTTACCATAAGTTTCTGCCAAATTTATCCACGGTGCTGCACCCGCTGAACGCTCTTTTGCAGAAGGGAGTACCATGGAAGTGGAGCGAGGACTGTAAGAGGGCCTTTCGCGAAAGCAAGGCATTGATCACCTCAGAGGAAGTGTTGGCTCACTTCAACCCAACGCTGCCTATTCGTTTGGCTTGTGATGCTTCTCCATATGGTATTGGGGCAGTACTCTCACACAAGTGGCATAGTGGTTAGCACTGTTGCCTCACAGCGCCAGGGACCCGGGTTCGAATTCGGCCTCGGGCGACTGTCTGTGTGGAGTTTGCACATTCTCCCCGTGTTTGCGTGGGTTTCCTCCGGGAGCTCCGGTTTCCTCCCACAGTCCAAAGATGTGCGGGTTAGGTTGATTGGCTATGATAAATTGACCCTTAGTGTTAGGGGGGATTAAATACGTGGGGTTATGGGGATAGGGTGGGATATGTGTCGGTGCAGGCTCGATGGGCCGAAATGGCCTCTATCTGCACTGTGGGGTTTCTGTGATTCTGTGAAGTAGCCAAATGGCCAGGAGAGGCCAGTTGCGTTCGCATCCAGATCATTGACCTCCGCTGAGCGCAACTATGCTCAGATAGATAGGGAGGCTCTCAGCCTTGTGTGGGGAGTAAAGAAGTTTAATCATTACCTGCAGGGCCAGAAGTTTACACTGCTGACAGACCACCAGCCGTTGGTATCCATTTTTAACCCTAAGAAGGGTGTTTCGGTGATGACAGCACAGAGACTCCAGAGATGGTCCCTTTTCCTAGGGGCACATCAATATCAGATAGAATTCAAAGGTACAAAGCAGCATGGTAATGCTGATGGGCTGTCGCGCCTGCCACTACCTACAGAGGAGGAGGCGCCGACGGTTGACCCTGTTAGTTATTTCACTCGACCATCATCGAATGTTTACCAGTCACCAATGCAAGTATTGAAAGAGAAACCAGGAACGACCCGACACTGTCCAGGGTCTACGAAGTGACAGTGAAGGGATGGCCAGCACATGGTGATCCACTGTTACCGGCATTCTCAGCAAGACGAGAACAGCTGTCCGTCTGTCAAGGAACATTGATGTATGGAACAAGGGTGATTATTCCTCCTAAGCTAAGAGAGAGCGTTCTAAAGGAACTGCATGAAGGTCATCTGGGGGGAGTCAAGATGAAAAGCCTTGCTAGGGCTTATGTGTGGTGGCTGGGTATCGACCAACAGATAGAGGAGCTGACGAAAAGCTGCTCAGGGTGCCAAAAAGTGCAAAATGCACCTCCAATTGCACCGCTGCATCCATGGGAATGGCCTTCAACCCCATGGCAACGTGTACATATTGACTTTGCTGGTCCTTTCATGGACTCCATGTTTTTAATTGCGGTGGACGCACATTCTAAATGGCCAGAAGTGATTAAGATGACTACCACTACCTCGGAAAAGACGATCGCGGTGTTAAGAACGATATTTGCAAGAAATGGATTGCCAGAACAAATATGTTCAGACAACGGACCGCAGTTCGTGTCAGAAGAATTCCAGAGATTCATGAAGAAGAATGGGGTGAAACATTATACCTCTGCCCCATATCATCCGGCTACAAACGGGTTGGCCGAGAGATTTGTACAAACGTTCAAAAAAGCGATAAAGGCCATGAGCGAAGATCAGATTCCACTACAACACAAGGTGGACAAATTCCTACCGGCATATCGAAACGCCACCCATGCAGTGACAAACCAAAGTCCTGCCATGATGTTCTATAACAGGAGGTTGCGGTCCAGGTTGGACTTGTTAAAACCAAATGTGCGGAGGGAAGTTGAAAACAAACAGTTCCAGCATATAAATAACAAGACCACTCGGAGTTTCGAAATAGGACAACCAGTGTTAGCCCGGGATTATAAAAACGAGAAATGGCAATCTGGAACAATTCGGGCCAGACAAGGACCCCTGATGTACACGGTAGATGTTGGTGAAAATGTAATACGGCGTCATGCTGACCAACTGGTAGAATCGAAAACAAGGGTCGAACCCATGGTTACGGCAGAGACAACCGTGGAAGAAGTTAGTGAACCTGAAGCATCTACCTCAGAAGTGAATGTACCTGATGATGATGTCCAATCCATAAGAGACCAACTAGATGAGTCACCCCAACAACGAGAATCAGAGACCCCTGAAAGGCATTATCCAACTCGAATCAGGAGGCCTCCTCAGAGACTGAATCTTTGAACTGTTTTGCATGAAGTTGTATATATGTTATTATGTTTGTTAAATGGGGATATAACTGTTAAGCTAAAAAGGGAGGATTGTGGTGTATGTAACCTGTTCCACCTTAAGAGAACTACTTTAAGAGATGTACTACTTTCTTTTGGCTGCTGTATACTGTAATACCGGTGGTGACCACACCGGTATATAAGTGTTGTGTAAGGATTTGCTGGGCAGTTCAGCCCTGACCTCCAAATAGTAAAGACCTGTTAAAAGTTATTCTTGTTGTCTGTGTCAGTAATTGATCCTAAACATAACTGGGACACACAGACTCAACACCCACCTCCAAAAGCTCCCCATTGACAAAATCCAGCCCGTTATCTTCTAACGCAACCTGTATTGGAAGGATGGATCAGGAACTGCTGCAGGGCATTTCTCACAGTTCAACTGGATCCAGTGCCGGGGATTTTCTGCTTCTGTGCGAGTCAACCCGCTATTTTCTATTACAAAAGCAAAATACTGCGGATGCTGGAAATCTGAAATAAAAACAGAAAATGCTGGAAATACTCAGCAGGTCAGGCAGCATCTGTGGAGAGAGAAACAGAGTTAACGTTTCAGGTCAATGACCCTTCGTCAGAACTGGAAAAAGCTGGAGATCGAACTATGTGTGTGAATGCACGAAGTGTGGCAAATAAGGTTGGTGAGTTGCAGGCACAAATAGCCACATGGGAAAATTATGTTGTGACGATAACGGAGACCTGGCTCAAAAAAGGGCAGGATTGGGTACTAAATATTCCTGGATATAAGGGGGTCGATTTTAACTCAGGTGCGGGGAATTGTCGGTGTGGTGTATGTAACCTGTTCCACCTTAAGAGAACTTAAGCCTGTTCCACCTTAAGAGATGTACTACTTTCTCTGGCTGCTGTATACGTAATACCGGTGGTGACCACCGGTATATAAGCACTGTGTAGTAATATTGTATTTAGTAGTAGTCCTGACTGACCTCCAACCAGTAAAGACCTGTTGAACTTTAATCTTGTAGTCTGTGTTAGTAATTACAACTAGAACACACAGACTTAACAGTGGCGACGAGTCCGATTCTTACCCTGCGGCAGTTTATATCCACGGCGGCTTCGTCCACAGAACGGACGTCGAAGAGAGGCTTCCACCCTCATCACCCTGCTGGAAGACATGTCGCGCGGCAGACATCGAGAAACCAGAGAGCAGAAAACATCCTGAACTCGAAGCCTCCATCAGCGGCTGTCAGCTATCTTCTTTCTACCTCGGTGGTGGGTAAGCCGGGCAGCGACGCGACCAGATAGTCGGCCGCGTTGGCTGTACAGACGGGGAGGGAAGACGGAGGAATAAGGGCGGTGAGATCGATCGCGACCGGAGATAAGGGCCGGGCCGCATTCGGGCCGAAAGGCGCAGCGCGGGGACATCGATCGCGGCTGGTGATAAGGGCCGGGCCGCATTTGGGCTAAAAAGGCGCAGCGTCTGGGGCAACTGAAGGCGCGAGAGCCGCGGTGAAGCGGAGACAGCGTCGGGGGACGGGTGAAGACCGCCAAGCGCGGGAAAACCGCCATTTTGTAGGCGGAGGACGAAGACAAGAGCGGGAAGCTGCCATCTTGGATAAAAATTAAAATAAATTAAATTGCAACGATGCCTAAACATGGGAACATTAATACCTTTGATAGCGACATCGAAGATTGGGCCATGTATGTAGAACGCATACAAAATTATTGTAAAGCAAATAAAATCCCAGATGAAGAGAAAGCACTAACATTATTAAACTTAATGGGTGCGAAGACATACGGGCAATTGAAACACCTTTTATCACCAGATGAACCGGCGGATAAGACGTTCGAGGAGATTGTTACTGTCCTGAAAAATCATCTAAACCCCACGCCGCTGATGCTAGCGGAACGATTTAAATTTTACAGCAGAAGGCAGCTGAAGGATGAAAGCAATGCTGAATATTTAATGGAATTGCGTAAGCTAGCAAAGTACTGTCAGTTTGGAACGAGACTGACAGAGGCGCTACGAGATAAATTTGTGTGTGGTTTATTAAAAGATACACAAAAGCGACTGCTCGAGGAGAATGAGCTGACGCTTGAGAAAGCGGTCACTATGGCAGCAGCACACGAAGCCGCAGCGAGAGGCATGGCAGTAATGCAGCTACGGTCACCGGAACTCAGTACAAATAAATTGGGTTTGAGTACTGTAAAATGTTATCGTTGTGGAAAGACAACGCATGATCAGAACCAGTGTTGGTTTAAAAACCAAGAATGCAGAACGTGTGGCAGGCTTGGCCACATAGCTAAAGTATGCCGGTCAGGAAAGAAGACCAGCAACAAAAAGTCACCGCAAGGAAAATACATAAAGGTACACAAGGTGACAAAGAACAGTTCGACCGAACAGAAGTCAGATTCAGACGCTAGCAGTAATGAACTGGGTAGCTTAAGAGTACACAACGTTGGTAAGGATGCAGATCTCCAGACAATTTGGGTCACCCTTCAGATAGCAGGAGTCCAAGTAAAGATGGAATTGGACACTGGATCGGCATTGACGGTCATGAATAAGAAAGATTACAAAAGGTTATTCCAACATATTCCCCTACGGGATACGGAGATTATATTGAAAACATACACGGGGCAAAGAGTGTACCCCATCGGAAAGATAGAGGTAAAAGTGGTCCACAAGGGCGAAGAAAGCCAAGTAATGGACTTATATGTGCTACCTGAAGGAGGTCCACCACTACTGGGATGGGAGTGGATTAGGAAAATGAATATGGACTGGCACTCCTTGAAGGCACTAACGGTAGATTCCGGGGAAACAGATGTCAAACCTAAACGATTGTCCAAAATATTGGATGATGCTAAAGAGGTGTTCCAGCAGGGACTGGGAACACTGAGAGGAATTACGGCAAACATCAAGATTGATGAACATGCACACCCAAAATTTTTTAAAGCCAGACTGGTACCCTATGCAATATGACCTATTGTAGAAGCGGAACTGGAAGCGCTAGAACGTTCAGGTGTACTGCCTAAGGTAGATTGGAGTGAGTGGGCTACGCCCATTGTTCCCGTTATGAAACGTCCTTCGAGCAACAAGCCAGGAGAACCAGGGAAGGTTCGCATCTGTGGAGATTTCAAAATCACCGTTAATCCGGTGCTTCACACGGTGCAGTATCCGCTTCCGCGGATTGAGGATATTTTTGCTTCGTTGTCTGGCGGGAAACACTTCACCAAGATAGACCTGGTGCAGGCGTACTTGCAGATGGAGGTTGAAGAAGAGTCACGCCAATACCTCACGATCAACACGCATCGAGGTTTGTACCGGTACAATAGGCTGGTTTTTGGAGTGGCATCGGCTCCAGCAATTTGGCAGAGGGCCATGGAGCAGGTATTACAGGGAATTCCAGGCACACAATGTTACCTGGATGATATTCTGATTACAGGTGATGGTGATGAAGAACACCTCGCAAACTTGGAACTGGTGCTCAACAGACTGAAAGAGTATGGACTTAGAGTTAATCGGCAGAAATGTGAGTTCTTCCAGAAGCGGATCTCGTACTGTGGTCATGTCATTGACCGGGAGGGGCTTCATAAGTCTCCTGACAAGATAGAGGCAGTTGTAAAGGCTCCCGCTCCGGATAATGTCTCTCATTTGAGGTCGTTTCTAGGATTGATTAACTATTACCATAAATTTCTACCAAATCTATCCACGGTACTGCACCCGCTAAACGCTCTTTTACAGAAGGGGGTACCATGGGAATGGAGCGAAAACTGTAAGAAGGCATTTCGCAAAAGCAAAGAATTGATCACCTCAGAGGAAGTGTTGGCTCACTTCAACCCGACACTGCCTATTCGGTTGGCTTGTGATGCTTCTCCATATGGTATTGGGGCAGTACTCTCACACAAGTTGCCAAATGGCACGGAAAGGCCAGTCGCGTCTGCATCCAGATCATTGACCTCTGCTGAGCGCAACTATGCGCAGATCGATAGGGAGGCTCTCAGCCTTGTATGGGGAGTGAAGAAGTTTAAACATTACCTGCAGGGCCAAAAATTCACACTTCTGACAGACCATCAGCTGTTGGTATCCATTTTTAACCCTAAGAAGGGTGTTTCAGTGATGACAGCACAGCGTCTCCAGAGATGGTCCTTTTCCTAGGGGCACATCAATATCAAATAGAATTCAAAGGTACGAAGCAGCATGGCAATGCTGATGGGCTGTTGCGCCTGCCACTACCTGAAGAAGAAGAAACGACGAAAGTTGACCCTGTTGAGTTATTTCATTCGACCATCATCGAGTGTTTACCAGTCACCAATGCAAGTATTGAAAGAGAAACCAGGAATGACCCGACACTGTCCAGAGTCTACGAGGTGACAGTGAAAGGATGGCCAACACGTGGTGATCCTCTGTTACCGGCATTCTTGGCAAGGCGAGACCAGCTGTCCATCTGCCATGGTACTTTGATGTACGGGACAAGAGTGATTATTCCTCCCAAGTTAAGGGAAAGAGTTCTAAAAGAACTGCATGAAGGTCATCTGGGGGGAGTTAAGATGAAAAGTCTTGCTAGGGCTTATGTATGGTGGCCGGGTATTGACCAACAGATAGAGGAGTTGACGAAAAGCTGCGCTGGGTGCCAAAAAGTGCAAAATGCACCTCCGATTGCACCACTACACCCATGGGAATGGCCTTCAGCCCCATGGCAACGCGTACATATTGACTTTGCTGGTCCATTCATGGACTCCATGTTCCTAATTGCGGTGGACGCACATTCCAAATGGCCAGAAGTGATCAAGATGAATACCACTACTTCAGAAAAGACAATTGCGGTGTTAAGAACAATATTCGCAAGGAACGGATTGCCAGAACAGATCTGTTCGGACAACGGACCACAGTTCGTGTCGGAAGAATTCCAAAAATTCTTAAAGAAGAATGGGGTGAAACATTATACCTCTACCCCATATCATCCGGCGACAAATGGGTTGGCCGAGAGATTTGTCCAAACATTCAAAAAGGCAATAAAGGCCATGAACGATGATCAGATTCCGCTGCAGCACAAGGTGGACAATTTCCTAATGGCATATCGAAACGCCGCTCATGCAGTGACTAACCAAAGTCCTGCCATGATGTTTTATAACAGGAGGTTGCGGTCCAGGTTGGACTTGTTAAAACCAAATGTGCGGAGGGAAGTGGAAAACAAACAGTTCCGGCATATTAATAACAAGACCACTCGAAGTTTCGACGTAGGACAACCAGTGTTGGCAAGGGGCTATGGAAACGAAAAATGGCAGTCCGGAACAATTCGGGCCAGACAAGGACCTCTGATGTACACAGTAGATATTGGTAACAATGTGATAAGGCGTCATGCGGATCAACTGGTAGAATTGAGAGCAAGGGTCGAACCCATGGTTGCGACAGAGACAACTGTGGAAGATGTTAATGAACCTGAAGCATCTACCTCGGCAGGGAATGTACCTGATGATGATAACACCCAATGCATGGGAGACCAACTAGAGGAGTCACCTCAGCAACAGGAATCAGAGACCACTGAAAGGCGTTATCCAAACCGAATCAGAAGGCCTCCTGAGAGACTGAACCTTTGAACTGTTTATACCTGAAGTTATATATGTTATTATGTTATGTTAAATGGGGATATGACTGTTAAGCTAAAAAGGGAGGATTGTGGTGTATGTAACCTGTTCCACCTTAAGAGAACTTAAGCCTGTTCCACCTTAAGAGATGTACTACTTTCTCTGGCTGCTGTATACGTAATACCGGTGGTGACCACCGGTATATAAGCACTGTGTAGTAATATTGTATTTAGTAGTAGTCCTGACCTCCAACCAGTAAAGACCTGTTGAACTTTAATCTTGTAGTCTGTGTTAGTAATTACAACTAGAACACACAGACTTAACAGTCGGGTTCCCCGAATTTGGTGTTTCCCACACGAATCTAAATGGTTATGTGAGATTGATGCAATTTTAACTCAATTGGCCAATTGATTTCCAACGTGTGGGAACCCTTGGCAAATGAGTATTTACAGTCAGAAAGTCGCATAATATTATGTCATTATTGCTGCTGCATTTAGGGTCTGCAACAAGCCTTGCTTCTTCTGCAGGCTGCCAACCTTTTGGCATTTGATGATACACTGAGCTGGAAGTAGAGTGGCAAGAGAAAGACCGAGGTCTGCACCCCGTTTTGGCGACGTTGCCCTGCAGGCTTTAGTGGAGGGAGCAAGAGCTCACAAGGAGGTGCTCTTCCCTTCATCAGGGAGGAAGATGCCTCCCCAGCAGACAAAGGCTGCGTGGCTGCAAGTGGCAGAGGAGGTCAACTCCTTATAGGCTACCCGCAGAACCTGGATACAGTGCAGGAAGAGATTTCATGACCTTCAGCACACTGGAAAAGTGAGTATGAAGTTCCCATCACTCTCAATCTGATCTCCATTGCCTCTCCTCACCAGCACTCAGCTTTAGCAATCTCTTCCTCCACATCCCACTTGACACTGACATTCATGCACCCTTACCCATTCCCTCTCTCTGTATGCTCACATTCACCTAACTATTCGACTATGCAGCCCTCACACTCCCCATCACTCTGATGCTATGAAAACAACTGACAACACACAGGGAGGGCCCTTGGTCTTGCCACCTCACTCCATCTTTGTCTCCTTCTAAGCATCTATGCTATGGATTCTCTACACTCACTCCTTAATTCTCACTCAAACTCCACTTATCTCCCTCATTGCAGGAAAAGAGAGCTCACAATAAAAGAGAATGAGCGAGGACAGGATGAGGGCTACCATCAGTAGCCCACCTCACCCCCTGGGAGGAGGCGGTCCTGGAGATCATAGGACTGGAGGATGAGGCGCAAGTGGGGGACGGACAGACGGGTGCATCACAGCAAGCTGGTGACAGAATAGTTTTCCATCTCATTGACATTGCATGAGTCACTGATAATGATTCTGAAGCTATAACAGATGGACCTATGATCATCTGCAATGTGCATGTAACCTTGACCTCACATCTCTAACTCTTTACTTCACTCCCCCACAGGACCATCGAGAGCCCCCGTCCCCACTGTCCAGGTGGAAGAGCCTGAGCTTCCAGACTCCTCAGAGGAATCTGCAACCTCTGAGGGCGCAGCGTCAGCAGAATTCAGCGCACCCAGCACCAGCGCAGACACTCACACCTCGGTGGGACCTTCGTGAGATAGAGTAGTGTTGTCACCTGGTGTATCACAGCTCACAAGTGAGCATCAGCAGATTGTGGAGACAGGGACAGCAGTGGAGAGTGCTAGTCGGAGGGCGCAGGACTCTGCCAGCTCGGCTCAGCTGCATGTCGACCCTCTGCCTCTGGGTCCATCCATAAGATCAGCGGGGCTGGAACTCCAGGAACAGATGCAGGAGTCTCTGGCAGGTTTTGTCTCCAGGGTCGATGTGAGTGTGGAGCGAATGGAGGAGTTCATAGCGAACATGAGCAGAGCCTTTGTGGAGTCATTGGCGCATGAACGCATCACCATGGAAAGGATGGCAACCGCCATGGAGGAGATAAGTCGCCAGGGTATGGAAAACATGGTGAGTGTTCATAATAGAATGACATCTCTTGAGGAGCGATGGGCATCTATTGAACAGAGAAACCAGACCTTCATGGAAGTCCTTCTGAGTAGGACTGCCATTGCAGATACAGGTCCCCATGGCCCCCTGATGTGCAGCAAGGTGCTCTCAAGCCACTTCCAAGCGCTGGCCCCTTCTGGCCTGTGCAGCTTCAGGTGGGTGAGCAGCAGCCTGGCACTCCTGTTGCTGCTGCTGTTGTTCCTGGTTCTGCTGGTGCCGCGGCTGGTGTTCGAGCTCATCTAATGCCCAGAAGGGAAGGAAATAAATGGCTCCCATGCTTCTGCTATATGCCTCCGTTGAGGAAGCGCTGAGTGAAGGTGGCGAGCGGGGTTTCCCAGGAGGTCACACTGGAGATGTGTCTGAGGCTCCAACCTTCCACAGGTGTGGTTAAGCCTGGTAAAAGTTGCCCCAGGCCTGAAACAACAAAGCCCTGCCACCTGCAAATGATGACTGATCAAATCTCCTCTTTAATGGTTGACCTGCAGCTGATAGTCAGCAAGCCAATAGTGCTCACGCCAGGTTTCACAGGCGTGATCCCCACCGGCGTCTTTTACGTGGGAAAAGGGTTATAGAGGCTTGTATCGATATAATAGACTGGTTTTTGGAGTGGCTTCGGCTCCAGCAATTTGGCAGAGGGCCATGGAGCAGGTATTACAGGGAATTCCAAGCACTCAATGTTACTTGGATGATATCCTGATTACAGGAGATGACGATGAGGAACACCTTGCAAATTTGAAACTGGTGCTCACCAGATTGAAGGAATATGGACTTCGAGTTAATCGCCAGAAATGTGAGTTCTTTCAGAAACGGATCTCGTACTGTGGTCATGTCATTGACCAGGAGGGGCTGCACAAGTCACCTGACAAGATCGAAGCTGTTGTGAAGGCTCCCGCTCCGGAAAATGTATCCCAGTTGAGGTCGTTCCTAGGGTTGATTAACTATTACCATAAGTTTCTGCCAAATCTATCCACGGTGCTGCACCCACTGAACGCTCTTTTGCAGAAAGAAGTACCATGGAAGTGGAGCGAGGACTGTAAGAAGGCCTTTCGCAAAAGCAAGGCATTGATCACCTCAGAGGAAGTGTTGGCTCACTTCAACCCAACGCTACCTATTCATTTAGCTTGTGATGCTTCTCCTTATGGTATTGGAGCAGTACTCTCACACAAGTTGCCAAATGGCTTGGAAAGGCCAGTCGCATTTGCATCCAGATCATTGACCTCCGCTGCGCGCAACTATGCTCAGATAGATAGGGAGGCTCTCAGCCTTGTGTGGGGAGTAAAGAAGTTTAATCATTACCTGCAGGGCCAGAAGTTTACACTGCTGACAGACCACCAGCCGTTGGTATCCATTTTTAACCCTAAGAAGGGTGTTTCGGTGATGACAGCACAGAGGCTCCAGAGATGGTCCCTTTTCCTAGGGGCACATGCAATATCAGATAGAATTCAAAGGTACAAAGCAGCATGGTAATGCTGATGGGCTGTCGCGCCTGCCACTACCTACTGAGGAGGAGGCACCGACGGTTGACCCGGTGGAGTTATTTCACTCGACCATCATCGAATGTTTACCTGTCACCAATGCAAATATTGAAAGGGAGACTAGGAATGACCCGACACTGTCCCGGGTCTACGAATTGACAGTAAAGGGATGGCCAGCCCATGGTGATCCACTGTTACCGGCATTCTCAGCAAGACGAGAACAGCTGTCCATCTGTCAGGGAACATTGATGTATGGAACAAGGGTGATTATCCCTCCTAAGTTAAGAGAGAGAGTTCTAAAAGAACTACATGAAGGTCATCTGGGGGGAGTCAAGATGAAAAGCCTTGCTAGGGCTTATGTGTGGTGGCCGGGTATCGACCAACAGATAGAGGATCTGACGAAAAGATGCTCAGGGTGCCAAAAAGTCCAAAATGCACCTCCAATTGCACCGCTGCATCCATGGGAATGGCCTTCAACCCCATGGCAACGTGTACATATTGACTTTGCTGGTCCATTCATGGATTCCATGTTTTTAATTGCGGTGGACGCACATTCTAAATGGCCAGAAGTTATTAAAATGACTACCACTACCTCGGAGAAGACGATCGCGGTGCTAAGAACGATATTTGCAAGAAATGGATTGCCAGAGCAAATATGTTCAGACAACGGACCACAGTTCGTGTCAGAGGAATTCCAGAAATTCCTGAAGAAGAATGGGGTGAAACATTATACCTCTGCCCCATATCATCCAGCTACGAATGGGCTGGCCGAGAGGTTTGTACAGACGTTCAAAAAGGCAATAAAGGCCATGAGCGAAGATCAGATTCCACTGCAACACAAGGTGGACAATTTCCTACTGGCATATCGAAACGCCACCCATGCAACAACAAACCAAAGTCCTGCCATGATGTTCTATAACAGGAGGTTGCAGTCCAGGTTGGACTTGTTAAAACCAAATGTGCGGAGGGAAGTCGAAAACAAACAGTTCCAGCATATCAATAACAAGCCCACTCGGAGTTTTGAAATAGGACAACCGGTGTTAGCCAGGGACTATAAAAACGAGAAATGGCAATCTGGAACAATTCGGGCCAGACAAGGACCCCTGATGTACATGGTAGATGTTGGTGAAAATGTAATACGGCGTCATGCTGACCAACTGGTGGGATCAAGAACAAGGGTCGAGCCCATGGTTACGACAGAGACAACCGTGGAGGAAGTTAGTGAACCTGAAGCATCTACCTCAGAAGTGAATATACCTGATGATGATGTCCTATCCATAGGGGATCAACTAGATGAGTCACCCCAGCAACGAGAACCAGAGACCCCTGAAAGGCGTTATCCGTCTCGGATCAGGAGGCCTCCTCAGAGACTGAATCTGTGAACTGTTTTTACATGAAGTTGTGTATATATGTTATTATGTTATGTTTAATGGGGAATATATACTGTTAAGCTAAAAAGGGAGGATTGTGGTGTATGTAACCGTTCCACCTTTAAGAGAACTATTTTAAGAGATGCACTACTTTATCTTGGCTGCTGTATACTGTAATACCGGTGGTGACCACACCGGTATATAAATGCTGTGTAATGATTTATTGGGCAGTTCAGCCTGACCTCCGACTAGTAAAGACCTGTTGAATTTACTCTTGTGGTCTGTGTGCAGTGATTCTTATTAACAATAACTAGAACACACAGACTTAACAGGAAGAAAGGTTGTTAAGGTAAGTACATGTAAGTAAAAGTTCTTTACACACTTTAGACACACCAAACACACTTACCTTTGCACTCATGCACCCATCACTCACCTGAGCACCGACATCGCGACCCCTCCAACTCCTTCAACCCGACTGCCCGCCTCGCTAACCTGGTGTGGTTTGGGGCCGTCGGGGAAACCCACACGAAACCCCTCAAAATAGGGATTAGGCTAAAAAACAGGCAGTTAATTGGCACTAATCCCTTCCCACCTGGTTTTGGCAGGTCCCAGTGTGGGGCGGGTACCCGCTGCCCCTGAAACTTAACGTGGGGCGGGGTTTTGGGCAGGTTGGTGTTGGGACCCCCAAATTCGGGATTCCCCCCCCCCCCCCCACACGCCTGAAACCCTGCCTGATGGCTCCCCGAAAATCTAGCCCTATATAGAGTAGAAAAGCAAGGAAGTTATTATGAACCTTTATAAAACACTGGTCCGACCTCAGCTGGAGTATTGTGTCCAATTCTGGGCACTGCACTTCAGGAAGGAAGCCTTAGAGAGGGTGCAGAAAAGATTTACAAGAATGGTTCCAGGGATGAGGGACTTCAGTTACGTGGATAGACTGGAGAAGCTGGGGTTTTTCTCCTTAGAGCAGAGACAGTTGAGAAGAGATTTGATAGAGGTGTTCAATATCATGAGGGGTCTAGACAGAATAGATAGAGAGAAACTGTTCCCATTGCTGGAAGGGTCGAGAATCAGAGGTCACAGATTTAAGGTGATTTGCAAAAGAACCAAAGGCAACATGAGGAAAAACTTTTTTACGCAACGAGTGGTTAGGATCTGGAATGCACTGCCTGAGAGGGTGGTGGAGGCAGATTCAATCGTGGCTTTGAAAAAGGAGTTGGATAAGTTCCTGCAGGGCCATGGGGAAAGGGCGGGGGAGTGGGACTAGCTGAAGTGTTCTTGCAGAGAGCCGGCACAGGCTCAACAAGCCGAATGGCCTCCTTCTGTGCTGTAACCATTCTATGATTCTATATGGTTGAGTCACACAAAAATGACACCATTTTAAGCTGATCAGAAAAATTAAGTTAGAACCAATTTCTTTACAGAAGGTTGTTAGAAAGATAAATTCTTTGCCACAAACTGTTGCAGAAGCAAACTCTACAAATGATTTTAAAAGGCAATTAGATAATTGATTGTTAAAGAGAAACATTAAAAGACTATGGGGAAGGACCATTGAATTACCATCCACCCTCCCAGGCAGATGCAAAAGATCCCCTGGCACTATTAGAAGAACTGGGGCATTCTGCTGGCCAACATTTATTCCTCAACAACTTAATTTATATAGCACCTTTAACGTATTAAAAAGTCAACCAATGTCATTAAAATGAATTATTTGGTCATTATCTCATTGCTGTTAATGGGACCCTGCTGCGCACAAACTGGCTATATTACAGCAGTGACTACACTTCAAAAGTACTTCAATGACTGAAGCGCTTCAGGACAACTGGAGTTCATGAAAGGCACGATATAAATTGAAGTTCTTTCTTAGACTAAATGCCTAGTGCAGAACAATAATGACACAGACTTAATGGGCCAGACAGTTCTACCAGGAAATACCTTTGTCAATCAGGGAGTTAAGTGTTAGATATTGAATATTGGGGAACAGGGGTTTAGGTCACATTGCAATGGTTATGCTTCATCACAATTGGATGAGTTGAAGTAAATAAATACTCCCTGAGTACAACAGTTCAAACAGTCTCTTACTGAGATCCTGATGTGCACCAGAGAGCAGAGACAAACAATCCAATCTCTCCCTCACACAAAGAAATGGGAGACTCGTCTAAGATTAAATAAACTTCAGGTCTTTGTTGCACTCAGGACAACGCCAAGCTCTCCACTGTGTGAATCTGCTGGTGCGTCACCAGGAAGGAATGTTTGTTGAAGCCCCTCCCACAAGCATGACACACAAACTGTTTGTCCCGTGTGTGTGTGCACTGGTGTCTCATGAGCAGGCATGACTGAGTGAACCCTTTCCCACTGATATCCCACTTGTATGGACTGTCCTCTGTGTGAGTGCAGTCATGTTGCAGCAATGTGGATGATCGGGTGAAGTTTCTGCCACACATCAGAGGTACGGCTTCTCTCACGTGAGTACACTTCTGCCACAGCAGGTTGGAGGCGTCGCTGAAACTCATCCCACACATGGCACATTTATACGGTTTCTCCCCTGTGTGTGAGAGTTTGTGGGTTAGCAGGTTTCAGTACTGCCCAAACCCCTTCCCACAAATGAAGCATTTATATGGAGTGTCTAAGTATTGGTCAGAATCCATCTCACTTTTAAGTAGACGAGTTAATGGCACAAATAACTACATATGGGTATGATCTTGTGGCCATTACAGAAACATGGCTGCAGGGTGACAATGCCTGGGAATTAAACATACCAGGTTATTTAACGATCAGGAAGGACAGGCAGGAAGGAAGGGGAGGTGGGGTGGCTATGTTAATAAAGGAAGGAATCACTGTAATACAGAAAAATGATATTGGGTCAAAAGATCAGGATAATGAAACAGTTTGGGTGGAGGTAAGGAATAATAAGGGGAAAAAAACACTAGTGGGCGTAGTCTATAGGCCTCCGAACAGTTGCAACTCTGTTGGACGGAGTATCAATCAGGAAATAGTTGAGGCTTGTAATAAGGGAACATCTATAATTATGGGGGATTTTAACTATCATATTAATTGGACAAATCAAATTGGGCAGGGCTGCCTTGAGGATGAGTTCATTGAGTGTATTAGGGATGGGTTTCTTGAGCAGTATGTAACTGAACCAATCAGGGGGCAAGCAACCTTAGATCTGGTCCTGTGTAACGAGACAGGATTAATTAAAAATGTCCTAGTAAAGGATCCCCTTGGAATGAGTGACCATAACATGGTTGAATTCCATATTCAATTAGAGGGTGAGAAGGTTGGATCTCAAACAAGCGTGCTAAGCTTGAATAAAGGAGACTATGAAGGTATGAGAGCGGAATTGAGTAGAGTGGATTGGGAAAATAGATTAAAGGGTAAGACGATACATGATCAGTGGTGTACATTTAAGGAGTTATTTTACAACTTCCAAAAAAAATATATTCCACTGAGGAAAAAAGGGTGTAAAAGAAAAGATAGCCATCCGTGGCTAAGTAAAGTAATTAAGGATAGTATCCGACTAAAAACAAGGGCATATAAGGTCGCCAAATCTAGTGGGAGGATGGAAGATTGGGAAGTCTTTAAAAGACAGCAAAAAATAACTAAAAGATTGATTAAGAAAGGGAAGATAGATTATGAAAGTAAATTAGCAAAAAATATAAAAACAGATAGTAAGAGTTTTTATCTATATATATAAATCGATACTTCTTTCTGTCTGTCATTCTGTCTGTCATTCTGTCTGTCATTCTGTCATTCTGTCTGTCATTCTGTCTGTCATTGCGTGTGCGTCTGGCGGGCTATGCGCTCGAAAGTTACAGGGCGTACCTACGCGTGCGTTACCTCCAAAGAAAGCTTACGCTTCCAAGACGGTTTTAAGCGTATTTACGTTTCGGCCGGGCTAAAATCGCGCCCGCGGTATCCCAAAAACCTTCAACATTCTGCTCATTAGCATCTCATTATCCGCTCATTAGCGACAGAGTGACCTCGAGGTCGACCAATCGTACGGCGGCTTGCTGCCGCGTGCAGCCGGGCCCTCCTACGGTCGAGTGACGGGACGATTGACCAATCCTACGCTTTGGTGACCTGACGGTCGACCAATCGGTGCGTGTGTGGGCGGGCCTTATCGTTCTGAACCGAGGTGAGTCGCCGCCATCTTGCTTCCATTCTTTTTCCTGCTTTCTGCGTCTTTCTTTTCAAATATACATTTCCACCAAAATAAAATTGAATTTATTAAATTGTTTTTAAAAAAATCACTCATTTGTAAACCTAACCTGAACATTCTTTTTCCTACCTTTCCCCGTTTTTTTCTTAGGCCTCAAAGCCTGCGCCTTTCTTGCCCAGCCAGGCCCGAGCTAGGTGATTGCGCTTCTGCTAAGCTCCTCACCCCCCCCCCAGCTGTGTCACGTTACCCAGGGCAACGGCGTCAGCCACGAGGGTCAGGGTGCGCGCGCAGCAGGAGCAGGTGAGACGCGGCGTCTCTGTTCCGCGCTCGGTGGGGGGGGGCGGGGCTCGGCCGCCGGCAGTCTCTCAGAGCCGCAATCGGGCTCGGCGGGGGGGGGGCGGGGCTCGGCCGCCAGCCGTCTCTCAGAGCTGCAATCGGGCTCGGCCGGGGAGGGGCGGGGCTCGGAGAGCGGGGCTCTCGGCCGGGGGGGCGGGGCTCGGAGAGCGGGGCTCTCGGCCTGGGCCCCCCCCGCCCCCGCCCCCCCTTCCCCCTTCCCCTTCCCGCCCCCCCTTCCCGCCCCCCCGCCCCCCCTTCTCCCCCGCCCCTTCCCCCCCCGCCCCCTCCCTTTCCCCCCTCCCTTTCCCCCCTCCCCTTCCCCCCCTCCCTTCCCCCTTCCCTTCCCCCCCTCCCTTCCCCCCCGCCCCTTCCCCCCCGCCCTCCCTTCCCCCCCGCTCTCTTCCCCCCACCCGCTCTCTCTCTTCCCCCCAGTCGCTCTCTCTCTTCCCCCCAGTCGCTCTCTCTCTACCCCCCCGTCGCTCTCTCTCTTCCCCCCTAGTCGCGCTCTCTCTCTTCTCCCCCCCCCCCCAGTCGCTCTCTCTCTCTTCCAACAACAACATGCCCTCGAAAAAGCCTCGGCACCGCCGGGCACTTCAGCTAGTCTATATATATAAAGCGATGCTTCTGTCTGTCTGTCCTTCTGTCCTTCTGTCTGTCTGTCATCATGTGTGCGTCTGTCGGGCTATGCGCTCAAAAGTTACAGAGCGTACCTACGCGTGCGTTACGTCGAAAGAAAGCTTACCTTTCCAAAACGGTCTTAAGCGTATTTACGTTTCGGCCGGGCTAAAATCGCGCCCGCGGTATCCGAAAAACCTTCAACATTCCGCTCATTAGCATCTCATTATCCGCTCATTAGCGACAGAGTGACCTCGAGGTCAACCAATCGTACGCCGGGTTGCTGCCGCGTGTGGCCGGGCCCTCCTACGGTCGAGTGACGGGACGATTGACCAATCCTACGCTTTGGTGACCTGACGGTCGACCAATCGGTGCGTGTGTGGGCGGGCCTTATCGTTCTGAACCGAGGTGAGTAGCCGCCATCTTGCTTCCATTCTTTTTCCTGCTTTCTGCGTCTTTTTTTTCAAATATACATTTCCAGCAAAAAAAAAGTTCCTTTTAAAACACAAATTGTTATTTAAAAAAGTTAATTAATTTGTAAATCTTTTCTCTAACCTCTATAATTCTCCTACGTTTCACAGTTTTTCCAGGCCCGGGGCCTAGGCTTCTCCAACTGCCAGCAGTGCAACTCTAGACCCAGGCTCCCGGCCTGGACAGAGACAAACACTGGCAGAGGGCAGAGGGTGTGCTGCCTCAGCTCCATTCCCAGGGTCAATAGGTGGGGAGGCTTCATAAGCAACTGGGGTAGGTTGCAAGCCCCAAATAATAATCTGAAGATCCTGTGTTTGCAGCTGAGGAAATTTCTTCTGCAGGCAGCCCCCGGTTAACGGCAGTCATCTTTGTCAAGGAGGGCAAAAAGTTTCAGTGCGACGCCATTTTGATTCAGTGTGTAACAGAGTGCATGTGCGGCCATCTTAGTACAGGAACATAGAGTGGGTGGGGCTTCTGTGCTCCAAATCTGTGTCTGTGACAGACAATCGACTGTGTAGCTGTGCAAGGTCTGTAGCTATAGCAACAGCTTTAGCTACAGAGCTTCAGGGCCACACCTGAGTGTTTAGAAGCTGTTGCTAAGCAACAGTGTTTGTTGTTAAATACGGAGATAAGAATCTCCGTATCTCTCAACATTAATTCTGAAGAGTGGGTGCCGGATAGCACAAAGTTTCCTGTACTTTAAGTTTATCTCCCCCCTCCCTTTCCACCCCACACTCCCCCCTCACACCCCCTTCCCCCCCCAACCCCCCCCACACACCCCACCCCCCCCCACACCACCTTCCCCCCCACCCCCTCCCCCCCACACCCCCTTCCCCCCTCCCCCCCACACCCACTTCCCCCCAGCCCCCACCCCCCTTCCCCCACACCCCCAGCCCCCACCCCCCTCCCACACCCACTTCTCTCTTCCCCCCAGTCACTCTCTCTCTCTCTTCCCCCCAGTCGCTCTCTCTCTCTCTTCCAACAACAACATGCCCTCAAAAAAGCCTCGGCACCGCCGGGCACTCCAGCTAGTCTATAAATAAACTAGCATGATGATCCAGTGAGGAGGAGTAGAATCTGTGTCTAATGTCCAGTGTGTGAGAGAGAGAGAGAGAATCAGGAGCGGTCACTCCCAGTCACGTAGCAGTGGGACCTGCACCATTTGAAGACGCACCAATAGTTACAATGGAACAACAGGATATTGATTTATTTACAAACCATAAAATTACATATTTACAAATCAAGTTGAATGAATGATCACTTTGCTGCTAAGAGGAGGTGGAGAAGGTTGGTGGCCTAAGCGTTGAGTCTTCAGTCTGATGGTGAACAGCAGCAGTTCATTGTGCAGATGTTCCACCAGGTGGCCCTCCGGGCGGGTTGGACACGTTCTGACTGTTGGTGAAGTAAAGATGCAAAGGCCACTGCATGTGCTTGCAGTTGTTCCTGGGGGTTCTGGAAGAAGGACTCGCAATCCGCGGCATATGAGGAGATCTGTTTGGGGATATCTTGGGCCAACTGTTGTGAAAGGTCTCTTAGGAGGTTCATGTAGTTCCTGGTGGGCTCCTCCTCATACTTGTCAATCAACAAGGAAGCCTCAACAGATCCAATGAGTGGGAAGAGCAACCATAGTGTTGATAAACAAGACCTAGTGACCTCCTCACTCTTTCCATTCAGGTGTAACAACAAACGCACCAGGTTGGAATGGACCAGTCGGCAGAAGAAGGATCTGGAACCTCCGATTCCACACTTGGCCAAGATCCCCAACACTTTGAACGCTTCAGCCCGCACTCTATCAGACTCTGCCTCAAAGTGTGGTTGAATCCTGACGAGGATTTTCTCTACATAAGGTTGGATGGTGTTTGCTTGCAACTGAATTAAGTTCTTTGAGAGGCACAACAGCACCTCAAAGATTAGCACCTCCTTCTGGTTCTTCATGTCCCCCAACAGAGTAATCATTGTGCACATCACTTTCAGACGCAATCTTTTATTCTTGGGGTGTGCTCTAATGTTGTACAGGCCTCTGACACACAGCAACTGGGCAACTGGAGAAGCATAGAGCAAATATCTTAGCAATCTATTCAACAGAATGCCTGTGAGATGCAGCTGTGAAACCAGTGGAGATTTTAACAGCTCTGCAAAGAAGGAAGCCAAGGTGACTGACTGACAGTCTTGAACAGTATGGAATTGAGTTGCCAGCTGTTTCACAATGCCAGTCAGACTGGGGCCAGCATATCTCACCATTGCTCTGGCCAGCAGGACAACCCCCTTGTCAGACTTGCAGAGATCCATCATCTGGTCCCATCCTCCACTTTGCACCATATCATTAAGCACTGCTTCATTATTTGTTTGAGCTAGCAGGTCCTTCAGTGTCTCCACACAGTTCACACACACATTGCTGCTTTCAGATGTTAGAGGCTCAACTGAGAATTCTCTTTGCTGCAGTTGACCATCAGGAACAAAGTCACTGACCAGACAAACATTAACACACGAGCTAAGATAAATGAGTAGGACACTAAATATCTGCGGGAATAACATAGCCACCGCCTTTGCCGACTCAGGCTTAGTTATTATTTCGTGCAGCCCACAGATGGCAGCCAGGGATTCAAGGCTTGAACACTGGGTTGCGTTATTTCTGATGGGATAGGTTCTGCTTATCGCAAATTCTAACTGTTTGTTCAGTCTGTCGAGCAGCTCTTCCATTGTACTCGTGGCACATTCTGTGTCCTTCACCAGTGATCGCCACACATCACTGATGTACTTGTCCAAAGGGACAGGGTAGGTAAGGAGACAGGACACAACCGTTGCTCTATTGTGTGAGGCCAGTATGGCGATACTCCGTAGAACTGAAAGTCCCTCGCTCTCATAAGGAACTGACTGCAATTCAACGCTCAGCACGTGAAGTATCTCCGAGACCTGATCCCCAAGTTCACTGCCACGTTTTTTAATGATGTTTTGCAGGAGCACAGCGGCTGCACTGGAACAGCTGGGGTGCTGGTCGGACAGTCCTTTGAGGGCCACAGAGAGCAAGTTGCCCAACTGGTCATGGGGCAAACACTTGGAAATTACCTCTGTGATCTGGCAGCATGCTTGAAAGAGGACTGAAGCATCAGGGTTAACTAACTGTTCCCTGACTTCTTTCAGAACCTCCAACTGCTCCTTTTGCTGATCCAGATTGCTGCCTTCATACGGCAACTGAATCGACAGGATGATGCACAAGGTGTCCAGAGCCATCTGTCGAACGGGAAGCGATGGGTCTGCACAACGCGGCATCAGTCGTCCAATCAGAGTCCCCGTGTTATTTCCAGGCGTTACATTCTGAACATTAAGCTTCTCCCAGTAAAATTTCAGAAGCTGTATGGTCGTGTCCATGGCTCTCTCTCGTTCATGAGGTTTTGCTGAAATGATCCAGACTTCTACCTGATTGAAAATGACCACAAATCCTTCAGGGGACAGGTCCTGAAGCAATAATTGCTTCAGGAGCTCTTGCAGGGAACTCATAGTTTGGGTATAAAGTGTTCCCATTTCTTTTCTGTTACTATTCATGTCTTTGTCCAGTTCTGAAGGTAACTGTAGTGTATGTACCCGTCTACCTTTAAGAGAACTATTGTATGTAACCGTCCAACTAGATCTTTTCAGATAGGTCAACAAGTTTTGGCCCGGGACTACCGTACCGAGAAATGGCAGCCTGGAACTATTGGAAAAAGGCTAGGGCCGTTGATGTATACGGTGGACATTGGGGACAGTATAATAAGGCGCCATGTTGACCAGATCATAGGGTCAGCCACAAATGGCCAATTTACTCCACCACCTTACACGGTTAATGTTGAGACAGAGATACCCAGAACACCTACCTCCGATCTGGTAATACTGGAATCAGATGAACCTGACACTATCCTTCAAGCCGAATCGACCTTGCCAGAAGCACCTGCTACCCCGCCGGGAGTTACGACACCACCGAGGCGTTATCCGGACAGAGTCCGGAAACCTCCAGAGAGACTGAATCTGTGAACTGTCTTGCATAAAGTTGTATATATGTTATAATGTATGTTTAATGGGGAATCAGTATGTTGTAAGCTAAAAAGGGAGGATTGTAGTGTATGTACCCGTCTACCTTTAAGAGAACTATTGTATGTAACCGTCCACCTTTAAGAGAACTACTTTAGGTGTTGCACTACTTTGTTGGCTTCTGTATACTGTAATACCGACGGTGACCACACCGGTATATAAGTGCTGTGTCAGGATTTATTGGGCAGATTCGACCTGACCTTCGAATAGTAAAGTCCTGTTTTAAGTTACTCTGGTAGTCTGTGTATTAATTAACTAAACAACCCACAGACTTTATAGTAACAAGCTGAAAGTACTGGTCAGGCAGGTTTGAATCAATTTGCAGGTGTCAGCTCGGTTTGGCTCAATGTGTAGTTGTATCAGATGTTTGCAGGCATTCATGGCTAACTGTCGAACAGGGCTCTGCAGCAGCTCTGGTGGCTCGGCCTCGATAAGATCCAGCATGCATGTCAGCAGCTCCCTGTTTCTGATAAAGTTGAAGGGAGCTCTCTGGCGATTTGAATGTAGGGATCTGGCTATCAGAGTCACGGTCTGTATTAGGCTGAGCTTTAGTGCGAGCTCCCTGGATTCAGTCTTGTTCTCCTGTCCACTTGTAATGTATTGGTTGATCACAGCTGGCAGAATGTGGGTCTCGATTGTGGACAGCATTAGTTTCTCAGGTGCGTAGAATGCCAAGTTCCCATAGCACAGAACCAGTGTGCTCCTGGCTTTAGCCAAATCCACATCAGGCTTGACCCCAAGAATATTCAGGAAACTTTCAGTTTTCTTAAATCTGTTGGAGTTAGCAAACTCCTCCAGGCTACTGAGGGTATCATGAAAGTGTGTCATGGCACAGAAACCAATGGCGAGAGCTGCACCCTCTCTCTCCGCACTCTCACTGTGCTGCACACTCAGTAGCATTTTGTAAAGCTCCTCCTTTATTTTTGTTGTGCGGGTCTGACGAAGCACTGTCCCAAATGATTTATAGAGAAAGCCTTTCTCTTGTGGGGAAAGGTGGTTGGTGTTAATCTCTCTATGTATTTCATTAGCGAGCTGGCATGTCCATTCCTCGTCATCAATGGCATTGAGTGTTCTGGACAAGAACAGCAATAATTTCTCCTCCCATTCCCTTTGGGCCAGAGACTCCTTTGAATTCTTTAGTAATTGTTCAACCAATGATGGAAGCTCCTCTTCCCACCCTCTCTCAGTTGCTGGGTGAATATTGAGGCTCAGGACTTGCATTAGCCTCAGTGCCGCAGCTCCTCGGCTTCCTCCCTGATATGGGCAACAAGAAACGACGAGGAGCCGGGTCAGCAGTGCCTGGGCTTTAGGGAGATTGGCATCTTCATTGTAAGTGAGGAAAAACCTCTCACTGCCGGCTTGCAGTTTCTTTTTTCCAAGATGTGCTGAACAATTACAGATTGTTGTTAAAGCCTTGGTGTACTGGGTCAAGGTGACAAACTCCAGTAAGAATGGCCAAAGGACATCCTCCATCTTCACTGCAGTTGTGATCACACACATCACTGTTTCACATACTGTGACTAATTCCTCAGTTGTTACCTGGTCTGGCTGATGATTGGGTGGTTCCAGGGTCCCTGAATCAACAGATGCAGCACATTGTTGGATGACAAATTCCACCATTGCCTTTCCTCCCTCTAGCTCAAGGTAACCTTGCTGGGCCATGACACATATTACCTGGCCAATCAGTTTCTTCTCCCGATTGCTGCGCTTGTCCAGGAGCAGTGGTTTTATGGCAGCCACAATCTGAGCCTTCTTCCTCTCAAAATGTGAGGAGACCGATATGATGAGTTGCCTCAGTACATTGAGTGTTCCTACTCTCATTTTTTGGTCAGCGTTCTCCAACTGTGAGAGGAGAAATTCGACTATTGTGTCTGCATAAGCTGGGACCAGAACTCTAAAACAGCAAAGGATCTTATTGCATTTCTTCGCAGCAAAATGGTTAGTATACCCTGCCGAAACACACATCTGCTGGTGGAGACTTTTAAGCAGATTGTCCATCTGTGTTTTCAGCCCCAGATACCTCATCTCTATGGCAACATCCAGCACCTGGCACAGACACTCTGTGATGGAAAAATGCCCTGGTTGCTTCTTGTAGAGAGACAGGATGCCTGGAATTATCCTGGGCAGCTCTTCTTCCAGTGCGTCCTTGGGCAGCAGGGAGCTTCTACTATTGGGATCTTCAATTCAGAGGACTCCTTCTTGAACCACACCTTGAATAACAGACTATAGACAGCGTTGATTTCGGTGGAGAAAGAATCTTTAGTCACGTTAGGGTCTGAGGCTTTCTCCATATTTCCCAGATAGATCAGGATGCTCTTGCTAAAACTTCCTACCGCTGAGGCAAATGCAGTCTTCAGCTCAGCCTGTTTAACGCCAACGAATACTGGAATCATGATCCCCAAGATAGATTTTAGTAAAGGAACCATGCTGTACACATTTTCCATTGACATTTTTGTTAAGGTCTTGACCATGTACACATGCGGAAGGTGCCCTTGTTTGAAACTCTTTGTCGTCAACTGGACAACTTCATTTCTGAACCTGAAGCTCATGGCAACCAGGAGATTGCTGGCTGCTTCCTGGCTGGCAGCTTATGCTCCTGTTAACATCGTCATCCACATTGCAGCCAAAGAGATAACTTTCTCAGCAAGTGCTTGGCTGATTTGATCAAGGGTGTCCTTGATAATCATCGCCATGCTCTCCAATACTACCGCCATGCTCTCCAATACTACAACATCGTATGGAGCTGTCCGCGTGGTGTGATGGCACAGATAGTCATGGCAGCTCATTAATACTATTTCTGGGTGCTGACGCCCCAATGTCTGGAGGGTCTTTGATATTCTCTGATGACAACTTTCATCTTCCTCGGCTATCATCTTCATGAGGGCAACTGAGAATGTTTCCACACTGAGGGACATTTCAGCAGTCAAATTCTACAACTCTTCAATATGAAGAAAGGTTTCAACCAAATAATTTCTGTGAGTAATGATCAATTAAAGATGGTCTTTGTTCACTAACTCTCAGTATGAAATCAGATCTCTGCTCGGATGTTGTTCCCTGACTTCTTTCTCTCCAATAATTAACACTGTTCCTTTCCACAGTGTCTCAAATTTGTTCTTGGTGATCTTCCAAAATTTGGATAGATTTGATGAACGCACTTGTCTTTAAGCTCTCTCCTCTTTGCTCTCTCATGCACAAATGCACAGTTTGAACCACTTTGTTGTGTCTTGTCCACCTGTGGTTTCTGGGTTGTCATGGTTTTCATTGTGAGGCCATGTTACATGACCCCTCAGTTGTGATGTCGTCCTGGGTTATGTGCCCATATAAGTCTTGTCAGCTGTTTATGGCAGATTAAGGTGGGTGGGTGGGTGGGGGGGGGGGGTGGTTAAGGCCCAGACCTGAGATAGACCATTTGGACAAGGCAACATTTGCAACCCTTGGCAGCCATATTGGATTGAGCAGCTGTTTGTTCCTAATAAAAGAACCCACTGCACCACAGACATTCAAAGTACTTGTGACAAAATATTTAAAAATTGGAGTGTAGGACAGACATTTCTAGCAGAATTGCCCCCAAATTGGGATGTTCATATGACTCAAATCAATTTTAAATACACTAGAAATAAAAGATCTGAACTCATGAGATCATTCCGCATTTGGAATGGGAAAGCATTTCCAGCCCAGGTAATACGGGAGAACAGTAAGACTCCTTCACTCCAGTAGGATATTCTCAAATAATATGGAATGGGTCAGATGATATTTGTATTTGACTAGAAAGGATGAGTAAACACAGTTGTATGTTTGTACATTCATCACTCTCTAAACAAATGATTCCACTTTATCTGTGCTCCTCTAATTCTGGCCTCTTGAGCATCCCCGATTTTAATCGCTCCACCATTGGTGGCTGTGCCTTCAGCTGCCAAGGCCCTAAGCTCTGGAATTCCCTCCCTAAACCTCTCCACTTCGCTACGTCTCTTTCCTTCTTTAAGGCGCTCCTTAAAACCTACCTCTTTGACCAAGCTTTTGGTCATCTGCCCTCATATCTCATGTGGCTCAATGATAAATGTTGTTTTATAACGCTCCTGTGAAGCACCTCGGGACGTTTTACTACGTTAAAGGCGCTATATAAATGCAAGTTGTTGTTATGCCTCGACAGGAAGTAAACTCTAAAAGGATTGAAGCTGCTTCATGAGGTCATGAAGTTGTTGTGACATCAGAGCACTTGTTCCAGTCTTCACTCCTTTAAAATCCTTGTTCTCTAGTGTCTACCACCCTGGTTTCTCACCCACATATCCCCCCTGATTTCCTCCTTCAACCTCTGGACTCAGTGACTCCTCATCCTTGGTCATTTCAATCTCCATTTCAACTTCCCTTGCCCTCTTTTCATCTGATTTTACTGCTCTCCTGTCATCCTTTAAACTCTCCCACCCATATTCGCGACTACCCCCTCAACTTTGCCATCTCCACTGGCTTCATACTTCCATGGTTTCAATCACTGACAAGGCCATCTCTGGCCAATGCATTGTATCACCCACAACCCTCTACCTCTTTCCAACCCTACTTCCTTCTGCATCCACCCCAACAAAACAACTCTCTCTCATAGGAACAGGAGGACAACATACAGCCCCTAAGGCTTGCCCTGGCATTAACTTAGATCATGGCTGATCTGCACCTCAACTCCATTTACCCGCCTTTGCTCTCCATCTCTCGATACCCTAAAATTCTATCTAATAGGATTACATAGGATATATGGCACAGAAACAGGCCATTCGGCCCAACCAGTCCATGCGGGCGTTTATGCTCCACACGAGCCTCCTCCCGTCTTTCCTCATCTAAATCTATCTATTCCCTTCTCCTTCATATGCTTGTCTAGCCTCCCCTTAAATGCATCTATACTATTTGCTTCAACCACTCCCTGTGGTAGCGAGTTCCACATTCTCACCACTCTGGGTAAAGAAGTTTCTTCTGAATTCCCTATTTGATTTCTTAGTGACTATCTCATATTGATGGCTTCTAGTTATGCTCTTCCCCACAAGTAGAAACATTCTCTCTGTAACCACTTTATCAACATTTTTCATAATTTTAAATATCTCTAATAGGTCACCCCTCAGCCTTCTCTTTTTCCAAGAGAAGAGGCCCAGCCTGTCCATCCTTTCCTAATATGTATACCCTCGCATTTCTGGTAACATCCTTGTAAATCTTCTCTGCACCCTCTCCAGTGCCTCTATATCCTTTTTATCAAACAATTGGAGCTTTCAAGACCGAGGTCGATAGACATTTTTGTTGGGCAAGGGTATCAAGGGATATGGAGCAAAGGCGAGTAAATGGAGTTGAGATGCAGAACCAATTGAACGGAACAGGCTCGAGGGGCCGAATGGCCTACTCCTGTTCGTCGGACTTATTTACCACATTGGGACCAATACTTGACCCAATCAATATTTTACCCTAAATGCTTTGGCTGCTATGCCAATACACTGCCTACATGGTCCTTTCAATACATTGATTATTCCTTCAATGCAAAAAGCTTCAAAATAGATGGCACTAGGAAGCAAGATTTAAATGACCCCCTCCCTGCAGAGGTTCCTGCTTGCTGCTGGGACAGAGCACCACACTATCTACCAGAGCTGCAAGGTCATGGGAGTACCACCTGCTCCCAGCCAACACAACACCCTGGCTTGGCCATTGTTTCTTGGTCATCGCTGGGCATTTATTGCCCATCTCTAGTTGTCCCGAGAAGGTAGTGGTGGACCTTCTTCTTGAAAGTTGTTTGATACAACTGTGTGGCTTGCTAGGCCACTTCATTTAAGAGTAAACCACGTTGGCGCGGGACTGGAGTCACATATCGGCCAGACCGGGTAAGGGCAACAGGTTTCCTTTTTTTTTTACAACAATCCGATAGCTTCACGGTCACTTTACTGATATCAGATTTTATTTCTCTACCTTCACCACACGGACTGCAGTGGTTCAAGAAGGCGGCCCACCACCACCTTCTCAGGGCAACTAAGGATGGGCAATAAATGCCAGCCTTACCAGCGATGGCCACATCCAGAGAACAGTAACTCAGGTCACCATAATATTCAGTTAACCACCCTAGGGTTGTACAGCTCAAAGTGCTATGTCCTAACACAACCTGTTGCATCTTGACACTCTCTTGTGCTGTGGTACAGCATGTTGTGTATTAAACTGGAGTTATACTGTACTCTGTGCAAGCTGAAGGGGGTCTCGCACCTCAAGGCTTTAATGTACTCACCAGTCTCGTGTGTTATACTGCCACTTTTGAGTTGATGCGTACCCAAAGTCACGTGGCATCAGCACAAAAGTGGCAGGATAACTGCACCCTTAGTGTAATAGGGAGTGTATTCACACTAGCTTCTACCTGCACTGATCTCAGTCATTCCATCCGGCTAAAGGAAGGAAAGATTGCGGCAAATCACCAAGGGACAAACTGACCCTAATGTGAGAGTTGGCTGTCGAGTGGTCCCTATCTCTGGAGAACCAAACAGGTGAGGGAAGGACAACCAATGACCAGAACAAACAAATGAAGACCATGCCATTTAGAGTTATTTTAATGTTTTCCTCCTTAGATTGGATCTCAGAACAGATTAAATCAGGCAAACTCTATTTATCCAGAAGAAATCAACTTTTATAAAGTCACAGGTGAATTAAATATGGAAGTACGCACACAAATTGACTGACACTATTCAACAGCAGAGAGTTCTCCTGGTGGACTGGCTAATGTTCATCTTTCAGACACTACCAACAACAGATTAGCTGGTCATTCAACTCATTGCTGTTTGTGAGGTCTTACTGCACAAATATTGGCTGCCAAGTTTGCCTACATAACTTTCACTGCACTCCAAAGCAGACATGTCATAATGTGCTACACAAGTGTATACCCTTGTTTCTCATTGTACAGGAAACTCTTTTTTATCCAGCACCGACGGGACGGGCGTGGTGCCGGTTTATCAAAAAGTTCGGATTACAGAGAGGTATAGTAAAAGGTACAAGAGCCCCTACACAGCAACAAATCCAGGCTTCCCTGTTGCTTAGCAACAGGTGCAGGAACCCCAGTTGCACAGCCACACATGCAGGAACGGCCACTACAGGAAACTTTGGTTTATCCGGAGGTTGTATGGCCGGAAACCTCGATCTAACGGCAGAAATCAGCAGCCATTTTGTTAGGTTTTTTTTCTTTTTTTTTCTTCTCCTAGCATTTTTTTTTAAACAGTCTCTGGAAAGCCTCTCTGAAGCTGTTGTTAAGCTACAGAGACACTTCCAAGGTATGGGCCGACTGTTTACAAGCTGTTGCTAAGCAACAGTGTTTGTTGTCAGATATGGAGATGAAAACCTCCGTATCCTTCAACATTAGCACTGGTCTGTCCGGAAGTTTTCATAAATCGGCATCACGCCGGTCCCGTCAGTGCCGGATATCGCGAAGTTTCCTGTAATATGGAGTAAAACTTACCTGAACCTACTCCTGAATTTTGCCGGTTAACAGGGATTTCCAGTTATATAGGTGCCGGTAAATGAGAGTTTCCTGTATATGGTTGGATCAGATAAGGGGAGAAAATCTTCAACTAACAGAGGGACAGAACAGAGTTCCCTACAATAGCTGTCACTTAGGGTCCCGAACTTTACATGTACTGCAGCACCTGAAGTTTCTCCCTATTCGCGCACCTTCCAATTTGATGAGAAGTACAGGAAACTTTGTGATATCCGGCACCGATGGGACCGAGCTGTTGCCGTCCCATCAAAACTGCCGGACAAACCAGCGCTAATGTTAAAACATACGGAGCTTTTGAGCTCCGTATCTAGCAACAAACCCTGTTGCTTAGCAACAGCTTCTAAACAGTCGGCCGTAGCTTGCAAGCGTCTCTGTAGCTAAGCAACAGCTTTAGCTAAACCTTGCAGAGCCTGACTGGTGAAAAAAAAGCAACAAAAAGAAAAAAAACTTACTGAACCGACTCCTGAATTTTGCCGGTGGATCGAGCATTCCAGACAGCTGACCTCCGGATAAACCAAAGTTTCCTGTACTGCTTCACTCAAAGCAATTTCTTAAACAAAAAGACCATGCACTTCAAATGCAATTACATAACTCCAAATATATAGCAGTGTTTCCATAGGATTATTCAGATACATAGCAAAGAGTTGCGCAGAACCGACAAGTTTTCCATTACACATAATGATAGCAAGCGAACTAATTCACTAAAAAAGTTGAACTGATCTAATAATGCACCTATGATACCTAGATAAATTCAAATATACCAACTTTACAACACAAGAGTACAATTTCAACTCCACATTAAAAACATGGACTTTGCTTAGTGATGAAAATTTGAACACACTAATCCTTTTAAACCTCGGGCTTTGGAAGGCTTGTCAATTGCATTTTTCAATCATTCCTCCAGCCTAATGTATTCTCTGAATAGATTCCAAGGATGAATTGTGGCAATTTTGAATTAAGCAAGCAGCAAGCTTGATTAAAGCATTAAAAAAAAAAACTCTACAAGGTAGTATCTGGGAATTTGACAGCGAGACTGTCCCGGACTGCCATATCTGCAGGAAATGTCTCTGCCTTGAGTCACTTCAGCTCAGAGTTGTTAAGTTGGAGTGTGAGTTAGCAACACTCCGACATACAGGGGTGGGAAGGAATTTCTGGACAGTTTACTCCAGAGTACATTCACACCTCAGAGGAAAGCACTGGTGCAGGAAGGGCAGAAGGAACCTAGGGAAGGTCAGACAGGGGAGAACAGCCACAATGCTGACCTAGGCACCATGAGCAGAGGGTTGCCCAAAGAGGGGTGGAGGAGCAGAATAGAAACGCAGTAGTTATAGGTGATTCAATAATATGGGGGGATAGATAGCATCCTCTGCAGCCATGTTAGAGAGTCCCAAAGGGTGCGGCTGGAAAGAAATTTGGAAAAGGAGGGAGTAGATCCAGTTGTCGTGGTCCATGTCGGGACCAATGACATAGGAAAGAAAAGGGAGGAGGTCCTGCTAAGGGAGTATCATGAGTTAGGAACTAAATTAAAAAACAGGACCCCAAGGGCGGTAAGCTCAATATTATTACCCGAGCCACGTGCTAATTGGCATAGGGACAAACAGATCAGGGAGGTGAACACATGGCTAAAGGAGTGGTGGGGGAAGGAGAGGCTCCATTTCATGGGTCACTGGCACCAGCACTGGGACAGGAAGGAGCTGTACCACTGGGACAGGCTGCATCTGAAGCAGGTTGAGCCCAAGGTCCTAGCGAAAAGGATAAATAGGGTAGTAAAAAAAACTTAAAATAATCAATGGTGGTGGCAGTCAGAAACAATAGCAAAAGTGATTGTTTAAAAAAAATTAAAAGGGATAAGAGCAGAGTGTAGGTCACAAGCAATGATAGATCCTCCAGGTTGTGGGAATACTAAAATAACTAAAGTGGTTACAGCAGAAATGACAACTAAGAAGTGTATTAAGTTAAACGGTGCGAGAAAGACGAGGCAGAAGGACAGGTTAGGGTTGCTTGCTCAAATAAGAGTTTTATATACTAACGCACGGAGTATAAGAAATAAATTGAGTGAATTAGAGGCTCAATTTTGCTTAGAGGGTATGACACGGTGGCCATTACTGAGACATGGCTGCAAGCTGGTCATGATTGGTAGATAAATATTCCAAGTTATAAGGTCTTTCTATTACACATTAATAAGAGAAAGCAATCATTGGAGACTCTATGGTTAGAATTGGGGAATAATGGGAAATGTCTACAGGTCTCCTGATAGCAGCAATGAAGAGGCAAAATGTATTAATCCAGATTAGAGAGGCTTGTAGCAAAAGTAGTGTTGTTTTACAGGAAACTTTCTGGTATCCGGCACGGACGGGACCGACCTGGTGCCGGTCCATCAACAATGTCGGATAACCGAACGCTATAGTTAAAACATATGGAGCTCAGAGCTCCGTCTAAAGCAACAAACCCTGTTGCTTCAGCTTCAAAACAATCGGCACAACTTGCAAGCGTCTCTGTAGCTTAGCAACAGCTTCAGCTACACGCTTGCACAGCCACAAATGAGTAAACAAAGTAACTAAAAGTAAAAAAAGTTATCTGAACCGACTCCTGAATTTTGCCGGTGGATAGAGCGTTCCGGTTATTTAGTGGCCGGTTAATCGAAAGTTTCCTGTACTGGGCGACTTTAAAATTCATACATTGGGATGAGCAGAGTAGCTCAAGTCAGAAAGGTAGTGAATTTGAGTGCATTCAAAATAGGTTTCTAGATCAACATGTTCTAGAACCAACAAGAGAGCAGGCCATACTAGACTTAGTCAATGAGCAATGGACCAGGTTTAGTTAATCTAACAACTTGTATTTATATAGCTCCTTTAATGTAGTGAAAGGTCCCAAGGCACCTCACAGGAGCACTACCCAACAAAATTTGACACCGAGCCACAAGATATTAGGACAGTTGGCAAAAAGCTTGGTCAAAGAGGTAGGTTTTAAGGAGCATCTTAAGGGAGGAGGTAGAGAGGCGGAGAGGTATAGGGAATTCCAGAGCTTAGGGCCTTGGCAACTGAAGACACGGCCACCAATGGTGGAGCGATTAAAATCAGGGTAGAGCAGGAGGCCAGGACTGGAGGAGCGCAGAGATCTCAGAGGGTTGTAGGGCTGGAGGAGGTTACAGCAATAGGGAGGGGCGAGGCCATGGAGGGATTTGAAAACAAGGGTGAGAATTTTAAAATTGAGGCATTGCCAGACCAAGCCAATGTAGATCAGGGGTGATGGGTGAGCGGGTTTTGGTGCGAGTTAGGATACGGGTAGAGTTTTGGAGGGTGGTAGGTGGGAGGCCGGCCTGGAGTGCATTGGAATGGTCAAGTCTAGAGATAAAAAAGACATGGATGAGGGTTTCAGCAGCAGATAAGCTGAGGCAGGGGCAGAGATGGGGCAAAGTTACGGAGGTGGAAGCAGGTGGGCTTGGTGATGGAGCGGTTATGTGGTCTGAAGCTCATCACAGGGTCGAATACGACACCAAGGTTGTGAACAGTCTGGTTCAGTCCCAGACAGTGGCCAAGGAGAGCAATGGAGTCAGTGGCTAAGGAACGGAGTTTGGGGCCGGTACCGAAGACAACGGCTTTGGGCTTACATAGAAACATAGAAGATAGGAGCAGGAGGAGGCCATTCGGCCCCTCGAGCCTGCTCCACCATTCAATGCGATCATGGCTGATCATCCAAATTCAGTACCCTGTCCCTGCCTTCTCCCCATATCCCTTGATCCCCTTAGCCATAAGAAATATATGTAACTCCTTCTTGAATATATTTAATGAATTGGCCTCAACTGTCTTCTGTGGCAGAGAATTCCACAGTTTCACCACTCTCTGGGTGAAAAAATTCCTCCTCATCTCAGTCCTAAATGGCTTACCCCTTATCCTTAGACTGTGACCCCTGGTTCTGGACGCCCCCGCCATCGGGAACAGCCTTCCTGCATCTAGTCTGTCTAGTCCTGTTAGAGTTTTATAAGTTTCAATGAGATCCCCTCTCATTCTTCTAAGCTCTAGCGAATATAAGCCTAATCGACCCAATCTCTCCTCATATGTCATTCCTGCCATCCCAGGTATCAGTCTGGTGAATCTTCGCTGCACTCCCTCCATGGCAAGAACATCCTTCCTCAGATAAGGCGATCAGGTCAAAACTGTTACTGAGTAAAACTACAGATGTACTATAGGAGGTGTGCAAAGAATTTAGCTAATACAGGACCAGTATATATCCACAAGGTGCAAGAGCACTACTTAAATACAGAGTGATTATTTGCACAAACAAATTTGAGTCGTTCTGTGTATGTACACCATATGGGGGCGGAGCCTAAAGACCGTCCTCCCCTCCCTACCCGCCGCCAACCACTGGAGCCCCGCATGCGCACCCATTGCTCCAATCGTGCATGTGCCCAGGTTTCCTGTAGGCCCAGAGTCAGGAAACTTGTTTGGGGGAGGGGGAGTGAGGAGAAGAGAATGTCATGAACTTGTAGAGGGGGGGGGCGGGGCGGCGGGAAGATCAGGAACTTTGGTGGGGGGGGCGGAAGGGTAAGGAGGGGTCAGGAACTTGTTGGGGGTGGTGAATGGGAGAGAGAGAAGGTCCTAACCCAGGAGGGTGAGCCCTATCTGTTCTCTTAAAGCAGTAGTGTTAGCACTGTGAGCTCGAGAGCCTGGCTGTCACAATGAATGGATCAAATCGCACATTGCAAAGATATTGATTACTCAGGCAGACAGGATCTAATTACACAATCCAGACAAACTGTTGGGTGTGTGAAATAAAGAATAGATTGGCCTTCCAAAGCTAGGCTTTATTAACTTTAAAATCAGCAGCATATCTTTCCACATCCAGTCCCAACTAAAGCTAGAAAAGGACTGAATTTAAGGTAGCCACAACACATCATGTGATCATCAACTACCAATGAGATTACAACACATATCCCAAGGCAGTTAACAAACAACCAATCACAATACTTTTACTAATCAAGGAATAATCACCACATTCACCCCTCCTTTTAAAATATACTCCAACCTAATAACTTTTACAAATTACAATTAATTATTTACAACTAAACTATGCACGAGAATAAAGCTATTTACATGACACAATACTAAATGAACAACAACAAATAATAACATTACGCATAAGTATTAAATATCTCTCAACTAAAACAATATACTATAATATTTCAACAATTTTAAAACATTACTATCAATTTAAAAGTCCATTTTCAATCGGTCGACCGGATATCTTGTTCGTGTCGACCTTCTTAACCTTGGTGAAATTCCTTGCCCTCCCACGCCAGAAGGCACAGAAGTATCTTCAACAGGAAGGCTATCCATATCCCGATTCTCAACGGTTTCCGGATTAGAAATCCCATCAGAAGATAAACTGGGATGGTCATAAACATCTATCAAAGGCTGACTAATAGAACTATGATTATCTGCAATCGGATTGGAAATATTCGTAGTATCTGTAACAACATCCACATTATCCGAATCATGACCATTGTTAATATCCTCAGAAGAGGGCTGGCCCCCACAAGGAGCCAAGTCTTTAATTGAAACAGTACTTTCTTTCCCATCTTGGAATCGAATATGAGCATATTGGGAATTTGCCTCTAACAGCTCCACCTCCTCTACCAAGGGGTCATATTTTGACAACCTAACATGGCGTCGAAGCAGCACAGGTCCCTGCATAGTAAGCCATGAAGGTACCGAATATCCCGTAGTAGATCTCCGCGGATAGTTAAAGAGCCTTTCATGGGGGGTCACATTAGTAGCCGTTGAAAGCAATGATCTAATGGAATGCAGGGCATCAGGCAGCACCATTTCCCACTGTGTATTCTTAAGGTTCCGGGATGTCAAAGCCAACATAACTGCCTTCGGATCACCCCATTGTATCGTTCGCACTGTCCATTACCCTGGGGATTATACGGGGTAGTTCTACTAGTAGAAAATCCCCGACTCTGAAGGTATTCCTTCAACTGGGAAGACATAAAAGAACTTCCCTGATCCGAATGGATATACGCAGGCATCCCAAAGATGACAAAAAGTTGAGTCAGACATTTAATAACTGTAGCAGCTGATACATCTGCACAAGGAAAAGCAAAAGGGAACCTTGAAAACTCGTCCACAACAGTAAATATATATCGGTTTTGAGTAGTTGAAGGAAGAGGTCCCTTAAAATCGACGCTCAAACGTTCAAAAGGAGAAGTAGCCTTTATAAGATGAGCTCGTTGAGGCTTAAAGAAATTCGGTTTACACCGAGCACAGATAGAACATGATGAAGTCATCCACTTGACGTCTTCGACTGAAAAAGGCAAGTTCTTACTGCGTACAAAATGTATCATCCTCGTAACCCCAGGATGACATAAGGCATTGTGAAGATTAATAAGCGTATCTCCGTGAATCACAGAACAATAAGCCCTCGACAGTGCATCAGCAGCAACATTATCCTTCCCCGGACGATAAACTATGTCAAAATGGTAACATGCCAACTCAATCCTCCATCTCATTATTTTATCATTTTTAATCTTTCCAAAATGTTTAACATCAAACATAAAGGACACAGATTTTTGATCAGTTACCAACGTGAAATGTCGCCCCGATAAATAATGTCTCCATTTACGCAATGCTTCTACTATTGCGTATGCCTCTTTCTCTATTGAGGAATGTCTTTTTTCACTATTGTTCAAAGTACGTGAGAAAAAGGCCACAGGTCTTCCATTTTGGTTCAAGGTAGCCCCAATTGCAAAATCCGAAGCATCCGTCTCGATCACAAAGGGAACCTGCTCATCAATGGAATGCACAACTGCTCCTAAAATATCCTTTTTAAAATTCTCAAAACATGTCCTGGCCTCCCATGATAGAGGATATGTCGTAACCCGAATAAGAGGCTGGATCTTCCGTGAAAAATTTGCAATCCAATTAGAATAATAAGAAAACAGTCCAACAACTCGTTGCAAAGCCTTAGAATTAGTAGGACAAGGTAAATCAATCAATGGTCGCAGACGTTCTGGATCTGGTTTAATCTTATTTCCCGAAATAATATACCCCAATAGATTTACCTCAGTAGTCGAAAAGATACATTTCTCTTTGTTAAAAGTTAAACCAACTTTTTCCGCAGCTTGAAGGAATCTTTTTAAATTAGAATCATGCTCCACCCTTGATTTGCCACACACTGTGATGTCATCTAAGTATGAAAAGGTGTCAGAGAGAGAGTTATCACTTATAAAAGCATCCATTGCCCGTTGAAAACACGCAACACCATTAGTAACACCAAATGGTATTCGGCAAAACTGATACAGCTTTCCACCAGCCTCAAAGGCCGTATATGGTTGATCCTTCTTAACAATAGGAATCTGATGATAAGCACTCTTTAAGTCAATAGTGCTAAAAACCTTATACTGAGATACTTTATTGATAAGCTCATCAATCTTAGGAAAAGGGTACGCATCTAATTGAGTATACCTATTAATAGTTTGGGAATAGTCTATCACCATTCGTTTCTTGTGTCTCTCGTTAGTCGTGACAACTACCTGTGCTCGCCAAGGCGAACAACTAGGTTCAATGATTCCTTCCAATAAGAGACGTCGGACTTCAGAATTAATAAATTCTCTATCCTGACTACTATATCTTCTTGACTTGGTAGCAATTGGCTTACAATCCGACATCAAATTGGAAAAAAGTGATAATGGAGGAATAGATAAAGAGGTTAATCCACAAATAGATAAAGGTGGCTTAGTCCCTCCAAATGAAAGACTAAGAGACTCGTGTAACTGAAGCACATCATGTCCAATCAAAATATCCGCACAGAGATTAGGTAAAACAGATAGGCGTATATCAGTATACGTATTACGTAGAAGAATCATTTTCACAAAGCAACAACCAGCTATTTGTGAAGTAAGGGTCGTCTGAGCCATACACACCTGATACGTAACAGGCGAAATTTTCAAATGCTTCTCCTTCGCAAACTGAAGACTTATAAAACTCTCAGTACTGCCCGTATCTATAAGGGCCTTCACTTCCAACCCATTAACTTGAGCCGTAACTATAGCTTTGTTTAGGCCATGAGCAAAAGCAGCAGAAATTGATGCAATAAATGCCCTATCTAAAGGCTGAATAGTCACAGAAGAGGTAGTGGAGGAGGGCCCTCCCACACTAGGAGAAGAGAAGGTAATTGAACCTGATGATTTGCACACGCGTGCATAATGACCTCTCTTGCCGCATTTTCTACACAGAGCCTCCCGAGCAGGACACTTCAGACGAGGGTGCCGGATATTCCACAAAAATAACACTTCTGAATCCTAGAGGCAACAGCCGCCGAAGTAGAAACTGTTTCAAAATCTAGTAAACTACTCCCATTAAGTCCACATAATTCCTTTTCATCCGAAACTGCCGAAACCAGTCGCAGGCCGATTAAAAAGAGCATAAGAATCCGAACTTCTCTGAGCCACATCCAATGTAGAAGCTTGCTCAAAAGCACTTTTAAGATCCAGAGTCTTATTTTCTAACAACCGCTGACGAATTGATCTAGACAGTAATCCATTAATAAAAGCATCCCGTACCGATTCGTCCTTATATTCTTCAGCCGTCATGGCCTTATAATTACAGTCAACACTAAGGCACCGAAGTGCTTGTAAATAAGTATCCAAAGATTCTCCCACCTGCTGCCTGCAGGCAGATAGAAGATGACGTGCAAATACCTCATTCTTTGGTTTAACAAAAATCTTTTCCAATGTAGAAATAGCCTCTTCATAAGTTTTACAGTGCAAAATATATTTATATACATCCGGGTCAATGTAGTTGATCAGCATATTCAGCTTATTTAGAGCCTCTTGATCCAACACGCCCAAAAAGTTTTTAAATGTACAATACCAATGTTTCCATTTATCATCCACTCCAGCATAATTGGGGTCAGCCTTGAATCGTTCTGGTTGAAGATATCGCTCCATTCTAACATAAAGTTAATAAATTGAAATAAAGAATAGATTGGCCTTCCAAAGCTAGGCTTTATTAACTTTAAAATCAGCAGCATATCTTTCCACATCCAGTCCCAACTAAAGCTAGAAAAGGACTGAATTTAAGGTAGCCACAACACATCATGTGATCATCAACTACCAATGAGATTACAACACATATCCCAAGGCAGTTAACAAACAACCAATCACAATACTTTTACTAATCAAGGAATAATCACCACATTGTGTCTTGTCCTCCAATGGGACCAATCAGAAATTTGCCGTTGCAAATAGTTACAGCCTAACAACTAAAACAGCCATGGTCGGCAAAAGTGGTCCGAGAGAACATAAAACTAAAGGAAAGAGCATATAAAGAAGCAAAGAATAATGTAAATCCAGGGGACTGGGAGAGATATAAAGAGCAGCAAAGGAAGACAAAAAATATACTAAGAGCTGCAAAAAGGGAATACAAAAAGAAACTTGAGATACCTCAGGATTAACGCAAAGTTTTTACAATTATAATAGAAGACAAAGGGTAGTCAAGGGTAATGTGGGCCCATTTAAAACTAATATGGGCAATACTGCGAATGAAAAGAAGGAAATGGTAGACTTGTTGAATAATTACTTTGTCTCAGTCTTCACGGTAAAGAAAGAGGATAATATACCCGACATGTCAGGCAAACTAATAATGAATCAAGGACTGGAACTCACTAAAGTTAACGTAAGCAAGAAAACAATCTCAGAAAAATAATGGCACTAAAGACTGACAAATCCCCAGGACCTAATGGTTGCCACCCCAGGGTTTTAAAGGAAATAGGTGAGGAAATTGCACATGCTTTAAGCCATAATCTTCCAAAGCGCTCTCGATTCAGGAATTGTCCCTTTGTTTGAAAACTTGCAAATTTAACTCCGTTATTTAAGAAATGGTGAGTGAGAGAAACCAGGAAATTATAGACCTGTTAGTCTAACATCTGTTGTGGGGAAGTTATTGGAATCTATAATTAAGGAAAGTGACTGAGTACTTAGAGAGAGCCAACATGGATTTGTGAAGGGTAGGCCATGTCCAATGAGCCAATTGAATTTTGAGGAAGTAACTAAAGTAGTAGACAGGGGAATGTCTATAGATGTAGTTTATATGGACTTCCAGAAGGCATGTGATAGGGTTCCACATAAGAGACTGTTAGCTAAAATTAAAGCTTATGGAATTGAAGGCAAATCTGGAGTGCTGTGTACAGTTCTGGGTATTGCACCTTAGAAAAGGATATATTGGCCTTGGAAGGAGTGCAGCACAGATTTACCAGAAAGTTACCAGGGTCCCAAGAATTAAATTATGAGGAGCAATTACATAAACTAGGCTTGTATCCCTGGAATACAGAAGGTTCAGGGGTGAGTTGATTGAGGTTTTTAGGATTTTGAAAGGAATTGATAGGGTAGATAGACAGGAACATTTTCCCGCTGGTAGGGGAGTCTAGGACAAGAGGATATAACCTTAAAATCAGAGCCAGTCCAGTCAAGGAAACACTTCTTCACACAAAAGGGTGGTAGAAATTTAGAACTCTGTCCCACAAAAATCAGTGGATGCTAGCTCAATTAATAATTTTAAATCTGAGATTGATAGATTTTTGCTAGTCAAGAATATTATGGGATATGGAGCCAAGGCGGATAGATGGAGTTAAGATACAGATCAAACATGATATCAATGAATGTAGGAACAAGCTCGAGGGGCTGACTGGCCTACTCCTGTTCCTAAGTGCACAAACAGATCAACAACATTTCCTAATTCAGTTGCAAGCCCCCGATGTGCACTTACCTGGCGCGCCGACAGCTGAAGCCTGGGCCTGCTTGGAATTCCTGTCACTGGCCCGGTTCAGCTGTCGGCGCGCTGTGCTTGCCTGATCCAGCGGCGTAGTTAGTTCGATGTGCCGGCTGGGATCAGGGGGCGGGACATCGGGGGGCGGGACATCGGGGGGCGGGACATCGGGGGCAGGAGAACGGGGGGCGGGACATCGGGAGATCGGGGGGCGGGACATCGGGAGATCGGGGGGCGGGACATCGGGAGATCGGGGGCAGGACATCGGGAGATCGGGGGGCGGGACATCGGGAGATCGGGGGGCGGGAGATCAGGGGGCGGGACATCGGGGGCGGGACATCGGGAGATCGGGGGTGGGACATCGGGGGGCGGGACATCGGGACATCGGGGGGCGGGACATCGGGGGGCGGGACGTCGGGACATCGGGGGGCGGGACGTCGGGACATCAGGGGGCGGGATGTCGGGAGATCGGGGGGCAGGGCTCGGGGGCTCCTCCCCCTACTCTCCCCCTCCCCTTCCTCCCCCCCTCCCCCCCTCCCTTCTCCTCCCCCTCCCCCCCTCTCCCCCCTTCCCTCCCCCCCCTCCCCTCTCCTCCCCCTCCCCCCTCTCCCCCCTCCACTCTCCCCCTTCCCTCTCCCCCCCCTCCCCTCTCCCCCCAGTCGCTCTCTCTCTTACGCCCCAGTCGCTCTCTCTCTTACCCCCCAGTCGCTCTCTCTCTTACCCCCCAGTCGCTCTCTCTCTTACCCCCCAGTCGCTCTCTCTCTTACCCCCCAGTCGCTCTCTCTCTTACCCCCCAGTCGCTCTCTCTCTTACCCCCCAGTCGCTCCCTCTCTTACCCCCCAGTCGCTCTCTCTCTTACCCCCCAGTCGCTCTCTCTCTTCCCCCCCAGTCGCTCTCTCTCTTCCTCCCCCAGTCGCTCTCTCTCTCTTCCAAGAACAACATGCCCTTGAAAAAGCCTCGGCACCGCCGGGCACTCCAGCTAGTAGTTATATAAAAAGAAAAAGGGTGGCTGAAGTAAATGTTGGTCCCTTAGAGGATGAGACCGGGAAATTAATGGTGGGAAATATGGAGATGGCAAAAACACTGAATGAATATTTTATATCAGTCTTTACAGTAGAAGACACTAAGAATATCCCAACACTGGACAAACAGGGGGCTAAAGGGGGGGATCAAAATCACTAAGGAAGTGGTACTTGGTAAAATAATGGGACTCAAGGTGGATAAATCACCTGGACCTGATGGCTTACATCCTCGGGTCTTGAGGGAAGTGGCGGTAGGGATTGTGGATGCATTGGTAATAATTTTCCAGAACTCCCTGGACTCAGCAAAGGTCCCGGCAGACTGGAAAACTGCTAATGTAACACCCTTATTTAAAAAGGGCAGTAGACAGAAGGCTGGAAACTATAGACCGGTTAGCCTAACATCTGTGGTAGGTAAAATTTTGGAGTCCATTATTAAGGAGACAGTAACAGGACATTTGAATAATCATAATTTAATAGGACAAAGTCAGCATGGTTTTATGAAGGGGAAGTCATGTTTGACAAATTTGCTGGAGTTCTTTGAGGAAGTAACATATAGGGTGGATAAAGGGGAACCAGTGGACGTAGTGTATTTAGACTTCCAAAAGGCATTTGACAAGGTGCCACACAAAAGATTATTGCTTAAGATAAAAAATCACGGGATTGGGGGTAATATTCTGGCATGGATAGAGGATTGGCTATCTAACAGAAGGCGGAGAGTTGGGATAAATGGTTCATTCTCAGACTGGCAATCAGTAACAAGTGGTGTTCCACAGGGGTCAGTGCTGGGTCCCCAACTCTTTACAATCTATATTAATGATTTGGAGGAGGGGACCGAGTGTAACATATCAAAGTTTGCAGATGATACTAAGATGGGAGGGAAAGTAGTGAGTGAGGAGGACATAAAAAACCTGCAAGGGGACATAGACAGGCTAAGTAAGTGGGCAGAGATTTGGCAGATGGAATACAATACTGGAAAGTGTGAGGTTATGCACTTTGGCAGGAAAAATCGTAGAGCAAGTTATTATCTTAATGGCAAGAAACTGGAAAGTACTGAAGTACAAAGGGATCTGGGGGTCCTGGTGCACGAAACTCAAAAGGTTAGTATGCAGGTGCAGCAAGTGATTAAGAAGGCCAATGGAATGTTGGCTTTCATTGCTAGGGGGATAGAATATAAAAATAGGGAGGTATTGCTTCAGTTGTACAAGGTATTGGAGAGACCGCACCTGGAATACTGCGTACAGTTTTGGTGTCCATACTTAAGAAGGGACATACTTGCTCTCGAGTCAGTACAAAGAAGGTTCACTCGGTTAATCCCGGGGATGAGGGGATGGACATATGAGGAGAGGTTGAGGAGATTGGGACTCTACGCACTGGAGTTCAGAAGAATGAGAGGCGATCTTATTGAAACATATAAGATTGTGAAGGGGTTGGATCGGGTGGATGCGGGGAGGATGTTCCCGATGATGGGTGAAACTAGAACTAGGGGGCATAGTCTTAGAATAAGGGGCTGCTCTTTCAAAACTGAGATGAGGAGGAACTACTTCACTCAGAGGGTGGTAGGTCCATGGAATATGCTGCCCCAAAAAGCTGTAGAAGCTACATCATTACATAAATTTAAAACAGAAATAGACAGTTTCCTAGAAGTAAAGAGAATTAAGGGTTACGGGGAGCGGGCAGGAATTTGGACATGAGTCTAGGTTCGGATCGGTCATGGCCCTGTGGGTAGCGGAGCGGGCCCAGGGGCCATGTAGCCTGATCCTGCTCCTATTTCGTGTGTCTAATTCTGATTCAGGAGATGGTTCTGTGATAGTAGATTGGCGGTTAGGATCAGATCAGCCATGATCTTATTGAATGGCGGAGCAGGCTCGAGGGGCCGATTGGCCTACTCCTGCTCCTATTTCTTATGTTCTTATGTTTGCCGCTCACAAAAAGCGTTTCTTGTCCTACATGTGCACTGATGAGCCACCGGGAGATGCAGCAGTTCGAGTGATTTCCCGCGCATGCTACACTGGAAGAGCTGATCATCTGCACGATGCTTTAACAACTGAAAGCCTGGCAGCACTGTTCCCCACAAGCTGGGTACAGGTGTGGCTTTGTCGGCATGTGTGCACACTGATACATTTCCAGTTCATTAAAGCCTTCACCACAAGAATCGCACTTAAATACAAGATTGTCTGCGTGAAATAACAACAGAAAATGCTGGAAAAACTCAGCAGGCTAGGCAACAACCGTCGAGAGAGAAATAGAGTCAACGTTTCAGGTCGAAACCCTTCGTCAGGACTGAAAAAACACAGGAAATGAAACAGATTAAAAGGCCAGTTTGGGGGCTGGGAAATGGGGATGGAAGAACAAAAGAGAAGAGACATTAAGAGGTATTCAAAACGAGACGAGATGGTGATAGGACTAGTAAAGAGACAAAAGACGGCTCTAGATTAGGTATGAAATGCACTGGCAGAATGGGAGACAGCTGCCATGTGGGAGAGAAAAAATGGGGAAGGGCCAAAACAGAGGCGTGGATAAAAAATGTAAAAATGTAATAATGATCTGAAATTGTTGAACTCGATATTGACTCCGGAAGGCTGTAAAGTGCCTAATCGGAAGATGAGGTGCTGTTCCTCGAGCTTATGCTGGGTTTCCGTGGAACAATGCAAGAGCCCGAATACGGTGAGGTCCAAGTGGGAATGGGGCGGTGAATTAAAATGACAGGCGACTGGAAGCTTGGGGTCACCCTTACGGACTGAAAGAAGGTGTTCCGCAAAGTGGTCACCCAATCTGTGTGAGTTTGGCGAGGGTCCTTCCCACAGGTCGCTTTATTTTCTTTGTGCGTGTGGGAAAGTCTAACCAGGTGATACAAGCGGAGGAATTCTTTCCAGCACACGTTGCATTTGAATGGTTTACCTTCACTGTGAATCCGTCTGTGACATGACAATGAAGAAGAATATTTAAAAGTCTTCCCACACTCGGTACCCTGGTATGGTCACTGCTCTCTGAGTGCGCTGGTTCACCAGCATTGATGATGACGGGCTGAACTCTTTCCCACACCGTTATGACTTCTCACCCATAAGAGTTTGTTGGTGCATTCCCAAGTCATAAGTGTAATGATCAGTAACATGTCATCCTAGAATGGTACACTAGGTGGAGCTATATGTATATAAGAAAGAGTGGGGCTACCCACGATGCACTAGGTTACCCACAAGGCAGTAGTCAAGATGGATGCCTGTACACTAGTCCACATGGCTGAATAAATGACTAGCTGAAGCTAGCTGTTCATAAAGAAAACGTCTATTTATTTATGAACATAACATGGTACCAGAATTGGTAATATCTGCTGAATATTGTGAAACACGACATGGAGAATTTGAAGCCACCGGAGGGTTTGAAGCTCACGGGGAATGTTGACTGCAATTGGCGGACTTTCAAACAACAATTCGAACTCTACATTGCTGCCATCGGGTTCGGTACGAAGCCAGATGCAAGGAAAATAGCGTTGCTGCTCACGGTTGCAGGCCCACAGGCGATAGAGGTATTTAATACGTTTGTATTTGATCAAGAGGAGGACAGAGGAAAAAGTGGACGATGTGCTGAAGAAGTTTGATACACATTGTTCTCCCAAAAAGAACGATACCTATGAGAGGTACATGTTCCGTTCACGGACACAGCAGCAAAATGAGACTTTTGATAGCTTTATGACCGATCTGAAACTGAAAGCACAGACATGTAATTTCTCTGAACTGAAATCATCCATGATTCGTGACCAGATTGTGTTTGGTATTCATGATAAAAAGGTCAGGGAACGTCTGTTGAGAGAAACCGAACTAACATTGGAGGATGCTGTGAAAATATGCCAAGCCAGTGAGCTAGCTCAAAAGCACGCGAAGACTTTCAGTGAAATTAATAATAATGCGATTGTCGTAAGTGATAGTGCTGCTGTTGGTGCTGTGTCCTACAAGGGGAAGAAACGTGGGCAGAACAGAAATGAAAAGCAATCGCAGGAAGGAATTTTTAATTGTAAACGTTGTGGTTACAAACACCAGTTAAAACAATGCCCAGCGTTTGGAAAAATGTGCACAAAATGTAATGGAAAGAATCACTTTGCCAAACAATGCTTTTCAAAAGTAAAAACAAAGAAAGGGCAACAAGTCAACGTGATTGAGGACACTGATTTAAATGAGACATTTTCTGTAGGAATGGTGTCATGTGACAATATCAAAAAGGATACAGAAAATGTGCAGCCCTCAGGAATGGACAATGCTGAACATAAAGTTAATGCAGTAAAAGAGGACAAATGGATAATGTCACTGCAGGTAAATGGAGCATTAGTCACATTGAAACTAGACACTGGGGCAAAAGCAAACTTAATCAGTATGAGTGACATTAAAAATATGAAAGAAAAGCCCAAAATACAGAAAAAGTCAGTACTACTGAAGAACTATAATGGACAGAAAATAGATAGCTTAGGTGTATGCAGACTTAAAGTGACAGTCAAAGACAAAGTGCATCATCTCATGTTTTCTGTTGTGGCTGAAGGACTTGATTCACTATTAGGTGACAAAGCTTGTGAGGACTTAGAACTGGTCAAGAGAGTCTACCATATAAACTGTGCCATAAGCAGACCAGATGACTCAGTGGATTCTGTAGTGATTAATTTCCAGGATGTGTTCAAAGGATTTGGAGTTCTACCATTCACTTACAAGATCCAGCTAAAGGAGGATGCTCAGCCAGTGGTACATGCTCCATGGAGAGTTCCAGCAGCCCTGCGTGACCGGCTCAAGAAAGAACTGAACAGAATGACCACAGTAGGAGTCATCAGGAAAGTCGAAGAGCCAACAGACTGGGTTAACTCCATGGTATGTGTAAAGAAAAAGAACAATGATCTAAGAATATGCATGGATCTAAAGGACTTAAATGCAAACATAAAACGTGAATACTACCAGATTCCCAAGCGAGAAGAAATCACCAGTCAAATGTCAGGTGCCAGATACTTCACAAAGCTCGATGCCTCACAAGGATTTTGGCAACTAAAACTGGATGAAGAGAGCACCAAATACTGTACCTTCAACACACCATTTGGCAGGTATTGTTTCCTCAGAATGCCTTTCGGGATAATATCTGCATCTGAAATCTTTCATAGAGCGATGGAACACATAATTGAAGGTCTGGAAGGAGTTCGGGTCTATGTTGATGACATCATCATCTGGGGCTCCACACTGAAAGAACACAATGAGAGACTGACTAAAGTGCTACAGAGCATACGCCGGAATGGACTGAAGCTCAACAAAGCCAAGTGTCAGTTTGGCATCCAGGAAGTCACTTTCCTAGGAGATAATCTAGCTGGTAAAGGAATAGTGCCAGATATGGAAAAAGTAAACGCCATACTCAACATGCCCTGACCCACTGACAAAAAAGGAGTGCTACGCATCATGGGGATGATAAACTTCATTGGAAAGTTCATTCCTAACTTGTCAGCCGAGACAGCCTGTCTGCGAGACCTGCTACATAAAACAAATGAGTTCGTATGGACAGAAAGACATGAACACGAGTGGATGAACCTTAAAACAGTGCTGACAACCACACCTGTACTCACCTTCTTTGACCCAACAAAGAGAATCAAAGTGTCAACGTATGCATCAAAAGATGGCCTAGGCGCGGTCTTGCTACAAGTAGAGGGTGAAGATTGGAAGCCTATTGCCTATGCCTCCAGGTCTATGACTGATTCTAAGTGTCGATACGCCCAGATTGAAAAGGAATGTCTAGGCTTGGTAGTTGGACTAGAAAAGTTCTATGGCTACATATATGGACTTCCCACCTTCACAGTTGAAACAGACCACTGTCCACTGGTTGCCATCATTAAAAAAAACCTGAATGAGATGTCTCCAAGGATTCAACGACTCATGATGAAGCTGCAAAGATATGACTTTGAACTGATCTACACACCAGGCAAACACAGTGTTAGCAGATGCACTATCCCGAGCACCCACAATGAGTCATGTGAGCTCTACTGAAGAAGACGTGGATGTTCATGTGAGTATGGTCACTGCTGCGCTGCCCGTGTCAGACACAAAATCAAAGCAAATAGCAGAAGAAACAGTAAAAGATACAGGCCTAGAAATTCATTGTAGCCACTTTTGGGGCGGTAAAGTCGGGCGGCCGCTAAAGTTTGCACCCGCCGCCAAATCGAGGCCACTTCTCCGATATTCATTAGCTTCGCCCTAAGAGTTTGCTCGAGCGCTAAAACTGGCGCTGGACGCCTCTCTTTAGGCGCTAAGCCGGAGGTGCTGAGCGAGAGCGCTGAGGCCGGGCGCAGCGCAGGTGCGGCCATCTCGTGATTGACAGCAGACACCCTGGCGCCGGCCAGCTCTTAAGGGGGAAGGGTCGACTTGGTCTGCTGCCACGCCCTGGATAGTGGAGCCCTCCAGCTAGGCCTGAACACTGCTGCTGGACCCAAATAGCACCTGAAGCCATGCAGAAGGCCCGTGAATGAGCACAGCGCTTCTCAGAGCGTGATCTGAGTGTGCTGGTTGGTGGTGTGGAGAAGAGGCGCCATATTTCGTACCCGGACAATGGCAGGAAGGCGCCGGTCCGCGCCTACCGAAGAGCCTGGAGGCATGTCGCCAGCAAGGTGTCAGCCAACAGCGAGGTCCCCAGGACCGGTGTCCAATGCCGCAAAAAGTTTAATGACCTCACTCGGATTGTCAGGGTGAGTACCCTTTCCAGTGACCTCCTCATCCTTGCATGTGCACCTCACATTATGGGCAAAGGGACCTGAAAGCCCTAATGGCCAGCCCTCATCCAGCAGCTATGGGACAGGCATGAACATCAATTGCACATTCTGCACTTAACACACTGGCCAAGCTATTCCACCATGGGAGGCAGTGCACACAAGATCAGGGCGACACACTGGCCAGGCTATTCCACCATGGGAGGCAGTGCACACAAGATCAGGGCGACACACTGGCCAGGCTATTCCACCATGGGAGGCAGTGCACACAAGATCAGGGCGACACACTGGCCAGGCTATTCCACCATGGGAGGCAGTGCACACAAGATCAGGGCGACACACTGGCCAGGCTATTCCACCATGGGAGGCAGTGCACACAAGATCAGGGCGACACACTGTACTTAGAGGCCGTCCTTTCTCTTGCAGGCCAAGCTGGCCAATAATAGGAAGAGCCGGACTGCGACCGGGGGAGGCCGACCCCAGATCCAGCCGCTCACCGAGCTGCAACATCGCGTGGAGCGCATCATGTGTGGCCGGGTGATTGGCCCCGTTGCATGTGGAGATGCCGACCCTGTTCTGGGCACCAATGGTAAGGACATCAACGTTTGTACCTCTCTCGTCCCACTTGCGCATCAGATCTACATCCTTTGCCACTGTCCGACCAATGCGCTGAATGCCACCACTCATGCATCCCTCGCTGACGCCCTCTCCTCACTCTAAAGCTACTCTTGTGCCTTCCTGCTTTCAGATGGTGAGGAGGAGGTCCCTGAAGTTGCCAGTGACAGCCCCTCAGAAGAGGAGGAGGAGGAGGAGCAAGAGGAAGGCGGCCCATCAGGGGAACCCTCAGCCGTGGCAACCCATGCGAATGTAGGGGACACGTCTTCCCTGGAGGGGAGCGTGGCGGAAGTGTCGGAGGGGAGGGGAGCTCATGGGACCTGCGGCCTGCAGAAACGCGGGAGGGGGGTGCCAGCTCGGCGGCCTTCTCCCCAGAGGGGGGAAGGGTCGGAGGGGAGTCCAATTGCTGGGCCCAGCGGCGTCCAGCAATGCAGGAAGGGTTGGCCAGCTCGGCGGCCTTCTCCCCAGAGGGAGAGTCCGGCCTCCAGTCCGGAGATGGTCTTCGCCGAGGAGATGGAACGCCTCGAGGACTTGTCCGCGGACTCAGAGCGCTGGCACACGGAGCTCATGGGGGTAGTGGCACGGTTGCCTGAGGCCATCGAGTCCCTCTCACGGAGTGTCACTGACGTCGGGGACTCACAGGCCATCAGTTTGGCGGAATTCGGGGCAGAGCAGGCAGCGAGTTGGGCGGCATTCGGGGCAGATCAGGCAGCGAGTCGGGCGGCATTCGGGGCAGATCAGGCAGCGAGTCGGGCGGCATTCGGGGCAGCTCAGGCAGCAAGTGGGCAGCTGATCAGTGGTGCCGTGCAGTCACTGGGTGCTCTGATGAGGTCACTGAACAGGTCAACACGGGCACTCACTGCTGCCACACTCGCTGTGTCAGCCAGGCATCGCCAGGGCACCCGGTGCACTGCAGCAGCACAGTGGTCTGTCCCTCGGCAGATTGGTGCGCATGCTGCAGTGCTGGCCCAGGCGAGTGCCAGTGTCTCAGGTGACCAGCGAGCGCCTGCCGTCCGCCAGCTTGCCCCCATTCCTCCAGTCGTCACTGCCATTCCCCCAGTGGAGCTGCCAGGAGCTGCTGCAGCGACTGATGCTGGCCAGCCACAGCTGCAGCATTCAACAGCCGCCCGCTCGACGGCCAGACCTCGACTAGGGCGACCCCCAAGGGCATCTGCCATCACGACATGTGCCCCTCAGGAGCCTGCCCCCAGCCTTGCAGCAGCCAATGGCCTTACTTTGAGGAGGAGCAGCAGGGCGGGCAGGGGCCACACAAAGATGGCCAAGGCATCGCCCTAGCGGGCCAAAAAGTCGAATGTGTGGCCAGTTGTGTTTGTTTTTTGAGGCCGAGAATTGGATGTTTGTTTTTTGAGGCCGAGAATTGGATGTTTGTTTTTTGAGGCCGAGAATTGGATGTTTGTTTTTTGAGGCCGAGAATTGGATGTTTGTTTTTTGAAGGCCGAGGATGTGATGTTTGTTTTTTACTAAGGCCGAGGATGATGGCCATTTTAGTTGCACTGTTTTGTTAATCCTCTCCAGGTTGTGGGAGCGAGTAATGTGTTTGAGTGTTTTTTGGGGGTTTCGTCTGTTTTTGGTTTTCATGTGGGAAGGGCCCTGAGTTTGTACAATAAAGCATTTTATTTATTAACATTGCCCATGTTTGATCTTTGAAGTGTTTGTTGCCTTAACCGGCTGAGGGCTTGCGGAGCGGCTGCAATCATGTTCTTTCATTGGCACAAGCCATTCCCTGACAGGGGGCCTAGAAGTGACGTTCAATAAGCCGCCGACGGGCGGCCCTTGGACCTTCTGCCTCCCTCCTGGGCTGGTACTCCTCGTCCTCCTCCTCCTCATGCTCCTCCTCCTGAGGTGGGGGTCCAACGTGAGGTGGCAGTGCCTGAGTCCTGTGGATAGCCAGGTTGTGCAGCATGCAGCAAACGACGACGAATTGGGAGACTCGCTCCTGCGAATACTGGAGGGCTCCCCCGGAGCAATCGAGACAGCGGAACCGTTGCTTGAGGACGCCAATTGTTTGTTCTATGATGTTCCTAGTCGCTTGATGGCTCTCGTTGTATGCCTCTTCAGCAGGGGTCGTGGGCGCGCGGAGCGGGGTCATGAGTCAGGTACACAAAGGATAGCCTTTGTCCCCGATAAGACATCCTCTTGGGGGAGGCTGTGCCTGGAACATGTCAGCCACAGTTGTCTGTCGCAGGATAAAGGCATCGTGGCTGCTGCCTGGAAAGCGGGCATTGACAGCTAGGATGCGCTGCCTGTGGTCACACACCAGCTGTATGTTGAGGGAATGGTAGCCCTTCCGGTTGCGGTAATCCTCGGCATGCTCCAGAGGTGCCCGCAAAGCCACATGCGTGCAGTCAATGGCGCCCTGCACCATGGGGAAACCCGCTATTCTTGCAAATCCCACTGCACGCTGATGCTGCTTGTCCAGGGTCATGGGGAAGGCGATGAATTGATGTCTCCTTCTGCAAAGGGCTTCGGTCACCTGGCGGATGCAGCAATGCACGGCGAACTGGGAGATGTTAGCGATATCCCCAGCAGCAGATTGGAAGGAGCCGGTGGCATAGAAGTTGAGAGCCACCGTCACCTTCACTGCCACCGACAGAGACGTCCTGCGCATCAGCTGTGGCTGCAGATCTCTCTGAAGCAGCTGGCAGATGTCTGCAACCACCTCCCTTCTGAATCGCAGCCTCCTTACACACATCGCGGCAGACATGGTCAGATAGGAGGACTGCTGGCGGTATACCCTGGGTGGGTAAGGCCTCAGTTGGCGACGCCTGTTGCCCCCTCTGCGTCTAGCCAGGGCTGCCACTCTCTCACGGCGTCTGTAAGCCCTTCTGGCATAAGGCTGAAAGTCAGCGTTGGCACCCAATGCAGCCCCTATTATATGCTGGCAAACACTGAGCTCTCAATGAAGGCAAAGATAATTGCTAAGCTCTGGCCTGAGCCAAAAATACCTGTCCTAGTGTTGGTCCAAACCAGTAAGCTCTCCTCCTTGGTCTCTCTCCAAAAAACCGTTGCACAAGAGTGAATGCTGCAAAATGGCTGGCCTTTATAGTGCAGGGTAAGTGCCCTTTAATTAGTGCTCCCCGCGGCCCGCCTCGGCTGTGTACCGTTTCACTTCACAGTCGTTAGGGCCGCCCGGCGCACAATGGCCCGGCGCGAGTGAAGTTCCGGTTCGGGGCGCACAAAGGGCATTGCACTAGTAAATGACGTCATGATCTGCGTGCGCAGCAGGGCGCGCACTAAGACTTTGCGCCGGCGCTAAATGTGTACTGAAGTTGGGGCGAGGCGCAGATCGCGCTGCGCCCGGGCGCTAAGCGCCTAGCGCTCAAGATCTACTCCTCCTAAGGCGCTAACGGATGGCGCGCCCAACTGAATTTCTAGGCCACAGTGTTACAAACAGTAATAGAGAACATTCACCATGGTTGGCCAAAAGGTTCCTGTCCAAAGTACTTTCACATCAGGTCAGAATTGAGTGTCGCAAGTGGACTATTACTAAAACAGAATAGTCATTCCACAGGCTCTACGTCAAGACATGCTCAAAAGGATTCATGAGGGACACCTCGGAATTGAAAATTGCAAAAGGAGAGCAAGAGACACTGTTTATTGGCCTGGCATAAATAAGGACATTGAGAACATGATAGGCAAATGTGAGACATGTCAGAAACACCAAAACAAACAAGCAAAGGAACCAATGATAGTAGCTGACTTACCAACAGCACCATGGCAAAAGGTTGGTATGGACCTTTTTCATTTGAATGGTAAAGAATATCTATTAGTGATTGACTACTATTCTAACTATCCTGAGATGGCGCTGCTCTCAAGCACCACAGCAAGCAGTGTCATAATGCATGTGAAATCCATCTTCGCCAGACATGGAATTCCCAGGATTGCCATTAGCGACAATGGTCTGTGCTTCAACTGTAAGGAGTGGCAACAGTTTGCAGCACAGTATGACTTTCAGCACATCACATCCAGTCCTTTGTATGCTCAGTCGAATGGTAAGGCAGAGAAAGGTGTTCAAGTTCTCAAGCAGCTACTGAAGAAAGCGACAGAAAGCAAGTCTGATCCTTATCTCGCCCTGCTGAGCTACCGAGCCTCACCTTTAGACTCTGGTTCTTCACCTGCTGAACTCCTAATGGGTCGCAAGTTGCGCACCACGCTACCCTGCTGTGCAAAAGAAAAGCAGAGTAAGAAACTAAGACAGAGACTTCAACTGTTAAAGCTGAAACAGAAATCAAACTATGACAAGTCATCCAAAACTCTGAAACCATTGACAAGGGATGATGTTGTCAGGATTGAGGATCCAGATGCATGGAACAGGAAAGCTACAGTTCTTGAGGAAGTAGGACCAAGGTCATACACTGTTAGAACTGAGGAAGGACAGATTCTCAGGAGGAACTGCCATTCCCTCCTAAAAACACAAGAGACTATCCAAGAGCAAATCGATGACAATGCCGCAACTGAATCTTGTCACTCACCACCAGAACAATCTAACACAAACACACATACAGGCTCTCATGAAAACACATCAGACTTACCCGTGCTGAGAAGATCCACACGTGAAGTAAAAAAGCCTGATAGACTTAATCTTTGAATACAAAGAAAACTATATTGAAAATGTATTGATTGTTGTGAAGATGTTTATGTCGTTATGATTGATTGATATTGATAGATACTGATTTTGTTTAACCTCAAAGAAAGGGGGATGTAATGATCAGTAACATGTCATCCTAGAATGGTACACTAGGTGGAGCTATATGTATATGAGTGGGGCTACCCACGATGCACTAGGTTACCCACAAGGCAGTAGTCAAGATGGATGCCTGTACACTAGTCCACATGGCTGAATAAATGACTAGCTCAAGCTAGCTGTTCATAATGAAAACGTCTATTTATTTATGAACATAAAACAATAAGTATGAACTAACCCCTCCACGTCTACACCACATTTCAATGGTTTCTCTTCTACAGCATATTGCCTCTGCTGTGGTAATGCAGGAAATCGGCTCAACTCGTCCACACGCTCAGGGAACCGAAGGGCTTCTCTTCCTTGTGTGCGCTTGTGCCGAACCAGATCATAAGAGCGGACGAATTCTCTCCCACACACGTCACATTTGTACGGCTTCTCGCCACTGTGAATGCGCTTGTGACTTGACAGAGTGGATGAATAATTAAAACTCTTCCCGCACTTGGAACAGCGATATGGTCTGTCGTCTGCATGAGTGCGTTGGTGGACCAACATAGTGGATGACTGGCTGTACCTCCAGCCGCATACTGGGCACCGGTAGGGCTTATCTCCCGTGTGGTTGCGTTTGTGTATGACCATGTGATGGGACTGGACAAACTCTCTTCCGCACACGTCGCAGTGAAACGGTTTCTCGCCGCTGTGGACAAACTTGTGCCTCAAAAGGCTGTGCGCCGTATTGAAGCTTTTCCCGTAGTCAGAACACTTAAATGGTTTCCCCCGAGCACAAGACTTTCTCCTGAAGGTGAACACATTCATTGCGGTCCTTTACTGCCTCGGGACTTTCTCCTCCGTGAACCTCCTGATGCTGTTTAAGATCAGAGTATTGATCAAAGCTCTCTCCGCACTCGGAGCAGGTTTCTGTTTGTCTTCAGAAGGATGTGCTGCTGGATATCAGCCAGACCATCCTGAATGAACTCTTTCGAGTGAGAGTCAAAGTCTGACAGGCAGGCATCCTCCATGGGGCCGTCTGCCAATCCTGTAACGGATGAACCAGGTTATTATTTTTTACGCAGCACAGTTCAGTAACTCTAGTCCCCAACAGCCCACTCTCCTGTGAAGCCCGAGTGCCTGCTTTCAATAGGATTGCCATCTATTGTCAAGTCCATAACGGGACAAGAGACTGCGATTGTGATGCTACATTTACCCCGCCCCGCATTCCCAAGAGGAAAAATGATCAGGATTCCTGCTGCACATCGGTATCCAGCTGGGATTGGTGGGGGCCTGGAAACGGGTGTGTGAAGAGAATCGGGAGAAGGGACAGCAGTAACAGGAAAAGAAAACCGAGAGGAGCGAACACGGGCGAAGAGCTGGCGCTCAGCTCCGGTGCGTGGTCACCAATATCTGCAGCCGGTTCGACCGCTCCCGTCCAGCGCCCTCCCGCCTCGCCTCGCCTCGGGGTTCAATACAACAGCTCGCCTTCTCGCACAGGCCCCATGAAATATTCTGATGGTTGGCGGCTGCCGACGGTCCCCTTGAATCCGGATCAACAGCTCTCCGCGCAAACTGCGGCCTTGCGCTTTGCTGAAGGGTTTTAAACCGCCCCCCTTGCCCGCGGCTTTGCGATGCCCGGCCCGCACACCCAGCATGCGGACCCGCCTCCCCTCACTGCCCATTGGCCCTCGGCACTCCCCGTCACCTGCACTCTCCATTCCCATTGTTGCCACTTACAGAAGCTGCCGCTCGCCAGTTCGATTGGCCGCTTCAGCCCCAACACCTTTAGTGGGAAAAGCAGCATTTTCACTGGGCTGCACAGCCGAGCAAGGGATGGTGTTAACATCGAAACGTGGGATGCAACAAGACGGCGCACACCCAGTGCACTGAAGGCCTGCAGACGGGCAGGGGCCTCTTAAGTCAATATACCCCATATAAACTCTTACCCTGGTCGATATTATCTTACTATCTTACACCAGCCCGTCGTTGCACAGCAAACACAAATGGATTTGGAAAAGATGTCCAAATCTCAACCCCTGTTCCTGGGACTAGGGACAGGGTCACTGGCAAGGTCTTGGAAGCTAAGCAGAGCCAGGCGGGGTGACCATCAGGGAAGACCAGGTGCCGAAGGTCACGGATGGAGCCCCGAGGAGGGGTGGTTGGTGAGAAGGTCATGGAAGGAGCCCCGAGGAGGGGTGGTTGGTGAGAAGGTCACGGAAGGAGCCCCGAGGAGGGGCGGTTGGTGAGAAGGTCACGGAAGGAGCCCCGAGGAGGGGCGGTTGGTGAGAAGGTCACGGAAGGAGCCCCGAGGAGGGGCAGTTGGTGAGAAGGTCACGGAAGGAGCCCCGGGAGGGGCAGCTGGTGAGCAGGCCCAGGCGTTGGGCTGACGATTGTCGGACAGGAGGAGTGGTGGAAATGGAATGGCGGCGCGCACAGACGCAGCGGCTTTGCTTCTCACAGGACGGTGCTATTTACATTTAATGTTAATGTTATTTGTACTGGACTCATGGGAGCTTGCAAGATCACATTTCGTTGTTCATGTAATTGTACAATGACAATAAAGTTTTATTATTATTATGAGAGGTATGCTTAAAAGAGAACAGAAATTGGGGGAATACAACAAGGCTAAATTGTTACAAAAGTAATTGATAGGTACAGTAATAAAAGGACAGTCTGATCCAGTGTATTTCCGAATCACTGGAGAGCGCTGCGCGCTGATATATTGGACCACAAAGTAACAATGTTCCCTTTGGAGACGCTACAAAGTATGTTCCCCCCCCCCCCCCACCACAAGGTTCTCTATCTTTGCTATTGTCTTTTATCTCGCTCACTCACTCCGCTTCCCACAAGCACCAACACTCCCTGTGACCCTGAGTGTGGCCCTGAGATTCCGGTTGCCTGTCACTTTAATTCTCTGCTCCACTCCCACTCTGACCTCTCGGCCCTTGGCCTCTTACACTGTTCCAACAAAGTTCAAAATAAGCTTGAGGACCAGCACCTCTTTCGATTAGGCACTTTACAGCCTTCTGGACTCAACATCGAGTTCAACAATTTCAGACCATAACCTCTGCCCCTATTTTTTCACATGGCAGCTGTTGATGATTCTGCCATTCCCATTTACACCTCTTCTAGACTCATCTTTTGTTTCTTTACTTCCCCTATTACCATCTCCTTTTGTTTTGTACTATCATCCCTTTTGTCATTTAATCTCTTCTGCCGATCCACCCTATCACAGACCTTCCCTTTTGTTCTATCCTCCCCTCCCCCCCTTTCCCTGCCTCTGCACTTGCTTAAAACCGGTTACATCTCTAACTTTTTCCAGTTCTGATGAAAGGTCATCGAACTGAAACATTAACTCTGTTTCCCTCTCCACAGGTGCTGCCTGATTTGCTGAGTATTTCCAGCATTTTCTGTTTTTATTTCAGATTTCCAGCATCCGCAGTATTTTGCTTTTGCACCAACACTCCCTCCCACACCACACTCCTTTGTACTATTTCCTATTCAGCGGGTTTAACTTTTTTCCAGATAATATTGCGCAGATACTTAATTTCTTTGCCGCCCGCACTTCTGGATGGTCTTGGAGTCGATCTTCCTGAGGATTTGTATTGCAGCAAATAATAAAATGATCCCTTATGCTCCGCCTGGGAACAAGAGACCTTTGACCTGTGCAGCCGCTCGACTTTAAAAAAAAAAGCTAATGGAGCATCATCATCAACAGTGTGTGTGGCTGCTCCTTCCGGGAGTGTGTGAACGCCAGTACCGCGAGGTTATATGGAGCAAGGAGATACAGAGTTGTACTAAATTAAATAGAAAAAATAGGCAAACCACAAAAAAGCAAATTCGTAAAGATATTTAAGAAACCGTACAAATAATTGTTTTCCATTTTTGAACAGGTCAAGATTTTTCGTTTCATATTCAAAATAACTGATCTATGCAGAATTTAATTTTCTAAATTTTTTTAGTGAATATTTAATGCTTTAGAATTAACATTTATTATTGTTTATCTGACAAGGGTGGTAAATTTTGGGCAACTTTTTGGAAGGTTTGGTACTGAAAAGGTTTGGGAAACAGTTTTTTTTATTTGTTAATGGGATGTGGGCATCACTGGCAAGGCCAACATTTATTGCCCATCCCTAATTGCCCTTGAGAAGGTGGTGGTGAGCTGCCTTTTTGAACCGCTGCAGTCTGTGTGGTGAAGGTACTCCCACAGTGCTGTTAGGTAGGAAGTTTGAGGATTTTGACCCAACAACGATGAAGGAACCGTGATGTACTTCCAAGTCAGGATAGTGTGTGACTTGGAGGTGATGGTGTTTCCATGCGCTTACTGCCCTTGTCCTTCTGGGTGGTAGAGGTTGCGGGTTTGGGAGGTGCTGTTGAAGAAGTCTTGGCGAGTTGCTGCAGTGCATTTTGTAGATGGTACAAACTGCAGCCACGGTGCACCGGTGGTGGAGGGAGTGAATGTTTAAGTTGGTGGATGGGGGGGGACCAATCAAGTGGGCAGCTTAGTCCTGGATAGTGTGGAGCTTCTTGAGTGTTGTTGGAGCTGCACTCATCCAGGCAAGTGGAGAGCATTCCATCACACTTCTGACTTATGCCTTGTAGATGGTGGAAAGGCTTTGGGAAGTCAGAGGATGTGAGACAACCGTCGCAGAATACCCAGCCTCTTACCTGCTCAAGTCCTAAGTTAACTCTGATCTGTGATAAGAACATAAGAACATAAGAAGTAGGAGCAGGAGTAGGTCATACGGCCCCTCGGGCCTACTCCGCCATTCAATAGGATCATGGCTGATCCGAATTTAGACTCACGCCCACTTCCCTGCCCTCTCCCCGTAACCCCTAATTCCCTTATCTGCTAGGAAACTGTCCATCTCCATTTTAAATTTATTTAATGTCGCAGCTTCCACAGCTCTCTGGGGTAGCAAATTCCATAGATTTACTACCCTCTGAGTGAAGAAGTTTCTCCTCATCTCAGTTGTGAAAGGGCAGCCCCTTATTCTAAGATTATGCCCCCTAGTTCTAGTCTCACCCATCAGTGGAAACATCCTCACCACATCCACCCGATCAAGCCCCCTCACAATCTTATATGTTTCGATAAGATCGCCTCTCATTCTTCTGAACTCCAATGAGTAGAGGCCCAACCTACTCAACCTTTCCTCATACGTCAACTCCCTCATCTCTGGAATCAACCGAGTGAACCTTCTCTGAACCGCCTCGAGAGCAAGTATATCTTTTCTTAAATATGGAAACCAAAACTGCACGCAGTATTCCAGGTGTGGCCTCACCAATACCCTGTATAACTGAAGCAAGACTTCCCTGTTTTTATACTCCATCCCCCTTGCAATAAAAGCCAAGATTCCATTGGCCTTCCTGATCACCTGCTGCACCTGCATACTAACCTTCTGTGTTTCATGCACCAGGACCCCCAGATCCCTTTGTACTGTAGCACTTTGCAGTTTCTCTCCATTTAGATAATAACTTGCTCTTTGATTTTTTCTGCCAAAGTGCATAACCTCACACTTTCCAACATTATATTGCATCTGCCAAATCTCTGCCCACTCACTTAGCCTGTCTATGTCCTTTTGCAGTTTTTTTTATGTCCTCCTCACTCACTGCTTTCCCTCCCATCTTTGTATCATCGGCAAACTTGGATATGTTGCGCTCGGTCCCTTCCTCCAAATCTTTAATTTGAAGCAAATCACATTAATATCTCAAGTGGGGCTGTTGACATTTAATCAAATGTAATGATTCATAATAGCTTATTCTGTTTACAGAGAGCTTATTATCCATAACTCAGACACAGCCGAACTGGTGTTATTTGTTTGGCGTTATACACGTGCGTACATTGGCTGGTGGGAATTGTTTACTCTTTTTGCTATTTTTTTCTTCCCTACTTTGCTGAAACGGTTGACGCATGTTGGGTGCAATTTAACAGACCCCCTCCAGTACCTTGCACAGGCGGCCATTCTTCACGTGTGAGCCTAGAGAGTGAGTGCTGGCAAGATGGGGACACCACAGCCGAGCTGATGCTGTCCTTGCCCAATATCCATATAAGCAGTTTCCAGCAGGTCACTGGATAGTGTCCAGCAACAGGAACCCTGGCAGATTTTCCTCTTGTGAGGCCAGCTTGGCTGCAATCGATGCAAGCCAGGAATTGAAGCCAGGACTTGCTGCTTTGGATGTCTCAGCTGCATGTTATCTTTGCCAATTGAGCCATAAAGGGAGCTGGAGGTGTTCTTTATGCTGTATAAGTATGAACTGTTGATTCTGGCACCATTGGCGGCCGTGCCTTTGGCTGCTGTTGTTATTGCCTAGACCCTGAAGTCTGGAATTCCCTCCCTCAACCTCTCCTCCTTTAACATGCTCTTTAAAACCTATCACTTTGACTAAGCTTTTGGTCACCTGTCCTCATCTCCTTATGTGGTGCGGTGTCAAATTTTGTTTGATAATGCTCCTGTGAAGCCTTGGGACATTTTTCTATGTTAAAAAGGTGCTATATAAATGCAAATAATGCAAGTTGTTGTTGTACACCAGAATCTCAGGCAAATCCATATGGTGATTGTAGATCAATATGCAAATTTTCTATGAGCTTTCTTTCTCATGATTCAATCTCCTGCACTGCTATCTTATGTCAGCTTTTTTTTTCATAGTGATTGGATTTTCTGTGGCAGTCATGCGCAATAGACATATTGAGCAACAGAATTCTTTTTTAACTTGAAAAAAGCATAAGAACTGGACTTGGAGAAAATTGGGAATGTAAGTAATGTGACAGAATGTCATCTGCAAAATGAAAAAAATTTGAACAAGTGAGCTTTCTAATGGAAAATACTTTGTCCTTTAGAAGGAATAAAGCTTTCTAAAGGACAAACAAGTTGTTTTTCTGCAGGTAAAAATACAAGGCGACAATATATCCCTGATGGAGACTCCCTCATAAGCTTAGTTTCCTGATGTCGTGTTTTAAAAGATGGAAGGTAGACATTCATGGCTGCAATGTGTTTGACTGCTTGCAGTAGCACCAGGGAATATTTCTGGAAAAAGGGAGCAGTGAATGTTGGGAAACCCTGGAGAAAATTCATAGGGTTGAGAGAGTGTGCATATGTGAGCCCACCAAGGAATCCACTAAGGAAGAGTCATCTCATATTTAAATGCTTATATTTTTCCTTTTTAGTGCTGTAACAATGCCATGTATCTTCTACAATTGAGTGGCTTTGCAGCTATCCGGACTTACTCTAGTGCCAACACTGGGATTCTGAAATTGCTTGGGTTGTAACCTCTTTAAGTCCAAAACAAAATTGTATTTGAGATCTTGAGTTGGGAGTGCTGCGAGATGGTTTGGCAGCTGGATAACACAATAACTAATACTTCCTCATCATAAGTCAGAGAAGTAAGTGGAGAGGAGGGATTTGGATTATTTGTAAAACTATTGTTTCTGTCTGGTTTACCTTTCAACTACTCAAAAACCAGATGGGTGGCAATGCTACTGTCTACTAGGATGTTTCACAAGACCAAATACCTGGATGTCTCATGATTTTTTTCCTTTCCATCCTGTGAAAAAGTGGCTTCTGCTCACCAGAGAGGCATGGCCAACATTGGGAACTTTGTGGGAGGAGGTCCAGGAGCGTGGGTGCTTTGCGGCAGAGAAGGACCAATGGGAAGGAGAGAAAGTATTCTAAACAACAATAACTTTATTTAGCGCTTTTATTATAGCAAAACATCCCAAGGCGCTTCACAGGAGTGTTATAAAACAAAATTCAACACCGAGGCACATGAAAGACTTGTATTTATATAGCACCTTTCATGACCACCGGACATTTCAAAGCGCTTTACAGCCAATGAAGTACTTTTGAAGTGGAGTCACTGTTGTAATGTAGGAAACGCAGCAGCCAATTTACACACAGCAAGCTCCCACAAACAGCAATGTAATAATGACCAGATAATCTGTTTTTGTTATGTTGGTTGAGGGATAAATATTGGCCAGGACACCCTGCTTTTCTTCGAAATAGTGCCATAGGATCTTTTACGTCCACCTGAGAGAGCAGACAGGGCCTCAGTTTAACGTCTCATCTGAAAGATGGCACCTCCAACAGCGCATCAGTCCCTCAGCACTACACTGGAGTGTCAGCCTAGCTTTATGTGTTCAAGTCTTTTTTAAGTGGGACTTGAACCCACAACCTTCTGACTCAGAGGCAAGTGTGCTACCAACTGAGCCACAGCTGACACAAAGGAGAAGTTAGGGCAGATGAGAGGTAGGTTTTAAGGAGATTTGTAAAGGAGGAAAGAGAGTTCGAGCGGTGGAGAGGTTTAGGCAGGGAATTCCAGAGCTTAGGGCCTAGGCAACAGAAGGCACGGCCTCCGATGGTTGAGTGATTAAAATCAGGGATGCTCAAGAGGCCAGAATTAGAGGACCGCAGGTATCTCAGGGGGTGGGGGGGGGGGGGTGCGGTTGTGGGGCTGGAGTAGATTACAGAGATAGGGAGGGGCAAGGCTTGGAGGGATTTGAAAACAAGGATGAGAATTTTGAAATCAAGGCATTGCTTAACCAGGAGCCAATGTAGGTCAGTGAGCATAGGGGTGATGGGTGAACGGGACTTGGTGCGAGTTATGACACAGGCAGCAGAATTTTGGATGACCTCAAGTTTACATAGGGGAGAACGTGGGAGGCCAGCCAGAAGTGCATTGGAATAGTCAAGTCTAGAGGTAACAAAGGCATGGCTGAGGGTTTCAGCAGCAGATGAGCTGAGGCAGGTGCTGAGACGGGCAATGTTATGGAGGTGGAAAAAGCAGTCCTTGTTATGGCGTGGATATGCGGTTGGAAGCTCATTTCAGGGTCAAATATGACACCAAGGTTGCGAACAGTCTGGTTCAGCCTCAGACAGTTTTCAAGGCGAGGGATGGAGTCGGTGGCTAGGGAACGGAGTTTGTGGTGGGGACCGAAGACAATGGCTCTTCCCAATATTTAATTGAAGGAAATTTCTGCTCATCGAGTATTGGATGTCTGATAAACAGCCTGACAATTTAGAGACCGTGGAGGGGTCGAGAGAAGTCATGGTAAGGTAGAGGTTGGTGCCGTCAGCATACTTGTGGAAGCTGATGCTGTGTTTTCAGATGGTGTTGCCGAGGGGCAGCATGTAGATGAGAAATAGGAGGGGGTCAAGGATAGATCTTTGGGGGACACCAGAGGTAATGATGCAGGAAGAGAAGCCATTGCAGGTGATTCTCTGGCTACAATTAGATAGATAAGAATAAAACCAGGCAAGTGCAGTCCTACCCAGCTGGACAACATTAAAAGGAATCTCATTCTGAAAACAAAAATGTAAAACAGCAGGGGAACAAAGTTAGTAAAAGTGAGAGATCTCCATTTAAGCTGTAACAGCAAATGATCATCTCTATTCCAGGAGAGGCCAATGGGTTTAACGAAGGGCACACGACAGTCAGACTCTGACCTTCAGTCAATGGAAATGTTCCGAACTGGGATTACTTTGAGCAGCCAGAGTATCTGCAGCATTCCCATGATAGACAGAAGTGCTTCCTTTGTGTGGCAACAGCTTCAGCTATTCATGTCACCGCAAGATGCATCTGTGGGTCCATGGAGAAGCCACTCAAGTGTTCTGACTGGCAAGGATTTTAATACTATATCAAACCTGTCTCAAGCGCATCCACAGTGGGAATAAGCCATTCATGTGTGACCATCTGATGTTGCACCAGTGCATGTACACACGAGAGTACCTCTTTCAGTGCCTAGCATGTGGGAAACGTTTCAGTCACCCAACCAGTCTCCACAGGCATGAAGTGACACACACAGGATGGAGGCCACAGCAGGTTTTTTTTTTGATCACTGGATGTGGGCATCGTTGGCATGGCCAGTGTAGGATAGGGTGTATCTGTATGATTTAGTAAACATAATTAAGATTCTGAAATCATTTTTGTATAACTATAATATGTGAAATTGTATGTTGAAAACCTAAAAGCATGTAGAAAATGGCGAATGGCTGAGAACAAGGCAGGATGGGAAAATTATGCCAACCTGACTAAAAACCTCTGTTTTCAATTACTGAAGTAATGAAATGTAGTGCTAAGTCTACGGAGACTGTCAGGGACATGGTATTCGGTAATGTTATGGAAAAGAGATAAGAGAGAAGAGAGATAGGAATTGGAGGCATCCCTCAGTGATACCACTCTAAAATGGACAGACTGTTTAGACAACATCTTGAGAAATGGTCTTTGAAAAGAGAACATCTAAAGATAAGGGCAATTTGTTACGCACAAAGGGAAACCGAGTGGAATCAACAAAGCCATAAAATGTCATGAGGTGACTGACGAGGAAAGAGGGACATTTACCAGGTGTCAAAGAACTGATTACTGTCACGTAGGCAAAGGAAGAGAAAGGGTATAAAGATACAGATATTGAACACTGAAAGCAGTGCGCACCACGTAATCAGAGTTGAAGGAGCTTCAGTCAACAGAACACAGCAAGAGCCCAGAGAAGCAAGCTTCAGTCAACAGAACACAGCAAGAGAATAAAGAGATCGCGCCACAGTCACTCAGAAGGAACGCCAAGGCTCAAACGAACAAGACTGTGACTATCTCCTTGTTAAGTATTACTTCTTTGTTCTGGATGTTTAATGCTTAATAAACCTGTTTTACTGATACACAATATACCTGTACCCAGAGTGGTTTGTGGAGTCACGGACAAATTATTATAAGAGCTTTTGAAAGCTACACCAGCATTTATTGTCCATCCCTAAATGCCCTTGAGAAGATGGTGGTGAGCCGCCTTCTTAAAATCATAGAAACTTACGGCACAGATGGAGGCCATTCAGCCCATTGTGTCTGTGCCGGCCAAAAAATAGCTATCCAGCCTAATCCCACTTTCATTGCTCTTGGTCCGTAGCCCTGTAGGTTACGCACTTCAAGTAATTTTAAAATGCGGTGAGGGTTTCTGTCTCTACCACCCTTTCAGGCAGTGAGTTCCAGACCCCACAACCCTCTGGGTGAATAAAGTTCTCCTCAACTCCCCTCTAATCCTTCCACCAATTATTTTAAATCTATGCCCCCTGGTTAAAGAGATTTCTGCTAAGATTTTGAAGTAAGTAACAACTGAGTGGCTTGCTAGGCCATTTCAGAGAGCAGTTAAGAGTCAACCACATTACTGTAGGTTTGGAGTCACATATAGTTAAGGATGGCAGGTTTCCTTCCTGAAAAGACATTACTGAACCAGATGGGGTTATTACAACATTCTCAGTAGTTTTATGGTCAACATTTTTATTCAATTAACTGAATTTAAATTCCCCAACTGCCATGGTGGGATTTAAACTTCTCTGTCATTAGTCCAGTCCTCTGGATTACTAGTCCAGCAACATAACCACTATGCTACCATACCCCTGTTGCCCAACCTGGTGATGCACCATCACACACACACACACAGGAGAGAAGCCATTTCATTATCCAACCTGCAGGAGGGAGTTCAACCACTCATCCAGTTTGGTATTTCACCAGTGCACACACACAGGGGAGTGACCATATCAATGTGGCACATGCAGGAAGAACTTCAAGCGTCTCCAACACCTAGTGAACCACCAGCAGACCCACACAGGAGAGAAACCCTTCAAAGGTTCCAATTTTGGGAAAGACTTTAACTATCAAGATTCAAATCGGCGGCAGTGCGAGGTGAGGCCCGATCAGAGCATCGGACCTGTGAAGGGGCAGTGACCGGCGGCAGTTAAAAGCGGTGGCAGATTCAAATCAGCGGCAGTGCGAGGTGAGGCCCGATCAGAGCATCGGACCTGTGAAGGGGCAGTGACCGGCGGCAGTTAAAAGCGGCGGCAGATACAAATCGGCGGCAGTGCGAGGTGAGGCCCGATCAGAGCGTCGGACCTGTGAAGGGGCAGTGACCGGCGGCAGTTAAAAGCGGCGGCAGATTCAAATCGGCGGCAGTGCGAGGTGAGGCCCGATCAGAGCATCGGACCTGTGAAGGGGCAGTGACCGGCGGCAGTTAAAAGCGGCGGCAGATTCAAATCGGCGGCAGTGCGAGGTGAGGCCCGATCAGAGCATCGGACCTGTGAAGGGGCAGTGACCGGCGGCAGTTAAAAGCGGCGGCAGATTCAAATCAGCGGCAGTGCGAGGTGAGGCCCGATCAGAGCATCGGACCTGTGAAGGGGCAGTGACCGGCGGCAGTTAAAAGCGGCGGCAGATTCAAATCGGCGGCAGTGCGAGGTGAGGCCCGATCAGAGCGTCGGACCTGTGAAGGAGCAGTGACCGGCGGCAGTTAAAAGCGGCGGCAGATTCAAATCGGCGGCAGTGCGAGGTGAGGCCCGATCAGAGCATCGGACCTGTGAAGGGGCAGTGACCGGCGGCAGTTAAAAGCGGCGGCAGATTCAAATCGGCGGCAGTGCGAGGTGAGGCGTACCAAATCAACAGCAGAGGAGAGAGGTAAAAAGTAATCAGAGTGTGACGTCACCAGGGAGCAGGTAAGTGATTGGTTGGTGAGTATTTCTCTTTTTTAAACTTTAACTCTGTAGTTTATAGTTACTAGGGTCTTTTCTGGTGTAGCAGGGACTGTTGGTAGACTATACAAGCGCCTTAGAGATATTTTTAATTGGTGGTAGTAAATTAATTTAAATTAAGTAAAGGGAAGGTCATGCCAGGTGAGCCCAGCCCCGTGATATGCTCCTCTTGCTCTATGTGGGAATTCAGGGACCCCGGTGCCCCTGATGACCACGTGTGCCAGAGATGCATCCATCTGCAGCTACTAGCAGACCGCATTGAGGCGCTGGAGCTGCGGGTGGATGGGTTGTTGAGCATTCACGATGCTGAGAGGGTTGTGGATAGCATGTTTAGTGAGTTGGTCACACCGCAGGGAAGGGCTGCACAGGAAGACAGGAAATGGGTGACCACCAGGCGGAGCAATAGAAGCAGGCAGGTAGTGCAGGAGACCCCTGTGAACATTCCCCTCTCAAACAAGTATACCGCTTTGGATACTGTTGGGGGGGATGACTCACCAGGGGAAGGCAGCAGCAGCCAACTTCCTGGCACTGGGGGTGCTCCTGCTGCCCAGGAAGGGGGGAAAAAGAGTGGGAGAGCAATAGTGGTAGGGGATTCTATAGTAAGGGGAACAGATAGGCGTTTCTGTGGCCGTAGACGTGAATCCAGGATGGTTTGTTGCCTCCCTGGTGCCAGGGTCAAGGATATCACTGAGCGGCTGCAGGGCATTCTGGAGAGGGAGGGTGAACAGCCAGAGGTCGTGGTCCACATTGGTACCAACGACATAGGTAAAAAGAGGGATGAGGTCCTGCAGCAAGAATTTAAGGAGCTAGGTGAAGGATTAAAGAGCAGGACCTCAAAGGTTGTAATCTCTGGATTACTCCCGGTGCCACGTGCTAGTGGGTATAGGAATAGGAAGATAGAACAGATGAATGCGTGGCTAAAGGGATGGTGCAGGGGGGAGGGCTTTAGTTTCCTGGATCACTGGGTCTGCTTCTGGGAAAGGTGGGACTTGTACAAGTCGGACGGTTTATACCTGAACCAAAGGGGAACCAATATCCTTGCGGGGAGGTTTGCTAGCACTGCTGGGGGGGGTTTAAACTAACTTGGCAGGGGGATGGGGTACAGAGTGGAGCTATAGTAGGGGGTGATTTACAGCCAAATACAGAGGAAAAAACAAGTCAGCTGGGAAGGCAGAGCAAATATGTGAAGGCAAAAGGGAATATGGCAGGGCTGGAAGGCATTTATTTTAATGCAAGGAGTCTTGCAAATAAGGTGGATGAACTGAAGTTGTTGTTGAACACATGGGAGTACGATATTGTTGCTATCACGGAGACATGGTTGAGGGAGGGTCAGGACTGGCAGCTCAATATTCCGGGGTATAGAATCTTCAGGCGAGACAGAGAGGGGTGTAAAAGGGGAGGGGGTGTTGCAATATTAATTAAGGAGTCAATTACTGCTGTAAGGAGGGATGATATATTAGCGGGGTCCTCTAATGAGGCCATATGGGTAGAACTTAAAAACAAAAAGGGGGCAAGCACTTTGCTGGGAGTGTACTATAGGCCCCCAAACAGTCAGGGGGAGATAGAGGAACAGATATGTAGGCAAATCTCAGAGAAGTGCGAAAATAATAGGGTAATAATAGTGGGGGATTTCAACTTCCCCAATATAAATTGGGAAAGTCAGAGTGTGAAAGGCTTAGAGGGTGCAGAATTCTTAAAGTGTATCCAGGAGAGCTTTTTGAGCCAACATGTAGAAAGTCCTACAAGAGAGGGGTTGGTACTGGACCTAATTCTGGGGAATGTTGCCGGGCAAGTGGTGGAAGTATCAGTAGGAGAGCATTTTGGCGACAGTGACCATAATTCGGTGAGATTTAAGGTGGTCATGGAAAAAGACAAAGGCGGCCCGGAAATAAGGGTTCTAAATTGGGGGAAGGCCGATTTTAATATGATAAGGCAGGATCTGGCCAAAGTGGACTGGGAGCAGCTACTTATAGGAAAATCCACATCAAAACAGTGGGAGACTTTCAGAAGGGAAATAGAGAGAGTACAGCGCCAACATGTTCCTGAAAAGGTCAAGGGTGGGACCAACAAGCAAAGGGAACCTTGGATGACAAGGGATATACAAAAATGCATTAGAAATAAAAGGGGGGCTTTTGGCAGTTACAAAAGACTAAAGACGGAAGAAGCCCTAGAGGAGTATAAAAAGTGCAGGGGCATACTTAAAAAAGAAATTAGGAGGAGAGCGAGGAGGGGCCATGAAATAACACTGGCGAGCAAAATAAAGGAAAATCCTAAGATGTTTTATAAGTATATTAAGGGCAAGAGGATAACCAGGGAAAGGGTAGGGCCCATTAGGGACCAAAGTGGCAATCTGTGTGTAGAGCCAGATGATGTAGGCGGGGTTTTAAATGAATTTTTTGCATCTGTGTTCACTATGGAGAAAGACGATGCAGATATAGAAATCGGGCAAGGGGACTGTGACATACTTGAACATATTAGCATCGAGAGGGAGGAGGTGCTAGCGGTTTTAGCAGGCCAAAAAGTGGATAAATCCCCAGGCCTGGACGAGATGTATCCCAGGCTGCTGTGGGAGGCAAAGGAGGAGATTGCAGGGGCTCTGACACAAATTTTCAGAACCTCTCTGGCCACAGGGGATGTACCAGAGGACTGGAGAACAGCTAATGTAGTACCATTATACAAGAAGGGTAGCAGGGATAAACCAGGGAATTACAGGCCAGTGAGCCTAACATCTGTGGTAGGGAAATTATTGGAAAAAATTCTGAGGGACAAAATTAGTCTCCACTTGGAGAGGCAAGGATTAATCGGGGATAGTCAGCATGGCTTTGTCAAGGGTAAATCATGTCTGACAAATCTGATTGAATTTTTCGAGGGGGTGACTAGGGGGGTGGATGAGGGAAATGCTGTGGATGTGGTCTACATGGACTTCAGTAAAGCCTTTGACAAAGTCCCGCATAGGAGACTGGTCAAGAAGGTAAGAGCCCATGGGATCCAGGGTGCCTTGGCGCGTTGGATCCTAAACTGGCTGAGTGGCAGGAGGCAGAGGGTGATGGTCAAAGGTTGCTTTTGTGACTGGAAGCCTGTGTCCAGTGGGGTACCTCAGGGATCGGTGCTGGGTCCCTTGTTGTTTGTGATCTACATAAATGATTTGGATGAGAATGTAAAAGGTATGATCAGCAAGTTCGCAGATGACACGAAAATTGGTTGGGTGGTCAATTGCGAGGAGGAAAGCCTCAGGCTACAGGACGATATAAACGAGTTGGTCAGATGGGCGGAAAAGTGGCAAATGGAATTTAACCCTGAAAAGTGCGAGGTGATGCATTTTGGACGGACAAATAAGGCAAGGGAATACACAATGAGTGGTAGGACCCTAGGAAGTACAGAGGGTCAGAGGGACCTTGGTGTACATGTACATAGATCCCTGAAGGCAGCGGAACAGGTAGATAAGGTGGTTAAAAAGGCATATGGGATACTTGCCTTCATTAGCCGAGGCATAGAATATAAGAGCAGGGAGGTTATGATGGAGCTGTACAAAACGCTGGTGAGGCCACAGCTGGAGTACTGTGTGCAGTTCTGGTCGCCTCACTATAGGAAGGATGTGATTGCTTTGGAGAGGGTGCAGAGAAGATTCACCAGGATGTTACCTGGGATGGAGCGCCTCAGCTATGAAGAAAGACTAAACAGGCTGGGGTTGTTTTCCTTGGAGCAAAGAAGGCTGAGGGGGGACCTGATTGAGGTATACAAAATGATGAGGGGCATAGATAGGGTAGACAAAGAGGAACTTTTCCCCTTAGTAGGGGGGTCAATAACAAGGGGGCATAGATTCAGGGTAAGGGGCAGGAGATTTAGAGGGGATTTGAGGAGGAACTTTTTCACCCAGAGGGTGGTTGGAATGTGGAACTCAATGCCCAAAAGGGTGGTAGAGGCAGGAACCCTCACAACATTCAAGAAGCATTTGGATGAGCACTTGGAATGCCATTGCATACAAGGCTATGGACCAAATGCTGGAAAATGGGATTAGACTGGACAGGGATGGATGGGCGGCGCAGACACGATGGGCCGAAGGGCCTCTTTCTGTGCTGTAAAACTCTATGACTCTATCCATCGAGCCTAAATAAGCACGAGTGCAAACACACAGGAGGGAAACGATTTCAGTGCCTGATCTGTGGGAAGAAGTTCAGCCAGTCTCCTGCTCTGGGGCTGCACCAGCGCGCGCACACAGAAGAGTGACTATATCAGTGTAGTACATGTGGGAAGAGCTTTCGGCTCCTGCACCATGTGGTGAACCACCATTGCGCGCACACAGAAGAGCGGCCATTTCAATGCACCGTTTGCAGGAAAGACTTCAAGCAGCAATCCATGCTTGGAGAACACAAAAGTACTCACATGTTGGAGAAATTGTATCCATACACAGATTGTGGGAAACAGTTCAGAAACTCATCTAACCTGCATAGCCATCAGCATGTGCAGCCAATGAGGACATGTCAATTGAATTCTGACCAGCAGTCTGCAGAGATGATTTGACATGGGATCACTATGAGCTAGTGATCCACTAAACTTCAGCTCATCCAAAATGCTGCTGTATATATTCTATTCTGCACTCTTGTCCTTGTTGACTTACATTAGCTCCCGGTATCCTAATGCCTCAAATTTAAAATGTTTATCCTCATGTTTAAATTCCTCCATGGGCTTGCTCCTTCCTATATCAGTTGTGTCAGCCAGTGGCTAAGTTGGTAGCACCCTCGCCTCTGAATCAGAAGGTTGTGGGTTGTGCGTTCATAGTCCCACTACAGAGACTTGAGCACAAAAATCTAGGCTGACACTCCAGTGCAGTACTGAGGGAGTACTGCACTGTCAGAAGTGCAACCTTTCAGATGAGATGTTAAACTGAGGCCCTGGCTGTCCTCTCAGGTGGATGTAAAAGATCTCATGGTGCTATTTTGAAGAAGAGCAGGTGAGTTATCCCTGGTGTCCTGGCTAAATTTATCCCTCAACCAACATAACAAAAAACAGATAATCTGCTCATTATCACATTGCTGTTTGTGGGAGCTTGCTGTGCGCAAATTTGCATTTCCTACATTACAACAGTGACTACACTTCAACAGTACTTCATTGGCTGTAAAGTGCTTTGGGATGTCCGGTGGTCGTGAAAGGCGCTATATAAATGCAAGTCTCTTTTTATGTCTCCTCCAGCCATACAGCCTTCCTCCAACTCTTCATTTCTCTGACTTTGGCCTCTGGTGCTCCACCATTGGCAGCCGTCCAGGCCCCATGCTCTGGAACTCCCCATCTAAGCCCATTCACCTCTCCTCCTTTAAGAGATTCCTTAAAATCTACTTCTTTGACCAAACTTTTTGTCACTTCCCTAATATCTCCTTCCTTGGCCCATTGCCCATATTTTTGATTACGTCTTTGTGATTTGTTGTTGGACCTTGTAAAGGTGCTATATAAATTCAAGTTGTATTACCCATTTCAGTGCTCCACCCGAGGAAGGAGTGCAACCAGTTGGCTAACCCAGTGCACACCCAACATATACACACAGGAGAGAAGCTATTTGTGTGCCCAGGTGCATGAAGGCGTTTGCTAGCTGTAAGCTGCCAGTGAAGCACTAACACGTACCTATGGGGAAGAGGCAGTATCCTTTTGCTGACTGTGAGAAACAGTTCAGAAGTTTGTCCAATGTATATTTCAAATATATGCAGAAGGCTAAGTAACTGTTCAGAAGCTGCCAAGCTTGTTCCATCATTCAGATTGTGTCACAAACTCATCAAGCATATTTTCCACCTTTTTCTCAAATCTCTACCCATCCACTCCTGTGGAACCAGGAATCAACCAGTTCCTTTCTAAAGCTTCAACTCCGTAGTAGTCAATGCAGCAGGTGATGAGTCTGTTGCATAGGTCAATGTAAAAACAACAAAGACACTTCTCCTGCACTAATTGTCAACTTAATTGTCCCTTGAAACAGTCACAAAATAATTATGGATGAGGAAGGTCATCTTAATTCATCAAAAATTAAAAACATTGGTAAAAGCAATTATTGCCGGTTTATCTTTAAGTTTATGTTTGTCCTTCAGCCTCTCCCAGGTCAGGCAGCTGAATCAAGCTATCTTTGATGCACGAGTCCCACCCAGTGAAGAGAAGCCTGGAAAATGCAGGTTTTGGGGGTTAAATCACAGTTTAGTACAGACTGCTCTTGTATAACATTGTGCTGCTTCATTTGAGTAACAGTAAAGCCTCAGCATCTGAAAGAGGGAAGAAGGTAGGTTGACTTTTAGGGTGGGATCCTTCATCAGAACTAAACATTAACTAGTCTTTCTCTTTCAGATGCTGACCAGCTGTACATTTCCAGTGTTTTCTGTTTCTATTTTATACGAACAGATTTCCCATGGCATTCATCATGGTGAGTTATATTTTCTATTGCAAGGAAGGATACTGCTGTGTGGGAATGAGGGAGAGATGTGCATTAAAACTGAAGGAATTTGGAAATAAGTTTGTTCATGATATCCCTAGAAATGGTGTTTTATGATTGATTCTTGGAAAAGTTTGTTCACTACAATTAGACAATGTGTTCTCCTTGTTCACTACACATATGTAAATACATTTCTGCTTGTGAAATATGGACCTTTATTGTTTATCTGTTTGGGGTATGGGTATCGCATAGAATCTACAGCAAAGAAACTGTCCAACTGTTTATACACCACACAAGCCTCTTCCCAGTCTAATTGCCTCTTCCCATCCTGTCCCCATTATTATCCCTCTATTTCGTTCTTCCTCATGTCTGCAACAAGCTATCCTTAATTGTGTCAATGCTGTCTGCTTCAACCACTCAGTGTGACAGCGAGTTATACGTTCTCATCACTCTCTAAAGAAATTCTTACTAAATTCTTTATTTAACCTGTTAGTGGCTATCTTATATTTATGTGTTTATAGCGATAGTCAAGAAATATACTTCAGAAAGGATTGAATTTATTTGCAATTTAGATTTTTTTTTAGAAGTTCACAAGAAAATTACAAATGAGGAGGACTATACAGACCATATTAGTTAATAAATACATCCATTGGCAGGATAGGCACACCAACGTCGGTGTTCTTGCTCAGGCCAACATCCCCAGCATCGAAGCTTTAACCACGCTCAATCAACTCCGATGGACGGGTCACATTGTCCACATGCCCGATACAAGACTCCCAAAACAAGCGCTCTACTCGGAGCTCCGGCACGGCAAGAGAGCCCCAGGTGGGCAGAGGAAATGCTTCAAGGACACCCTCAAAGCCTCCTTGAAAAAGTGTAACATCCCCATCAACACCTGGGAATCCCTGGCCCAAGACCGCACAAAGTGGAGGAGAAGCATCCGGGAAGGCGCCGAACACCTAGAGTCTCTTCGCCAGGAGCAAGCGGAAGCCAAGCGCAGGCAGCGCAAGGAGCGCACGTCAACCCAAGCACCCCACCCACCTGCCCCTTCAACTACCGTCTGCCCCACCTGTTTCAGAGACTGTAGGTCCCGCATTGGACTCATCAGTCACCTGCGAACTCATTTTTAATGTGGAAGCAAGTCATCCTCGGTTCCGAGGGACTGCCTAAGACCGGCGCCAAAAATAAAACACACGGGCGGCGCTCTTCAAAACCCCCCAAAACAAATGGTCGAGAGCTGGAGAGACCATTTGAAGGTCGAGAGCTGGAGAGAGCAGTTTGAAGGTCGAGAGCTGGAGTGACAGTTTGAAGGTCGAGAGCTGGAGTGACAGTTTGAAGGTCGAGAGCTGGAGTGACAGTTTGAAGGACGAGAGCTGGAGCGGAACCCGGTTACCAGGACGCCAAGTTGGACAGCCAGGGGTAATGTGCAGGCCAGGTGTGTGGAAGAAACCGAGGGGAAACATCGAGAAAAACTGAGAGGAAACATCAAGAAAAACAGAGGAAACATCGAGAGAGAGAGAGGGGAAACATCGAGAGAGACCAAGATGGAAACATCGAGAAAGACTGAGGGGGCACTTTATTTATTTAAGTTAATTAATTAATTAATTAATTAAATTTATTTAATTATAAGTTGTGAGTTCCTCACGATGCTCTCCCAGTGCGGCCACCCTGTAACCAGGGATTATTCTAGAAGCCTGAGTAGAAATATCAATGTAATTACTGTAGAAATTACTTTTTTTACATTATTGCTTGTTCATTTTATGTGCTGTCTTTTTATGTCTTTTATTTATTTTATGTCTGCTTTATTTATATTTAAAGTATGTATGCGTGTATATGTCGGTATGTGTTTTTTTGTGATGGCGCCGATGAAGATGGCTGCCATCCTTGCGAGCTTCGTGCGTGCCAGGCAGCTAAGTGTTCTTGCTGCTTGGTGCTCTCGGCTCGTCAAGAAAAAAGCATTTCACTGACTAGATTACACTTCTTGTATTTAGTTATGTGACCAATAAAAATTGAAATTGAATTAAGAAGATTAGTTAATAAATACATCCTTCACCACTCTACCCAAAAAGATAGTCCATTTAAGTTCAATCATTTTCTTAGAATCATAGAAATTTACGGCACAGAAGGAGGCCATTCGGCCCATCGTCTCTGTGCTGGCTGAAAAAGAGCTATCCAGCCTAATCCCACTTTCCAGCTCTTGGTCCGTAGCCCTGTAGGTTACAGCACTTCAAGTGCATATCCAAGTACTTTTTAAATACGATGAGGGTATCTGCCTCTACCACCTTTTCAGACAGTGAGTTCCAGACCCCCACCACCCACTGGGTGAAAAAAAATTCTCTTCCACTCCCCTCTAATCCTTCTACCACTTACTTTAAATCTATGCCCCCTGGTTATTGACCTCTCTGCTGAGGGAAATAGGTCCTTCCTATCCACGTTATCTAGGCCCCTCATAATGTTATACACCTCAATTAAGTCTCCTCTCAGCCTCCTCTGTTCCAAAGAAAAAAACTCCAGCTTATCCAATCTTTCCTCATAGCTTAGATTCTCCAGTCCTGGCAACATCCTTGTTGGGCTTGCTGAGCACTGGTTAAAAAAGATCTCGTGAATGCATTTTAGGAATTCTGCACCCTCTATTCCTTATACATTGATAATATCCGAGTTAATATTAGGGTAGTTGAAATCCCCTACTATTACTGCCTTATTGTTTTTGCACTTATCAGAAATTTGCCTACATATTTGCTCTTCTATCTCCTGCTGACTATTTGAAGGTCTAGAGTACTCTCCCAGCAGTGTGATTGCCTTTTTTGTTCTTCAGTTCAACTCATATGGCCTCATTTGATGATCCTTCTAACATATCATCCCTCCAGCTGTAATTGTTTCTTTAATCAATATTGCGACCTCCCCTCCTTTTTTATTCCCCTCTGTATCTCGTCTGAAAACCCTGTAACCAGGAATGTTGAGCTGCCATTCTTGTCCTTCTTTCAGCTGTGATATCATACTTCCATGTGTCTATCTGTGCCCTCAGGTCATCTGCCTTATACTCTAGACTCCTTGCATTGAAGTATAAACCATTATAAGCACTGCCAAATTCTTTGTTGTCTATTTTCTAGCCTTTGTTTCCTCTGCCTTCCGAACTCACTTACTAATTTTCTGCCTTCCATTTCCAGCTTTGTTTCTCTCCCATCTGAATCTACGCTCAGGTTCCCAACTCCCTGCCAAGCTAGTCTAAACCCTCCCCAACAGCACTAGCAAACCTCCCCGCGAGGATATTGGTCCTAGCCCTGTTGAAGTACAACCCCTCCAACTTGTACAGGTCCCACCTCTCTCAGAACTGGTCCCAATGTCTCAGGAATCTAAAGTCCTCCCTCCTGCACCATCTCTCCAGCCACGCATTTGTGGTAAACCACTGTTATTGTTGTTCACCGTTGTTGTTGTTGTTGCACACTGTTGTACCTATGCATGCCTCAGCACATCTCTGCTGGCTCCGCCCCTGGCTCCACCCACAGGCCCCCTGCCTTCTTGGAACCCAGTCAACCACGAGAGGCATGCTCTGTTCTTTGCTAATAAAAGCCTTTTAGTTACTCTCCTAACTCTCCGTCTTTTATGAGTAATTGATAGCGCATCAATTTTATTAGCAAAAACAAAATGTTGGCAACAAACGCTGAGCAGCAGGCTGCTGCACCAAACACTGAGCAGCAGGAGCTGCTGCGAGCCCTCAGACCAACATGCCTGGACCTAGACCCCCAAGAAGCGGGTTCGGCTACCAAATTCGCGCATTGGCTGCGTTGCTTCGAGGCTTACCTGCAAGCCTCAACTGTGACCCTGGACGAAAACAAGCTGGAAATCCTGGCCTCAAAGGTGAGCCACCAAGTTTATACAATAACCAGGACGCGACGACCTACGCGGCGGCTATCGATCTGCTAAAAGGGCAATACGCACGCCCGGTAAATACGGTCTATGCCAGGCACCTCTTAAGATCCCGCAGACAGCAGCCCGGGGAATCGGTGGAGGCCTTCCTACGGGCACTACGGATACTCGGCCGAGGCTGCGATTGCAAAGAAGTATCAGCCGCAGCACACACGGAGGGACTGATCTGAGATGCTTTCGTCGCGGGTCTAAGGTCCGACTACTCCCGGCAGAGACTGTTGGAAAAGGGAGAAATGGACGTGAGAAAGGCAGTGTCCCTCGCGCTCTCGCTCGACGCGGCCCACAGGAATATGGACGCCTTCTCCCCTAACCGCTCCGCAACGTGGATGCCACAACCTTGGGTCATGGGACCGCCACCTTCAACTGCTGCTGCGATGTCCAAGGCACAGAAATGTTATTTTTGTGGCCAGGCAAAACACCCCAGAGCACGCTGCCCGGCGAGAAACGCTACCTGCTCCGGCTGCGGGAAGAAAGGACACTATGTCAGCGCTTGCAAAGGTAAAACCGCTAACGCCAGCAGCGCCGCGTGCGAACCGTGGGGGCAGCCATCTTGGGCTCCCCCAGCCGCGTGGGGATCGGGATCATGGGCGCCGCCATTTTGTCCGCCATCTTGGACGTCTCCAACTTCAACCACGGGGGACCCGGACTCAACCACCGCCTCATCTGACGACCACATCGACTCGCTCGACCATACGCTGGCCTCCGTGACGCTGGACCAATCTCTCCCTCATCAACTGTCCAGGTCCATGATGGACATTACGGTAAACGGCCGCGCCACTACCTGCCTTTTTGACAGCGGGAGCACAGAGAGCTTTATCCACCCCGACACGGTGCGCAGTTACTCTCTCCCGGTCCTGCCGACGCGCCATCGGATCTCTTTGGCTTCCAAAGCCCAGTCAGCGGACGTCGGTGGCTACTGTGTAGTGACCCTTTCAGTAAGGGGCACAGAATACAAAAATTTTAAACTTCTGGTCCTGCCCCATCTCTGCGCTGCCGTTCTACTGGGGTTGGATTTTCAGTGCCACCTTAAGAGTGTCACATTAGCGTACGACGGACCACTCCCCCCACTCACAGTCTGCAGCCAGCAGCTTTTAAATCGCCCGCCGCGCACCATTTGCAGCCTCTCCACCCTTAAAGTCCCCCCCCCCTCCTTGTTCGCTAACCTCACCCGCGACTGTAAGCCCATCGCTACCAAAAGCAGGCGTTACAGTGCCGGGGATAGGAGCTTCATTAAATCCAAGGTAGCGAGACTCCTGAAGGAAGGGATTATTGAAAGTAGCACCAGCCCATGGCGAGCACAAGTGGTGGTAGTGGAGACTGGCGAAAAACAGCGCCTAGTTATTGACTACAGCCAGACGATCAATCGCTACACCCAGCTAGATGCATACCCACTCCCCCGCATATCTGACATGGTCAATCAGATAGCACAATACCGGGTGTTCTCGACGATTGATCTGAAGTCGGCATACCACCAGCTCCCCATCAGGGCTGAGGACCGCCAGTACACAGCTTTTGAAGCTGACGGTCGTCTCTACCACTTCCTCAGAGTTCCCTTCGGCGTCACCAACGGGGTTTCAGTCTTCCAACGGGAGATGGACCGGATGGTTGACCAGAACGCGCTCCAGGCCACTTTCCCCTATCTAGACAACGTCACCATCTGCGGCCACGACCAGCAGGACCATGATGTTAATCTAGAGAAATTCCTCTGTACGGCCCAGCGGCTGAACCTAACATACAACAAGGACAAATGTATGTTTCGTACCACGCGCCTTGCCATTCTTGGCTGTGTAGTGGAGAACGGAGTCATCGGCCCCGACCCCGACAGGATGCGCCCCCTTATGGAGTTCCCCCTCCCCCACTGCCAAAAAGCACTGAAGAGATGCCTAGGGTTTTTCTCGTACTATGCTCAGTGGGTGCCCAACTATGCGGACAAAGCCAGACCCCTCATCAAGTCCACCTCCTTCCCCCTGACAGCAGAGGCCTGTGCAGCCTTCACTCTCATAAAAAGAGATATTGCGAGGGCCACGATGCACGCAGTGGATGAGTCCATCACTTTCCAAGTGGAGAACGACGCATCCGACTTTGCCCTAGCTGCAACCCTTAACCAGGCGGGGAGACCCGTGGCCTTTTTCTCAAGGACCCTCCAGGGCCCCGAGATTCGACACTCCTCTGTCGAAAAGGAGGCCCAGGCCATTGTGGAAGCTGTGCGACTTTGAGGCATTACCTGGCCGGAAAACGATTTACCCTGCTCACTGACCAGCGTTCAGTAGCTTTTATGTTTAATAATAAGCAGAGGGGCAAAATCAAGAATGACAAGATCTTGAGGTGGAGAATCGAACTCTCCACCTACAATTACGATATCTTGTACCGGCCCGGGAAACTCAATGAGCCCCCAGATGCCCTATCACGTGTTACATGCGCCAACGCGCAGGTCGATAGACTGAAGACCCTCCACAATGACCTCTGCCACCCGGGGGTCACCAGGTTTTTTCACTTCATCAAATCCCGTAACCTGCCCTACTCCATCGAGGAGGTCAGGACCATGACCAGGAACTGCCAAATCTGTGCCGAGTGCAAACCGCATTTTTATAGGCCAGAGCAAGCCTGATCAAAGCCACGCGCCCCTTTGAATGGCTGAGCGTCGATTTTAAAGGGCCCCTCCCCTCCTCTGACCGCAATGTGTACTTCCTCAACATAATTGACGAGTACTCCCGTTTCCCGTTTGCCATCCCTTGCTCAGGCATGACCAGTACCACGGTCATTAAATGTCTGAATGACCTCTTCGCCTTGTTCGGTTTCCCTAGCTATATTCATAGCGACAGGGGCTCATCATTTATGAGCGACGAACTTCATCAGTACCTGCTCGCGAGAGGTATTGCTACAAGCAGGACCACCAGCTACAACCCCCGGGGGAATGGCCAGGTGGAAAGGGAGAATGCGACGGTCTGGAAGGCAGTCCTTTTAAACTTGAAATCTAAGGGCCTTCCGACCTCTCACTGGCAGGAGGTCCTCCCTGCGGCGCTCCATTCCATTCGGTCACTGCTCTGTACAGCCACCAATGCCACCCCTCATGAGAGAATGTTCTCCTTCCCCAGGAAGTCCACATCGGGGATCTCGTTACCGACATGGCTGACTTCTCCAGGACCCGTCCTACTGTGGAAGCACGTGAGGTCCCATAAGACGGACCCCCTGGTCGAGAGGGTGAGCCTCCTCCATGCCAACCCTCAGTATGCTTACGTGGTGTACCCGGACGGGTGGGAGAACACAGTCTCCATACGAGACCTCGCACCTTCGGGTGCTCCCGAAACACCTCCTTTGCCACCCACCACTACCCACGCCTACCCCCAGTACGCTTACGTAGCGTACCCGGACGGGCGGGAGGACACAGCCTCCACACGAGATCTCGCACCTTCGGGTGCCCCTGAAACACTACCATTGCCATCCACCACTACCCACAACCCAACCCCGCTAGACGGCATGCCGCAGCCCTGGGACCCGTCATTGACCACCCAACCACTCAATGAGACGCCTGATTCAACGTTGGATGCTGCACCATCACCGCCGCCACCACGACGATCAGGACGGCATACAAGGCCACCTGATAGACTTACTTACACGAACCTTTAGTACACTTCACCCCGCCGGACTCAATTTTAAACAAGGGGTGAATGTGGTAAACCACTGTTATTGTTGTTCACCGTTGTTGTTGTTGTTGCACACTGTTGTACCTATGCATGCCTCAGCATGTCTCTGCTGGCTCCGCCCCTGGCTCCACCCACAGGCCCAGGTATAAAGGTGACCGCTCTGCAGCCCCCTGCCTTCTTGGAACCCAGTCAACCACGAGAGGCATGCTCTGTTCTTTGCTAATAAAAGCCTTTTAGTTACTCTCCTAACTCTCCGTCTTTTATGAGTAATTGATAGCGCATCAGCATTCATCTGCTCTATCCTCCTATTTCTGTACTTACTAGCACGTGGCACCAGGAGTAATCTGGAGATTACTACCTTTGAGGTCCTTCTTATTAATCTCTTTCCTAGCTCCCTAAGATATGTCTGCAGGACCTCAGCCCTCCTTCTACCCATGTCATTGGTACCGATATGGACCATAGAAACATAGAAGATAGGAGCAGGAGTAGGCCATTCGGCCCCTCGAGTCTGCTCCACCATTCAATGAGATCATGGCTGATCATCCAAATTCAGTACCGTGTCCCTTCTTTCTCCCCATATCCCTTGATCCCTTTAGCCTTAAGAAATATATCTAACTCCTTCTTGAATATATTTAATGAATTGGCCTCCACTGCCTTCTGTGGTAGAGAATTCCATAGGTTCACCACTCTCTGGGTGAAGAAATTCCTCATCTCTGTCCTAAATGGCTTATCCCTTATCCTTAGACTGTGACCCCTGGTTCTAGACTCCCCGGCCATCGGGAACATCCTTCCTGCATCTAGTCTGTCTAGTCCTGTTAGAATTTTTTAAGTTTCAATGAGATCCCCTCTCATTCTTCTGAACTCCAGCGAGTATAAGCCTAATCGACCCAATCTCTCCTCATACGTCATTCCTGCCATCCCAGGTATCAGTCTGGTGAATCTTTGCTGCACTCCCTCCATGGCAAGAATATCCTTCCTCAGATAAGGCGACCAAAACTGCACACAATGCTCAAGATGTGGTCTCACCAAGGCCTTGTACAACTGCAGCAAGACATCGTTGTTCCTGTACTCGAACCCTCTCACTACGAAGGCCAACATACCATTTGCCTTCTGAACCGCCTGCTGCACCTGCATGCTTACCTTCAGCGACTGGTGCAGCAGGACACCCAGGTCTCGTTGCACTTCCCCTTCTCCCAATCTATTGTCGTTCAGATAATAATCTGCCTTCATGTTTTTGCCACCAAAGTGGATAACCTCGCATTTATCCACATTGTACTGCATCTGCCATGCTTCTGCCCAATCACCCAACCTGTCCAAATCATACTGATGTTTCTCGGCATCCTCCTCACAGCACACACGCCCACCCAGCTTTGTGTCGTCTGCAAACTTGGAGATATTACATCTAGTTCCCTCGTCTAGATCATTTATATATATTGTGAATAGCTGGGGTCCTAGGACCGATCCCTGTGGTACCCCACTAGTCACTCCCTGCCACTCGGAAAAAAGCCCGTTTATTCCAACTCTTTGCTTCCTGTCTGCCAACCAGTTCTCTATCCAAGTCAGTACCTTGCCCCCAATCCCATGTGCCTTAACTTTACACGCTAATCTCTTATGCGGGACTTCATCGAAAACCTGCTGAAAGTCCAAATACACCACATCCACTGATTCTCCCTTATCTATTCTACCAGTTACATCCTCAAAAAATTCCAGTAGTCAAGCACGATTTACCTTTTGTAAATCCATGTTGACTTTGTCCGATCCTGTCACTGTTTTCCAAGTGCTCTGCTATTACATCTTTTATAATGGACTCTAGCATTTTCCCCACTACCAATGTCAGGCTTACCGGTCTATAATTCCCTGTTTTCTCTCTACCACCTTTTTTGAATAGTGGGGTAACATTAGCTACCCTCCAATCCATGGGAACTGTTCTAGAGTCTATCGAATTTTGGAAGATGACCAGCAATGCATCTACTATTTCTAGGGCCACTTCCTTAAGTACCCTAGGATGTAGATTATCAGGCCCTGGGGATTTATCGGCCTTCAATCCCATCAATTTCCCTAACACCATTTCCCTACAAATACTGATTTCTATCAGTTCCTCCCTCTCATTAGACCCTATGTTCCCCGACATCTCTGGGAGGTTATTTGTGTCCTCCTTTGTGAAGACAGAACCAAAGTATGTATTTAATTGGTCTGCCATCTCTTTGTTCCCCATTATAAATTCCCCTGATTCTGACTGCAAGGGACCTACGCTTGACTTCACCAATCTTTTTCTCTTCACATATCTATAAAAGCTTTTACAGTCAGTTTTTATGTTTCCTTTTCCCCCTCTTAATTAATCCCTTTGTCCTCCTTTGCTGAATCCTAAACTGCTCCCAATCCTCAGGTTTACTGCTTTTTCTGGCCAATTTATATGTCCTCTCCTTGGATCTTATGGTATCCCTAATTTCCCTTGTTAGCCACGGTTGAGTCACCTTTTTTGTTTTATTTTTATGCTAAACAGGGATGAGCAAATTCTGTAGATCATCCATGCATTCTTTGAATGTTTGCCATTGCCTATCCACCGTCAACCCTTTGAGTGACATTCCCCAATGAATCCTACCCAACTCGCGCCTCATACCATCGTAGTTTCCTTTATTTAAATTCAGGACCCTAGTCTCTGAGTCAACTACTTCACTCTCCATCTTAATGAAGAATTCTATCATATTATGATTGCTCCGACCCAAGGGGCCTCGCACAACAAGATTGCTAATTAATCCTTTCTCATTACATAATACCCAGTCTAAGATGGCCTGATCTCTAGTTGGTTCCTCGACATATTGGTCTGGGAAACCATCCCGTATACACTCCAGGAATTCCTCCTCCACAGTATTGTTACTAATTTGGTTAGCCCAATCTATATGTAGATTAAAGTCACCCATGATAACTGCTGTGCCCTTATTGCACGTGTCTCTAATTTCCCGTTTAATGCCATTCCCGACCTCCGCATTACTGTTTGGAGGTCTGTAAAGCACTCCCACTAACGTTTTCTGCCCCATGGTATTTCTGAGTTCTACCCATACAGATTCCACATCATCAGAGCTAATATCCTTCCTTTCAATTGTGTTAATCCCCTCTTTAACCAGCAATGCTACCCCACCTCCTTTTCCTTTTTGCCGATCTTTCCTGAATATTGAATACCCCTGGATGTTGAGTTCCCAGCCTTGGTCACCCTGGAGCCATGTTTCTGTAATCCCAATCATATCATATCCGTTTACCTCTATTTGCGCAGCTAATTCATCTACCTTATTACGAATGCTTCTCGCATTAAGACACAAAGCCTTCAGGCTTGATTTTTTTAACACTCTTACACCTTTTAGAATTATTATTTACTGTGGCCATGTTTGATTTAAACCCTTGATTTCTCTGACTGCCACCTTTGTTTTTCTGCTTCCTGTCTTTTGCTTCTATCCTTGTTTCCCTTTCCTCTGTCTCCCTGCTCTGGTTCCCAACCCCCTGCCATTTTAGTTTAAATCCTCCCCCAGAGCACTAGCAAACACTTCCCCATGGACCTCGGTCCCGGTCCTGCCCAGGTGCAAACCGTCTGGTTTGTACTGGTCCCACCTCCCCCAGAACCGGTTTCAATGTCCCAGGAATTTGAATCCCTCCCCCTTGCACCATTCCTCTAGCCACGTATTCATCTGAAATATCCTTCTATTTCTACTCTAGCACGTGGCGCTGGTAGCAATCCTGAGGTCTTATTTTTTAATTTACCTCCTAACTCCCTATATTCAGCTTTTAGGACCTCATCCCGTTTTTTACCTATATCGTTGGTACCTATATGCACCACGACAACTGGCTGTTCACCCTCCCCTTCCAAAATGTTCTGCAGCCGCTCTGAGACATCCTTGACCCTTGCATCAGGGAGGCAACATACCATCCTGGAGTCACGTTTGCGGCTGCAGAAACAGCTATCTATTCCCCTTACAATAGAATCCCCTATTACTATAGCTCTCCCACTCTTTTTCCTCCCGTCCTGTGCAGCATAACCAACCACGGTGCCAGGAAGTTGGCTGCTGCTGCCTTCCTCTGATAAACCATCCTCCCCAACAATATCCAACAATAACCATGACCTCTGGCTGTTCACCCTCCCCCACCCTCTTCGAAATGCATTTTTAAAATGTTTTTATGTTACAAACACTAAGGTAAAAATTCCACACTGTAAAGTGGAAAACTGAGAGTAGAGTTCTTGTGCTCGATTTGTGTGTGACCACGTTGCCTGTGCTTTTACACCTAGGTAGCACTGGAGAAGGTTCGTGCTAGTCAAGGACACAAACCTGGTATCTTCTCTATCCACAACATTGCCCGTTTTCTCCCCTACCTCAGCCATCTGCTGCTGAAACTCACATCCAGATCTTTGACACCTCTCCACTCAACTATTCCAATGCTCTTCTGGCTAGCCTCCTATCCTCAACCCTCCATAAACTTCAGCTCATTCAAAGCTCTGATGTCCTTATCCTGTCTCAATTTTTGTACACACAAGAAAATTAAACTTAAAAAAGTGACAGATATATAAAGACCATGCGGCAGAGCAGTCCATTTTCCATGAGTTTATGCCACATTTAAGTGAGGCCGTCAGATGGGCATCAAATCTGTGAGACTCACAGAAAATACTGCATTTATGTCCTCGCACTTGCCCCCAGAAACATTGGTGAAGTCCTGGGAGCATGACACAATGATTAATTTCGGCTTGCCCTAGCAGCGAGACGACGGGTCGATTGACGTCTTTTTTTTCTGTATTTGTTGTTGTGTCTCCTTGTGTTCTTATTACTATCTAATACAGACACTTTTAACTCATTTCGTTTACGACTTTCACTCAGTTGTATTCTTGCTTTTATGATGTTGCTGCCGCATGGTGCGGAGTGATACAAGGTGTCCGGCCTTGCACTGCGCACTGCCTTTCACAGTGTGCCACATATAGCAATATAAATGCACTAACCAATGTAGTTTCATATAACGATGTAACAAGTAGTTCCATTTAACAATGTAATAATATAACGATGTAACATTTGTTGTGCAAAAAAGTCATTGTGCTCGTCTGAGGATTACATAAATATGCAGATATCTGACGTCTCCCCAAGTTTGCAAACAGAGCTCGCGCTCCCCGAGCTGCAGGCGCCGCTGCTCTTCCGTTCTGATCACTTTACGTTGTCTCTGATTGGTCGAACTCGGTGAATTCGAGCGTTCAGTGGTCCGGTCACAAACAGTCTGGTCGCCCCTGGTTACCGCTTCCCTATAAGGGCAGCTCCTGTGGGTCATGGGACTGTCACTCTCGGCCAATCAGAGCGCGGCTCCCCCTGTTCCTCCAGATTTAAACTAGCCGGGGTTCAATGCGCGAAATTGAAAAACGTGATGGAGGTTAACGGACAACAGGCTTGCATCGCCCGGGGCCGGGCACCGACACCGGGCGCTCAGTGAGCCGATCCGCCCGGGGCCGTGCACCGACACCGGGCGCTCAGTGAGCCGATCCGCCCGGGGCCGGGCACCGACACCGGGCGCTCAGTGAGCCGATTCGCCCGGGGCCGGGCACCGACACCGGGCGCCCAGTGAGCTGAGCCGATCCGCCCGGGGTCCGGGCACCGACACCGGGGGCCCAGTGAGCCGATCCGCCCGGGGCTGGGCACCGACACCGGGGGCCCAGTGAGCCGATCCGCCCGGGGCCGGACATCGACACCGGGCGCCCAGTGAGCCGATCCGCCCTGGGCCGGGCACCGACATCGGGCGCCCAGTGAGCCGATTCGCCCGAGGTCCGGGCACCGACACCGGGCGCCCAGTGAGCCGATCCGCCCGGGGTCCGTGCACCGACACAGCTGGGAGCAGGAGGGTTGTGAGGGAAAGCGGGGGCGCCGCCGCCGCGCAGTGTCGATGTGAAGACCATGGAGAGTAAGATAACGCCAGGTCCGTACAGGGCCACCAAGTTGGTGAGTCGCTCTGAACGGCCCAGTGAAAGCTCTCGCTGTCCATGTGGAGCCGGCGCCGGGTCGCTCGTTTGAAAGCGTCCTTTTTATTACTGGAATCGTTAGTTAAGTTGTACGTTGTGTTTAAGCGCCCGGTGTCGGTGCCCGGTGTGATTTCAAAATGCCCATTACTTATTTAGTGTCGGATTAACTTGTGGTTAGGATTAGAAGTGATGGACCTCCCCGAACCATGATAGGGTTCCCCTTGTCCTCCCCTTTCACCCCACCAGCCTCCACGTTCAACGGATCATTTTCCGCCACCCATCCCACCACCAAATGCATCTTCCCCTCCCCTTTCAGCATTCCGTAGGGACTGCTCCCTCCGAGACACCCAAGTCCACTCCTCTATCGCCCCCAGACCCCTTCCCCTTTGCCATGCACCTTCCGGTGCAACCGCAGGAGATGCAACACCTGCCCTTATACCTCTTTTTACCCCCCCCCCCCCCACTTCCCACTGTCCAGGGCTGCAAACGCCCCTTCCAGGTGAAACAGCGATTTACTTGTACTTCTTGCAATCTAGTATACTGTATTCGCTGTTCACGATGTGGCCTCCTCTCCATTGGGGAGACCAAACGCAGATTGGGTGACCGCTTTGCGGAACACCCCCCCCCCCCCCCCCCCGTTCAGTCCATAAGGGTGACCCCAAGCTTCCGGTCGCTTGTCATTTCAATTCACTGCTCCATCCCCACTTGGACCCCACCATCCTTGGCCTCTTGCATTGTTCCACGGAAGCTCAGCGTAAGCTCAAGGAACAGCACCTCCTCTTCCGATTAGGCACTTTTACAGCCTTCCGGACTCAATATTGAGTTCAACAATTTCAGATCATAACCTTGGCCCCTATCATTTTTATATATTTTTTATCCACACATTTGGTTTGTGCCCTTTTTTCTCTCTTCCCACATGGCAGCTGTCTTTCATTCTGCCAGTGCATTTCACACTTCATCTAGAGCCGTCTTTTGTTTCTTCACCTGTCCTATTACCATCTTGTCTCTCCTTGAATATCTCTTAATGTCTCTTCACCTCTCACAGACCTTCCCTTTTTTTTTTTCTTTATCCCCTCCCCCATTTCCCAGCCCCCAAACTTGCTTTTTAATCCATTTCATTTCCTGCTTTTTTTCTCAAGTCCAATGAAGGGTCTTTGACCTGAAACGTTAACTCTGTTTCTCTCTCCACGGATGTTGCCTGTCCTGCTGAGTTTTTCTAGCGTTTTCTGTTTATCACCTGCTGGATAGTATTTGTTTATCCAAAGTGTGCACTTGTGATTTTGAGGTGTGACCTATTTGCTCATCTGATTGTGTTTAAATGGCAAATTTAATTTAAATATAGATAAGTATAATCTACTAGAATTTTTTGAGGATGTAACTGGTATAGAATAGATAAGGGAGAACCAGTGGATGTGGTGTATTTGGACTTTCAGAAGGCTTTCGATAAGGTCCCGCATAAGAGATTAGCGTGTAAAGTTAAGGCACATGGGATTGGGGGCAAGGTACTGACTTGCATAGAGAACTGGTTGGCAGACAGGAAGCAGAGTTGGAATAAACGGGTCTTTTTCCGAGTGGCAGGCAGTGACTAGTGGGGTACCGCAGGGATCGGTGCTAGGACCCCAGCTATTCACAATATATATAAATGATCTAGACGAGGGAACTAGATGTAATATCTCCAAGTTTGCAGACGACACAAAGCTGGGTGGTCGTGTGTGCTGTGAGGAGGATGCCGAGAAACTCCAGTATGATTTGGACAGGTTGGGTGATTGGGCAGAAGCATGGCAGATGCAGTATAATGTGAATAAATGCGAGGTTATCCACTTTGGTGGCAAAAACAGGAAGGCAGATTATTATCTGAACGGCAATGGATTGGGAGATGGGGAAGTGCAACGAGACCTGGGTGTCCTTGTGCACCAGTCGCTGAAGGTAAGCATGCAGGTGCAGCAGGCGGTTAAGGCGGCAAATGGTATGTTGGCCTTCACAGTGAGAGGATTCGAGTACAGGAGCAAGGATGTCTTGCTGCAGTTGTACAGGGCCTTGGTGAGACCACACCTTGAGTATTGTGTGCAGTTTTGGTTGCCTTATCTGAGGAAGGATGTTCTTGCCATGGAGGGAGTGCAGCGAAGATTCACCAGACTGATACCTGGGATGGCAGGAATGATGATGTATGAGGAGAGATTGGGTCGATTGGGCTTATACTCGCTGGAGTTTAGAAGAATGAGAGGGGATCTCATTGAAACTTATAAAATTCTAACAGGACTAGACAGACTAGATGCAGGAAGGATGTTCCTGATGGCTGGGGAGTCCAGAACCAGGGGTCGCAGTCTAAGGATAAGGGATAAGCCATTTAGGACAGAGATGAGGAGGAATTTCTTCACCGAGTGTGGTGAACCTGTGGAATTCTCTACCACAGAAGGCAGTGGAGGCCAATTCATTAAATATATTCAAGAAGGAGTTAGATATATTTCTTAAGGCTAAAGGGATATGGGGAGAAGGCAGGGACAGGGTACTGAATTTGGATGATCAGCCATGATCTCATTGAATGGAGGAGCAGGCTCAAGGGGCCAAATGGCCTGTTTCTCTGTTTCTCTGTCATATGCCTTGGATAATACAACAGCAACAACACCTTGTATTTAAATAGCACCTTTTAACTTGGTAAAATGTCCCAAGGTGCTTCACAGGAGTATTAAAAGACAAAAAAAAGTCTAAATGGGATAGAGGAGCAGAGGGATCTAGGGGTACAGATATACAAATCATTGAAAGTAGTGATACTGGTTAATAAAGCCATTAAAAATGTAGCAAAGCACTGGGGTTAATTTCTAGAGGGATAGAATTGAAAAGCAGAGAAGTTATGTCAAACTGGTTAGATTGCACTTGGTGTACTGTGAACAGTTCTGATTTCTATATTACAAAACATATAATGGCCGGGACGTTGCTGTGAGTGGTGTTTTTGCTGTTCACCTTGTGTACAGTTGCCCAAAGACTCTTTGTGGGCTCATCAGCCGAGACCTCCTGTCATTGGGCGTCTGATCCAGTGCGGTGCCCTCTGCAGGGGATCTGTGGTGTCTCTGAGCAGGAAAGCAGCATGGAGGCTGTTCAACCAATCCGATTGATGAATCCTCACTGAGACATGCAGACTGCAAAGCAGGAAGTTAAAAAAAAAAAACAGGAAATTTAAATGGTTGTACAGGAAGCAAAATAAAGATTGGGCCATACACATGGGATTAAGGGAGAGACATAAAATAGAAAAACAAACTCTCTGGTTTTTAAAAAAAATAATTGATCTTTATTCTTAAAATCTGCAACATTAATTTTCTTCTGCAGTAATGAGACTCCACACTTGTAAAATTATTTTTTCAGGACCAGAGCGGTGGTTCAGCAGTAATGATCATTTATTACGCTGTTTTTAAAAACTCAGTTACTCCTGATTGTACAAGCCCTAACCTTTTTCACCTGTCTTTAGTGTGAGAATAGTGGGTAATTAGCCTTGGTTCATGCCATTAGTGATTTCTGTGCGGATTCCATCGGTGAAGACTGCAACAGCGCAGCCTGTGGAGGATCAGGGTATTACTGACAGCAACATCCCGATTTCTGCGTTTAACTGCACATGCGTAGACGGCAGAAGTTGCTGTCCATTTTACCCTGTAATAATGGCGAGCGCCGATAGCCTCGCCATTATTAGTACAGCAAAATCCAGGCCATAGAGTCACTGGAGAAGGTGCAAAAAAGTTACAAGGATGATACCAGAACTGAGAGGTTATAGCTATCAGAAAAGACCCATCAGGCTGAGGCGCTTTTTTTTTCTCTAGAAAAGAGAACGCTGAGGGGCGACCTGATCGACGTCTTCAAGATTATGAAGGCGTTTGATAGGGCAGGTGTAGAGAAGATGTTTTCACTCGTGTGGAGACCAAACTGGAGTCCATAAATATGTACGGTAGTCACTCATAAATCCAAAAGGGAATTTAGGAGAAACTTCTTTACCCAGGGAGTGGTTCGAATGTTGAACTTGCTACTTAGCACATGGAGTTGTTGAGGTGATTAGTATAGGTGCATTTAAGGGGAAGCTAGATTAAACACGAGGGAGGAAGGAATAGAAGGTTGCCGAGGTGGTTAAATGAAGAGGGATGGGCAGAGGCTTGTGTGGAGCATAAGCACTGGCATAGGCTGAACTGGCTGAATTTCTCTCTTTATGCCTGTGACAATTAATTTGTTTTCTAGTTATATCCTCTTATTTCTTCTGTGCCACGGTACATGCAGGGGTGAAGTTGGTTGCTATTAGCTGATTTCCACCCCCCCCCCCCCCCCCAAAGTTACAAATATTATGTTGAAGTTATTAATGTGTGCATCTTTTTCCTGTGGGATGAAACTTAGTCAGATAATATTAACCATGTTCTAATTGAGCATTTGATAGCTGAGTGAAGAAGTGTTTGATTTTTCTGCAATTGCAACAAGACCTGTGATTGGAGCAACCATGCCATTCAATTGATATGCAGTTTATATTCTGCTAATAGTTTAAAATTAGATTGGTGTTGAAGACTTGAACTAGGTTTGTGTGAGAGGCTGGGTGACAATATTTTTGTAGCCCCTTTGATTCTGCTGCTAAGCGGTGCATGTTGTAGGGTTTTATAATTGGCTGTCTAAACCTGCTCCTAATCAATCACTTATCATTTCTTGACGCACTGCTCACTTGACAACATTCCATTTCTGCAGGCATTATTTTCTCCCCTTTCAAAACTGCTGCCATGATCCCCGTAAGCCCACCATAACTTTTTTTTATTGTCGCCAACAACTGCTAAGGATCTAACTAACTGCCTCTTCTTCTAAGCTGCTCAAATATGTCATTGCCACCCAACTCTGTGCTTTCTTCTCCCACTGCTTGTTGCTATTCATATGTCCAAATAATGGCTTTAGCAAACTTTTTTTTTTTTAGATTCTCTGTTCCCTTTTCCCCCCCCCTTCCTTTCTAAGACATTTTTAAAGTTTAGTAAAGTTGGCTAAAGTTTAAAAACAATTATTTTACTCTGCTGTTGTGCAGGGGTGAAAATATATACTGTAAAATGTATCTTTCAAAAATCTATAAATTAAGGAAATGCATTAATTACACTTTTTTTAAGGAAGGATTGTTGCACGTTATCGGATAACCGCTTCCGCACATCAAAGCACATCTGTTGTAGCCATATTGTGGTTCAGACAGCTACAGGAAATGGTAAAATACCCCAGATCATGGTGGCTTGTTTGCAGCATTTGTGATTCCTGAAATAATTTAAACAAGCTTTTGGGGCAAGGAGTGCCCTTTTTGTTTTAAATTAGTACTTTTGGGATCTATACTTTAACTTCCAGGCAAAGGATAAGCTTAACTTGTACTTTAAGTTTCCTGTATTAGAAATTAAAGGGAATATTTGGATTGCAACATTGTTCTTTTGAGTGTTTTACATTTTTCATTGCTGCTTTTGCATTGATCTCGGCGGTAGAACTTTATTCTTGCTGTATGATGAGAACATTGAGTGAAAACATTCATAATGTTATGTAGAGCCCAATTTTGGATGCTGCATAACCTTCTGGCGAATTTGAAAATGTTCTATTTATTTCAGCTCAATAAGGATCTGTAGTTCCCTGATTGGATCAGCAAGGTGCAGTTAAGTTTCTGCCAGGTGGGGTGTCTCTTGCACCACCACTTGCTCTGCTCTGATGGAATGGGTGGACACCAGGATACCATCAGCCAGAAGTCCTGGCCTGACTCACTTTGACAGAGCAGGATTATGGAATTTTGGGCCCAGTGTCTTTACCATGGTTTGTCAATGTTTCGAGCTCTAATAGCAGAGATATGCTGGGCACCTTTTTGGTGCCAGCAACAAATGCATTTATAATGCCCTTTTTTAATATAAAGTCCCAAGATGTTTCACAATGGAAATAGATTGGGGAATGGAAAGTGAGCCAAGGAGGAAGAGATTATGAAGAGTGACAAAGATTGGCTGAAAAATGGAGTAGAATCAGAAAATTTGGGGGTACTAAAGAGGACACGAGGCTGGAGGAGATTGGAGAGGTGACACAAAGCATGGCTGTGGTGGTATTTGAGAACTAGTATTTTAAATTTAATGGGTTGCTGAATGGAGCTAATATGACAGGGACAGAGGCAGCTGGTGACTAGTGCAGGGGCAAGCTGTGGCATTTTAGGCACATTGAAGTCTATGGAAGCTGGATGATGTGATGCTGGCAAGGACGTGTTGGAATAATTTAAGTCTGGAGGGGACAGGAGCATGGATAAGGGTTCTAACAGTAGAGTAGCTGAGATAGGGACAGAAGTGTGAGATGTTGTGAAAGTCAGTAGTATCAGTCATTAACAGGATGTGGGATCTCGAGCTCTGTTCTAGGTAAAGCTGGGATGCCAAGGATTTGCACTCATTCACAGTGCTGAGGGAGTGGAGATTATGGTTTTATTTTTTCCCCAATATTTAAATGAATGTCAGAAATGTACAGCATGTTGCCACACAGGTTGAAAGGGTAGATTGGAGTGTCCGCTTCCATATGCATACTGGTCCCATGCCTGCAAATGACATTAGAGGGTCAGCATCTAGATAAGAGGAGGGGGCATTGCAAATGGATTGTTGGGCACTGCAATGGTGATGATGCAGGGAGGGGCACAGACAATTACAATTTACAGCACAGAAATAGGCCATTTGGCCCAACTGGTCTGTGCCGGTGTTTAGGCTCGAGCTTCCTCTATCCCACTCTAGTTCGTCATCTATCCCACTCGGCATATCCTTCTGTTCCTTTCTCCTTCATGTACTTATCTAGCTTCCTCTTAAATGCATCTATGCTAGTCACCTCAACTACAGCATGTGGTGGCAAGTTCCACATTCTAACCACTTTCTAGGTTTAAAAAAAAAAAAAAAAGTTTTTCCTGAATTCCTTATTTGATTTATTAGTGACCTATCCTACTTTTTATGATCCCTAGTTTTGGATTCTCCACAAGTGGTAACATTTCTCTTCTCTACGTTTACCCTGCCAAGCCCCTTCATAATTTTAAAGACTTCTCAGGTCACCCCTCAGCTTTCTCTTTTCCAGAAGTCATTAGAGTTTGGATAGGTGGGAGTGAATCCTGCATGGGCAGTAATGTTCCCTTTAAGCCACATGGCCATGCAGCGCTTCAGGAACACGCACAGCCGGCTCTTCAAAATAAAAACCGCGCATGCGCAGTATTTTGAATGGCCCATGCAGCCCCTTAAAGGGGCCACGCAGGGCCAAAGAAAATTGCAGGGAACATTGATGGGCAGTCCAACAGAGTTGGATAATGGTGGAGAGGGATTTGAGGACCAATATTTTAAACTGCAGGAAGATTGAGGACAATAGGAATCATGCACCATGGAGAATGCCATTCATGACTTCCCAGAGTAGAGGGGGGGGGGGGGGGTTGGCTTTTATATTTAAAAAAAAAAAAAAAGGAGCTGTTTCTCACATGATGGTCAAGAGGGAATGTTAAGTGATGGAGTTGGGTGAGGAGGAGGTCAAGGATGGGAGCTGGATATCATGGAAGTGGTACGTGTGGAGGGGGCATAGGAAGTGACGAAACTGTAACATTGTGATTAGAGCTGGAATTTGTAGTTGACTGGAGCAGAAAGGAAGAGTAAGCAGAAGGAACATAAGAACAAGAGTAGGCCATTCAGCCCCTCAAGCCTGTTCTGCCATTCTGTGAGATCTATATCTTGACGCCATTGACCTGCCTTGGTTCCCTATCCTTTTTATACCCTTGTCTAGCAAAAAATCTATCCATCTCCAATTTTAAAATTATTAAGGGACTGCTGCATGGATAGTTTCAACCTAAGACTAAAAAAAACTCCATTTGGAATCTTCCATTTGGTGTTGGAAGCCAGGGTAGAGTGGCAGGCGAAAGAGGTTTAATAAGATAATTCCTCAGAGAGGAGCTTGTGTTTATCCTCGTCTTCCAGGATGACCTGAGTAGTAGGCTTTCTCTGCACAATCTAATGTTTGACAGATTTGGCTTGATTATGTCAATGACTCTGCCATTAGTGTGCCATGTGCACTGACTTTGCAGCCTTCCGACATGATATTAAGACGGGGGAGGAGTAGGGGTGATACAATGAGTGATTTTGGTAGGAACAAGGGTGATGAATAGAGGCAAGGGAAGTGGTTAACCAAGTCAGTGGTGACTGGTATTTGTGGCGGGCCAGAATAAAGGCTGTTGGAGTTGGTGAATTTGAGAAAGCTGGGGGGGGGGGGGGAAGAGGTTTTTTCTTTGGCAGATGGAAGAGGGTTGTAGCATCAGGGGACAGCAGTGGGTGGAGAGGGACATGAGAAAATTGCTGGAGACAACCTTGGGAGAAATGTGATGGCCATGGGTGTAGGTTGGAAAATGTTTTGAGGATGAGTGAGGGTAAAGTCAGAAGAGGAGCTCGGGAAGCTGGGTGTAGGTTTGAAGTTGAGCGAAGTCAATTGGTGCTAAGGGAGAACACCTGAGGAAATTGACTTTGAGCTTGGTAGGGGAGTAAGTAAGGATTTTTAAATAAGTGGGGAGTGAATGAAAAGACAAGTAAGAGAAGGTGCTAGAAGAATTTGGTGGAGGAGAAAGAGGACAAGGTGGCCTTCAGCAACCTTTGCGTATTGCCCGAGTGGTTATTTGTTTGAGAGAACCCAGACTCCCTCCCCCCCCCCCCCCCCCCCCCCCCCCAAAAAAAAAGCCACTGTCCTCTATCCCCAGCGCCCTGCAAGCTTATTTCCCTCAAGTGCCTATCCAGTCTCCCCTTGAAAACATTGTCTCTGCTTCCACCACTTCCATTGGCAGAGTGTTCCAGGTCCACACCACTCGCTGTGTAAAAATGTATTTCCTCACATCCCCCCTGTATCTCTTGCCCAAAACCTTAAATCTGTGTCCTCTAGTCCTTGTACCATCAACTAGTGGGAACAGCCTTTCCCCATTTAGCCTATCCAAACCCGTCATAATCTTGTATACCTCTATCAAATCACCCCTCAACCTCCTTTTGCTCTAATGAAAACCAATCCAGCTTATCCAACCTGTCCTTATAGCTAAGATCCCCCATTCCCGGAACCATTCTGGTAAATCTCCTCTGCACCCTCGAGGGCTTTCACATCCGTCCTAAAGTGTGGTGACCAGAACTGGACACAATACTCCAGTTGTGACCTAACCAGCGCTTTATAAAGGTTCAGCATAACTTCTCTACTTTTGTACTCAATACCTCAATGTGTACAAGTTAACCTCCCCTCTTTTGAAAATGCCTTTGCTAGTACTCAACAACAAACCTGATTTACAGTACTTTTTTCCTCCCGCCTCTCCTAGTGGAATGAAACTATCGAGCTTTTTCGAGCCGGGATGCCCCTGAAGAAGCATCGTCTTCATTTCCGTACTCATGATCGCTGCTTTACTGCCTCAGAAGGTGTTGATTGGTTACATGAATTACTGAGAAGTAATCACAATTTTGGACCTGAAGTTACTCGTTACCAGACTGTGCAGTTGCTCAAAAAATTCTTAAAAAATCATGTGATTGAAGATATAAAAGGAAGATGGGGTAAAGAAGATTTTGAAGATAATAATCGATTGTACAGGTATGGCATTATTTTTAACTTTTGTGGTGATGAGATTTTCTTTTTTTTAACCTAGTAGTTTTAATCCCTTTCCTTCATCTGGTATATGCATCCGAGACAATGGCCTGCTGCTCACTCTCTCTGGCCATCCACTGAGGTGCCAAAGACTTTTCTACTGAATCTCCATCTGATCTTTGCGATCTTTGCCTCTTGCAAGGAAAGTCATTGCTTGATCCTCTGCCCACCTGGGGCTCTTGCCGTGTCGGAGCTCCGAGTAGAGTGCTTGTTCTGGGAGTCCCATATCGAGAATGCGGACGATGTGCGGGTTAGGTTGATTTGGCTATGATAAATTGACCCTTAGTGTTAGGGGATTAAATGCGTGGGGTTGCGGGGATAGGGTGGGATATGTGTCGGTGCAGGCTCGATGGGCCGAAATGGCCTCTATCTGCACTGTGGGGATTCTGTGATTCTGTGATGTGACCCATCCATCGGAGCTGATCGAGCGTGGTCAAAGCTTCAATGCTGGGGCTATTGGCCTGAGCGAGAACACTGACGTTGTTGCGCCTATCCTGCCAATGGATTTGAAGGATCTTGCGGCGGCGGCAGCGTTGGTGGTACCTCTCCAGTGCTTTGAGGTGCCTGCTGTACTTGTCCATGTCTCTGAGGCATACAGGAGCGTGGGTATCACTGCTGCTCTGTAGACCATGAGCTTGGTGCCAGGTTTGAGGTCCTGGTCTTCAAACACACTCTTCCTCAGGTGATCGAAGGCTGCACTGGCACACTGAAGGCGGTGTTTGACTTCGTCATCGACGTCTGCCCTTGTTGACAGTAGGCTCCCGAGGTATGGAAAGTGGTCCATGTTGTCCAGGGCCTTGTCGTGGATTTTGATAATCGGGGGGCAGTACTGTGTGGCGGGGGCAGGTTGGTAGAGGACCTTTGTCTTGCAGATGTTTAGTGTAAGGCCCATGTGAAGAAGCCTCCTTGAGAGAGTGCAACATCCCCACCGACACCTGGGAATCCTTGGCCCAAGACCCTACAAAGTGGAGGAGAAGCATCCGGGAAAGTGCTGGATCCCTCGAGTCTCTTCACCAGAAGGAGCGCATGTCAACCCAAGCACCCCGCCCCTTCAACCACCGTCTGCCCCACCTGTGACAGAGACTGTAGGTACCGCATTGGACTCAGTAGTCACCTGAGAACTCCTATATTTTTAATGTGGAAGCAAGTCATCTTCGGTTCCGAGGGACTGCCTAAGATGGGAGATGCATTGCTTGATGCATCTCAGATTGGCAACTGTACAGAGTAGGACTTGTACTTGCATTCAGCCCTGCTCAGTGGTATCAAAAATTAAATTACTACTGTCCTACTTTCCCAATTTCCATTTTGGAATACTTTAATCCAGTGATGAGCAGTTTGCTCCTGTGCCAGTAACTTAATTCTTGAGCTGGGCACAAAGTTTCATTTGAGTAGCTGTGACATGATTTTTTTTGCTTCTGTGTAACCTGAGGATATACTCTCTGGAGTTTAGAAGAATGAGAGATGATTTCATTGAAACATAAGATACTGAGGGGATTGACAGGGTAGATGCTGAGGTTGTTTCCCCCACCTGGAGAATCTAGAACTAGGGGTCATAGTCTCAGGATAAGGAGCCGGCCATTGAGGACTGAGATGAGAATTTTCTTCAATCAGAGGGTTGTGAATCTTTGGAATTCGCTACCCAGAGGGCTGGATGCTCAGTTGTTGAGTATATTCAAGACCATGATTGCTAGATTTTTGGATATTAAGGGACTGTAGGGATAATGGGGATCAGGTGGGAAAGTGGAGTTGAGGTAGAAGATCAGCCATGATCTGTTGAATGGTGGAGTAGGCTCAAGGGGCCATGTGGCCTACTGCTGTTCCTATTTCTTGCATTCTTAAGTGTTGTCCTAATAGCAATAACAAACACCATCCATATGCTGTTGCCTTCATTTTCTAATTTCTTTTCCATTTTTTTAATAATCGCTCCCTTTTTTTTGTTTGAAGTTTCTTGTGTTAGATGTTTCTTTAAATTGTGATTTATTTATTTTTCTTTTCAATGCTGGGCACTGTTGGCACATCACCTTGCAATGTTCTGGCAGCAGAGAGCTGTCTCTTTTAGATTCCCAAAAATATAACTTGTTACAAATGTTGTTTGTATTAAATAGGATCCATTTATTAGAGAGACTATGATCTGGGCTTTTCCCTTCGTACCCAATATCTTGATATATATGAAACCCTTCCTTGTGTGAGCTGGATACTGTAATGTTGCATGTGGCCCCACATGTTTCATCTACCTTTCACGAGATAGATTCATATTCTCACTGCTAGTTGTAAACCAACCAGTTAGCATTTTAAACAAACAATGTCTAGTGAATTTCAATCTATTTCATAATGTGACTTTACAGGATCCCTGTTAATGGGCTAAATTCATTTTACAAATCTCAAAACTAGACTGTACTCTGCTTTAAAAGAGTTCTCTCACTGTCTTCCACCAAGTTTTCCAGACTTTGACCCAACTAGACTAGAAGGCAAAGATGATCTTCTTTGGCAGTCCCTCAGAACCGAGGATGACTTGCTTCCACATTAAAAAGGAGTTCTCAGGTGGTTGAGTCCAATGCGGGACCTACAGTCTGTCACAGGTGGGGCAGACAGTGGTTGAAGGGGCAGGTGGGTGGGGTGCTTGGGTTGATGTGCATTGCCTGCGCTTGCTCCCGGTGAAGAGACTCTGTTTGGCGCCTTCCCGGATGCTTCTCCTCCACTTTGTGCGGTCTTGGGCCAGGGGTTCCCAGGTGTCGATAGGGATGTTGCACTTTTTCAAGGAGGCTTTGAGGGTGTCCTTGAAGCGTTTCCTCTGCCCACCTGGGGCTCGCTTGCTGTATCAGAGCTCCGAGTAGAGCGCTTGTTTTGGGAGTCTCCTATCAGCCATGCGGACGATGTGACCCGTCCATCGGGGCTGATCGAGCGTGGTCAAAGCTTCGATGCTGGGGATGTTGGCCTGAGCGAAGACACTGACATTGCTGCACCTATCCTACCAATGGATTTGCAGGATCTTGCGGAGGCAGCATTGGCGGTACCTCTCCAGTGCTTTGAGGTGCCTGCTGTATATGGTCCATGTCTCTGAAGCATACAGGAGGGCAGGTATCACTACTGCTCTGTAGACAATGAGCTTGGTGCTGAGTTTGAGGTCTTGGTCTTCAAACACACTGTTCCTTGGGCGACCGAAGGCTGCATTGAAGGCGGTGTTGGACTTCGTCATCGACGTCTGCCCTTGTTGACAGTAGGCTCCCGAGGTATGGAAAGTGGTCCACGTTGTCCAAGGCCTTGTCATGGATTTTGATAATCGGGGGGCAGTACTGTGTGGTGGGGAGCAGGTTGGTAGAGGACCTTTGTCTTACGGATGTTTAGTGTAAGGCCCATGCTCTCGTACGCTTTGGTGAAGGTGTTGACGATGGTTTGGAGTTCGGCCTCTGTGCGCAGACACAAGTGACGTCTGCATACTGTAATTCGACGAGAGGATGGGACAACCTTGGATCTGCACTGGAGGCGACAGGTTGAACAGTTTCCCGTTTGTCCTGTAAATTAGCTCCACTGCAGCGGGGAGCTTACTGAGGGTGAGATGGAGTATTGCAGCAAGGAAGATCAAGAAGAGCGTTGGTGCGATGACACAGCCTTGCTTGACCCTGGTCCGTACATGAATTGGGTATGCGGTGGAACCGTTGGTCAAGATCATGGCTTGCATGTTGTTGTGAAGCAGGCGGAGGATGGTGACGAACTTTTGGGGGCAGCTGAATTTGAGGAGGACACGCCATAATCCCTCACGGTTGACAGTGTCGAAGGCCTTTGTGAGATCAAAAGACCATGTACAGCGGTTGGTGCTGTTCACCGTGCGGCAATTACAAGAGAAATGCAGGGAAGATCATGTCCATTGTGCCCCTTGGTGGGCAGAATCTGCATTGCGACTCTAGGAGGAGCTCTTCAGCCACTGGGAGAAGGTGATTGAGGAGGATTCTTGCGATGACTTTCCCTGTGGCAGACAGCAAGGGAACTCCTCTAATTACCACAATCTGACTTGATATCTGACCCTCAAAGATGATATCTGACCCACTCCTAGCTCTCCATGCTTTCTATTTTTTTCCCTCTTCCTTCCCCTTTCAAGTGTTTACCATAATGTCTAATAAACCTCCAAGTTGATGTGGCATGTGTGGAAACAAAATTTTTCCCTTAACTGTTTCTCGATCAAACCCACTTCTAGAAGCAAGCTTTATTGAATGTTTATTCCCTTGCCAGCTGAATTTATCTTAATAGTATAATATACATTGCACAACATCCTTCAAGCCAATAGTCAAATCCTAGTGAAAATGGCTAAATAGAAACTCTTGAGTAGTGGGCAAGGGAAGAAATACATATCTAACTGCACAAGTTTGTCAATAATAAGTGATTTTTGGCTCTGCACCAAGTTCAACTCATGGAATGTAAATTTGGTGGCCCAAACTGACACTGGAGCTCCCTTCTCCAGGGCATCTCTTCACTTCACTTGGCTCGGGTCCTGATCCTGGATGCAGGCTGCATTTGCGCGAACTGCAGTGTTGGTGTGAAGCAAAATCACTGTGCACCAATGCTACAGTTGTAGTGTAAATGCATTGAGTCTTCCGGTCAGGTGACTAAAATTTCACTAGCCTACTGTTAGTTTAAGTTGTTACAGAATATACAAACAGTAAACATTGTGTAAATAGACTAATTGCATGAGGTATACATTTTGTTTTGCAGATTTCCGCCATCATCTCCTCTTAAGCCTTATCCAAAAAAGTCATCCCATTTAATTTGTGACATAAAACCCAAATTTCCAAATTGGAGTGACTATGATGTTCCAAAGCCAGGTCCCGTCCCAGTAAGGCCTATAATTTTGGTAAGACATTTTAAAATTCACTTGTATTTCTTGATATTCATTTAGTTGCAATTCAAATTTGGTCCATAAAAAGTATATACGGTATATTGGAGATGATTTTCACTTCAGCCACATACGTGTTCAATATTGAAAATTCTGCGTTGTAAAATTGTATTGTTTAAATCTCTGTTTGCAGGGTGTAAAACAGGAAGGGAGATCTTGCATTCAGTGTAGTCACTTTTATAGGCAAATGTGCCATGGCAAATTACATGGTAGCTAAAGTTTTTCCTTAACTGGTCCTGGGTATCATTTGACTGTATACCTATACATGCATCCACCATCAAACCTATTGCATGTTTAAAAAAATTATTTTAATTTATTCATGAAATGTGGGTGTTTCTGGCAAGGCCAGCATTTATTGCCCATCCAGAGTTACCCTTGAAGGTGTTGGACTGTAGCAGTTCAAAGCAGCTGCTAACCATGTGGTGAAGGTACTCCCACAGTGCTGTTGAGTAGGGAATGCCAGGATTCTGATCCAGTATCGATGAATGAACAGTGATCTACACCCAAGTGAGGATGGTGTGTGACTTGGAGGAGAACATGAAGGTGATGGTGTTTCTGTGCGCCTGCTGTGCTTGTCCTTCTAGTTGGTAGAGGTCATGGGTTTGGGAGGTGCTGCCGAAGAAGCCTAGGCGAGTTGCTGCAGTGTATCTTGGTACACACTGCAGCCATGGTGTGCCGGTGGTGGAGGGAGTGAATGTTTTTAAGGTGGTGGATGGGGTGCCGATCAAGCAGACTGCTTTCTCCTGGATGGTGTCGAGCTTAGTGTTGTTGAAGCTGCACTCAGCCAGGCAAGTGGAGAGTATTCTATCACACTCCTGATGTGTGCCTTGTAGATGGTGGAAAGGCACAAAGCATCTGAGTGACTCTCTTCGATATCCAGTCTCTGACCTGCTCTTATAGCCAGTGTTTGTGTGGCTGGTCCAGTTAAGTTTCTGGTCCACGGTGCCCCCCTCCAGGATGTTGATGGTGGGGGATTTAACGATTATAATGTCATGGGGAGGTGGTTAGACTCTGTTGTTGAAAATGATTGTTGCCTGGCATTTGTGTGGCATGAATATTAGTCGGCACTTATCAGCCCAAGTCTGGATGTTGTTCAGGTCTTGCAGCATATGTGCATGGACTACTTCATTATCTGAAGAGTAGCAAATGGAACTGAACACACTGCAATCCTCAGGGAATATCCCCACTTCTGACCTTTTATGATGGAGGAAAGGTCATTGATGAACTAGCTGAAGATTGTATTCACTAGAGTTTAGAAGAATGAGGGGATGTCTTTGAAACTTTTAAAATTCTGACCGGGCTAGACCGACTGGATGCAGGGAGGATGTTTCCCCTGGCTCGGGGGGGGGGGGGCTTCCTAGAACAAGGGGTCACAGACTCGATACAGGGTAGGACATTTAGGACTAAGATGAGAAATTTCTTCACTCAGGGTGGTGAATCTGTGAAATTCTCTACTAGAGGGCTATGGAGGCAAAGTCACTCAATATATTTTAAGAAGGAGCTAGTTAGATTTCTAGCCACAAAAGGCATCAAAGGAGTATGGGGGAAAGAGCAGGAATATGGTATTGAGAGGATCAGCCATGATCATGTTGAATGGCGGAGCAGGCTCGAATGGCCTACTCCTGCTCCTATTTTTCTATGTCTGGCTTAAAATAGTTTAAGACACAAGCTTTATATTCCTCCCAATGGGAAGTTCTACAATGGGTATGCTTATAACTTGCTACTTTACTAGATCTCCAAGATTAATTGTTGACAAGCCCTGTATATCTTGTTCACAAGCTCTATGATTTTTTTCTACTGCCTTCCTTTATGATCTATTGCAGAATTCTGAATTGTGGCACAAGCGCCATAGCATTGCAATTGGGGAAGTATCCGAATGTAGAATTATACATCGGGAAGAGGTTTCCCAAGGAACTGTGGAAGAAATCTGGAAATCAATGACATTGGCACAGTATGTGTTGAGTTCTTTTCTTGCTGTTCATTATTTCCCTTTCTCTTTTCCACCCCCTGCCCCCCAATAAGTTCCTTTCCATTGATGCTGATCCTTTCTCACAAAATTAAATTTCTAAAATATAATCTTCAGAAAGTAGATTTGCTCTGAGTTACTCATTGGAAAGAGATCTTGCATTTATGTATGCCTTTAGTGTAACAAAAAATGTCCAGAGTTGCAGGATGAGTGGATAGCAGCAGGAAATAGCCAAGACACATTCGGCCTGAATTTGCAGTTGGAGGCTTCCCGTGGGTGGATGCTGCTGAACTACAATAAAACTACGAACCTACCTGATGGTCCTGCATCCATGGAGACTCGCGTTCCTGAGCCTCCAAGCGTATGCATGCGTAAAGGCTCATGTATCCAATAGGCACATGTGATTTGCAAGCGTCCCTGTGATCATGTGGGACAACCCAAACAATGAGGGGATTCCCATTATACTTATGGGATTCCATTTATGTACGGAATCCCCATAAGCTTAATGGGAATCGCCCAAAAAATACATTTTAAAACACATTTAATTAATTTAAAACTTTTTAAAAATATAATTTAAAACACAATTTTTTGAAAAATAAATGTCAACATTTTTCAAGGGGCCAAAAATAACACCACTTATTTTACAGGTTTGAAAGTTAAAATGATTTAAAATGTTTATTTTAATAATTATTTTCACCATTACGCTGGTAGAAGAAGGCCATAAGCCTGCTTTTACTAGGCGTAAGCATTTCATGGGTATTCGTTGGGCAAATAGCCCAACTCCCCACCAGCGAATGTCCATTTCCTGGGGATGTGGAGGATCGTTCGGTATATTCCAAACAGAAGTTGATTACATTTTTGGGAATTAAGAGATATGTGGATAGTGCGGGAATGTGGAGTTGAAGTAGAAGATCAGCCATGATCTTGCTGAATGGCGGAGCAGACTCGAAGTGCCAATTGGCCTACTCCTGCTCCTATTTCTTGTGTTCTTACCTGAAGAAGATTCTTGACCGATCACAAGTTCCGGGTTTGCGAGCATGTACATCAAATGCAGAAACCTGGAGCTTGCAGGGCACTTACAGCCACGTACGCAGTCATAGGCCCTGGAAAATCCAGGCTGTTGTGTTTTTATTTTGAAGGATGGTAGGGGTGGAAGGGAATGTGTTCAAAAGTGTGATCAGAGCTATGATGGGGGTGGGGGGGGGGGGGTGTTAAAATAGATAAGGTTAAAAGTGGGATGAGCAAAGGGTCTATGCTATATTGTAGGGCTGGTGGAGAGAGTGGAATGAAACCATGGAGAGATTCAAAGACCAGAATGCCAAAGATGAAGAAAAAAAATACTTTTCGCATTTATAAAAAAAAATAAAAAATTCTTTATACAAAAGACCCTAACTCGTCTACCTCCTGATTTTTGTAAGTTTATTTTTGCCTAATTTTAATGAAACCTTCTAAAACTCTCAGTTGCCATTGAATTATATTAATTGCAGCAATATGAAAATCCTTAATGGACTTAGGAGCATTTAATCAGTAATTTGGGCTTCAAAAGAGAACTGCTGTCATTTTGTATAATAGAGCTGGGACCAATATTCTCGCGGGGAGGTTTGCTAGTGCTGTTGGAGAGGGTTTAAACTAGCTTGGCAGGGGGATGGGCACCAGCATATCGGAGTAGAAAAGAGGAATAAGGTGCATAAGAGTGAGTGTGTTGGATATTACTAGAGGCAGAAGTAGTACCATATTAGATAGGAGCAGACTAAAAGACTATGAAATTCAAAAATGGGTTTAGAATGCATGTATGCAAACACAGTGTGGTGAATAAGGTTGGTGAGCTAAAAGCACAATTAGCCTTGTGGTAATAATGGAAATGTGGCTTAAAAATGATGAGGACTGGGCACTTAATACTTCAAGGGTACAAGGTGTTCAGAAAAGATGGGTAAGGAAAAGAGGGAGGTAGGGTGGCGGTGCTGATTAAGGAAGACATTGTAGTGTTGGAAAGGGAGGATGTTCTTGAGGGGACAATGACAGAATCCATTTGGTTAGAGTTGAGGACCAAAAAGGGTATGATCACGCTATTGGGGGTATTCTACAGGCCTCCAAATACAGTAGTGAGCTGGAGGTAGAGGAGAAAATCTGCAGGGAAATCACAGAGATATGCAAGAGCTATAGAGTGGTGATACTGGGGGACTTTAATTACACATATCGATTGGGATAATGCTAGGGTAAAAGAAAGGAGGGGGAGGAATTTCTGAAATGTGCTCGGGAGAATTTCCTTGACCAATATGTTCTTGGCCCAACAAGGAGGCATTGCTGGGGAATGAGGTGGGCCAGGTCGACCAAGTGTCTGTGGGAGAACACTTGGGTACGAGTGATCATCGTATCATAAGATTTAGATTAGCAATGGACAGGAGCAAGGAACAATCTAGGGTCGAACTTCTAAACTGGAATAGGGTTAACTTCAATGGGATGCGAAAGGATCTAGCCAGGGTAAAATGGAACCAAAGACTGACAGGAAAAACTGTAATGGAATAATGGGTGATCTTTAAGGCTGAGATGTTCCAAGTATAGGCTAGGTACATTTCAACAAGAGGGCAGGGTAAGGGAACTAAAACAAGGGCTCCTTGGATGATGAGGGAGATGGAGAAGATGATGAAACAAAAGAGGGTGTATGATGAATGTCAGGTGAATTCTTCAAGGGAGAACCAGACCAAATACAGTAAGTTTAGCGGGGAAGTGAAGAGGAAAAGAAGATTGGCAAAGAGCACGAGTAGAATGGCGGTTAACATAAAAGGGAACCCCAAAATCTTCTACCGGCATGTAAGCAGGTAGTAAGAGGCGGGGTGGGAGCTATTGGGGACAAAGGAGGTGATGTATGCTTGGAGGCGCAGGGCAAGGCTAGAATATTCAATGAGTACTTTGTATCGGTGTTTACTAAAGAGGTGGATGCTGACAAAATATCGGTAGCAATGGAAGGGGTGAAAATTGATAGACAGGATGTACTAGAAAGGCTGGGTATGCTTAGAGTGGATAAGTCACCTGGTCCAGATGACTTGCATCCCAGGTTGCAAAGGGAATTGGGAGGAGGTAGCGAAAGGTTTGGGGGGGTAGGGGGAAAACGGTACAAAGGTGAGTCCTATCACCTACAGTCATTTGTCCATAGAAACATAGAAGATAGGAGCAGGAGTAGGCCATTTGGCCCCTCAGGCCTGCTCCACCATTCAATGCAATCATGGCTGATCATCCAAATTCAGTACCCTGTCCCTGCTTTCTCCCCATATCCCTTGATCCCCTTAGCCTTAAGAAATATATCTAACTCCTTCTTGAATATATTTAATGAATTGGCCTCAACTGTCTTCTGTGGTGGAGAATTCCACAGGTTTGCCACTCTCTGGGTGAAGAAATTCCTCCTCATCTCAGTCCTAAATGGCTTACCCCTTATCCTTAGATTGTGACTCCTGGTTCTGGACTCCCCCGCCATCGGGAACAGCCTTCCTGCGTCTAGTCCTGTTAGAATTTTATAAGTTTCAATGAGATCCCCTCTAATTCTTCTAAACTCTAGCGAATATAAGCCTAATCGACCCAATCTCTCTCCATGCGTCATTCCTGCCATCCCAGGTATCAGTCTGGTGAATCTTCGCTGAACTCCCTCCATGGCAAGAACATCCTTCCTCAGATAAGGCGACCAAAACTGCACACAATACTCAAGGTGTGGTCTCACCAAGGCCCTGTACAACTGCAGCAAGACATCCTTGCTCCTGTACTTGCATCCTCTCGCAATGAAGGCCAACATACCATTTGCCTTCTTAACCGCCTGCTGCACCTGCATGCTTACCTTCAGCGACTGGTGCACAAGGACACCCAGGTCTCGTTGCACTTCCCCCTTCTCCCAATCTATTGCCGTTCAGATAATAATCTGCCTTCCTGTTTTTGCCACCAGAGTGGATAACCTTGCATTTATCCACATTATACTGCATCTGCGCAATCGCCCAACCTGTCCAAATCATCCTGGAGTTTCTCTGCATCTTCCTCACAGCACACCGCCCACCCAGCTTTGTGTTGTCTGCAAACTTGGAGATATTACATCTAGTTCCCTCATCTAGATCATTAATATATATTGTGAATAGCTGGGGTCCTAGTACCGATCCCTGCAGTACCCCACTAGTCACTGGAAAAAGACCTGTTTATTTCAACTCTTTGCTTCCTGTCTGCCAACCAGTTCTCTATCCAAGTCAGTACCTTAGCCCCAATCCCATGTGCTTTAACTTTGCACACTAGTCTCTTATGCGGGACCTTATCAAAAGCATTCTGAAAGTCCAAATACGCCACATCCACTGGTTCTCCCATATCTATTCTACCAGTTACATCCTCAAAAAATTCCAGCAAGCATTTTGCCTATATTTGCAGCAAGTGTTAAGCTGTGTCATAGTAGATGTATCCATCATAGTGAGTAGCATAAGTTATAAGCTAAAAGCGCCTTTGCTTGTAGGACCAGTAGCTCTTGTGCCTTACAAGGCCAACATAACAACCAAGGAATTGAGTCAAGTTATCCAATTGACTACCTTTCCAGCACACTGATCGAGATTGGATTTGTGTCAAGTGAAAATTAGGCATTTTCGGTGTATGACTGCACTACAGGTAGACTACCCTTTATCCGAACTTCCGAAAACTGAAACCCTCTAAAAACCGAAGGTTTTTTCGTTCAGCGTAAGTCGTGCGCACGACTTACGCTGAACGAAAAAACCTTCGGTTTTTAGAGGGTTCCGGTTTTGGAAGTTCGGATAAAGGGTAAGTCGTGCGCACAACCCCCACGGACCCCCCCGCCGGCCCGGACCCCCGCCGACCCCGACCCCCGCCGACTTACGCTGAGCGTCGGCGTAAGTCGTGCGCACGACCCCCCCGCCGGCCCCGACCCCCGCCGACCCCAACCCCCCCCCCCCCCCGCCGACCCACCTTCTGAAATTCTCCGAAAACCGAAACACGGCTGGTCCCGAGGTTTTCGGATAAAGGATAGTCTACCTGTAATCTCCACTTATTTGCAGTAGTTGGTAAGACACTGCTTGCTATGTCCAGTGTGCTCCGCTGCTTAACATCAGATGAAGTGTTACATAGAGTTAAATCGTGTCTACAGCACAGAAACAGGCTATTTGGCCCAATTGGTCTATGCTGACGTTCATGCGCCACACGACCTCCTCCCACCCCGCTTCATCTAACCCCATCAATATTTTCATTTATTCCTTTCTCCCTCATGCTTATCTAGATTCCTCTTAAATGCATTTATGCTATTTGCCTCAACTACTCATTGTGGTAGTGTTCCACATTCCTACCACTGATTGGGTGAAGTTTCTCCTAAATTCTCTATTGGATTTAATAGTGACTATCTTGGCCCAGAAATTCGAGTTGGAGGCTTCCCGCGGGTGCAAGCCTCCGACCTGCACTTGCCTAGTGTGCTGGCCGTTGTGCTGTGGGCCTGTGTGGGATTCCGATCCTGGGCCTCCTCCAACTGCCGACGCGCAGTGTTTGCGTATCCCAGGGGCGCAGTTAGTTCTAAGCGTCCCCTGGGATCACGTGGGCCATGGAGAGCCAATGGTAGCAGGGAATCTGTATTCATAGATTGGACAGGTCTTCCTGTCCAATCTATGAATACAATTCGGCCCCCAAAACATAACCAAAACTTCAACAAAAAAAATGTAATCACATTTTTAAAATAACTAAATTACATAACTATTTTAAACAATTTAAATTTTTGAAAAAAATGAATTAGTTTCTAACGGGGCTAAAAATAAACTTTCTTTAAAGTATTTAAAAATAATAAACCTGTGGGGGAAAAAATGTTTTAATTTTACTTAATTCACCACTTACTTTGTTAAAAGCAGGCCTTGCGACTGCTTTTTATAAGCGTAGCTACTGGAGACTTACCCTCCTGGAAAAACCTGGAGAAAAAACGGAAGTTCCAGGCGTACGCGCTGCCTCTCCGGCGCATGCGTTCGACCTGTGAACCCTTTCCCGCGCATGCGCAGTGCATGCACTTTCATTGGGCCTACGCGTGAGTACCCAGCACATACTCACCCGTGGGGACTCAAGTTCTGGCTCCTTATATTTATGACCCCTCATTTTGATCTCTTTTCACCCCCCCCCCCCGCGCTCTCAATTGGAAACATTTCCTCCATGTTTACCCTATGACACTTGCAAACATTTCAGCCTTGTCTCTTGCTGGCCTCCACCATGGTTAAGGATGGGAATGCTCATGGAGCCACCTCCTGTAGTAGTTCCTGGTTGTCCACCACCATTGACCGTATGTGGTAGGGTAACAGATCTTTGCTCTAATCTGTTGTTTGGAGGACTGCTTAGCTCTGTCTGTAGCCTACATTTGTTCAGTATGCAGTTAACCCTGTGTAATTGCTTCACTAGGTTTCTGCTGATGACTCATTGTGCCATGTGGGTACTCCGTTTTGGACTATTATGTTATGCTAGATCTCTCCTACTTGGCACAATGTTAGTGCCACAATATACAATCTCCTCAAGGTGGGGATTTGGCTGTCTTCCCAAGGACATGATCATGTGGCTCCACTGCTGTTGACAGCTATGACCAGTAGGTTGGTCAGGACAAGGCCAAGTCGGTTACTTCCTCATGTTGGTTCCTTCACCACCTGATGCAGGCCTAGTCTGAAGGCTATTTCCTTCATGACCCAGCCAGCTTGGTCATTGGCAGTATATTGAAGACTGCCCACCCAGAGTACATTCTGTACCATTGCTTACCTCTCAACTTCCTCCAAATGATGATCAACATGGTGGAGTACATGTATTTCAGTTGGACGGAGAGGGTGGGTAAATGGTGATCACTAAGTTTTCTTGACTGTTTGACCTGAAGCCATGATACTTCATGGGGTCCAGAATCATTACTGAAGACTCCCAGGTCTACTCCCACCTGACTATTTCACTGTGCCCCCACCTCTAGGACAAGCTGTACTTTGGGATGGTGACTGGAGTCTGGCATTGATCTGCAAGTATGACTGTTGGGCTGCTGCTTGATTAGTCAGTGGGACAGCTCTCCCAACTTGGCACAAACCTGCAGATGTTAGTAAGGAGGCCTTCAAAGAGTCAATTGGGCTGTCCAATTTTCTTATTTACAATTGGGTGACTTGCTAGGCCGGGCATTAATAATCGACTACACATTGGAATTGCTAGACCCACCATTTCATCCAACTAACCATGAGCAAGACCATGGGATGACTTTGCAGAAGACAGTAGAACACTTTTATGTAAACTAGGAATAAAAATAATAGTTAAATTAATGGTGCACAGGACATTTTTTAAACAACTACTGGTTTAAAAAAAAGTTTCAACAGAAGCACTTGTAAATGTTTTTGTCTAGCATGCATTTTGTCACATTATGCAAACTTCTATGTCATCTTTTGATCTGATTGCTTGAAATTATGCAGTCATAAGAGCAATAAATTACTATTAAGTATTAGGGATCATAGGAATCAAAAATGAGGAACATGCCTACAAAAACTGCCAATGAAGGATTACTAAGGATGCCTGAAAATAAATCAGTCAGGAACTGAACCAATTGCATTTATTTTCTCTTTTTTTGAAAATCCTGAAGCTGGTCAAACTTTAGACACTGCTCTACCTTCACAGTAGAATAATATATTGTGTATTACATGGTATAATGCTGCTGTCTTTACAAACAGCGTATCAGTTGTAGTGGTTGTGACTGGACTATTGCGAATGTGAGTTCAAATTCCACCATAGCAGTTTGAATTCAGTTTTAAAAACAAAGTCTAGTAATAAAAAAAAAAGTAGCTGGTATTAATAAAAGCAGTCGGATTGTCATAAAAACCCTCCTGGATCACTGATGTTCTTTTCGGGAAGGAAACTTACTGCTTTTACCAAATGTAGCTTGTGTGACTCCAGTCCCACACCAATGTGGTTGACACTTAACTGCCCTCTGAAGTGGACTAGCAAGTTGTCTCCAGCCACTGGACTGCAGTGGTTCAAGAAGATCTGCCACCACCTTCTCAGGGCAACTAGGGATGAGCAATACATGCTGGCCTTGTCAGTGATGCCCACATCCTGAGAAATATTTTTAAAGAAATCTGGTGCATTGTGAGCAACACTTTTTTTTTGTTCCTGTTAACTGATCAAATTGTTAAGGGGGGCTGATTGTGAAATGCTTACTGTGCTATATTTATGATGTGAGCTATGTAGTTTACATACTTGGCTTCTAGGACAAGTAGAATAATAGGCAAAATTGTATTGACCTGTTTTGTCTTCCAGTTTGCAGAAGATCCTGGGGCTCGAGTCTCTGGATGGAGTGCTGGATTCTAAACTACTCAATCCCAAACATATCATCTATAACGTTCACCACATTAATAAACAAGGAGTAGTAATTCTAGAGAATAAATTGGGTTTGTAATATTATGTATTCTAATTTAAGAATTTGGTTTAAATAGTAAAGTAAAACTAACTTTATTGAAAATGAGCAGAATATTTGTTAAATTCTTAGCAGATTTGGATTTTAAGAAAAGCAAGCTGCCAACTTACATTAATTGCAAGTGACTTTTACTTTTTCCCCCTCACTTCTAGTCCTGTCTTGAAGATGGTGACTAATGCTTCCTATGGGTTCCATGAGTGCTGGCAATCCTCCAGTTCCTTGCCTAAGTTTGTCATTTTCAAGTGGTAGCTTGGTTAATCTGAAGTATGGGCAATCATAGCTGAGTTGGTCCTTGCAGAATATCCAAACATGCACTCTTCCAGTCACAGCTGCGAGATAGGAATGAGGAGTACAAATCAGGTTTTTTTTCTTTTTCCTCCTTGCCCTGGCTCAATGAGACTAATTGAAGCAGGTGTAATGCTGCCCAACTGAGACCTGCAAAGACGAGATCAAAATTCCAGATTATCTGTGGTTTAGTCCTACACCTGAAAGTGCTTTTACTCCAAGACTTGAAGGATGTGCAAATTGCAGATGACTCCTTAAAGCAAGAGTATACTTGTCAAATGGTGCTATTTAAAGATTTTTTTTAAAGTGGCATGGGGGAAATAAAATGTTGAAGACTATGTAAACAGTAAAATTCCTTTAACCATTCACACCTGCAGGGTTTAAAATTTAAAAAATGTTCTTTGAAATTTTATCTATAGATCCTAATGGTGAATGTTACTTACTAAAAATGGTTGATTAACTTCCTTTTTTTAAAAACAGAAGAGCTTCCACACTGGGTTCTATCAGCCATGAGGTGTCTGGTAAACTGTAAGTATTAACATAGTTGTCTATAATCTGTGTTGTGACTTTGTATAAAATGATATTCCCATGGATGAATTAGACATGTAAACCAGCATTTTCCACATTTGCAGAAGCTCAATGAATTTATACCCTTGTCACTCTTGCAGGGAGCCAGGGGACATCTTTGGCCCCAGTTTGTTCAGGTTGCACTCTGGAATGGTGTAACTAGAGTGGAAAATTTAGGCCATATCGTGGCCATAAATGATAAATATATGCATAACAAAATCCTGATTAAACAGGAGCAGAGGAATAATATGGGCTTTCTTATCTATCTAATCGTAGCCAGAGAATCGCCTGCAATGGCTTCTTCCACATAGTTACCTCTGATGTCCCTCGAGGATCTTTCCTTGGCCCCCTCCTATTTCTTATCTACATGTTGCCCCTTGGCAACATCATCTGAAAACAGTGTCAGTTTCCACATGTACACTGACAACACCCAGCTCTACCTCACTACCACTTCTCTCAACCTCTCCACGGTCTCTAAATTGTCTGACTGCTTATCTGACATCCAGTTCTGGATGAGCAGAAATTTTCTCCAATTAAATATTGGGAAGATCGAAGAAATTGTTTTTGCTGCTTGCCACAAACTCCATTCCCTAGCCACTGACTCCATCCCTCTCCCTAACATCTGTGAGGCTGAACCACACTGTTCACAACCTTGGTGTCATATTTGACCCTGAAATGAGCTTCCGACCACACATCCATGGCATAACTAAGACCGCCTATTTCCACTTCCATAACTTTGCTTGTCTCTGCCCTTGCCTCAGCTCATCTGCTGCTGAAACCCTCATCCATGCCTTTGTTACCTCTAGACCTGACTCTTCCAACACGCTCCTGGCTGGCCTCCCACATTCTACCCTACATAAACTTGAGGTCATCCAAAACTTGGCTGCCCATGTCCTAACTCGCACCAAGTCCCGTTCACCCATCACCCCTGTGCTTGCTGACCTACATTGGCTCCTGGTTAAGCAATGCCTCGATTTCAAAATTCTCATCCTTGTTTTCAAATCCCTCCATGGCCGCACCCCTCCCTATCTCTAATCTCCTTCAGCCCCACAACCCCCCCCCCCTCGAGATATCTGAACTCCTCTAATTCTGGCTTCTTCAGCATCCCTGATTATAATCGTTCAACCATTGGTGGCCGTGCTTTCTGTTGCCTAGGCCTTAGGCTCTGGAATTCCCTGCCTAAACCCCTCCGCCTCGCTACCTCTCTCATTTTAAGACGCTCCTTAAAACCTACCTCTTCGACCAAGCTTTTGGTCACCTGCCCTAATTTCTCCTAATGTGGCTCGGTGTCATTTTTTGTCTTTTTTTATGCTCCTGTGTAGAGCCATGGGACATTTTCCTACATTAAAGGCGCTAAAAAATACAAGTTCTTTTGGTTGGAGAAGATAAATAGATCAAGTCCTGGAACAGGATTTGTATTCAAGCAAATTGATGGCATTTTTTTAGTTCAAATAGTTTGTGTTTCTAAGGTGGAAATAGTTTTGGCCCCTGATTTGTTTAATGCAGACATGGAAAATACTAGTGATTTTTATATATCGTGGTTTATTTAACATTGGAAGCTGAGGCTGGAGAGGGTGTAAGTAGCAGTTATGCCGGGAAGCGCTGGAAAATGGGCCAGATCCCAGTTATGCCGGATAGACCTTCCACTTGCCGCTTTGCTGCTTTTACTCCACCCACTACACCCTGCCGCCACCACCGCCTCTCCTGCCCCAACCCCGTCAAGTCTGAACTAGACAAAGGCTTATCTGAACCTACTGCCCCACCCTCTGTTGCACATTCAAAGAACAAAAATAAAGATATTGGCACCAAATATTTTTTGACTCTTTCTAGATCAATGGGAATGGTAGCATAGTGGTTGTTACTGTACTAGTAATCCAGAGGCCTGGACAAATGATCCAGAGACACAAGTTCAAATCCCACTATAGCAGCTGGAATTTAAATTCAGTTAATTAAATAAATATGGAATAAAAAGCTAGTATCCATAATGGTGACCATGAAACTACCGGATTGTTGTAAAAATCCATCTGGTTCACTAATGTCCTTTTTCGGGAAGGAAATCTGCCATTCTTGCATTGTGACTCCAGATCCACAGCAGACTCTGAAATGGCCTAGCAAGCCACTCAGTTGTACCAAACCAATACAAAGAAAAGGCTGAAGCGTTCGCAACCATTTTCAGCCAGAAGTGCCAAGTGATGGTGGGGTCCTCCTAAGTCAGTCATCACAGAAGCCAGTCTTCAGCCAATTCGATTTACTGCACATGATATCAAGAAACGGCTGAGCACACTGGATACAACAAAGGCTATGGGCCCTGACAACATCCTGGCTATCGTGCTAAAGACTTGTGCTCCAGAACTAGCCGTGCCTCTAGCCAAGCTGTTCCAGTACAAATTCAACACTGGCATCTATCCGACAATGTGGCAAATTGCCCAGGAATCTCCTGTCCACAAAGCAGGACAAATCCAATCCAGCCAATTATCACCATCAGTCTACTCTCCATCAGCGACGTGATGGAAGGTGTCATTGACAGTGCTATGAAGTGGCACTTAGTCACCAATAACCTGCTCATTGGTGCTCACTCATTTTGGGTTCTGGCAGGACCACTCTGTTCCAGACTTCATTACAGCCTTGGTCCAAACATGAACAAAAGAGCTGAATTCCAGAGGTGACGTGAGAGTGACTGCCCTTGACATCAAAGCAGCATTTGACAGTGTGGCATCAAGGAGCCCTAGTAAAACTGAAGTCCATGAAATCAGGGGTTGGGGGGAAACTCTCCACTGGCTAAGTCATACCTAGCACAAAGGAAGGTGGTTGTTGGAGGCCAATCATCTCAGCCCCAGGATATTGCTGCAGGAGCTCCTCCGGGCAGTGCCCTCGGCCCAACCATCTTCAGCTGCTTCATCAATGACCTTCCCTCCAAGGTTAGAAGTGGGGATGTTCGCTGCTGATTGCAGCACAGTGTTCAGTTCCATTTGCAATTCCTCAGATAATGAACTAGTATGTGCCTGCATGCGGCAAGACCTGGACAACATTCAGGCTTGGGCTGATGGGTGGCAAGTAACATGTGTGCCATACAATGACTATTTCCAACGAGAGTCTAACCACCAATCCTTGACATTCAACAGCATTACCATTGCTGAATCTCCCAACAACATCATCCTGGAGTCACCATTGACCAGAAACTTAACTGGCCCAGCCACACATACTGTGGCAAGAAGAGCAAGTCAGAGGCTGGGTATTTGGTGGCAAGTGACTCACCTGACCAATGTTCCCTCTAATTTCTATTTGTACTGGGCAGGTGACAAATTCTTCTGAGTTTTTTTGTCCCTGGCAGTTAACAACAGCAACAATGCCCTACCCAACAACAGCAGCAGCAGAAAATTCCGATCTTTCATTATTTTTGTTCATTGCACAACTACTTTTTTGAAGTCTTGAAGAGTTAATTACTTGATAGCGTCACTTCATCTTTCTCCTGACTCCCCTCTTCACACCAAGCAATCCAGGTCAGGTTCTAATATCTTGAGGCCTTGGAGAGGGTGCAGAGGAGATTTACTAGAATGTTTCATCAGTTACCTGGAGAGATTAAAGAAGCTTGGTTAATAGAGGTGTTTCAAATTTTGAGTTTTGATCAAGTAAATAAGGAGAAACTTTCCACTGGCAGGAGGGTAGGTAACCAGGATACAAATTTAAGGTGATTGGCAAAAGAACCAGAGGCGAGATGAGTTTTTTTTATGCAATGAGTTCTGGAATGCACTGCCTCAAAGGCACAGAAGCAGATTCAATAAGTTTTTCAAAAGGGAATTGGATCAATATTTGAAAAGGAAAGATTTACAAGGTTATGGGGAAAGAATAGGGGCTAGGGACTAATTGGATAGCTACCAAAGAGCCAGCACAGGCACGATGGGTTGAATGGCCTCCTGTGCTATATGATTCTGTCTGATATCTTTTATCAAGCCCAAAGCCAGGTTGAAGGCAGGTTTGGGTGTTGCAGGGGTTCTAGACTCAGGATGCTGGGAGGGGGAGTTGGGGAATGTTAAGAATTGCATTAAGGCAAATTATTACATTTTAATTTTTTTAAAATTATTTTCTCTAAACTACACACAAACTTACACAATAAGTGAAAAGTAAAGTTGTAACACCAGACTTGTATCATATAAACTTAAATGGCCCGGAAATTCGGGTCGGTGCAAGCCCCCGACCTGCACTTACCTTGCGCGCCGGACGTTGAGCTGTGGGCCCCCGTGGAATTCCGATCCTGGGCCTGCTCCAACTGCCGGCGCGCAGTGCTTGCGTATCCCAGGGGTGCAGTTAGTTCGATGCGTCCCCTAGGATCACGTGGGCCATGGGGAGCCAATCGGAGCAGGGAAATGCCCATTCATAAGTTTGACAGGAAGAGCTGTCAAAACTTAGAAATACTACGGCCCCCAAAACATCACAATCTTCAAATAAATTTTTAAAAATCACAATTTTCAAAAACTATATAAATTACATGAAAACTATTTTAAACGATTTAAATTTGAGAATTTTTTATTTTCTAGCGGGGCTAAAAATAAACTTGCCTTTCTTTAAAGTATTTAAAAATAATAAACCTGTGGGGGGGGAAAATGTTTTAATTTTAATTAATTCACCACTTACCTTGTAAAAAGCAGGCCTTATGCCTGCTTTTTATGTGTAACTTCTGGAGACTTACCCTCCCGGAGAAACCTGTTTATACAAGTAGACTATCCTTTATCCGAACTTCCGAAAACCTCTAAAAACCGAAAGTTTTTTCATTCAGCGTAAGTCGTGCGCACGACATGACCAGAGTGGCGCACGACTTGCGCTGAGCAGGTCAGAGGATCAGAGTTCCCTCCTGGGTAGGAGATTGCAGGCCGAGCCAGGCAGTGTGAAGGAGGTACCGGGAGAGTGAACCCAACAATACAGCGGCCCGTCTGATATTCTTTTCTCCGCCCCCCCCCCCGCGGCCCGTCCGATATTCTTTTCTCCTGGGGAAGGTGAGGCAATTTACAATTCCACATTGCTTGCATTGGAGGACCATTGAAACACATCACCAATTCTAGACTTGATTATTGCATCTACTTTGAAATATGTATTTACATCCGGTGCCAATTGGACTCGAGAATCAAAAGGAAGATTAACCAGAACATGATGTTGATATTGACTATCCGTGCACCGCTTACTTTGCTCTCAATTCTCAAGCGTTTTTTTTTTCCTTCTCTTTCCAGCGGTTTACTAAATAAAAACAATTGGATATGGCATTTTTTATTTTTCATGGGTGACAAACTTGTGGAGAAAGGCAATAATTTGTGATGGGCAAACCCTTAATTGTATTGGCTTTTTTCTTTTCCTTGTCTGTGAAATGCAACACTCGAGCAGCATAACAAAGTATTGCTTTATTTGAAAGCCAGCGCTAACGATAAAATGAAACGAGGACAGCAACAATATTCATGAATTTTGGAGAGAGAGTGGGTGGTGCAATTTAACTAACCTTTGAGTGTAAGCAGAAGACATGCTAAGCTTTCCAAATGAAACTATTGCCTCTTCATAGAATCATTCCATTTACACCTGCACTCTGCTCTTGTTTTATTTCGCAGCATGCAATGCATTTTAAGAGTTAGCCACTACCATTAAACCAAAGGGTATTCACCATGGTTTTGTGTTTGGTCGAGGATTTATTCCTGTAGTGTTTTAATGCAGGTTCTGTGCACATTAAACTTTCCAATACAAGCCTTTATAAATTTTTTTTTTTTTTTTTAATGCTGCTTTAAAATCAATGCAGAAGTAAGGGGGCAAGTCTTAAATGCTGCAACAGTGGAGCTTTGCAGAGAAAGCAAATGTCCCACCGCGCTGCAGGCTGTATTCACTAACTGTGGAAACTACACTTTCGCTTCTTGCGGCTGTGCAGTCCAATTTGCCTGAATGAACATCTCCATCCTACTGCTGCAACCCGGCCCTTCCATCTACCCGCCTTCAACATCTATCACGGAAGGGGCAGATGGTCTCACGCTGCTGCCTGACTGGACGCGGACCCACCGATTGAGGTCGGTTTAGGCACTGGGTGAAAGCATCTCTCCTATACTGACCAGAACTGTGTTACACCTGATCATTGCTAGCAGTCCTTGACGTGATGGTATGGAAGTACACTAAAATGCAACCCCATAAAACACACCACTTGAATTTATACAACTCTATAGCCCGCCCCCATAGTTCAGGCTGTGACCGTCTCCATTTATCCCCAATGAATGGATTCCTTTCTGGGCTGTCTGTCGGTGGGAAAGCCATCCACCACTCGCCCCCTTTCACCGGCTATTGCCTCATCCGTTGGATCCTCAGGATCTTCTTTTTCCCCCCAACCCCCCCAACATTAGCTATTGGTTAGAGTTGATGCTAGTCACAGAACGTTCAGCAATGATGGGTGAAACGGGCTGTCAGTTCGGACGGCTGATGCCCTGTTCCCCTCTACTTGATCGGCTACTTTTCTTGGCCGCTGCTGCTTTGTGTTATTAAAGCCCCCGCTGTGAACCTGAGCAGATGGTTTCTTTTACTGCGTGGTACAGTCAAGCTTGCTGCATGACCACCCGTGCTCCTTAAAGGGAGCATTGTTCCTGACTCCCCAAACCCTTTCCACCATCTACAAGGCACGAGTCAGGAGTGTGATAGAATTCTCTCCACTTGTCTGGATGAGTGCAGCTCCAACAACACTCGAGAAGCTCAACACCATCCAGGACAAAGCTGCCCCCTTGATTGGTTCCTCCATCCACCTCCTTAAACATTCACTCCCTCCACCACCAGCAAACCGTGGCTGCAGTGTGTACCATCTACAAGATGAAAGGCAGCAACTCGCCAAGGCTTCTTCGACAGCATCCCCCAAACCCACAACCTCTACCGCCTAGAAGGACAAGGGCAGCAAAAGCATAGGAGCACCATCACCTTCAAGTTCCCCTCCAACTCACACACCAGCCTGACTTAGAAGTATATCGCCATTCCTTCATTGTCACTGTCAAAATCCTGCAACTCCCTACCTAACAACACTGGGAGTATCTTCACCATATGGACTGCAGCAGTATAAGAAGGCTCACCACCACCTTATCGAGGGCAATTATGGATGAGCAATAAATACTGGCTGTAAACAAATATATAAAAAAAACACAAAGAAACAACAACAGAAGTATGTACCTCCAGTTGCACAGTTTCCTGGGTTGGGTCTCATTAAAAATGTTCCCAGCACCATTGGCAGTGGTGCAGTGGCAAGAGAATGGGATATTATTAAAGGAGGCAGAAGTGGCTCGAAGATTCTTTTAGATTTTTAACCTGAAGCCTCTCCATGAGCTGTGACCACTTCATGACCATATATGGGAGCAGGGGAGAGAGAGGGGTGGCCACTGCTAGGCCCTCTTCCTCCAAAAGGGTTTTCAGTGGGCTTTCCACTGCTGCCCCAAGTTGCACCGCCACCCCTCTTTTGGAGCCCAAGTTTCTTCTAAGGTAATCGCTCTGCTGGTCCTCACTTCAGCACAAACATCTTAGTAAGTTGTATGGTTTTGTGCTGGTCCAACCCATATGTGTTGCCATTAAATTGGTTTTTGTATATTTTTTTCTCTTAGGGCCAAATGGAAGTGAATTGAACCGACCCATGTACCCAGGGTTTGAAAGAGATGTGTTCAAGACAATAGCAGATTACTTTCAAAAACCAAAGGAGCCATTGTTGACGTTTGAGTTCTATGAACTCTTCATTAACATTTTAGGTGGGTATTTAATAATAAGCATACACAGCATGACACTGAGCAAAATCACAAATTTCTAAATTCATTGTGAGCAACCTAGTTTACATAGTAACAGTTTCAGGCAAGGGAAGACCGTTGGTCCATCTGGCCTAACTATCCACAGTATTCCTTTGTTGCATTTCTAATATCCTGGAATCCCATTTTTGACAAGAACCTGCCTAGTTTTTTATGAAACCCATTAAGATTTCTTGCTCCATCACCAGTCCCCGTAATCTGTTCCACGTGCCTGCCACCCTTTTAGTTTATATTTAAAACAAAAAGGTTCCTTCTGCATTTCATTGTACATCATTCCCTTAAGTTTTGGGATCAACTGTGCAGCCCTTCTCTCTATCCCCATCAATAATTGAATATCCTTTTTGAAATAGGGAGACCATAATTGCATGCAGGACTGCAGCTGTAGTCTCCCCAGGTCCCAATGCAGCTTTAAAATGATCTCTGGATTTTTGATACACCCCTTGCTATGCATCCCAACATTCTGGTAGCTTTTTTAGCAGCCTGGGAACATTGTGCTGATTGGTTTTAGTGACCTGCCCACTAAAACCCCAAGATCTTTTTCCTGTTCCGATACCTCAAGTACGTTCCCATTCAGCACATAATACACATCAGCCTCCCCTCTGCCTAAATCTTATAACCTTGCATCTCCCTGCATTAAAACTTGTCAAGATCCTTTTGAATTTTTTGCATTGGAATTGTCTGCAAATTTGACACTGGATGCAATTCCTTCCTCCAAATGATTTGAAGGCCCAACACAACTTTGTCACTCCACTGGTAACTGGCTGCCAACCAGATACCTGCCCATGCACTACTACTCAGTTGTTGTCTACCAACCAACCATTTCCCACTCTTATTTTAATACATTCCTGTTGGACCTTGTGTAGTAGCCTAACACTTTCCCAACAGTGGAGGTAAAGCTTTGCCTTTTTGTTTTGAAGGTGGAAGTCACAGTTGCTATTTTCCAGTCTTCTGAGATTTGGCCTGAGTCCAGTGAGCTCTGGAAAAATGTCTGCAATAGGTCTTTCTTGAAAGTTGCGTGGGCTAGGAACCTTATCTACCTGAGTGTCAACAACGTTCCCAATATGTCCTTGTGAGTTTTTAAAAAAAAAGTTCGCTTCTGCATGAAAATAAGTCACCTGATGCTAATCAGTTGCTCAGTATTTAATTGGAGTCCAGTTTTTCATAGTGCAGAGACACCAGCAAGACCTGAATTAGTTTACTTGGGACTCAGAGGATGCCCTTTGATTCACACTGTCAGTACCAAACTGTTGAGTGTCTTTTTTGACCAATTGAATGATGAGGTAGCCAATATCTTGATGGTTCCTCCTAAATATTGGTGCTAATGGATTTTTTTGTTCTCTGTCGGATATGCTGATGGCAATAATTTAGAACTTGTGGTATGGGCTCAGTATAAGCTAGCGTGGACTACATTTATAGTTTCCAAAGTCCACGTGGAAGTCCTGTAGGTTTTCTCACAGCAGATTCGTCAAGTTTCTTGAATCTAGCTTAAAAGTAATCTTTAGTCAATAGGGAGTGACTTTTTCCATGATTATTTACAATTGCCACCTCCAAATTGCTTATAGGTGCTGGGATGACCACCTGATATTTTCAGTCTGGCATTTAGTTGAAGTGGACAGTATAGTTGCTGAGTTTTTGAATTAACTCCCAGCTGTTAACAAGTAGACTATATCCCCAGAGGCCATGGATGTATTAGTAAAAACACTTCACTGGGAGATTTTCATAATCGTGTTCCATGGACCTGCATCACAGACGCTATCAATCTTTTGGAACAGCAAGTTCCTGTGTGAATTTCCTTTCGCCTTCAAAATTCTATGGAAATTGTGGAGTAAATAATGGCTCTGACCTTGTCGAGGCAAGAACACCAAGCCAATCTTGTTGCAACAATAGACTTTATTACAACTGGAGAACATAATTTGGCATCCCTCCTCTGGTAAAATTCTGTGTATCACATGCCAGCGAATGGTAGAGGTGAGATAGAGGAGGAGATTTGTAGACCGTTGAGAGAGAAATGCAAGAAAAGGGTAATATTGACAGATTTCAACTATCCAAAGATAGATTGAGATAACTGTGTTCGTCATGGCTCAGTGGTAGCACTCTCGCCTTGGAGTCAGTAAAGTTCAAGTCCCACTCCAGAGACTTGAGCACGAAGTATCTAGGCTGATACTTCTGTGCAGTACTGAGGGAGTGCTGCTCTGTTGGACGTTCCATCTTTTGGATGACGCTAAAACCGAGGCCCAACTGCTTCCTCCCCCACCCTAGGTGGACGTAAAAGATCCCATGGCACTATTTCAAAGAAGAGCAGGTGAGTTCTCCCCTGTGTCCTGACCAATATTTATCCCTCAAGACCAACCGCAACATCGTCATCAAACCCTTCAACCAGACGAAATTGAAGTTCTCAGCCGAGGGCTCAATTTCTGCCCCACCACCAAAATGGACCCCATCGGTCTCGCGGCAGACACAGAGGAATTCATCAGGAGAATGAGGCTCCGGGAATTCTTCCACAAATCCCAAGATGTCAGCAGCGAACCCAATGAGACAATGATCCGGAACAGCAGACAGAGGGATCCGCAGTGCAGCAACCGAAGAAGAAAGAGTCAAATTGGACCCCTCCGGAGGGTCGCTGCCCTAAGCTTGACATGTATGCTCAAGCTGTCAGGAGATGCATCAACGCCAGATTCATCAGCCGCACTCACAAGACAGTCCAGAATGTCACCCGAGCACAACGCAACGCCATCCACGCTCTCAAGACCAACCGCAACATCGTCATCAAACCAGCAGACAAAGGAGGTGCCATCGTCATACAGAACAGAACGGACTATTGCAAAGAAGTATACCGACAACTGGACAACCAGGAACACTACAGACAGTTACCCGCAGATCCGACCAAAGAACACACCCGCCAACTCAACAGACTGATCAAAACCTTCGATCCAGACCTTCAAAGCATCCTACATGCTCTCATCCCACGTACTCCCCGCGTGGGAGACTTCTACTGCCTCCCAAAGATACACAAAGCCAACACACCTGGACGTCCTATCGCATCAGGCAACGGAACCCTGTGTGAGAACCTCTCTGGATATGTCGAGGGCATCCTGAAACCCATCGTACAGGGAACCCCCAGCTTCTGTCGCGACACTACAGACTTCTTACAGAAACTCTGCACTCACGGACCAGTTGAACCAGGAACACTCCTCGCCACGATGGACGTCTCGGCACTACACCAGTATCCCCCACGATGACGGCATCGCTGCGACAGCCTCAGTACTCAACACCAACAACAGCCAATCTCCAGACGCCATCCTACAACTCATCCGCTTCATCCTTGACCACAATGTCTTCACCTTCGACAACCAGTTCTTTACCCAAACACACGGAACAGCCATGGGGACCAAATTCGCACCCCAATACGCAAACATCTTCATGCACAAGTTCGAGCAAGACTTCTTCGCTGCACAGGATCTCCAACCAACGCTATACACCAGATACATCGACGACATTTTCTTCCTATGGACCCACGGCGAAGAATCACTGAAAAGACTACACGATAACATCAACAAGTTCCATCCCACCATCAAACTCACCATGGACTACTCCTCAGAATCGGTCTCATTCCTGGACACACGAATCTCCATCAAAGACGGACACCTCAGCACTTCACTCTACCGCAAGCCCACGGACAACCTCACGATGCTTCACTTCTCCAGCTTCCACCCTAACCACATTAAAGAAGCCATCCCCTATGGACAAGCCCTGCGAATACACAGGATCTGCTCAGACGAGGAGGAACGCGATGGACACCTACAGACACTGAAAGACGCCCTTGTAAGAACGGGATATGACGCTCGACTCGTCGATCGACAGTTCCGACGGGCCACAGCGAAAAATCGCATAGACCTCCTCGGAAGACAAACACGGGACACAACCAACAGAGTACCCTTCGTCGTCCAGTACTTCCCCGGAGCGGAGAAACTACGCCATGTTCTTCGCAGCCTTCAACATATCATCGATGACGACGAACACCTCGCTAAGGCCATCCCCACGCCTCCACTACTCGCTTTCAAACAGCCGCCTAACCTCAAACAGACCATCGTTCGCAGCAAATTACCCAGCTTTCAGGAGAACAGCGACCACGACACCACACAACCCTGCCACAGCAACCTCTGCAAGACATGCCAGATCATCAACACAGATACCATCATCACACGTGAGGACACCACCCACCAGGTACATGGTACATACTCATGTGACTCGGCCAACGTTGTCTACCTCATACGTTGCAGGAAAGGATGCCCCGGAGCATGGTACATCGGCGAGACCATGCAGACACTGCGACAACGGATGAACGGACACCACGCAACAATCACCAGGCAGGAGTGTTCCCTCCCAGTCGGGGAACACTTCAGCAGTCAAGGACATTCAGCCTCCGATCTTCGGGTAAGCATTCTCCAAGGCGGCCTTCGAGACACACGACAACGCAAAATCGTCGAGCAGAAACTGATAGCCAAGTTCCGCACCCATGAGGACGGCCTCAACCGAGATCTTGGGTTCATGTCACGCTACATGTAACCCCACCTGACGCAGGGTCATCCAGACTCGAGTCGACATTGGCTTGTTCTCTCTACACAGATGCGGCCGGACCTGCTGTGATTTCCAGCCCCCAAAAAAATGTTTTTTGTCTTTTTTTGTTTTTCATACAGACCCCAGCATCTGCAATATTTGACCCCTTGTGACCCCACCTCATTGTTCTTTGATGTAATGTTTCCCTGACTGACCTGTTTGGACACCATTCACACCTTTGACTGCTGTGATTATCTCTCTGCCGAGGTGTGATAAATGGCAGTTGGAAAGGTTACCTGTAAACATCTGACATGATTCTCTGACTATATAAGCTGTGTCTTTATGCATTTCTCCACTTCACCTGAAGAAGGAGCAGCGCTCCGAAAGCTTGTGATTTCAAATAAAGCTGTTGGACTATAACCTGGTGTTGTGTGACTTCTTACATTTCTCTGTGCGGTAGTCCCGGGCCAAAACTGGTTGACCTATCTTAAAACTCATGGTCGGCCTTTCATTCATATTCTGAAACTGCCTGTTCTCCACATCTCTTCTGATGTTTGGCTTAACCAAATCCAAGCGGCATCGTAGTCTTCGATTGAAGAACATCATGGCTGGAGTTTGGTTGGTAACCGCATGTGTCGCATTCCGGTAGGCATACAAGAAGTTATCCACCTTGTGTTGTAGGGGTATATCTTCATTACACATTGCCTTGATAGCCTTCTTGAATGTTTGAACAAACCTCTCGGCCAATCCATTAGTGGCTGGATGATATGGGGCGGATGTGTAATGCTTAACACCATTGTTCTTTAAGAACCTCCGGAACTTTTCAGACACAAACTGTGGTCCATTGTCAGAGCAAATCTGTTCAGGCAGCCCATTCCTGGCGAATATGGTTCGTAAGACTGTGATAGTTTTTTCTGTGGTGGTTGAGGACATTTTTATTACCTCTGGCCACTTTGAATGTGCATCCACCGCAATTAAAAACATCGAGTCCATAAAGGGACCAGCAAAATCAATGTGCACCCTTTGCCATGGAGATGAGGGCCACTCCCATGGATGTAGAGGAGCTTGTGGTGGGGCGTTTTGGACCTTCTGGCATCCTGTACAGCTCTTGGTCATCTCTTCGATTTCTCTATCGATTCCCGGCCACCACACAAACGCTGTGGCTAAGTTCTTAATTTTTACCCCTCCCAGATGACCCTCATGAAGCTCATCGAGCACTCTATCCTTCAATTTGGGTGGAATTACTATTCTGGATCCACACATCAAGGTTCCTCTGCACACTGACAGCTGTTCTCTTCTCGGCGAGAATGCTGGCAGCAGTGGTTCGCCATGTGCTGGCCATCCCTTCACCGTTAAATCATAGACCCAGGAGAGTGTCGGGTCATTTCGTGTTTCCTTTTCTATGTTTGCATTCGTCACAGGGAGACATTCCACTATAGTCGAGTGGAATAACTCCACTGGATCCACTGCCAGTTCTTCTTCCACCGTCGGCAACGGTAGGCGCGACAATCCATCAGCATTCCCATGCTGTTTAGTTCCTTTGTACTCGATGTCATATTGGTGTGCCCCTAGGAAAAGGGACCACCTCTGTAGCCGTTGTGCCGTCCTTATCGGTACGCCCTTCTGTGGGTTGAAAATGGAGACGAGAGGTTGATGATCAGTTAGTAGAGTAAATTTCTGACCGTGCAGGTAGTGATTGAACTTCTTCACCCCCCACACCAGGCTGAGGGCCTCTCTGTCAATCTGGGCGTAGTTACGCTCGACTGAAGATAACGAGCGTGACGCAAAAGCTATCGGCCTCTCTGAACCATCAAGGAATTTATGTGACAGTACCGCCCCAATGCCGTAGGGAGACGCATCACACGCCAGCCTTATCGGTAGTGATGGGTTGTAGTGAGCCAATACTTCTCTTGAAGTGATTAGGTCCTTACTCTTCTGAAAGGCCCGCTTACATTCATCGCTCCATTTCCATGCTACTCCCGTTCGTAGTAGGGCGTTCAGTAGATGCAGAATTGTGGACAAATTCGGCAAAAACTTATGGTAGTAATTCACCAATCCGAGGAATGACCTCAGTTGCGACACATTTTCAGGCGCTGGAGCCTTAACTACCGCTTCAATTTTGTCAGGGGACTTATGCAACCCCTCTTCATCAATCACGTGGCCACAATACGATATCTGTTTCTTAAAAAACTCGCACTTGGGGCGATTGGCTCGTAGCCCATGTTCACGGAGTCTAGTGAGCACCTGCTCTAGGTTGGCAAGGTGTTCACTGTCATCTTCACCTGTCACTAGGATGTCGTCCAAGCAACACTGAGTCCCCGGAATCCCTTGCAGGACTTGTCCCATCGCTCTTTGCCATATCGCCAGAGCTGATGCTACTCCGAATACCAGTCGATTATACTGGTAAAGACCTTTGTGAGTGTTTATCGTGAGATACTTCCTAGAGGATTCTTCAACCTCCATCTGCAAATATGCTTGTGCTAGGTCAATTTTTGTAAAACGCTTCCCTCCAGATAGTGAGGCGAAGATATCTTCTATCCTTGGAAGAGGATATTGTACTGTGAAGGACTGGGTTCACCGTCACCTTGAAGCCCCCACAGATGCGAACCTTCCTTGGCTCCTCAGACCTATTGTTTAGCGTTTTCTTCATGACAGGAACGATGGGTGTCGCCCACTCGCTCCAGTCTACCTTAGATAACACGCCTGCCTTCTCCAGATTCTCCAGCTCTGCCTCGACGGCTGGGCGAATTGCATATGGTACCGGTCTTGCTTTGAAAAACTTGGGAATTGCATTCTCTATTTTTATCGAGGCGGTTACGCCTTTAAGTGTGCCCAGTTCTTGTTGAAATACCTCTTTGGCGTCAGCTAAGATTGTTGACAATCGTCCAGGAGTGACGTCGTCATCCTTTTTACCAGCCACTGTCAGTGCCTAAATGGAGTGCCAGTCTAAACTTATCTTTCTGATCCATTCACATCCCAATAACGGTGGTCCACCATCTTGCAGAATGTAGAGATACAATTTCCGTATTTTCTTGCCGTTGTATTCGACAGGCACCCTTATTTTTCCTCTGGGGTATACTTTTTGCCCCGTATACGTCCTCAAGACAATGGATGTCTCTCTCAAGGGTATGTGTGAGAATAGCTGCTCGTAGCCTCGTCGATTCATGACGGTTAGAGCTGATCCTGTATCCAATTCCATTTTGACTTGGGACCCTGCTATCGTGAGGGTGACCCAAATGGTTCGGTGATCCTCTTTTGCGATTACGTTGTGAAGTTTGAGACAGCTTAGTCTCTTGTTCCCGGATTCACTACCGCTCATCTGGTCTTCGGAACTACTACCCGTCATCTTTTGTACTTTCTTGTCCGGTTCCTTAGTAGTCTTTTTGTTGTCGTTGGTCTTCTTCCCAGACCTGCAAACTCGTGCAATGTGTCCCATCTTTCCGCATTGCCTGCATATTTTGTCCTTGGACCAGCAGTCCTTCTGGTCATGGTTTGTTCTGCCGCAGCGATAACATTTTGCAAATCCCCGTGTCATTTCGTGGGTGCCGTATTCCTGTGGCTTTTGTTGTATTTCCGCAGCTCCCCTTGCTGCTGCTTCGTACGATACTGCCACGCTGAAAGCCTTATCTAGCGTCAGCTCTTTCTCTGAGAGTAACCTCTTCTGGGTTCCTTCACTCAGGAGTCCACAGACAAATTTGTCCCGTAAGGTATCTGCCAGTCCTGCTCCGAACTGGCAGTGCTTTGATAGGTTGCGTAGTTCCGTAAGGTAATCAGCATTTCTCTCATTTTTATGCTGATTTCTCCTGTGGAATTTAAATCTTTCTGCTATCAGCAGCGGTGTAGGATTTAGGTGTTCCTGTAGGATAGCAACAATTTCGTTAAAACTCTTCGCCTTCGGTTTGGCTGGAGTAATCAGGTCCCGCAATAGGCCGTACGTTCTTGCGCCCATTAAATTTAGCAATACCGATGCCTTTTTCTCCGGCTATTTCGTTTGCCTCGCAATATACCTCGACTCTTTCCACATACGTGGTCCAGTCTTCTATTGCATTATCGAAGGCAGTGATATCGTCAGTCTTTGGCATCTTGAAAATCTAAGATGGCGCCTCCCGCGCTTTGCCTTCGTCCCTGATGGATCAAAATGGCGCCTCCCGTGCTTTTCCTTATTCCCCGCCAAGTTAAGATGGCGCCTCCCGCGCTTTCCCGCCGTTGCCGCTGCTGCCAACGCTGTTGCTGGCGATTATATTTATTTTACTATCCTGTAATGGCGACGTCCTATGGTCTTCGCGCCTCCCCGATCGCTGCTGCCAACGCCGCGCTCCGCAGTATTTTTATTTTTCTATCGCGCTTCAATATTTGCTCCGTTAATTGAAGAACCGTTCCCGTCATGGAGCGGACTCTCTGGGACACTTCCCTCCCTCCTCTTAGGTCCGAACGCTGCCCGGCTGCGAAGCACCGGCTGCGCCCCGTGTGCTCCACCCTCTCTCTCTTTGCTTCCCGACTCGCTGCCCGGCCCCGTTGCAGAGCCACCCGATCGAGCTCTAGCCCGCCGCAGCCCAGGAAGGATCAGTGCACTACCTGCCACCAGCCCGATTAGCTGGGAAACCACAGACTGGAGAACCAAGCCTGGCTTTCGACAGTCTCTCCTGTACTTTTCAATTAGATGATTTGGAGGGCGGTTGCCCACGGTCGACGCCCGTTTCTCGAGTTTCTTTGGATTATTTTTTTCTTTTTTCTGGCTTCGACCTTCAATAACGTCGTCTGAGGTGCTGCCGAGTTGCAGGTAAGTTCGTTTCTTACTCGTTGCCAGTATTATGTCCGTGTATAATTGAGACACGGACTGCAGGAGTTGATTATAACAAGTCTTTACTGAATGGAGACAACCTGGAAACTGAAACTACAGAAGCCTGCTAGGACCTTTTATACAGGGGTGGTCACTGCCGGTACTGCTGTCTGAGACCAGTTATTCCCTTAAAGGTACACAACAATTATGAAGAGTCGAAGGAAGTTAAGATAAGAAGGAATTTGGCCTAAATTAACTGGATAAGTTAACAAAAGTTGACACATCTACAGTGGAAAATATTCAAAAATGTGTGCAGAAAAGATTCACAAGGATGAGAAACTTTAGTTATGAGGGAAAACTTGAGATACTGAGATTATTTCAATTTAAGCAGAGAAGGCTAAGGGAAGAATTAACGGAGGTTATGATAGGTGGCAAAACCAGTGAATGCACTGCATATCGTTCTGTTATAATGCAACCAACACCCACCCACCCCCCCCCCATACACAAGAATGTGAGATCCCCCAAATTAAGTGAGCCTCCATGCACACACAGCGAGGACCCTATCTATAAAAAAAAAACACCCCCATACACACACGCGAGACCTCAATCCACACGGTGAGACCCATCCTCCCTTCCCTGAAGCCTACAAACTTGGAAGCTTCAGCTTTTTGGGGGTCTGGAGGAATGTATCCCTGCTTAAAATATACCAATTAGAGAGCAGCTGCTTGCAGTATTCTAGGTCAGGGAACTATAAATAACTGTCCAAAGCTGATAAAGTTCATTTTTGATTAATTCGCAAAGCAAATAAGAGCTTCGCTGGTCAAATCAGAGGTGTTCATGGGCTGCATTTGGTCCACGTGTGGCTGCCTCGTGAACACCCCTGCCTTACATCAGTGTGTTTACAACCTTGTGATTTATCACTCTTTCATGTACTTCAAATTGTGCACTCTACACTCCTTATCCAGCTGTCATTTTATTTTTACTTCCAATTCCATAGTTTTATTGGTGAGTGCAGTTTTTGGAGTAAAAGAAACATTCTACATTTCATTTCTGCAGCCACTTAAATCATGGCAGTTGTGTTCATAAATCTCACCTACATGCATGCAAGCTTCCAGGGGTAGCCCACTGCATGCAGGAGCTCGCCATTCATAATTAGAAGCCAAGTTATGGAAGGAGCAGGTGGATATGCTGCTGTATACAGTGTTCTGCTCAGTGAGTGCCCATTGCAGATATTCAACCCTGGTTCAAAAGAACTAAAAGATGGTACAGTTGAGAAATGGCTTTAATGGATATGTATCGTTTCACAATGAATTACCTCCTCATGTTAAATTTCACATCTTATTTGTGATATCTGGACAATAAGAACATCTGCACCCAAAGATGACCTATCTTCTTGCTTAATCTCCATTGCTGCTGGATTCTCCTTAACTGCTGATTGATGAATGATTTTTTTTATATATGTATGTCCCAGTCATCATTCAACAGCATTTTCTTTATGTATCATTTTGCTTGTCATTTAAAACATTAATTTGATCAAAATAAAAACAAAATGCTCAGGAAATACTCAGCAGGTCAGGCAGCACCTGCGGAGAGAGAAACAGAGTTAATGTTTCGTGTCAATGACCTTTCGACATAATTGAATTTAATAGACTTGGCTATTTATGTTCACAGACTGCATTTTTTGTAGGACTTGTAGTATGATTTGCTTGCGTTCAAGTACAATAATCAAAAGGGTTTAACTAACTACATGCCACATTTTTTCAGTGTCACTGCGATACATTTCAGTTCGTGCCATACAATTTTTTTTTGTCACATACCATTTTGCTACACTTCATGCATGTAGGCATAGAAATCAGGCAGGGGGATTGTGATATACTTGAACAAATTAATATTGAGAGGGAGGAGGTACTAGCAGTTTTAGCGGGCTTAAAAGTGGATAAATCCCCAGGCCCTGACGGGATGTATCCCAGGCTGCTGTGTGAAGCAAGGGGAGAGATTGCAGGGGCTCTAACACAAATTTTCAGAACCTCTCTGGCCACAAAGGATGTGCCTGAGGACTGGAGAACAGCTAACGTAGTACCATTGTTCAAGAAGGGTAGTAGGGATAAACCAGGGAATTACAGGCCAGTGAGCCTAACATCAGTGGTAGGGAAATTATTGGAAAAAATTCTGAGGGACAGAATTAGTCTCCACTTGGAGAGGCAGGGATTAATCAGGGTTAGTCAGCATAGCTTTGTCAGGGGGAGATCATGTCTGACCAATTTGATTGAATTTTTCGAGAGGGTGACTAGGTGTGTGGATGAGGGTAGTGCAGTTGATGTAGTCTACGTGGACTTCAGTAAGGCATTTGACAATGTCCCACATGGGAGACTGGTCAAGAAGGTAAGAGCCCATGGGATCCAGGGCAATTTGGCACATTGAATCCAAAATTGGCTTAGTGGCAGGAGGCAGAGGGTGATGGTCGAAGGTTGTTTTTGTGACTGGAAGCCTGTGTCCAGTGGTGTACCGCAGGGATCGGTGTTGGGTCCTTTGCTGTTTGTAGTGTATATGAATGTAGGAGGTATGATCAGTAAGTTCGCAGATGACACGAAAATTGGTGGAGTAAATAGCAAGGAGGGAAGCCTCAGGCTGCAGGACGATATAGATGGGATGGTTAGATGGGCAGAACAGTGGCAAATGGAATTTAACCCTGAAAAGTGTGAGGTGATGTATTTTGGGAGCACAAACGAGGCAAGGGAATACACAATGAATGGTAGGATCCTAGGAAGGATCAGAGGGTCCTTGATGTGCATGTACATAGATCCCTGAAGGCAGCAGGACAGGTAGATAAGGTGGTTAAAAAGGCATATGGGATACTTGCCTTCATTAGCCGAGGCATAGAATACAAGAGTAGGGAGGTTATGATGGAGCTGTACAAAACGCTAGTTAGACCACAGCTGGAATACTGTGTGCAGTTCTGGTCACCACACTAGAGGAGGGATGTGATTGCATTGGAGAGTGTGCAGAGGAGATTCACCAGGATGTTACCTGGGCTGGAGCGCTTCAGCTATGAGGAGAGACTGGACAGGCTGGGGTTGTTTTCCTTAGAGCAGAGAAGGCTGAGGGGGGGAACCTGATGGAGGTGTACAAAATTATGAGGGGCATAGATAGGGTAGATAGAAAGGAACTTTTCCTCTTAGTAGAGGGGTCAATAACCAGGGGGCATAATTTCAAGGTAAGGGGCAGGAGGTTTAGAGGGGATTTGAGGAAAAAGTATTTCACCCAGAGGGTGGTTGGAATCTGGAACTCACTGCCTGAAAGGGTGGTAGAGGCAGGAACCCTCACAACATTCAAGAAGCATTTAGATGAGCACTTGAAACGCCATAGCATACAAGGCTACGGACCAAGTGCTGGAAAATGGGATTAGAATAGAGAGGGCTTGATGGCCGGCATGGACACGATGGGCCGAAGGGCCTCTTTCTGTGCTGTATAACTCCAACGACTCTATGACTATGACTCTATGCAGCACTCTCTAGGTTTATTGCATTTCCTCGTCAAACTTCAGAAAGTGAAGAGAGTCGAAGAGAACCACTTCGTATACAACAACCACTGACTGGTGACTCGGGCAGCCAGCCCAGGCTCAGCTCATTTATTTCCATTGAGCATCTTGTGTTGAGTCTGGCTAGAAAAGGGAAATTTTTAAAAGGTTCAGCCATGATCTCGTTGAATGGCGGAGCAGGCTCGAAGGGCCGAATGGCCTACTCCTGCTCCTATCTTCTATGTTTCTATGAAGCATTGTCTAATCAGTCATCACTTGATTGCTTAGAATCAGATCTATCTAGCCAATCTTTAAATGTAAAGAAAAGTCAGAGAATCATATCTTCCATGAAGCATACTGAAGGTCACAATGTTGCAAAAAAAAGTTTCCACCAATTATGTGGATCACCAGACTATTGAATGCTTTTCCAAGGAAAACACGCATTCTGTCAAGATGAGCTGAGGCAATAGCCTTCAAAATCTCAAATAATTTAAAGATAAAACTGTAAATCCTTGGGTGTCCACATATCAGCATTGTTCATTAGAAAACCTCACCATGTCAGTAAATGGTAGTGAAATGAAGAGAGGTTTTTCCTTGCTTAATTCAAATGTGGATTTGCTTTTTAAAATGGATAACCAGGAAAATGAGAAATTTGAATGTGTCTAAAACAGCAAAGTCGTCAGTCATTGCATAGTTTACCAATAAGATACAAGGCTTCTAGGTTGGCTACAAGTGAGTCAAATTCCCAATCTGAATTTAGAATGGATCGGGTCTCCATCATATTTAATGAAGGCAGTAAATGGTAAATATAACCAAGGAAATAAAGCTCAGTGGGATAATTTTCAGCATACAGTAAAGCCTCAACGCCATCATAGTGACAAAACATATTTCTCTCATCCCGCAAATAACCAAACTGAAAATGCGTTGGCATTTCTGTTCATTCCCCCATCAGTCCAACATACTAACGGTTAGCTCTTCAAGCAAGCCACTGAAAGACTTGTGTAATGTCCAAAGTACTTGGGCAATGATCCTGCCTTCTATACCTAGGCTAGGCAATGACTTTGGTAATCAATACAGCACTTCTACTAACCCACTGCTCCGAAAGTACTATTCGGGTGAAGTAGCATGCCAAGTAAGTACTCCTCATGCAGATGATTCCTTTCTGTTCTGCTTTCAGGAATCATCTACTAGCTTTTGTTGAGCTGGTATTGATGGTTTGTGGTGAGCTTTGCTTTCCTGTAATCTACTTCCATAATTTTTTTTTTCTTTGTAAGTATTCTGTGGAATTATGACCCAAAACGTTACTTGAAACATTTGCTTTGAATTTAAAAAAAAACCTACTGATTAAAACTGGTGTGTTACATCAACTTGGGCTGCTTTTAGTGGGTTTGGCGAAGAAGCAGTTACAAAATGTGTCTCAATCAGTGCATTCCGTTTGAGTTTCCCATACCAATTTTTTTTGTTGCCAAATTCAATTTACCTAACTGCAATCAGATGTAGCCCCAGTGGCATTTGGTTTAACTCTGCTCTTTTTTGAAAGCTAGGTCTTCTGCAACAACAGCGAGTTGGTATTGAAGCACTTCAAGTTTGTTGTCTTCTTTTACCCCCGGAAAACCGGAGAAAGCTTCAGCTCCTAATGCGAATGATGACTCGAATTGTTCATAATGTTGAAATGCCACCTCTTCATGATGCTATTGCAACCAGAATGTTGGTGAGTTTGACACAGTTGACTCAATTTAAAAAAAATACTTTGTGACTTATTTTTATGAGCAGTAACCCAAAATAGTCAATGGAATTTCAGCTTGGTCAAAGTAATTTATTTTATTACTTTTCTTACTGTACTTCTGTAAGTTCTCCACTCTACATCATTGATCAAGGACATTTGTGGAAAACTCTTAGATAAAATTCAATAAATGTCTAATAAGCTAATCGTATGACATTGGACATAATATGGTATATTTTCCAGTCCCAGGCAGTGAGACCAACTTCCCATCCAATTTTTCCAGTCATTTTGTTGTTTATTCCATTTGCCCATTGTGGTCCTGGTGTTAGGAGCTTGCCTTGGGTAAGTGGGAAACTATATGCATTAGCAGTCTCTAAAGGGCTACAGCTAAAATTTAAAAGCATGCAGCCAAGTTAAGGTAAGTGGAAGCAGAGGCAAAAAAAAATCAGATGCAACCTACATGGTATCATTATTGGTGTTGGATGACTGGCAGCAGATTGGACAATTATGCAACTGGCTCCCTTCTCATTTGAAGCCGACAGTCATTTTCCTATGGTCATTGCCAGTTAGATGTGCCAGATCCTGCAAATATGTTGATTTCCACAATGGTTATTATGGGCAATAAAAACAGAACATGCTGGAAATACTTACAGGTCAGGCAGCATCTGTAGAGAGAGAAACAGAGTTAATGTTTCAGGTCGATGACCTTTTGTCAGAACTGGAAAAAGTTAGAGATGTAACCAGTTTAAGCAAGTGTAGAGGTAGGGAAAGGGGGGAGGGGAGGAAAGAACAAAAAGGAAGGTCTGTGATAGAGTGGAAGGCAGGAGAGATTAAATGACAAAAGGTATGATGGTACAAACCAAAAGGAGATGGTATGGGCAGTCTGGCTGTGAGGTCTGCTGGTTTCCTTGGCATCGCATCTTCCTATTTGTGCCACTTCTATCACAAAATACTGCATTTATGGTGCTACAGAACCAAACCCCCTTATTAATTTTAACTTGTTTAACACTTCAAGATTCTTTGCTGAGTTGCCTTGTAGTTCCTGTAAAACTTTGTATTGGAAGACCTCCTTTTTCATGCTTAGTCATTTTCCTGCTAATCCTGTTCTGCTGGTGCTTCAGTTGCAGTTTAGCAGACAATATTTAGCTAGTTTAGGTTTCACGTAAACATTATGCAGCCATGGTTACCTCTTCCCTCAACAGTTTTGACTTCGTCCCCTTTCAGGCTGCAGTATCAGCTAATTTACAGCGATTGGCACAAAATAAGAACGTAGGTGTACTAGAGGAGGATACACTCCTCTAGTACACCCACATTCTTAGCGCTCCACCATTAGCGGCTGTACCTTCTGCTGCCTCGGCCCTAAGCTCTGGAATTCCCTCCTAAGCCTCTCCAACTCTCTACCTCTCTCCTCCTCCTTTTGAGATGCTCCTTAAAAGCAGCTACTTTGACCAAGCTTTTGGTCATCTGCCCTAATATCTCCTTATGTGGCTCGGTGTCAAAATTTGTTTGATAAGGCTCCTGTGAAGCACCTTGGGACCTTTTAAGGCGCTATATAAATGCAAGTTGTTATTGGTATGGAACGATTAGAGAAAATTGTAGAAAATAAATTGTTTTTTGAAAAATTAACAGACCTTAAGATGGCTAAGCTACTGGGCCCTGATGGCATGTACCAAGGCCACTAAAAGAAGTCAGACCACAGTTTTTCAGCCCTCAAATATGCATATTGAGCAATGGGAGTGGAGAGTAGTTAATATAACTCCTTTGTTCAGGAAGGGAAACAAGGATAAGTCAAATAACTAACTAGTTAGTCTAAGGAAGCTTGTGGGCAATCTTTTAGAATCAATAATTTGAGTGTTAGTGAGCATTTAGGAATCCATGGGTTAATTGAAGACCGCAAGCATGGATTTGTTAAAGGCAAATCACGTTTGACAACTTTGATGGAGATTTTTGGAGAAGTGACGGATTGGATCGATAAAGGGAATGCAGTAGGTGTATATCATTTTTCAGCAGGGATTTGATTGTTTTCAAATCCCTCCATAGCCTCTACCCTCCCCATCTCTATAGCCTCCTCCAACCCTACTCTCCTCCCAAATGTCCACGCTCCTCCAATTCTGGCCTCTTGTGCATCCCCGATTTTCTTCGCTCCACCATTGGCAGCCGTGCCTTCAACTGCCTAGGCCCTAAGCTCTGGAATTTCCTCCCTAAACCTCTCCGCCCCCTCTCCTCCCTTTTAAAATGCTCCTACCTCTTTGACCAAGCATCTGTCCTAATATCTCCTCCTGTAGCTTGGTGTCAAATTTTTGATCAACTCTCCTGTGAAGCGCCTTGCGATTTTACTATGTTATATAAATGCAAGTTGTTGTATACATGAACAGGAAGGCTTAGTACTCCATAAACATGCAGATGGGTTCTCACCACAGATATATGATGCTACACATTAGTACCCATTATCCAGGTAGCATCCATGACGCTTTTATTATGCAGCAGTCCTCAGTGCCTGCATTATTTGAAAGTACAGACAGAATGAATGGATAGTTGATGGGAAACCAGGGCTACACTTTGTGGTCATGTCTGATAACCCTAATTGGAAACCCCCACGCAACAGCCAAGTCAAAATACTGGCCCAGATATTCCGATTCCTACGGGTGGGCACGCGCTGTGTACCCACCCGTAGGGACATCGGAAATGCCGGTTTCAGGCATGTGCTGAAAACTGGCATTTCCGATCTGTCAAGAATGGTCTTGACAGATCCTCCGGCTGCCCTAGAGAAGGGCCTCTGCAGGCGGATAATTCCACTTTTTGGAGACCCTCCGCCCGCAGAAAACCCTTACAATTCTTACACCTGGTAAAAGCAGGCGTAAGGCCTGCTTTTACCAAGATAAGAGTGGAAAAAGAAAAAGAAAATTTTTTTCCACTGATTTACCATTTAAAAAATACTTTAAAAAAGGTAAGTTTAGTTTTAGCCCTGTAAAAACTTTAATTTTTTTTTTCAAAAAATAAATTTTTGTTTAAAATACTTAATTTATTGTAATTTCAAGTCATTTTAAAAATGCGATTTAAAAAAATTTATTTAAAGTTTTACTATGTTTTTGGGATGATCTCCATTCATATATTTGACAGATCTTCTTGTCAAGTGTATGAAGGGAGAGTCCCTTCTTTGATTGGCTCCCCATGGCCCACGTGATCCCAGGGACGCTGCGAACTGCCTGCACCTCTGGGATACGTGGGCCCTGCGCATTTCAAGTTTGGAGAGGCCCAGGAGTGGAAGCGTGTGCGTCCCGGGAGCCCTCGGGTAAGGGCGTAGATTTTTCCAGATCATAGGCCTCCGCCCACGGGAGGCCTGCGATTGGAAAATACGGGCCACTGTATGGTGAAGCACATGCTACCACCTCAGTTACTGGGCAGCACACCATAGGATGCTCAAGCAATGATTCCATTGTTTGGACCACTGAAGTGAGGTTCTGCTCTATCAGCCAAAGTCTTCAAAATCATCACTATCTGCTGCATGTTACACAATTGTCTCATCCAGTAGGACAATGAGGTCAATTGGGCTCTAGACCCTAGGAGTAGGAGGAGGGTGACATGGAGAGAGCCGATGCACATGCAGGGAGATTGGTGGGAAACTCTGAGAACTACTTCCAGGACTTTTTGTTATGTAGAGCCAATCATTGTGATTCCCATGAGCATGCTACACAATGCCTCTATTGAAGTGGACCTGCCATCTTTCAGCTCCCTCCCAGCACTTCTTACTTTTCCGTTGCCCTACCCAACAAACACTGTCAATGCAAAGTAAAAGTAAACAGTTCAATATTTAGCTGATAGTATTTACAAGTATAATGCGCTCTAAACCCCGTGCCTGTTCTTTCCCTTGTCCTATTTGTTAGGTTATGGTTGTGTCTAAAGTGTTCCTTGAGTGGGAGGAGCAACTGTGGTGAGGCATAACCCTGTTGGTATGAGTCATTGGGTGCAGGGTCATGAGATGTCCCTGTATACCAACACAGTTGCTGCCAATGCCTGCCTACTCTCTGGCAATTCCTCAATCCATTGAGCAGTCTCGCTTGAGCAGGATAATGTGTGAACACCTTGAAGCTGCTTTAGGTATCAGTCTTGGCTCAGTGGTAGCACTCTTACTTCTGAGTCAGGAGGTAGGAACAGGAGTTGGCCCCTCAGCCCCTTGAGCCTGCTCTGCCATTCCATATATCATGGCTGATCTGCACCTCAACTCCATTTACCTGCATTTCGCCATATCCCTTGATACACTTGCCGAACAAAAATCTATCTATCGCAGTCTTGAAAGCTCCAATTGTCTGAGCATCCACAGCCTTTTGATGATTAAAATTGAGTGCAATTTTGCAAGTGTGGTCTGACCAATGCCTCAGGATAGCCTTTGTAGACTATCGTTTTGTGCCATTTTCTTCTCCATATCATTTCTAAGTTGCTTCCAGGTATTTTTTCTAAATCTTCCTCTGCTAATCATCTCTATTATATACTATATTCATTTTCACTCAACATGTAGAACTTTAGAATTATCAGTAATAAATATCATTTGCTATTTCTCTTTCTGTCGTAACAGATATAAATCCTTTTGCAGTCATAAACTACATCCTCATCTCTAATGCTCTCCCTAATTTAGTATCAGCAAATTTTAATTGGTTTCTGGATGATGGTCATTTACATAAATGGGTGTTGAAACACTGACTCCTGATATTGCAAGTAACACTTCTCCTACGCCTGACACTAAATCTCTTACCGGGACACACTGTCAGGGTAATTCTGTGATCCCACTCTTCTAGCCGAGAGCACGGGACAGAGTCGGGGCTGCAAAGAGAGTTCCATTTTCTACTTTACTCTTTGCTGTCTATTTTCTTTGAGGGTGTTACAAATAAGCCAAGAGGTTTGCCAACTAGAAACCTTCATCTTCTGAATCCCTGCTGGCTGTTTCTTAAGCAATTGCTATATAGATGCTCCACTAGCCAACTCTTCAAATGGGTTTCATTATTTTACCTTTGTTGAGTAATGCTAATGAGCCTGTAGTTGCCTCTGCCAGATTTGCCCTTTTTCTTTATTGGGTCTGTGTGGAATATCTCCAATACTTAATGACTCTCTTGTGTCTAAAGCCAGTGTCCCACAAATTTCCTCTTGAGGAACTTTCAGCACTTCAGATTACGATCCAGTTTTCAATCTCTAACCTGTACTTTAAAAACCTTATTTTCTTTTGAATTTGAAGATGATTCAAACCTTCTCTCGCTGTATCCTGTGTTCAGAGGATGAAGTGGACCTTGATGAATTGCTAGCTACTAGACTTGTCAGTTTTATGATGGATCATTATCAAGATATTTTAAGAGTTCCTGACCATCTGCAAAGTGCAGTAGAGGAACACTTAGCCCACCTCCGAAGAGTTCAGGTACTTTTAAAGAGCTTTTGATTTAAGACTAAGTGTGAAGCAACAGTATTTTTTTCACTTGAAGGGAATAATATTATTGGAAAATAATATGCAATCTGATTTCCCACAGTAACTTTAAAATCTGTAGAAACTCATGTTTATAGCCTCAAAGATTAAACGTTCAACAGACAAGGTTCTTGAACATAGTTGTAAATATTATTTCTTTTTTTCCCCCCCAGATAAAGTATGCAGGTGCTGATGCTGATTCTACGCTGGCTTCCTACACTTTTTGTCATCAGATTAGTACTGAAGATTTTAAAGAACAGCAGAGAAGCTCTCAAACTGCAGTTTCAGCACTGCTGGAAGAAATAATAATGGATAAAAGCATGTCTGTCAAAGAGAAGAAGAAGAAATTAAAGCAGGTAGAACCATTTGATAACTCAATTCTGTCATTCATTTTAGAACATTACTAAAACATTTTCAATATAGTGTATATATAGAGAGGTTTTATTGTCCTAAACATGGGGTGTTTTTCCTTCATTAAGTACCCTCCACATACATTAGGATTAAAGCCTAACTTGATTATTTTTGGGAAAACCATGTGTGTTTTAGAACCAGTTACAATGATATTCTTGTTGCAGCCCCAGAATTGTGAGGTGCCTGCTGTGTATTTATTTTCTCCATATAAATAAGTTTATGCTTTGAAATGTTTCTCCGTTGCTGTAACCAGGTTTTAATTTTAACCACACAAATATGGCGACATTGCAGATAGGCTGTGTTCAGCACATGGTCATCATCTCCGTGTTGTATAAAGCCCCAGAATCTGCATCATTGCTCCTGTTCATTTGTTCCAGTAAAAAGTTGCATTCTCTGCTCCTCACATTGCACCTTTCTCTAATCTTTATTTTCTTGCCTCTCTGGCCCAGGGATATTGTATTTAACCTGCTGCTGCTGCTTTGCTCTGAACTTCCATAGCCAGGTATCTCAACTAAGACTGGAGATCAAACCTGGATTGTTATGGTCCATATGGCTTATCATGTCACACGGTGTATTTACCCACTGAGCTTTTGAGTCTAATACTCAATTTCTTTGGATGGGGAATCAGCTGGTTGTGTAACACAGCTTGAAACTCAGCGCCACATTTAGGAGTCTGCGATCCAACATCTACACCTGTGAATGCAGAGGGAAGCACTCAACTTGCCCAAGTCCAGAGAGCTTGAGACCTCCAACTGTGTGCAGGAGTACTGCTGGAGATTAAAAACCTAAAACTATACTGCTCATCATTAGATATTTGGGAAGCTTCCCCGGTTAGGACCACTGCGCTGATGATGGCATTTACTTGCAGGGTTATCTGGAGCAGAGTGTGAAGAATCCAGGTTCCATTAGTGAGCCAATCTGCCTAGCCAATCATCTGGACTGCAGCAGCCCTGATTGGTTCACGTGTTCACCAGAGAGCGTTGACTTTGCTCTGAACTTCCATAGCCAGGTGTGTCATCTTGGAGCCATCTCACACCCAAAGAGACCTTGTTTACTTCTCTGTTCCCCCTGGAAGATGCTCGCTAGTCAGTTAAGGCAGCCAACACGAGTTTGAGTACTCGCCAGGTGGACAGGAGGTACTAGGAGTTGCTCATAAATGGCGTGAGCAGCATAACTAACAATGTGTGAGTACAATGCCACCATCCTCCTGACCACAACGGGGGCACAGATCATACCCCATGAAACAGTGGTCCCAGTAGTTGGAGCTGAAGAGCTTCAAAGACAGCTGCTTGACTATCTGCAACCCAATTACGCTAAGCACCAAACCCTAGATACAAAGCTGTGTATCTGTTCCCTGTAATACTCAGAATAGGGAATAGATAGATTTCACAACACCGGAGAACCCAATAGTTCCATCACCCATCAGAATGCCCCTAATTCTTGTTGTAAGAGCAAGTTCTTGAAGTCACAAGTGGCCTGGAGGGTAACACAGTGGCTATGTGTTGTCTAGAGTTTCTAGTGAAAGAGAGCTGCAAGCAGCTTGTGGTATGTTATGAATATAAATTCTTTATACTTTAATTTGTAAAGCAATGCAGTATTGGTTTAGTATAACTTGGTCCTTATTGTAAATAATTTCTCTCTTTTTCAGTTTCAGAAGTCCTACCTTGATATTTACAAAAAACGGTTTCCAACAACTGAGAGTGAGGCAGTGCTCTTCCCTGAAAAACCAAAGCTCAAACCACAGCTCATGTTTTTCACAATGAAGAAATCATTCCAGCCATTTCATAGAACCCGGAGTTTCCGGATGTAAAATCTTACAGCAGAGGAAACCTGCTACTGAGACTTTCTTGGTTACTGTCCTCCGTTTACAATTCAGTGTCTGTGGAATTTGGAGATCCTCAGTGCTAAAAATACTTGTTACTTTCTACAACATCCACTGATTAGTAGAATTCTCTAGTCCCTGTTACTTGATAGGTATGAATAACTGAGTCTGAAGTTTAAGAGTCTGAACTTTATAAGTTTGTTCATTGGATGCTGTATATAAAAAGTTTCAATTTGATTAATAACCGTTAAGTGTTAAAGTCAAAGGCCTAGAAATTCACTAGCCTTAGCGCCGCTTTTGAGGCGCTAGAGGGACTAGCGCCAGAGTTATGGCCAGTTGAAAAATTCCCTGGGGCCCTAAAGTGGCGTTGCACCGGTAGCGCTGCGCCGGCACCGATGACGTCATCGGTGTGCGCAGCGTCCCGGTTGCCATGCCGACGGGCCCCAGCGCCGAAATTCAGTTGCGGCCGCCTCGCCCGTGGCAGCCGCAACTAAGACTCTGGCAACAGAGTCCAACATGTGTTTGCGCCGGCGCATTAAAGGCCCCGCGGCGGCCGGCCGCTTTCCCGCCGGCCGCCTGCCCGCAGCTCCCTCCCCGGACTTCTCCCCCCCCCCCCCCCCCCCCCCCCCCGGAACAGATGCAAGCCCGGCACTTGTCCGAGGTGCCGGGCTCATTTTTAAACAGATTTGCGCGGGCCGCGGCCGGGTGCAGGCAGCTCCTCCTTAACGGAAGGAGGAGGCCTGCACTTCCCCAGCCTGCCGCACCGCATCGGGTGCCGCAGCGCCGGAATTGCGGCGCTAAACGGCAGTTAGCGCCCTTTTCCAGGCGCTAAGACCCTTCAGTAGCGCCGGCAGCCGTTTGGGCGCGGCGCTACTGAATTTTTGGCGCGCGCAGGGGAACTTAGCGCCGGCACTAACTTCCGGCGCTAAAGCCCTGGCTAAGCCAAAACCCAATTTCTAGGCCATTCTGTTTGACAGAGCAGAAATCTATTATTTTAAGAGTATTATGCATCTAGCTATTGATAAACTATAAGCAAACAATGTTGGCACATTTTGGGCCCTATTTTCAGTGTTAATTTTTATACTTAGTCCCAGTTGGAAAATGGCAGATTAGATGTCTTGTTTGAAGGTATGGTAACAAGAGTGTTTCTGGTACTGGATTAGCAACCTAGAGGTTATGAGTTATTATTATCCCACAATGGCAGGTTGTGAAATTGAATTCAAGAATCTAGCAATTTGTGGGCTGGCAATTACTGTACATGAAAACTGCTGGATTATCATTTAAAAGAAAACACACTGGTTCACTGATGACCTTCAGGTAAGGGAACCTTACCACCCTTACCCAGTCTGGTCTACATGTGACTCCAGTCGCATACTAGGTGGTTGACTCTTAATATGTCAGGGCAACTAGGAATCGGCAATAAATGCCACCTTGCCAGCATCGTACACACTCAGAGAAATAACTTGTCAAAATCGGTATTAATACCAATTTACTTTTCCAATATCTGCTGAACTCCGTGGTATACATTTACAGCAAGTGGACTAAAAGCATCAACAGTACCTATTACTGGGGCAGTAGCCCTCAATGGACGTATAAAGGTTAGCTCAGTCCTGTTGGAAAAACAATTAGCTTTAACTTTGTTTTCTTTCTTCTCCTACCCCCCACACATTTGAGGCCCTGATCATGCTCCCAGCAGGGAATGCATCGCAGGTGCACAACACGTGATTTATGAGATATTGGCCCTGAAATTAGGATCGAGAGTAAGAACTGTCAAACTCATGAAAACTACGGGGGCCCAAAACACTATTTAAACTTTAAATAAAAATTTAAAAAACATCCCAATCATTAAATTAAGTATAAATAAGTTTAAAAAAATAATTTAAACAATTTTTTTTTTTTGAAAAAAATAAATTTTTAATAAAAAGGGTCTAAAACTAAACTTACCTTATTGTAGATTCTTTAAAATAATAAACCTGTGGAAAAAAAATTCTAAATTATACTAAAACACCACTTATCTGTAAAAATAAATACTTACATGTGCTTTTTACAAGCGTAAAGAGCGGAGGCCTTTACACATGTGCAAATCCCCCAAAACAGAGGAAATCCAAGACGCACGCGCTGCCCCCTACAGCGCACGCGCTAGCCTCTTCAACTCTTGGGTTAGAGGAGAGGAAATGCCGGTTTTCAGCGCATGCACTGTGCATGCTGAAAACCGGCATTTCCTCCGGCCAGACGCGTGAGTACCCCTTCCGTACTCACGCGTTTGGGGAGGAATTACTGCCCCATTAGCAGTAACAGACAGAAATTCATCGACTGTGCTCCTGTGATGCACTCCCTTAAGCATGGAGTTGATCCTATGCCTCTTGGGTAACCAGACTGGCTGACGACCTGCTCCTAATCTGCCAATATAACAACAGCACAATACTGCGGGTGCTGGAAATCTGAAATAAAAACAGAAAATGCTGGAAAACGCTTAACAGGTCGAGCAGCATCTGTGGAGAGAGAAACAGATTTAATGTTTCAGGTCGATGACCTTTTCAATCAGACCTGCTAATCTGCCAGTGATGCTCTTGAGCTAGCTACTATGAGGTGCAAAATAGTAGTGTGAATTGACTCTTATTATTCTTCTCTCTGTTTTTCTGCTCTCCTTTGGAGAACCATCTACTCCTGATTGGCTAGCATTGGGAAATTGTTGTGTGCGGAAACTATAGTATGAAAGGATCTACATACAGTGTATTAATGCACCACTGTGCAATGCCACTAGGACAACAGCTTCTTATTCTGACTTTTTATCTTGCTATAGGAATACCAAGGAAATATTGGAGATTATTACCAGTGTACTTCTAATATTGGCACAATGGGCCAGATTTTGCAGTAGAAATAATGGTGAGGCCAACGGCGCTCGCCATCATTTACGTGGAAATCGGACAACTTCTGGCGACCGCACATCCGCAGTCAAACGCGGAAATCCAGAAGTTGCTGTCCAAGATGCGATGTTCTCCAAGGGCTTCCCTAAAATGGCATCTCACCATCTGGCTCCCCATTCAAATACATTGAATGGCGTGACGGTGCTGTACTCGCCTCATACAAGTGTGCAGTCTCATTCCTTCAGAATTTAATTATTGCTGTAAATTATTTTTTTTTTAACCTTTTCTGTCTCTTGTACCTCTCAATCTAATCTTTATTTCCCTCTTTATTTTGCTTTCTGTACCTGATTTGACATTGAATTCAATATTCTAATAACACTTCCTGGTTCAGACTCTGCTGCTCATTAACGATTCTTCAACCTGATTGGTTAAGGCGATGCACAGATTTTAAAATTTCCATTATGTTCACAGGTCCCAGATGCTCTGTAGAGGGCGCTGTGCATTTTGGCTCTAATTTACAGTAAGTTTCAGTGCAAAACTCCTTAGAAAGTCTATGTGCAAGTGAATGGCGCTGAGAGCAAAATCAGGCCCAATATGGTTTTATCCCCCTCTCTCCTTGTATATAATAAGAAAGAACGTGGCTGTCACAATGTATTAAGCTCAGATGGACGAGAAAACCCACGCACAGTAGTTAAAATGATTTTAGCTTTCAATATAAATAAGGGTCTGTGTGAAAATGACTTTATTTAGTTATAGTATTTGGTAATTGCATAGACTTTCCTTTTGTAGATTTTGCACAGTTGAAAACATTTATTGTATACGAGTTTTTAACTTTTCAACAGTTCAATCTAATTTGTTAAATGCATTTGCAGCTGATGCCTAAGTGCTGCCATCTACTGTAGTCAGTCTCAATCACTGAATATACTTCATTTTGTTGTATTGTCTTGTTACATTTTGTTCCAGTGCTACATGTATCCATTTTCTTTATTGCCTCAAGTAGCCTACATGAAGTTTGTACTCTTATTTGGACACTTCATTCCTCATTTTTGTAAAATATAAGTTGCAAAACTTATTTGTTGTGATGTTTTGTTTCATCTTTTCTTGCTCATACCATTCCTTAGCCATGAGGTGGCATGGTTGCCTATTTCCAAACCTCTGCCAATGTTGTTCTTGATACCGCTGCTGGTCAGCGTGCAAGTGTATTCTGGTTTAAGCTCGCTCCTTTTTAAAAAAAATCTCCATTCTGATGGGGATGTAAGTGTTTTCCTCCTGTAGAATTTGGCAACTTACCTGCAGGTGTGAAACTTGTATCCTACCACTTGGTGTCAAAAGAATGACTGTAACTGTAATCACTGAAAAAGTAAATGCACAGTTGTTGTAAAATAGTATAAATGTTAATGCAAAATTGTGTACTACATCAACTTTTGCTTTTCTGATAAAACTACTGAAAACTATTTTGCCTCCAATAAAGTAATTGAAAATAATTAATTTGCTGATTTACTGAATAATTTACCAAATCTCTGCACAACCTGTGAACCTTACAGATTATTTTGTAAGTGAATTACCTTAGACTTGAATTTGTCTGGAGCCTTTGAAGCTGTTGAAATAATTACATTTGATGAATTTTTTTTTCCTTTTGCTAACAAGAAATTTAATCAGCATTTCCCCTCCAGTTGTTTTCCATCCTTTCTTGAAAGAACTGACGCTGGCTGGTGTGCAGTTCACCTATAAGCCTAGACAGTAAGTGTCAACCAATTAATCGACTACAGGGGAAATCGCAGCTAATCCCAATCTGTCCTCCTCTGACATTCAAACAGGTGTGATCTCCACTAGGCAGCTATCTGGAGTTGGAATCCTCGCTAATTTTGCCCCACCTTCCATACTACAGCTTCCCAATTGATGACAAAAACAGAAAACACTGGAGACACTCCAGGTCGGGCAGTATCCATCGAGAAAACATTCAGTTCATGTTTTGGATATAAAGCTTTTCCTCAATTGATATAGTACAGATGAACAGCATTTAAAAGGAACAGAATAGGGGAAAATGCATACAATGATCACAAAGAGAAAAAGACAGGATGTCCTGCAAAGTGGTACGGTGGGCATCAGGAAATGAGAACATCAGAGGTGGGCGCAGGAGAGAAAGGGAGACATAATGAGAAAAATCTATGAAATAAAATATACAAACGCTAAAGGGGGATAGGTAAGTGGAATGGGAAGTATGAAAAACTGGCAAAATGGATCGGAGTCCCCACCCCTAACATCAACCCACTCTCATCCCTCACCCAGAAACGCTGGTACACCCATCCCACGTTGCCATACCCAATGACCAGAGAGAAAATGGGAACTATAGTTAAGATCTGAAGTTGTTAAAAGTCAATGGCCCTGAATTTGCGGTCAGCGGCGTAGCTAAGGAGTACGCCGCTGACATCCGTAGGAAATCCTCACTTAACCTGGGGCGAACCCCCCTTTGAGAACTTGCGTTGTTTTGCTGCACAGCTGTGTGCAGCGCAGTGGCCCACTGATCCCAGGAGCGCACCGTTGTGTGTAAGCATACCTGGGATCATGTGGGGTGGTGCTCCTTTCACTTCCTGGCTCTTACCCAATCATGAAACAAAGGAGATTACTATTGTTTGTGGTTGTAGTAGATGTTCCCAGTTTTTTGTGTAGCATTCACTTGTAAAGGCCCAGTATAAAGAGAATGTTATTGGTATTTAATTATTTAACTTACACAAAACAAAAGTGAAATTAAACTTGAAACTATAAAAGGATTGTTAAAATAAAACTGAACAGCAACAGATTTATACCATGTTGGATTCATAATTTTACATCCTGATAAATATTTTAAATAACGTACAGCATTAGTATAATGGAAAACTTGTCCGTTTAAAAAAAAATGGATGAAAGGAATGATTAGCGAACTTGCCGATGGTAAGGTCATTCAGAGTCAGCATTGCATCTTAATACTTATTCTAGTGGGTTTTGACAAAAGAGGCGAGGTAAACATTGTTAATATAATTAATAGCTATACAATTTTCTAATTTCACCCCCCCCCCCCCACTTATGCTGTGCAAATAGGCTTCTGCGCCTGTTCGCACCAGCTGTAAAAAGAAATTCCAGCATACTGAATACACAGTAGGTGGGCAATTAACCAACTTTTCGCCAGCACATTAATTTCAATGGGTAGGTGAAATGTGTAGCAACGGTGATGTGGAGTTGGAACTTGACATATCGCAACTTGCGGTCAATTTCAAAGGCGGTATGACGGCATACTCTAAGAGAATGTAGTCATACCGACCGCAAATTCAGGGTCAATATTAAGGTAAGAAGGCTACAAAGTGCCTAGTAAAAAGCTAAGGAGATGTTCTTTGAGATTCATTGAAACATGGAGAAAGCCATTGAGCGAGGTCAGAGTGGGAGTGCGGTGGGAAACTGAAGTGGCACGCAACAGGGAGTTTGGAGTCACGCTTGCTCTGCGTTTGATCTCCCCAATGTAGTGATTGCACTGTTAGCTATGAATACAGTACACTAGGTTAGAGAAAGTATATGCAAATTGTTGTCTCACCCAGAAGGAGTGTTTGAGGTCCTGGATAAATTCCCAATTGCTACTCTGGCTGAAATCAGTTCACTAAGCACAAACTAAGTTTTGAACTTGGTGGCTTTCTGGTCCATATAGCTTGCTGCAGTGTTTTTAACCACAGGCTCCTGGAGGAAGTGAGTTTCTCCACCTCACCAGCACCGCCGCCACCGCCCCACCTCCCTGTTGGGCCAAGGGTGGCGATCATGGTCTACAGTAAAACAACAACATGCATTTATATAGCTCCTTTTAATGTCGTAAAAACGTCCAAGGTTCTTCACAGGAACATTATCAGACAAAATTGGACACCGAGCCACAAAGATATTAGGATAGGTGACCAAAAGCTTGGTCAAAGAGGTAGCTTTTAAGGAGACGAGAGGGAGGGAATTTCAGAGCTTGGGGCCTAGCCAGCTGAGTGCCATAATTGGAGCTCCGCAGATATCTGGGAGAGGGCGAGGCCATGGAGGGATTTGAAGAATGACAATTTCAACGAAGATCCTGTGAAGATGTGGGATAGAACCAGTAGCTAAAGAATTCAATTTTCTGTCTGTTATCCTGGTTTCATTAGAATATTGCACCCAAGAGGAACAACAAAAACAATAATAACTTGCATTTATATAGCACCTTTAACACAGTAAAACATCCCAAGGTGCTTCACAGGTGTGTTATCAAACAAAATTTGACAATAGATCTCCGGACTTTGGGTTAGGGAAGGTTTTTTTAAAAAAAAAAGCTAGGGCCACCACTTCTGATCACTATCAAATAACCCCTGTTGGGAGGTGGGGTGGGGTGGGTGCGCTTGTGCAAACTGAGAAAAGAATTTGACTTGGCTGTGATGCTCCTGTAATCCCATTGTCTGCTGACACGCACTATCTAGGCTCTTAAGTTAAAAAACATCCATTTGATTTGCCAAGAGCAGCCCGCAGCCGCCGAGCCAAGCAATAGGGAGGAGTTCAGGAGAGGAAGGCAGAATGTTTGCAGAAAAGAGTTCTTATCACTTTTAAAATAAAAATAATCTCGCATTTTAAAAGTAGAACACTATCACACTGGTGAATTTTACGAACATTGAACGCAAAAGCAAAGAAGTTGCATTTAAATAGCATTTTATCCTATTTTGGGATGCCCCAAAAATCTAGTGAGTTATTTTCGGAAATGAAATGTAGAAGGTTTAATTTTTTTTTTTAAAGCAACACAGACCAACTCACCTGGTTCAAATAAATGCAAGGACGCAATTAAAATCTTAATTTTTTTTGACTGAATTGATAAAATAACAATACTGTATATCAGAAATAAGCCCACAATAAAAGTATTTACCTATACATTTTGTTACACATGGAATGTATGGGCTTCAAAAAGTGAATATATAAAACTTTATTTATTAGTTGTTAAAATGTTACCTCCTGTGTGCTTTAATTTGTTCTTTTAAGTTCGGTATCCAAATAATTGACTTTATTTTCTTGAGGATGTTACCAGATCAAATTTGTTTATTGCGCCTGACAATGGAAATTGTTAGCAAGTTTTTCCTATTGAAGTATATATCCAATTCCCTTTTGAAAATTAATAGTGAATCTGCTGCCATCACCATTTCAGACAGTGCAATCCAGCTCAAAGAAGGTTGTGCCTATTTGCAACACCAGGGGGGGAGATTTTCAGGGGGGCAGTGGGCGTGTTTTTTGTACCCGCCTCCCCGCTAGTCTTCCAGATGTCGGGTCTGTCAGCGCGGAACAGACTCGACACCAAGTGGTGGGGGAGGCAATTTAGATCATTAAGAGATTGTTAAGAGGCAATTAAATAGTATTTTCAGCTCACCTTTAGATTTTTAGAGTTCGCCAACAGCTTCCCCGCTGCTCGGGGATCATGTCAGGTAAGGAGGTTGGGTGTTGTGTCAGCATGGGATGATTTCTAAACTTGATAGCTGCAAATGATCTATAAAAGTTCCCATTTCATAGGTCTTCACTTTCCAAGATTAGAAGCTCTTGCTTACTGCATTTGGAAGACAGATTGAGGTTTATGCAGCTTGCAAGTGTTTGGAGCAAACTCTATCCAGTGTCATCTCATTGGAACAACCTCTCTCACCATTGACAGATCACTTCTGTCATCTCAACCTCACCTGCCATCTATTCCATTAGCATCGGTGCCCTTGAAAAAATCTCACCTTGATCCTCAGAATCCCACCACGATCAGCCCCAACACCAGCAGCACCAGGTACACCAGCAGTACCAACAACAACACTAACCTTCTCCTCAATGCTGTAGCATACCGACAACAGAACCATCAAAATCAATTTGTGCACGGTCCCTTTAAGGAAACAGGCTGATGTGGCATCATCAGACCCGCTTCCTTCAATTGCCTGGGAAATGCGCTGGGCGGACTTAACAAGCCCAATCAGTGTAAAATTCATTTCACAGAACGAGATGGAGCCAGCAGCGGAGTTGCACTCTGCCACCATCCACAGCTGCATCAAACCGGTCTTGGTAGGTGAAATCGCAGCCCAGATTTTTGATTGGTCCCCTTGGAAGAAAGACCAGATTTCTGATTGGTCCCCTTGGAGGACAAGACACACCCAACAGTTTGTCTGGAATCTGGAATTTGATCCTGCCTGCTGCAGAGTAATCAAGACCTTTTCCCCAATTATCTTAAATCTGTGTCCTCCTGCCAGTGGAAACATTTTCTCCTTATATTCTGTCAAAACCCCTCATAATTTTGAGCATTCAAATAAAGTACTGATTTAAAACTTATTTAGATTAATGTACAGAGTGTATCTAAATCAGTAAGATATAATGTTGCAACTTTTATTAATTCTTAATTCACTTCTATGGGAGTTCTGTCCCACTGGAACTCTGCCCTCTTTGTGCTGTGACATATTTTCAAGCAGTTGGGAGCCAGCGGCATACAGTAGCACATGTATCAAATAGATGGTACATTTAAACATTACATAGAAACATAGAAACATAGAGATAGGAACAGGAGTAGGCCATTCGGCCCTTCGAGCCTGCTCCGCCATTCAATGAGATCATGGCTGATCTTCGTCTGAGATCATAGCTGATCTTACCAGTTCAGTACCCCGTCCCCGCCTTTTCTCCGTAACCCTTAATCCCCTTAGCCTTCAGAAATATATCCAATTCTCTCTTGAAAATATTTATTGAATTAGCCTTCACAGCCCTCTGTGGCAGGGAATTCCACAGGCTCACCACTCTTTGAGTGAAGAAATTCTTCCTCATCTCTGTTTTAAATGATTTGCCCGCTATTTTTAGACTGTGGCCCCTGGTTCTGTGCTCCCCGGCCATTGGAAACATTCTCTCTGAATTCAGCCTGTCCAGGCCTGCCATAATTTTATATGTTTCGATGAGATCCCCTCTCAATCTTCTAAACTCCAGTGAGTACAAGCCCAAACTATTTAATCTCTCTTCGTAGGTCATTCCCGCCATTCCAGGTATCAGCCTGGTGAATCGCCGTTGCACTCTTTCCATGGCAAGAACATCCTTCCGCAGATGGGGCGACCAAAACTGTACACAATACTCCAGATGCGGTCTCACCAGCACCTTGTACAGCTGTAGTAAGGTATCCCTATTCCTATACTCGAACCCCCTTGATATGAAGGCCAACATACCATTTGCCTTCTTGATCGCCTGTTGCACCTGCATGCTCTCCTTCAGTGACTGGTGCACAAGAACACCCAGGTCCCTCTGCACTTCCCCATCTCCCAATCTATTGCCATTTAGATAATAATCTACCCTCCTGTTTTTACCCCCAAAGTGGATAACCTCGCATTTATCCACATTATAGTGCATCTGCCACGTATCCGCCCATTCCCCCAACCTGTCCAAATCGCACTGTAGCCTCCTGACATCCTCATCAGAGCCCACCCCTCCTCCTAGTTTAGTGTCGTCAGCGAATTTGGAAATATTGCATCCAATTCCCTGATCCAGATCATTTATATATATTGTGAACAGCTGGGGTCCCAGGACAGATCCTTGCGGCACCCCGCTGGTCACTGCCTGCCACTCCGAAAACGAGCCGTTTATTCCAACTCTCTGTTTTCTATCCGCCAGCCAGTTCTCTATCCACGTTAATACTTTGCCCCCAATCCCATGAGCCTTAATTTTGCATGATAATCTTTTGTGTGGAACCTTATCGAAGGCTTTCTGGAAGTCAAGGTACACCACATCCACTGGCTCTCCCCCATCTATTTTACCAGTTACTTCCTCAAAAAATTCCAGCAGATTAGTCAAACACGATTTACCCTTTGTAAATCCATGTTGACTCTGTCCGATCCTTTCCCCATTTGTCAAGTGCTCCGCTATTTTATCCTTAATAATGGACTCTAGCATTTTGCCCACAACCGATGTAAGGCTTACTGGTCTATAATTCCCTGCTTTCTCTCTACCCCCCTTTTTAAATATTGGGGTAACATTAGCTACCCTCCAATCCACGGGTACTGTTCCCGAGTCAATGGAGTTCCGGAAGATGATCCTTAGAGCATCTGCTATCTCCAGGGCCACCTCCTTAAGTACCCTAGGATGTAGTTTATCAGGCCCCGGGGATTTGTCGGCCTTCAGTCCCCTCAACTTACCCAACACCATATCCCTAGAGATACTAATTTCTGTCAGCTCCTCCCTCTCATTAGTCCCTATGTTTGCCGATATTCCTGGGAGGTTATTTGTGTCCTCCTTTGTGAATACAGAACCAAAGTATGAGTTTAATTGGTCTGCCATTTCCTTATTCTCCATTATATATTCTCCCGAATCGGACTGCAAGGGACCGACTTGGGATTTTACCAGTCTTTTCCTCCTGATATACCGATAAAAGCTTTTGCAGTCTGTCTTTATGTTTGCTGCAAGTTTACTTTCGTATTCTATTTTCCCCTTCCTGATTAATCCCTTTGTCCTCTTTTGCTGTATCTTGTACTGCCCCCAATCTTCCGGTCTGGTGCTTTTTTTTGCCAGTTGATATGCCCTTTTTTTTGATTTTATGCTGTCCCTAATTTCCCTCGTTATCCACGGTTGAGTCACCTTTTTAGGTTTATTTTTATGCCAAACCGGTATAAACATGTTCTGGAATTCTTCCATTCTATCTTTGAATGCTTGCCATTGTCTCTCCACTGTCAATCCCCCCAGAAACACCACCCAATCAATCTTACCCAATTCCCGTCTCATACCCTCGTAATTCCCTTTATTTAAGTTCTGGACCTTAGTCTCTGATTCAATTTCCTCACTCTCCATCTCGACTGAGAGCTCGATCATATTATGATCGCTCTGACCCAAGGGGCCTCGTACAAGAAGATTGCTGATAAGTCCCTTCTCATTGCACAATACCCAGTCTAAAATGGCCTGATCTCGAGTCGGCTCCTCGACATATTGGTCCAGATAACCGTCCCGAAAACATTCCAGGAATTCCTCCTCCTCAGAATTTTTACTAATTTGGGTAGTCCAATCAATATGTAAATTAAAGTCACCCATGATGACAGCTGTGCTCTTATCGCACGCTTCTCTAATTTCCCTTTTTATGCCTTCCCTCACCTCCATATTACTATTTGGAGGCCTATATATCACACCCACTAACGTTTTCCTCCCCTTGCTATTTCTCATTTCTACCCATACAGATTCCGTTTCATCCGAGTTAATATCCTTCCTTTCCATTGCATTAATCCCCTCCTTTACCAGCAATGCTACCCCACCTCCCCTACCTTTTTGCCGATCCTTCCTAAATATTGTATATCCCTGGATGTTAAGTTCCCAGCCTTGCCCACCCTGCAGCCACGTTTCTGTAATCCCAATCAAATCATACTTGTTTACCTCTATTTCCACAACTAATTCATCCACCTTGTTCCTAATGCTTCTAGCATTAAGATACAAAGCCTTCAGGCTTGCTTTTTTCACACTCTCATTATGAATTAGTTTGGCCCTTTGTGTTTCTCTCCTTTGCTTATTGCTTCTCACCTTTCTACCATCTATTTCTGACTTCATATGACTTCCCTCTTTTCCACTACCTAGGTTCCCATCCCCCTGCCAAATTAGTTTAAATCCTCCCGAACCGCCCTAGAAAATATTACCCCGAGGACATCGGCTCCCTCACAGTTCAGGTGTAGACCGTCCCCTTGGTACAGGTCACTCCTCCCCAAGAACTGGTTCCAATGCCTCGAGAATTTAAATCCCTCTCCCTTGCACCACTGCTCAAGCCACGTATTTAGCTTATCTATCTTACTCTCTCTAAACTTATTAGCTCGTGGCACTGGTAGCAATCCAGAGATTACTACCTTTGAGGTCCTACTTTTCAATTTAGCTCCTAACTCCCTAAATTCAGCTTGTAGGACCTCCTCCCTCTTTTTACCTACATCGTTGGTACCTACATGTACCACGACAACTGGCTGATCCCCCTCCCCCTTCAGAATGCTCTGCACCCGCTCCGAGACATCCTTGACCCGTGCACCAGGGAGGCAACATACCATCTTGGAGTCTCGGTCTCGGCCACAGAAACTCCTATCTATCCCCCTTTCTGCCCCCAATTACATTTGGGGGCAGAAATTTCCTATTGTTAAATCACAGTAAATCACATCCATGTAAAATGGGCATCCAGGCTACTGCTTCTAGGGGCAGTGCCACATCCAGCTCCACCAGTCTATCCCCTCAAATGACAGAAGGTACTTCAGAAAGCAAACAGGATCAGGCAGTCACCCCGGCAGCGGATGTGGTGCCACCAGTTGCAGAGATACCTCGCGACCCCACACGAATTGGTGGGGCCAACTCAAACCCAAGCAGTACCTGTTAACGTGCAGCACTCAGCTACCTCACTTACTGCTGCCATTGGTGAAGCATCTAGCAGGAGCACAAGATTTGAGCACACAATCATCAATATCCAGAGAAGCACTAGGGTAAAACACATTGAACATATAGGCATTGCACACATGTAGGGAAATAAACTGGGTTAAATTTCTTACCACTTTGTCTGGATAGTTTATTTGTGTTGGTACAAACGAAGGTGGCAGCAAATACGCTCTTTCATCTTGTACCTTTAAAAGCATGAAATACATTTGCAAAGCAACCCCAGCACTAAGGTAACAGTGACTTGTTGATAAACACTGGACTCTGCCACCAGTTCGATGACATGGCACACCCGGAGATGGAATGACCCTTGATACTTTACAGATCCACTCTTCTTTAAGGATCACCTTCTTCTGTTGAATTTGTGGAAAGATTTATTTTTATGGTGGGTTTCTCTTTCATTTTGGAAACAAATTCAGGTGCTTGTCTACTAACATAAACATTTCCTCTGACCTGAAAAAATAGGCAAAATCTATTGAAAATAGCTTTAGTAATTATATAGTCACAATCCATCTGAAATAATCTTTTTAAAATCTACCCTACCTAAGCATCTTAACTTTAACTCCTGGTCTGCATGGGTGGAAGTAACACTCAAACATTGGGATATTCAATGAGGCAGGATGCATGTTAAATAGTTCCCACTTAGAATGGCCAGGAGTCAATGACATGGGAATACAGCCGAAGCTGAGGACTGAAACAGGAATGTATCCAGTGGGGACTGGGAAGAGCGATGACGGCTACATTTCCTGTCCCCACGTGCCCAACTCTCACTGGCAGCACTGATATCAACGTTTAGATATTTAATTTTCTGGCCACTAAAAATTCCTTTTACAGCATTCCTAGGCATGTTGGATCCTTTTTCACAATTTTTTTTAGTTTGCTATGAAATGAATATATGAATTAAAATCATGTTTTTAAAATAATGATTTAAAAAGTTTTGGGTTATAATCTCTCTTAATTGATTTAATTGGTTCAGTATGGGGATGTGGTGGTGAGTAAGTGATGTGAAAAGAACATGGGTGGAGGTGGAAGCTAATTAGTTCATGGTTGGATGATAAATGACATTTTGAATAACGGACTTTTGAAATGTTTGTGTTGCTATTCTTCGGTTGTCAACTAGAATGAAATCGTATGCAACATATATTGCTTTCTAGTCCATAAAAAATAAAATGTTAATATTCAACCAAGATGAAATGTGGAAAATATTCTACTTCACCATGACCATTTTTTTCACATATACAGGATCAATCACCCCAGTGTCGGCATCCCTCCCTCGAGCCACTCCAGTTCTGCAAGTTCTTGTGCTACCTATCTCCCATAAAGCCCTCACTGCTCTGCTTTACCTGCTGTTCCTAACTACCATTATAATACAGACAAGGTATGTTATTCCCCTCTAACATGCAGTGAAATAAAACTTAATGTTACTGCAATTCAAATAATGTGATGCAACAACCCATCAGTTCTAATCATGAGAGCAACTCAAGCTTTCCTCGTCTTGTACATAAAAAGTCTGGAAACTAATTCCACTCCTGATGCTATCAGCATTTCCATACTATAAACAGACACTTCCTCTTTGCGAACTTTTTTTGCTTTTGGTTTCCTGCATACATACAAGGGTGACCACTTCAAGCAAAATCTTGGCTGTAATCTAACGGTTTATATATTTCTCTTGGTATCCTCACTGCCATGTGTCTCCAGAAAATATTTTGATGAGATAAACATTTAAAATAAACACAAGCTGTGATATTCCCTATAATACAGGTATGCAGTGAAGTAAATCCAGAAGCTACTGCTGTTTAAATTCTGTAATACAATATCACTTCTGTTCAAGACGTACAATTCCATTGCTGGAGCTGTTTGTCAAGACACAATCATTGGCAAACACAAAAACTATGGCTCATTGGCTAAATTCATCATCTGACAAGATACTAAGCCATACATAAGTCCTGAATTTAACCTTGGTCACGTGGTGGCAACAGTGCGGGCGGGTAGTTAAAATGTCGGCCGGGCGATTTTTGCCGCGTTTCCACCCACCACCATATTTTTGGGCGCGGTAAAGACACCCACCATTGGCAGGCATAAGCCTCAGTAAAATGTAAAAGTTCTATTCCGATTACATCATTTGGACTCTGACGTGATTTTAATTCAAAATTGTGGAAGTCCTGCCCAGTGCCCAACCTGCCAGAAAAACCTGATGGGATTGGTGTGTCAGAGCCACCAACGCTGCAGATCAGTGGATCGTAGGATCTTTTTGCTGTCTGGTTTTCTAAGAGAGTTTCCAGATCGCTTCTTTCCCACTTTTTTGGCCTTTTCGCCCTCAGTAAGCTTTATCGCGGTGACAGCGTCATGCAGGCTCAATTCACGGCCCGAGTTAAAATCGGAGCTAGAGTGGAAAGGTGCTAGATTTAGACCCTGGTCTGTACTGTGCTGAGTTAGCTAATCTCAGCTGAAGCTATGGTGGGCTGTGCAAATGGCACACACACCCACCTAGAAAACTAGTAAAATCAAATCAACAGCTTGAAGGTCAACACAGCACAAAAAAGTTGACAGCTCAGAAACATCCTATGAAATGAGAAAGCAAATAATCATATTGAAAGTACAGTGGACATGGGCTTGTAATTTAAATGGTAGGAAAAAATGCATAAACAGAAGAAAGCCTTGAAGGGTGATACAGTGTTAAAGGCACAAAATTGGTTTTCTATGAATGTCTAAGGACATGCCTCCCAGGAAATGGAGGGAATATTTGCTCACGGGCCTAATGTGTGAGAACCCTTTGCTCACCAACCCCCTAAAGTTGACTGTTTAACTTGCCACATTTCTTCCCCATTTCAAGCTGACACTTTATTTCCTTTCCTCCCCCTAAGTCGATGTCTAACCTCTCCTTCCTCCTCCTCATAAAACTGGTGCAAATAGGACCTATATTGGGGTGCAATGTCCTATGGCCCAAGGACACCTGAAAAACAGCCAACCCGAAATCGGGGCGGGCCATTTTACAGGCGCCTGAGGTGGCCGCCTAAAACAAGCATTAGGCCCCATTAGCGTATGCTAATGAAGGGCCTAACAGCTGTTTGAGGACTCTAACGGCTCATGAATGATAACACCTCCCCCTTACTGACGCCCCCCCACTTGGCTATACCTGCCCCACCCAAACCACCATGGTAGCAGTGCAGCCCTTCGCACAAAACCTCACATTGGTCTACTTCTCCTCTGGCATCTTCTCCTCCTTTGAGCACTTCACCTTCTTCTAGCCCCATTGTCACGCCTTTGAAATCTTTGTTCTCTGCTGCTCAGCCAAGCCCCCACCCCAAGTTTCTCACTGAGATGTCCACACTCCTTTCCTCCCTTAGCTTCTATGCTGAGCGACTTCTCATCCTCAGTGAATGCAACCTCCATCTCAACTGCCTAGGATGGACATTTCTTTCAGAATTCCTCTTGCTCTCAGAGAGTTAGATGACGGTGAAGAGTTCCAGAGGAGGCTGAATATAGAAAGTTCAGAGGGGAAGTGAAAAAGAAAATAAGATGGGCAAGGAAAGAATATGAGAATAGATTGGCAGCTAACATAAAAGGGAATTCAAAAGTCTTCTATCGACATATTAAATAATAAACGGGTAGTAAGAGGAGGGGTAGGGCCGATTAGGGATCAAAAAGGAGACCTACGTATGGAGGCAGAGGACTTGGCTGAGGTACTAAATGAGTACTTTGCATCTGTCTTCACCAAGGAAGAAAATGCTGCCAAAGTCATAGTGAAAGAGAAGTAGTGGAGATACTTGATGAGATAAAAATTGATAAAGAGGAGGTTTCAGTCACTTGGACACATGGGGATTAATTAAGGAAAGCCAGACCGGATTTGTTAAAGGCAAATTGTGTTTAACTAACTTGATTGAGTTTTTTGATGAGGTAACAGTTAATGAGGGCAATGCGATTGATGTGGTGTACATGGATTCCAAAAGGCGTTTGATAAAGTGCTACATAATAGGCTTGCCAGCAAAGTTGAAGCCCCTGGAATAAAAGGGATAGTGGCAGCATAGATACGACATTGGCTAAGTGACAGGAAACAGAGAGTAGTGGTGAATGGTTGTTTATCGAACTGGAGGAAGGTATACAGTGGTGTTCCCCAGGGGTCGGTACTAGGACCACTGCTTTTCTTGATATATATTAATGACTTGGACTTGGGTGTACAGGGCACAATTTAAAATTTTGCAGATGACACAAAACTTGGAAGTATAGTGAACAGTGAGGAGGCTAGGGTAGACTTCAAGAAGACATAGACAAGCTGGTGGAATGGACGGACACGTGGCAGATGAAATTTAATGCAGAAAAGTGCGAAGTGATGCATTTTGGTAGGAAGACTGAGGAGACAATATAAACTAAAGGGTACAATTCTAAAGGGGGTGCATGAACAGAGAGACCTGGGGGTATATGTGCACAAATCGTTGAAGGTGGCAGGGCAGATGGACAAAATGGTTAAAAAGCATATGGGATCCTGGGCTTCATAAACAGAGGCATAGGGCTTGAATTTCACAGGGCCGTGGTGGCGGGAATGGAGGCGTGTGGGGTGTTAAAATTGCAAAAAGTGGCGGGCGGGCCCAACACCACCTCCATCCTGCCTCCAAGCAATTTTCAAGAAATTGTGTTTACTGCTCCTGTCTCCACCCTGCCTCCAAGAGGCGGGATAGGCCCTTAAGGCCCTTAACAAGCACTAAATTGACTCTATTATCCCATTTTGAAAGGCCTTGGTGATTTTAACCCTTTTCCGACTGTGAAGGAATAGCCATGATTCAGAGAAATACACGATACCATGAACAGAATTCTGATATTATTAATATTATTATTTGAATGGCAATAGATTGGGAGAAGGGGAAGTGCAACGAGACCTGGGTGTCCTTGTGCACCAGTCGCTGAAGGTAAGCATGCAGGTGCAGCAGGCGGTTAAGAAGGCAAATGGTATGTTGGCCTTCGTAGCAAGAGGGCTCGAGTACAGGAACAAGGATGTCTTGCTACAGTTGTACAGGGCCTTGGTGAGACCGCACCTTGAGTATTGTGTGCAGTTTTGGTCGCCTTACCTGAGGAAGGATGTTCTTGCCATGGAAGGAGTGCAGCGAAGATTCACCAAGCTGATACCTGGGATGGCAGGAATGACGTATGAGGAGAGATTGTGTTGATTGGGCTTATACTCACTGGAGTTTAGAAGATTGAGAGGGGATCTCATCGAAACCTATAAAATTCTGTCAGGCCTGGACAGACTAGATGCAGGAAGGATGTTTCTGATGGCCGGGGAGTCCAGAACCAGGGGTCATAGTCTAAGGATAAGGGGTAAGCCATTTAGGACTGAAATGAGGAGGAATTTCTTTACCCAGAGAGTGGTGAACCTGTGGAATTCTCTGCCACAGAGGGTGGTGGAGGCCAGTTCATTAAATATATTCAAGACGGAGTTGGATATATTTCTTAAGGCTAAAGGGATCAAGGGATATGGGGAGAAGGCAGGGACAGGGTACTGAATTTGGATGATCAGCCATGATCTCATTGAATGGCAGAGCAGGCTTGAAAGGCCGAATGGCCTACTCCTGCTCCTATCTTCTATCTATATATATAAAGCGGCTCTTCTGTCTGTCCCGATGTCTGTCTGTCCGTTCTCTATACGTTTGAAAGTTACAGAGCGTACCGACGCGCGCGTCGCCTCAAAAGAAAGCTTGCGATTCCGGACCGGTCATAGGCGTATTTACGTTTCGGCCGGACAAAAACCGCGCCCGCGGTATCCGAAAAACGTTCAGCCTTCCGCTCATTAGCATCTCATTAGCGACCGTGTGACATCGAGGTCGACCAATCGGACGGCGGGTTCCTTCCTACAGTTGAGTGTCGAGTGACTCGACGATTGACCAATCCTACGCTTCGGTGACCTGACCGGTCAACCAATCGGTGCGTGTGTGGGCGGGCCTTATCCTTCTGAACTGAGGTGAGTGGCCGCCATCTTGATTTTTCACAATTTTTTCCCCACACTTTCAGTGTGTTAGGGAAGTAAGGTAAATATTTTAATGATGTGTTAGGGAATTAAATAACAATTTAATAGGGGGGGGAGAGCCTCGGGAAATCGCGGGGGGGGGGAGAGCCTCGGGAAATCGCGGGGGGGGGAGAGCCTCGGGAAATCGCCGGGGGGGGGGGGAAGAGCCTCGGGAAATCGCGGGGGGGGGGAGAGCCTCGGGAAATCGCGGGGGGGTGGTGGGAGAGCTGATGAGTTTAAAAAAAACAAGAGGCCGCCAGTTGCGCGGCCGCCTTGACGACGGCACGCATTCGCACGGCCCCCGTTACCCCGGCAACGGGGCACGCCGGCGGTCTTGCCTGCTCCCCATGGGCCGCCCGCACTGACCGCGCATGCGCCGCCCGCGAGAGCCCGCTCCCGGCGCCGGCCGCCGCTCAGCATTCCCGCTATCGCAACGGCACCGGACCTCAGGCGCTAGGCAGGGGGAGGGGCCGGAGAGAGGGACAGAGGGAGCGGGGGAGGGGTGGGGGTGGGCGAGGGGAGGGAGGGATAGAGGGGAGGGAGGGATAGGAGAGGGAGAGGAGGGGAGGGAGAGAGGGGAGGGAGGGATAGGACAGGGAGAGGACATGACAGGGAGAGGGGGGACACACAGGGGCAGGGAGACCAAGCGCCCCTAAATTGCCCTCGCAACGCGGGGCTCCCCAGCTAGTGTTTCTATAAAAGACATACTGGGTTTCAAAGACACAAGTCTCAGCAGACAAGGCTGTGAACAGAATACAGGCTTCTGAGATAAAGATCAGTTGATAACAAAGTTGTAAACAGGCTTTGACATGGGAAAGGGATATTGACCAAGAAACTAAGACCCTATTGAAAAGCAAAGACTTGCTTCTGAAGAGTCTAGAGTTTGGAACGAACACAATGAGAATGCCCAGTTCAAGTGTAAAGAGCTAACACGTTGGAACAGAAACACAAACATTAAAAGAGGCATGTGCCTTTGAAAACATGACATCAAGTAAAAGAAACATCTGCTGGTCAAATAGTTTTATGTTAAACTTGGAAAACAGGAACCATAAGATTAAATATGCAACCAATTGAGATAGCTAGAAATGCATGAACCACCCTGGTCAAAGTGTCTTTAATTTAGATATAGTAAAAACCATACCAACAAGGACACTTTGAAGATATGACTTCAATCGAGACACCAAGCAATTGCATTGTGTTTATATTAAACTTGGATCACCATGGAGTCAAAATGTCTGCTAAAAACCAGTAAAGCCAATATTAAGAATTGAATGGAAAGTATTTTGTAAGAATGACATCAAACAGAAACCATTGCTGTCATTGTTTTTATGATGGTTTTTGAAACACTTAAAGGTAGAGAAATAATTATGCATGCAATAGTTGAATTGATAGTAAGATAGAAAGCATTCGAAAGAGGTATCAATAAAGACAATTAACTAATCAGCAGAGAACATCAAAGAAGAAACTACTGCCAAAAGGGTATAAAAATAAGACCTTTTTTAACAGAAGTCAGAACACGCTGAACGGGCAAAGCGTTTCTCAACTTTCCAGAGGCATCTCTGTAAGTCTTTAACTATGAGTCTCGGGAAGTCAGATTGATTTTGGTGGATGTTCTGGATTTAGAAATAAGTAAGAAATAAGAAATGTAACGAAGTAAAGATTTGAGAATAAGGATCTCTGAGAAATAAGAAATGTAAGCTAATTGTATTTTGAATTGTTAATGTTGCGACTGATTCAACAGATGTTAACTGAATGTCGGCTCTTAAATAAAACTATATGGCCTAGAAATTCAGTGGGCTGCGCCACCCATTAGCGCCCAAAGAGGGCACTTAGTGGGTTTTATGCCACTGGCCACGCCTCCCGCTAAATTTAGCGGGGCGCTAATGGCGGCGCTAGCCGTTAGCGCTGCGCCGCTACCGATGATGTCATCGGTGTGTGCAGCGCCCCGCTACTGCCCCGATCGTGAAATTTGGTAGCGCCCCCTGCTTTAATGCTGGTCGCAATTTGTGACCGGTTCAGGGGGGCCTACCTGCGGCGGTAGAGGCGCGGAGGTGCGGGGCGGCCATTTTTTTTGCTGGCTGCCTGCCAGCACTTCTTCGCGCCGCCGTCCCCGGCCTCCTGAGCCCTCCCCCCTCGCGTTGTGCCGGCTGTGTCCCAGGAGCCCGGCACTTCTCCTCGGTGCCGGGCTCTTTTGCCGGCATTCGCGATCGCTGATCGCGCTGCAGCAGGCCCCTCCCCTTTAAGAAGGGGAGGAAGGCCTGCAGTACCGCAACGCGCCGTGCCGCAGCGTGTGGCACTGCGGCACGTTGTGCTGCGATTTTCAGTTGCAGCGCCCCAAGAGGGATGTGGGGCGCCTCGAGTAGCGCTGCGCTTCCGTCTGGGGCGCTGAAACTGAATTTCCGGCAGGCGTTCGCAACTCCTTCCGGGGCGGTACTTCCGGCGCCCTGGCGAGACTGACGGGGCGCCAGTGAATTTCTAGGCCTATATTTTTAGAATTGCCTCAAAGAGTAATTCTGTATAGACTCGCAAACCCACATTTCTGTACACTCTCTTGTAAGGAGTTGCAGAATTCTGGGGGGCATTCCGGACCCTTATAATATCCGAAAGTTACAGTCTAGTTCAACTTATTAAAAGTACTCTCTGGAGGACGGTAACATCTTCAGTCATTCCGTTCCTTTAGGTGGAGATAGCCTGAACCTTTAGACCCATTTAAGCGTCTTATGGAATTCGGCTATCTCTAACTTAAGTTGAAGGTGAACGTCTGGGGAATACACCTGATCTGGGGTAGCCCAAAAGGGCTGGGACTGTAATTATCCCTTCACGACGTGAAGCACGCCTGCTCTGAAACACGACAGTGAAACCTGACGGTAGCACAATTGGATTGCTGACTATTAGCTGCAGCTCCACCATTAAATAGGATATTTGATCAGCCATCATTTGCAGGTGGCAGGACTTTGTTGTCTCAGGTCTGGGGAACTTTTAGATGGCATAACCACAGCTGTGGAAGTTTGGAGCCTGACACCCATCTCCAGTGTGACCTCCTGGGAAACCCCTCTCGCCACCTTCACTGAGCGGTTCCTCAACTGAGGCATATGCCAAGTAATCCTAAGCCCTCAATGCAGAAGTCCCATTAGTAAAATGACACACGCCACAACTGCAGTAGTAGCCATCAGATTATTTATTTACAGTAACCATTTGATGGCTTTTTAACATTAAACATCAAACTTCACCCAAGTGACTACCCTTGTGACTATTTGTGCAGTATCGTTCTCTTACACATGCTCCTACATGGTGCTTCCCCTGTGGCTTCAGCAGATGTGGAGGCCCCTTGCTCACTTTCTTGCTGCTCCTGTCTTGACACCTTTGGCGGGCATCCTCTGGGGTTGTGAACCTATGAAGGCTCGCCAACAGTCTGCTGCTCCTGCAGCTGTGCAGGGGTTGAGATGCCGATCTCAGTTGGGTGTGGACTCTGGTGGGGCTCTGACCGAGGGCTCTGCAGTGGCATGGAAGTGTGGTCGCTTGGAGAGGAGCCCCCACTTCCTTGATGTCTGCCACCAACTTCCCTCTCATGGGTCAGGTCCCCCTCAGCGCTTGCAAGTGACTTGAGAGCACCTTGCTGCACATCAGGGGGGCCATGGGGACCTGTATCTGCACTGGAAGTCCTACGCAGAAGGACTTCCATGAAGGTCTGGTTTCTCTGTTCAATAGATGACCATCGCTCCTCCAGAGATGTCATTCTATTCAGAACACTCACCATGTTTTCTGCACTCTGGCGACTTATCACCTCCATGGTGATGCGTTCATGTGCCAATGACTCCACAAAGGCTCTGCTCATGTTCGCAATGGACTCCTCCATTCGCTCCACACTCGCAGCGACCCTGGAGACAAAACCTGCCAGAGACTCCTGCATCTGTTCCTGGAGTTCCAGCACCGCTGATCTTGTGGATGGACCCAGAGGCAGAGGGTCGAAATGCAGCTGAGCCGAGCTGGCAGAGTCCTGCGCCCTCCGACGAGGACTCTCCATTGCTGTCCCTTTCTCCACCATCTGCTGATGCTCACTTGTGAGCTGTGATACACCAGGTGACAACACTACTCTACCTCGCGAAGGTCCCACCGAGGTGTGAGTGTCTGCGCTGGTGCTGGGTGTGCTGAATTCTGCTGACGCTGCGCCCTCAGAGGTTGCAGCTTCCTCTGAGGAGTTTGGCTGCTCAGGCTCTTCCTCCTGGCTAGTGGGGACAGGCGCTGTCGATGGTCCTGTGGGGGAGTAAAGGAAAGAGTCAGAGATGTGATGCCAAGGTTACATGCACATTGCATATTGCAGATGGTCATAAGTCCATCTGTTAGAGCTTCAGAATCATTATCAGTGACTCATGCAATGTCAATGAGAGAGATGGAAAACTACTCTGTCACCAACTTGCTGTGATGCACCCGTCCTTCCCCCACTTGTGCATTGTCCTCCACTCCCACGATCTGCAGGACCGCCTCCTCCCAGGGGGTGAGCTGGGCTACTGAGGGTGGCCCTCCTCCTGTCCTCGCTCTTTCCCTCTTATTGTGAGCTCTCTTTTCCTGCAATGAGGGAGATAAGTGGAGTTTGAGTGAGAATGAAGGAGTGAGTGTAGAGAATCCATAGCATAGATGCTTAGAAGGAGAAAAAGATGGAGTGTGGTGGCAAGACCAAGGGCCCTCCCTGTGTGTTGTAAGTTGTTTTCATAGCATCACAGTGATAGGGAGTGTGAGGGCTGTATAGTCGAATAGTTAGGTGAATGTGACCATAGAGAGAGAGGGAATGGGTAAGTGTGCATGGATGTCAAGTGGGATGTGGAGGAAGAGATTGCTAAAGCTGAGTGCTGCTGAGGAGAGGCAATGGGGATCAGATTGAGGGTGATGGGAAAGTCATACTCACTTTTCCAGTGCGCAGAAGGTCATGAAACCTCTTCCTGCGCTGAAGCCAGGTTCTGCGGTTATCGACAAAGAGTTGACCTCCTGGGCCACCTGGATCCACACCTGGTCTGCTGAGGAGGCTTCTTCCTCCCTGAAGAAGGGAAGAGCACCTCTTTATTGGCTCTTGCTCCCTCCACTAAAGCTTGCAGGGCAACGTCGTCAAACCTGGGAGCAGACCTAGGTCTCTCGCTGGTCATTCTGCCTCCAGGTCCCTCTAACATGAAAGGCCAAAAGTTTGGCAGTCTGCAGAAGAAGCAAGGCTTGTTGCAGACCTTAAATGCAGCAGTAATGATGACGTCATCGGAGGCGAGTTTCAGACTGAAAAAATGAATTGGGCCATGGGTTCCCACACCCTAGAACTCAATTGTCCACTTAAGTTAAAAATCGCTTCATTCTCCCACATCGATTTAGAATCGGGTGGCTAACAGAAAAAGCGGATTACACGACCCCAGCCCACCCCCGTAACAAAATCGAGCCCATAGAGTACAAAAGCAAGGACGTCATGATGAGCCTTTATAAAACACTGGTTTGGCCTCAACTGGAGTATTGTGTCTAATTCTGGGCACCACACTTCAGGGAGGATGTGAAGACCTTAGAGAGGGTGCAGAAAAGATTTACGAGAATGATTCCAGGGATGAGGGACTTCAGTTATGTGGATAGAACAGAGAAGCTGGGGTTGTTCTCCTTGGAGCGGAGAAGATTGAGAGGAGATTTGATAGAGGTGTTCAAAATCATGAGGGGTCTAGACAGGGTAGATAGAGAGAAACTGTTCCCATTGGCAGAAGGGTCATGTCCTAACTCGCACCAAGTCCTGTTCACCCATCACCTCTGTGCTCGCTGACCTACATTGGCTCCCGGTTAAGCAGCGCCTCAATTTCAAAATTCTCATCCTTGTTTTCAAATCCCTCCATGGTCTCACCCCCTTCCTATCTCTGTAATCTCCTTCAGCCCCACAACCTCCCGAGATATCTGCGCTCCTCTAATTCTGCCCTCTTGAGGATCCCTGATTGTAATCGCTCAAACTTTGATGTCCATGCCTTCTGTTGCCTAGGCCCTAAGCTCTGGAATTCCCTGCCTAAACCTGTCTGCCTCGCTACCTCTCTTTCCTCCTTTAAGACGCTCCTTAAAACCTACCTCTTTGACCAAACTTTTGGTCACTTGCCCTAATTTATTCTTAGGTGGATCGGTGTCAAATTTTTTGTCTTAAAATACTCCTGTGCAGCACCTTGGGACGTTTTACTATGTTAAAGGCGCTATATAAATACAAGTTGTTGTTAAGAACCAGTGGACACAGATTTAAATTGATTGGCAAAAGTACCAAAGGTGACATGAGAAAAAACATTTTTACGCAGCGAGTGGCTAGGATCTGGAATGCACTGCCTGAAAGGGTGGTGGAGGCAGATTCAATCACGGCTTTCAAAAGGGAATTGGATAAGTACCTGAAGGAAAAAAATTTGAAGGGCTACAAGGAAAGGGCGGGGGAGTGGGACTAACTGAAGTGCTCTTGCAGAGATCTGGCATGGGCTCAACAGGCCGAATAGCCTCCTTCTATGCTGTAACCATTCTATGATTCTAGGTCTGCCTGTACTTAAGAAAGACTCATTATTGGCTTTGTAGGTGGTCCAGAGATCCCACTGTAACTCCTTGGACACCTCAGATGAGGTGTACTTTTGGCAGCTCGGCTTGATCAGAAAGGCCTTTCTCCAGGTTGGGATTTTTCCCTGAGATCAGCAGTAAAGTCGTCTTGAGTAGGAGAAAGTTAAAGGAGCACATACCTAGTGACAGACTGCATGTCAGTAAATAATTGTGTATCATGTAACTTTAAAATGGCTTAAGGTGTTATGGCCTTGGAAGGTTGAGTGTCAATGTTTCAGTTCAACAATGGATCTTAAACGTTTGCATGAGAAGCCGAGAAAGAGCTGTAAGGCTGTGTGAGGACTTGGCATGGGTGAGGAATACACATGGATGTCCATGAGATACATGGTTGGGTAGTTTTTCCTTGCCAGATTTCTTCATGTGTATTGTTGTCTTATGCATGTTGCCAGTGTTGAGCCTGGTTACCACTTGCTGCCAGGAATAGTGCACTGCTGTCTTCTGGGGTGCAATTTTTTGATACACACTGCGGTACGACAGGTGAGGTTCCCTGTCGCCATCAGGCATGCAGAAAATCACCCTCCATAAGTCTAGTGTTTCAATATCGATTTTTCCATTAGCTGAATCTCTAGACCTTTTGGGGTTATACTGACACAAAATGAATTGCAAACGCTGATAACGATACTTGCCACTAGAGGTCCCTTGTGTGACATGGTACAAATATTTCAGCACAACTTACCATATACATATACACACATATATAAATGATTCAACACCAATCACAGATAAACATGATCAAGTAGATACAGATAGTGCCCTCCACCTAGATTATTATGGGTCTTGGCCTGTGTTTCTTAATGTCAGCCCAAGTTACTGGATATACGTGACAATCAAAAGAAGCATTTTTAATGGTGCCATTTTGTTCAAGTTTATTTTGAAACTAGTTATGTGATTTTAAAAAAATCCTCCAAATCGATATGCGAATGAATAGTTGAGTACAGTTCAGAGGTTGTCTAATATGAACTCAATTCAGAATAAATAAACTGCACTGTTGTGCACAAATTACATAAGAATTTTAGGAAGAGGAAAAGGCCTTTAGGTTCAGCAAACTTTCCTTCTTGTTTCAAACTTCCTAATATTTTCCCCTTGGTATATGAACCCTTTGTCATAGTTACCGATTTATCTAGAATAATGTGTCAACTGTTATTGAAAAACTTATTGAAAACTTCACGAGGTCATATTGAAATTAGATAGCTACACTTCTACAACCTGTGTGAATTTACTGATAATGCAAGAAAGAAAAAGTGTCATTTTATGTAGATACATATTATCCATTTGAACTGAAACTGAAGATGCATATTATACAGCTAGAAAATATTCTACAGAAAACAAAGTTTTTCGGCTTTCCCTAGATATTTCCTTGGTCAGTGATCTGTGCCAAAGACCACTCGTTATGAAGTGCAGTGTGATTATATACACACAATGGGGTTGATTTTCATTATCGGCAGATATTGGGTGAGGAATTGTCCCGCCCGCTTGATGTCTTCGGCGAGAAATCCAAGCCATTTTGATTGTCGAGCCTGATTTGCATCTGATTGGCAAGCTGCGGGTGCTATACCATTGCTCACAGGCACCTCGAGGGAGACGGGAAAACCAGCAGCTTTTCTACAGAACCAAGCCGGAGTTCAAGACTTAAAGGGGATGGGTGGGGAGGACGGGCAGGGGGAAGGACTGGCAGCAAGTTTGAAAATTTTTGTGGAGCCAGGAGAAGCATTTATGCTGTTTAAAATTTATCTGTGCTGTGTCTGGAGCAACCTGTGATGGTCCCTTTAAGGACCGCTGGTTAGACCGCTCTAGTCTTGCTACCAACAGATGGAGCTGCACACTTTCCACCCATTATATATCATAGTGTTAGAAATCAGGGGTGTCCAAAATGTATATGATTATGCAAACAAAATTGTGACACAAATAATGCTGTGTTTACAGGATGGTATTAGAACTGGAGACAAAAAGTTTCTTCAGACTAGCATTAGAATAACTGGATAGATGCTTAGAATCTGCTTGTGTTTTGGTTCTCTGCGGATGTTACAGCATTCTGCAATGTGGCGGTCACATATGACCTTGTTTCCAGGCTAGCTGTCTACTGTTTATGTGCTAGGAAGGTTGTTTTATGTATCTTTAATTCGACCAACCAAGGCCCAACGCCTATATTTCTTCCATTACTGCTAATAACCATATTATAATGCTAAGTTAGGATTTTGACTTTGTTTAACAAAACTGCTTTAAAATGCGTAAGTTAACCAGTGTATGAGAATAGAATAGAAGATATCTTTGGAAATTTAATGATTCATTCCATGGTACAGTAGTCTAATAATGAAATAGATTGTTTTGCATAGCTAAAGCTGCATGAACAGCATGAACATAAATAACTGAGAACAAGCAGTTACGAACATCTGATGGCCGAGAATGACGTATCTGACTCCAAACTAGGGAGGATATGGACAAGGGAGATAAGAAAAATTCCGATGGGTAGGCCTTCAAAATGTATAAACAATAAAGCATATGTAATGATTGTGAAGGCCCCTCCGAAGTCGAGACAAAGAACTTGACGCCCCATTGGGTGATGAGGTTTTAGGGGAACCTCTATAGGTTAAATAGTCTTGTCAATAATTTGGCCTCAGGCCCACCCCTAAAAAGAGAATAAAAGTAACACCCTGAGTGCTTGCCCACAGATGGTGGAGCGGAGATCCAAGCAGAGATTGGGCTGGTCGAAAGAGTGATCCCATGCTCACCAACTCGGATGTTCTAGACAAGAGGAAGAGAAGCTAGAAGCCAGAGAACTGTTCACGTATGCCAGCCGCCTGTCCGATCGGGACCGGTACCAACTGCTTGTCATGGTCGTATGTTTTTGCTGTGTAACTAGTATGTTATATTCTTCTTAAAATCTGATTAAACACAATATACCCACCATATTGGTTTGTAGTCAATCCTGATTATTTGAAAGACTAGAGATAAGCTACTAAATGGCCTAATCTCAACAATAGGTCCCTGATTTGCATCCCTAATGAGGTGCCTGGCTGAAGCACACGAACGCTCTGACCGCCTATTTCCAAGACCGTTTGAAAATGGCAGATCGGGATTGGGATGGGGTGCTAAGTTAATGCCATGATTTTTGGAGGACTACTGCCCCAGTCCTGCAGCAGAGGCAGTGAAAATCACCCTCAATATCTGGTAATGTAGCATTGCCAAGGGATCAAACAGAACACCTGAGTTATTGTACTTAGTTTACTGGATCTGACAGTAGCCCTATTGTGATCTTATAGATTCCAGAAAGTGGAAGAATTCACACTATTATCAGACTGTAGTTTAAACTGCGAAACTGATTTATTAAAAGTAACAGATAGGCAGTAGCAATAGGCAATATAGCCACTGCAATGTTTCTCTGGAACTTTTAACTCGTGCACTCGCCTCAAATACAAAATTAACAAAGGACACATCACTTCACTAATTCTACTAATAATGCTAAACCTGGACCAAAGACCATAACATGAAACTTAAAGGTGGGGTCTCATCTACCTACCATGGAGTCTCGATGCACCACCTCCATATGAACTGATACTGTACAAAACTCACAAACTGGGGCACACTGTCCTGGATATACCTCTCATATCCTTTGAAGTTGAAAATTGGGATGCAATTCTGCCTGAAATGAGGTGGATAGCAACAGAAAACAAGGCAAAATCTGGCGGTGAGGCCTACTGTCGTCTCACTGCCTGACCTTTCATCTGAACTGGAAGATTTTAGAGATGAGCAGCTTTTAAGCAAATTCTGTTCTGATGAAAGGTCATCGAAACGTTAACTCTGCCTCTCTCTCCACAGATGCTGCCTGAGCATTTCCAGCATTTTCTGTTTTTATTTCAGATTTCCAGCAGTCACAATATTTTGCTTTTGTTATTGTACTTTCTTAATTGTCTCTTGCAGTTGGTTTCCAGTTTGATTTAGTGGGCAAGTCTCTGATCTATACAAAACACAAGGGGGGAGAAATTCGGTTGGTTGCGCCACCCATTAGCGCTTAAAGAGGCCGAGAAGTGGGGCGCTAACCAACTAGCGCCCGGGCGCAGCGAACCCTGTGCCTCTTCCCATATTGAGCGGACATTTTGCGCCGGCGCTAAACCTTAGCGCCCACTCACGGGCGCAGGCAGATCATGACGTCATTTCAGTGTGCAACGCCTTTTGGGCGCCCCGGACCGGAAATTCAGTGGCACCCCCCTCCGTTCCGCCTGGCGCTAACAAGGACAGGTTGAGGGGACCGTTATGCTGTCTGAAAGGGACTAGGGGAGCGCTATTTAAAGGGGAACACCTCCTGCCTTTTTTGAAGGTGACATATTTGCACCACACATTGTGAGAGAGTGAGACAGACTTCTGGGGAGACTCCACGCTGTGTGAAGGAGTTTTGCAGGTTGGTTTTGATTTGCCCTTCCTTGTATCGAATTAGAAGAGACTGTGGGGTCTGCACTCTGAACTGTTCCCCTGGTTCTCTCCATTGTTCTTTCCAGCAGATTTGATGTACAGGTCTCTCCAGGCTGAGATTCAGGCCGAGATTCAAGGCTGCAATGAGCAGGATGTGGATGGAGAGCAAGGCAAGATCAACCCTCCCCTTTAAGAAAAAATCAGAAAATGCAGGAGAAGCTCAGCAGGTCAAGCAGCATCTTTGAAGAGAGAAACAGATTTAACGTTTCAGGTCGATGACCATTCGTCAGAACTCCCCTTTAGGAATTGGATGATGCCAGTGTGTCTGTGTTCCATTGCTGACTGAAATCACATAAGCTTCGCCAGCACTGTGAGGTAGCGCCTCGCTCCGCCGGGTTAGCGCCTTAAGACTACCGTGCAGCACCTGATTTAGCGCCTCAATCACCTTCAGGGGCGCTGCAACCCAATATCGCTCGAGGTGACGATAAATTGCGCCTGCCGCTAAATTTTGCGCACCGCCAATACTAGAGCCCCAAATGGGGCGATACCGAATTTCTCCCCCAAGGAATATTGGTGGAGCAAAGGCAGTTTTTTTTTGCAATTTCTTCTGCTGATTTTCTCTCTCTCCTCCTTTCCTCTCCTGCAGGCATTGATTCCTTGCTGGTGTATGGTTCCACTGGTGCAGGTCAACCGTCTGGTACTTGCCAAATGGCCATTATTAATCTATGAGCCTTGACAGTGAGTGCTAGCAGTCTATTTGACTTCAGGGGACATCACAGTTGAGCCCGATTTTATCCTCACCCATCGTTGGTACGTGTCAAGGTCATTTGACAGCAATCAGGAAGAGCACTTTGCAGCCTTCTGGACTCAATATCGAGTTCAACAATTTCAGATCATAACCTCGGCCCCTATTACATTTTTACATATTTTTTATCCACACCTTTGTTTTGGCCCTTCCCCCTTTTTTTCTCTCCCACATGGCAGCTGTCTCTCATTCTGCCAGCGCATTTCACACCTAATCTAGAGCCGTCTTTTGTCTCTCCACTAGTCCTATCACCATCTCGTCTCATTTTGAATACCTCTTAATGGGGTAGAAATTCGGTATCGCCCATTTTGAGGCGCGAATATCGGCCGGGTGCAAAGTTTAGCGCCTGGCGCAAATTATCGCCGCCGGCTGCAAAATTCGCCTCTCTCACCCCTGGAGGTGATTGGAGCGCTAAATCAGGCACTACACAACTCTCTTAAGGTGCTAAGCCCGAGGAATGAGGTGCTACCTCAGAGGGCGGGCGCAGCGCAGGTGCTGTCAGTTACCGATTGAACACAGACACACTGGCGCCGGTCAGTTCTTAAAGAGGAGGGTCGATCTTGCTCTGCAGCCACGCCCTGCTCACTGGAGCCTTGAATCTTGGCCTGGACAGACCTGTGGTGAAATCTTCCAGCCAAGGACAATGGAGAGGGCCAGGGAGCGAGCACAGCGCTTCAGCGACCGTGCCTTGGAGGCTCTGGTTGGCGCGGTGGAGCGCAGAAGATCTCTAATGTATCCAGAGAGTGGCAGGAGGCCTTTGCCAAGCGAATACAGAAAAGCGTGGAGGGAGGTGGCTCACAGAGTGACCTCAAGCAGCATGGTGCCTAGGACCCCTGTGCAATGCAGGAAAAAGTTCAACGACCTCACTCGGGTCGTCAGGGTGAGTGCCTTTTTTCAAAACCTCCTCATCCCTTCATCTCCACCTCACTTTATGGCCAGAGGGTCTTGAAAGCCCCAGTGCCCAGCACTCATCCAACACCTATGGCCCTTTCATGAAACACACACACGCATTCCACACTTTGCATACAGTAAGGGCTATTCAACCATGGGAGGCATTTCAGGCAAGATCATGGCTGCATACAGTAAGGGATATTCAACCATGGGAGGCATTTCAGGCAAGATCATGGCTGCATATTTGCTCAGACGCCGTCCTTTTTCTTGCAGGCCAAGCTGGCTCATAATAGGAGACAGCTACAATGGACCGGTGGAGGGCGGCCTCACCTTCAAGCCCTCAGCGATCTTGAGCAGCGCGTCCACAGGATTGTGGCAAGCCGGATGCTTGGTCCCGTCGCTACTGGAGACGCCGACCCCGTTCTGGCCAGCAATGGTTAGGTCATCACCTTTTTGTCTTCTCTCCTTCCACTCAGCAGCCTTTGACACTTTCAACCCAAATCAGTACATCGCTGCACTCATGTCTCCCTTGCTGCCACCCTGTCCTCACACTAAAGCCACTCTTGTACCTCCCTGCTTTCAGATGGTGATTCACCAGGTGAGGAGATGGGCCCTCAAGCTGCCATTGGGAGTGAAGCTGAAGGCGAGGAGGAAGAGAAAGCCGGACCATCAGCGCAACCCTCTGCCGAGGCAGCCCATGCCCCTACTGGGGACACAACTTCCCTGGAGGGGAGCAGGGGGGAATGGTCTGATGAGGGTGAAGCTCCAGGACCCAGTGGGCTGCAGCAACGCGAGGGGGTTAGGGAAGCTCGGGGGCCTTCTCCCCGGATGGAGAGTGTGGCCTTGAGTCCTGCTGCACTGAATGCAGACGAGGAGCGGGTCCTCGCTGAAATGAGCGCCCAAGCGGAGCAAAGGCACACTGAGCTCATGGCAGCATTGGCAATGATGCCCGAATTCATTGAATCACTGGCAAGGAGTGTGGAGCACTTCGCTGGAGCACAGGCGGCTGCCACGCAAATGCTAAGTGCTGCAATGCAGGCAGTGGATGGTCTCATGCAGTCACAGATTGAGGTCACGCGAGCACTGACTGCTGCCACCCTCGCTGGATCGGGCAGATTTCCCTGGGGTTCTCACCGCGCCGCAGCAGGCCAGCAATCTGTGCTCCAGCAGATTGCTCCGCATGCTGAGGTGCTGCCCCGTTGGAGTGCCAGTGTGTCGGTCGAGCAGGGAATTGCTGTCCTCGCTCAAGATGCCAGCATTCCTGCTGCCAACACAGTCACTTCTCCACTGCAGCTGCCACCACCTGTAGGACAGACTGCTGCCACCCATGCAGAGTTGGAGCAGTCAGCAGCCGGGCCCTCCAGGCCCAGCTGGTCCAGGCCATCCCTCAAGGGCATCTGCAGTCTCAGTTTCTGACACTCAGCAGCCTTCCCCCAGCCTTGCTGCAGCCACTGGGGTCCCATTATGGAGGAGCTGCAGGGTGGGAAGGGGGCAATTTCACAAGGGAGGCAGATTACCCTTGAAGTCGCAAAATGTATTTCATTGTTTTATTGAAGGCCGAGGGTCGTGGTCAAATTTTTGTTACTGTTTTGTTCATTGTCTCCAGGTTGTGAGAGCCAGTTATGTGAATGACTGTTTTTTTTGGTGTTTCTATTACTTTGTCATGCGAAATGAGACACAGTTTGGGAAATAAAGACGTGTCTGTATTCAAAATGTAAAATGTACATGTTTGGTCTTTGCACTCATTGTTGCCTTGACTGGCTTAGGGGTTGCGGGATGGTTTCATTCAGGTTGTTTGAATGGCAGAGGCCATTCCCTCAGAGGGGGCCTAGAAGCGACTTGCTATGAGCCTTTGACAGACGGCCCTTCCACTTTGTGCCTCCCTCCCGCCTTGGTGCTGCTGATGACCATCCTCCTCCTCCTCCTCTTCTGCTGGTGCTCCAATGTCTGGTGGCATTGGCTGGGTTCTGATGATTGCCAGGTCATGCAGCATGCAGCACACAATGAAGTGGGAGACTCGCTCAGGCGAGTACTGCAGGGCTCCTCCAGAATGGTCCAGTCAGCAGAACCATTGCTTGAGCACATCAATTGTGTGCTCAACGATGTTCCTGGTAGCTTGATGGCTCTAATTGTATCGTAGCTCAGCAGGGGTGCTGGGCGAACGGAGCGGGGTCATCAGCCAGGTGCACACAGGGTATCCCTTGTCCCCGAGAAGCCAACCTCCTGGGTGAAGCGAAAAGGTCTGCCACAGAAGTCTGGCGCAGGATGAAGGCATCGTGGCTGCTGCCTGGAAAGTGGGCATTGACAGCGAGTATCAGCTGTCTGTGGTCACAGACTAACTGGACGTTTAAGGAATGGAAGCCCTTTCGGTTGCGGAATTCCCCGGCATTCTCTTGTGGTGCCCGCAAAGCCACATGAGTGCAGTCAATGGTGCCCTGCACCATGGGGAAGCCCGCTATCATCGCAAAGCCCGTTGCGCGTTCTTGCTGCTTGTCCGGGGTCATGGGGAAAGAGATGTACTCTCGTCTCCTTTTAAAGAGGGCATTTGTGACCTGACGGAGGCAGCAATGCACCGCGAACTGGGAGATTTTGGCGATGTCCCCAGTAGCGGATTGAAAGGAGCCGATGGCATAAAAGTTGAGAGTCACTGTTATTTTCACTGCCACCGACAGAGACATCCTGCTCCTCAGTTGAGGCTGCAGATCTGGCTGAAGCAGGTGGCAGAGCTCAGTGACCACCTCCTTGCTGAATCGCAGCCTTCGCAAACACTGCTCCTCAGACATGTTAATGTATGAGAACAGTTGGCAAAAATCCCTGGGAGGGTAAGGTCTCCTGTACTGACGTCTGTTGGCCCTCCTCTGTCTGGCCATGATTGGCACTCTCTCTCTGCGTCTCTGTGCCCTCTGAATGTGATGGAGAAGGACGACGTTCCCATCCATTGCAGCCCCCATAGTATCTGGGCAATCAAAGTTATGACAGTCAAAAAGCAAAGTACCTGCAAAGTTATGGTCAGAAGCCAAAACTACCTCAGACAGCGTTGACTCAATGCAGAAGTCTCTCTTTCTCTCTTTGTCTCTCTCCAAATCTCTCTCTCTCTCTCTCTCTCAGAACGAGTGGTGCAAAAATGGCTACCACACAAAAGCCAGGAAGAGGCCCCCTTTAAATAGCACCTCCCCAGCCCCACAGCGATTGGGAAGCATTCTAGTCAACCTGTCGTTGGTTGCGCCAGGCGGAAAGGAGGGGGGCACCACTGAATTTCCGGTCCGGGGCGCCCCAAGGGCGTTGCACTCTCGAATGACGTCAAGATCTGCGTGCGCAGGAGCTCGGGCGGTATTGTTTAGCGCCGCCGCAAAATGTCCGGTCAATTTCGCAAGAGGCACAGATATCGTCGCGCCCGGGCGCTAGTTGGTTTGCGCCCCACTTAGTGCCCTCTTAAGGCACTAACAGGTGGCGCTACCAACTGAATTTTCCCCCCATTGTCTCTTCACTTCTCTTTTGTTCTCTCATCCCCATTTCCCAGCCCCCAAACTGGCCTTTTAATCTGTTTCATTTCCTGTGCTTTTTCAGTCCTGACGAAGGGTTTCGACCTGAAACGTTGACTCTATTTCTCTCTCCACGGATGTTGCCTGGCCTGCTGAGTTTTTCCAGCATTTTCTGTTGTTATTATAGATGTTCCTTTCCCTAGTCCAGGACCACTCAGGCCTGTTATAGTCACTTTACTGAGATTAGCAGTGAGCCCCCATCCAACAGAAACTCTCATTTTGACTTTCTTGTTTAGATCCCTGTGTTTGAGCACATCACACTACTCACCAAAGCATAGATTCACTTACTGATTTTTCTAGAGATATTGCTCATTCATGAATGAGGGAACTGAAGCAGCATAGTCTAGCTTGAAATATTTGATGATTTTAAACCTATTGAATGGATCCTAATAATTACTACTCCGCCTATCCACCGTTGTTTTCACTGACATTCAAGAATAGCTCGAAACTATTATTCAAACATTGCAACTCATTACCAATGAGGTCACTCACTGTACCTGTGAATGCAAGGTAAAAAGTTTATAGGGTGGATTTTGTATCTGACCCACCCGGAGGAAACCATGCAGGTAAGCAGTTAAAATTCATCAAGTCATTTGCCCGCCAATATCCCGCCATTTCTGATTTTTACCGGCACATCTGGACAGGTGGCTAAACCGTCAATCCAAAGCCAGTGGTCCTTCTTTAAAGATGCAGATCGGGATCTGAGGCTGTCACTGTGCTCCAACTGCAATTTTAACTCTGGTCTGAGTTTACTCGCCAGGTGAAGGCCTGTCAGAAGAGGATCGGAAGCAGAAGAAACCATTCAAGGTAAGCTTTTTACAGGAGTGCTCCTCTGGTTCCCCCAAGCAAAGTTTAGGCCTCCCTGTCCTGGAATTCTCCCCCATCCATACTGCGAGACATGCCCGGAACCCCCATCCCCACACTTACCAGAGTGCTGGCAGGCTGCCAGCTGCTGCTTCCTGGCTGGCAGGATGTTAATGAGGCTCAATGATTAAAATCGTTGTGGCCTCATTCTGCCATGGACAAGTGGGAAATTAACTTGCCACCCTTTGATGTTGTTTCCTTGAATTCGAAAACTGGTGTCATTGTGAATAGCTTTCACACTTCATATTGATGACTGAAAGTAAGTAAGACAGGTTGCACACTTGTATTAAAACTCTGACTTCAAACCAGCCAATTATTCCTTCACCTGTTCCTACATAGCATGCTGGTGTCTTGTAAAGGTCTCAGTAAGTGACATGTTTAGTTTGGCACGAGACCGGTAAAATACAGCCCACAACCCGACTAAATTGGACAGCTCTTTCAAAGAGCCGGCACAGGCACGACAGACCGAGTGGCCTCCTGCTGTGCTGTAAGATTCTATGATTCAATGATCCTACTTGTCAGAATCAATAGAATTCATGTAACATTGACAAAGGTATGGCACAATGTGCTGTTCTTCAGGATTGTCTCAACTGTATGAAAATACCAATGGACCTATGCTTAAACACCTTATGCTACAAGCTTGGGAATCAATGAGTTTACTTTGAAACGATCAGCATGCATTTTGTCAAAACTTCTAAGGGTCAAGACTCTGTTGTCAGTAATCAAATAACTAATGTCTCTGTAATTGCTGTAACCAAGCTTTTACAATTGTTATAATCTGGCTGTAGTTTTGTGTGGATCCAAAAAATAGTAAAGTCTATTTGTAATTTGGTGTGTTCCTCTCCTTCCTTGACTACCTTTGTTGTTTTACTCTCCAGTATGAGTGCTTCCTCACTCTTCTCCCAGTGTCTGGATGACTTGCTCTAAGTATGCAGACATCATTAACTCGGGAGTCAAGTAAGGATCCACCAGACAATTTCTGCAGCACAATGCTGATATGTAGGATGTCAGTGCTTAGTTTTTCAATGTGTCTTAGAATAATTTGATTTGCAGATACTGATCCCTGTGATTGTCTTCTCCAGATGATCATAGCCCAGTACTGCTGAAGCTTAAAAACATATCTAGAATATATAGACAAAGCCAACAAAGATTGAACACACTGAATTTGATTGGTGGAAGTACATACAAGTGTGGAATAAAAACAGAAGATGTTGGAAATACTCAGCAGGTCAGGCAGCATCTGTAGCGAAAGAAAAACAGAGTTAACGGTTCAGGTTGATGACCTTTCATTTTTATTTCCAATTTCCAGCATCTGCAGTATTTTGCTTTTGTATATACAAGTGCGATATGGATAACAGGTGTTGAGAAGATACGGGTAGTTGCACCTGAATTGCTCTTTTATTATGATAACATTAAGGAATTTCTCTTAGGGGCTATTGAAGTAGTCTCTAGAAGGTGGAACTTGCTCAAGTAAGATGCCATAACACGGTTGTGAGGAAATGGCAGCAGGTGAAGCTATGGATCTGATCGCAAATTTTCCAGTGGTCATCGTCATGGCCAAACTCTTCCTGCAAGGCACCCTCTATAATGAACCACAGAAGAACTTATTTAGCACTGCACAGGATGACATTCTCCCTTAAAAAAATAGTTGCTCTGTGTACGAGCATTACAATACTTTGAGAAAGCACATATCTATGCTGACCATTTCCAAGTTTCTAAGAAGTGCCCTTGAAGACTACCAATAGCCCTTGTGGCAGCCAAAATGAGTTGCCAGAGTGGTTGAGTAAATAGATTCTTGAGTATTTGCAGAGGTTACTATAGTAATCTGGGATGTTATGATTAAGGTTATCCACCAGATGGTGCTGGAGCCAATGCTGCTGCTAAGGTCAGAGGTTTGCTTCCTGTTAAGGTCAGAGGTTTGCTTCCTGTCAAGGTCAGCAAAGGTGAAATGCCAGGATGCAGGCATGATGTTTGTTACTCTGTTTGTTAATAAAGTACTCGTGCTAATTCTACGATATCGCCTCTTCGAGTCCTTGTCTCACTACATGGATTTATCACATTTGGCGATGAGGTAAAACAGGATCCTGGATAAAGAAGAGAAGTCTGCCAGGACGTTTAAACAACAAAATCACGAGCTGCAGTTAGCTACCAGTTGGAAGAGAGCATGGCTGCCACGGTATGAACGGTTTCCGCTTTTGATAGTAAAGCACAAACCTGGGAGGAATACTGTGAAGTGTTGGGTTATTTTTTTGAAGCAAATGAAATAAATGATGCCGGAAAAAGGAAAGCCATTCTGCTTAGTTCAGTGGGAAGCCAAACCGACAGTTTGATGAAGAATCTGCTCAGTCCTGAAAAGCCTGGAGACAAATCATTTGTTGAATTAGTGGCTTTGCTAAAAGAACATTTCAACCCTAAGCCTAATGAGATTGTACAGCTGTTCAAGTTTAATTCAAGGAACAGGAAAGAGGAAGAGAGCGTAATGGACTATGTAGCGGTGTTGCGTAAATTAGCACAAGATTGCAATTATGGGAACAACCTGAAGGAAATGCTGCGAGATAGGCTAGTTTGTGGAATTATGGATGACCGAATGCAGCGTAGATTATTATCCGAGACTGGGCTTACTTATGAAAAAGCATTGGAACTTGCTCAAGCCATAGAGACAGTGAATCGAGATGTAAAAGAAATACAGGATTCAGACAGGGCTAATGCTACGCAAGTTGCAGGTCAGGTTGTTGTGCACAAGTTGAACATGCGTCAGAAACCACAATGTGAGCATGTGAAGGCATGTTATAGATGCAAGGGCGATCACCTGGTGAGTGAATGCCGGTTTCTGGAAGAAAAGTGCTACACGTGTGGGAAACAAGGACACATAAAACAAGCTTGCAGGGCGAAATCACCTGTGGAGGAATCCAAACCAAGAGGGGGAGGACAGCAAAACCAAGGGAGAGAAGTGAAAAAACATGGAGCACACCACATCAGCGGGGAAGCTGAAGAAGAAGAGGACATGTTCATAATGTATAGCATGTTAGAGAACATTCCAAAAGTGGCTCCTATCACATTGCAACTGACAGTAAATGACTCTAAGGTGAACTTTGAAGTGGATACAGGGTGCGGCGTGACCATAATGAACAAGGCAGAGTACTCAAAATTGTGGAACCGTGCAAAAGTTCCACAGTTAAAGCCTTGCTCCCTGCATCTTAAAACATATACAGGTGAATGAGTAGCGACATTAGGTACAGCTAAGGTAACTGTGCAACACAGGGACACAGTGGAACAGCTACATGTAGTTATAGTATCAGGTACCGGACCAAATCTGTTAGGTCGGGGCTGGATAAAAGAACTTAAATTAGACTGGGGAGCAGTACATCAAATAGATGCGGGCAGCCAGTTGACTTTGCAAGAAGTGTTGAGTGAACATGAAAATGTGTTCAAGGAGGAACTTGGCACATTTAATGGCCCCCCAACTAAGATTTATGTAGACAAGGAGGCACCGCCAAGGTTTTTTAAACAACGACCTGTGCCTTATGCCATGAAGCCAAAGGTAGAGGCTGAGCTTGACCGTCTATTGAGAGAGAACATACTGGAGCCAGTGAAATGTTTGGAATGGGCAGCTCCCATAGTACCTGTTTTAAAACCGGACAATTCGGTAAGACTCTGTGGAGACTATAAATTGACAGTCAATCGGGTGTCCAAACTAGAGCAGTATCCAATTCCCAAAACAAAGGATCTCTTTGCAAACCTGGCTGGAGGAAAGAAATTCACAAAGTTGGATATGAGTCATGCCTACTTGCAGATTACACTGGATGACGAATCAAAGAAGTATGTCACCTTAAATACACACAAGGGCTTGTTTACATATAACCGCTTACTGTTTGGTGTCTCATCAAGTCCAGCTATCTTCCAGAGGACAATCGAAGGTGTACTGCAAGGGATTCCACATGTTTCCATCTATCTGGATGACATTCTGGTGACGGGAAGAACCGACCAGGAGCATCTGAGCACTCTGAGAGAGGTACTACAGAGATTGGAGAGGGCAGGGTTCCGGCTCAAGAGGAGTAAGTGCACTTTCCTGGAGACACGGAGTGGATGCCACCGGGCTCCATCCACTCAAGGAGAAGGTACAAGCACTGCAGGACGCCCCTGCTCCTACAAATGTGGCTGAGTTAAAAGCTTACCCGGGACTGCTGAACTAGTGTAACAGGTTTTTACCAAACTTGTCAACTGTGTTAGCACCTCTTCACAAACTACTGTGCAAGGAGACACAATGGCAGTGGGGAGAGGAGCAGGGGGTTTCATTTGAACAGTCCAAGAAACTGATGCTGTCGTCGGATGTGCTGGTTCACTACAATGCAGAGAAAGACATCATTCTCTCTTGTGACGCTTCACCTTACGGGGTGGGGGCAGTTCTTTCACACTGCATGGAAGATGGAACTGAAAGATCAATAGGGTTTATGTCCCGAACTCTAACACCAGCGGAAAAAAACTATTCCCAGTTAGACAAAGAGGGGTTAGCAGTAATGTTTGGGTTACAGATGTTCCACAAGTACATATATGGCAGGATGTTCACCATATGCACCGATCATAAACCTCTTCTCTCTCTTTTCAATGAAATGAAAGCAGTTCCACAGATGGTGTCACCCCGGATCCAGAGGTGGGCAGTGACGTTGAGGGCATTTGAGTATGTCATCGTCTACAAAGTGGGCAAGTACCATGGGAACGCAAATGCCTTGAGCCGTCTTCCACTGCCAGGCACACCTATCCGTGCAGCTCCAGAGGACAGAGTTTTGATGTTGGAGGACACTGACACGGCACTTGTGACTGCAGAGCAAGTAAGAACATAGACAGGTAAAGATCCAGTACTGTCTAGAGTTTGAGAATATGTGGTCAGGGGATGGCCACAGCATCTGGAAGGGGCTGACTTCACACCCTACAGTGTCAGGAAAACAGAGCTGAGTGTGCAGGATGGTTGTGTGTTGTGGGGAGCACGAGTGATTATTCCACAGCCTGCACGACAGTCTATCCTAGAGCAACTACATCAGTGTCATCCTGGGGTCTCGCGTATGAAAGCCTTGGCTAGGAGTTACTTGTGGTGGCCAAAGCTAGATGAGGAGATAGAAAATCTAGTCAAGACATGCAGCCCTTGTCAGGAACACTGGAAGGCACCAGCAGCTGCTCCTCTCCACCCCTGGGAGTAGCCGGATAAACCATGGAGAAGATTGCACTTAGATTATGCGGGTCCATTCATGGAGAAGATGTTCCTCATAATCATTGATGCACATTTCAAATGGATGGATGTTTATCCTGTAAATTCTGCTTCCGCCACTACTACTATAGACTGCCTGCATCGGAGCTTCAGTAATCAAGGGCTACCAGAGATCGTGGTAAGTGATAATGCCACTTGTTTTGTGAGTACAGAGGCAAAAGAGTTCTTGAGAAAAAATGGCATAGTGCAGGTGACCTCGGCTCCATATCATCCGTCCTCGAATGGACTTGCGGAGAGAGCCGTACAAACATTTAAGGAGATGCAGTCCTTACCAGGAATTTCAGTTATGGACCAAAGTGGATTCCTGGCTTCATAGACTCAATGACAGGTCCAGTATCATACAAGGTCATGTTGGGAGATGGTAGGGTAGTATGCAGACATGTAGATCAGATACTTCCCAGACAAGGGGAAATTGAAATGAAGGTTCTAGATGCAATGACTGAAGACAGGGTTGCCCCCAGTTATCCAAGTGCATCTGTGGTGCCACCACCAGGGACAGAGACAATTCCACAGGAACCTATTCGTCAAGAGGAAACCATCGTTGCAGAGTCAGATACTCTAAGCACTGCTCAGGAGCAGCTGGTGGCTTCACCACAAACAAGCAGGGACTTTACTGTTAGACGTTCACAAAGGGCTCGCAAGCCACCAGAGAGATTGATACTGAACTGTTAGATTCATCAAGCATGGAACATGATGAATGGAGACTCCTTATGTGACCCTCAGGAATGGTTGCTTGTTAAGAAATTCATACTGAAATCTTAAGGGGGGAGGGATATAGTAATCTGGGATGTTATGATTAAGGTTATCCACCAGGTGGTGCTGTAGCCAATGCGGCTGCTAAGGTCAGAGGTTTGCTTCCTGTTAAGGTCAGAGGTTTGCTTCTTGTCAAGGTCAGCAAAGGTGAAATGCCAGGATGCAGGCATGATGTTTGTTGCTCTGTTTGTTAATAAAGTACTCGTGCTAATTCTACGATATCGCCTCTTCGAGTCCTTGTCTCACTACTTGGATTTATCACAGTTACCATTTGCAGAACTAAATCCCCATGACACCTAAATGCTGAGAGCAAAAGGTAAGGAGTGAATTCTTATGCTGAGTGGCAGAAATGTGTATTGGCCACAGTGCCTTGACTTATCTTGACTACCTTTGTGAGGTCATTGAACCTCTTACTGTATTGTGTGGCAGTTCTTGGACTGATGCAGTTAAAGTAAGAAAGAAAGAAAGACTTGCATTTATATAGTGCCTTTCACCACCTCAGGATGTCCGAAAGCACTTTACAGCCAGTGAAGTACTTTTGAAGTGTTGTAAGGTATTTGCACACAGCAAGTTCCCACAAACAGCAATGTGATAATGACCAGACAATCTGTTTTAGTAACGTTGATTGAGGGATAACTATCGGCCAGGGCACAGGGTATAACTCCCCTGCTCTTCTTCAATATAGTACCATGGGATCTTTTACGTCCGCCTGAGAGAGAAGACAGGGCCTCGGTTTAACATCACATCCGAAAGATGGTACCTCTGATAGTGCAGCACTCCCTCAGTACTGCACTGCAGTGTCAGCCTAGGTTTTTGTGCTCAGGTCTCTGGAGTGGGACTATGAACACACAACCTTCTGACTCAGAGGAGGGTGCGCTACCCACTGAGCCACAGCTGACAGTTGCTCTGACTGCCTCTGTGATTGTCTTCCAGACACCCTGTACCCCTCTCTTATGGGAATTACTACCCTCAGTGCCCAGCAGTCTGCTTCTTCTGCCCTTCTCTTCAACTAGCAACACCTCCAGAGATGCATTTGAGAACCTGGAGGTCTATCTAGCTGCTGACTCCCTTAGAATGCTGCTGCTACTGCTGATTGCTGCTGTTCTTCTTCGTGTTGCTCAGAAAGTAATGCTCCCCTATAACTGGCTGAACTGTATTTCCCTTCCTCCCAGCTGTGGAAAAGCTATCAGGGGTGGTATTACAGTATTGCTCCATTTGCTATGCAAAGCGAGTTTGAATAGTGAGGCCCGAGGCTCCCCAGATATTAAGCAGTGGGTCTTATTATAATGAAGCCAGCAGATCTCAGAACCTGCTAGCAAAGAGTAGTGGAAAATTTGTCCGCTGCTAGTGTAAGTATAAAGGCAAGTGGGTCCAGGGGTCGGTGGGGTGGGGGCGGGGGGAGTCGGAGCTGGCAGCAGATAAGATCAGGGGCCATGGCCGTGAGATCAGGATCAGGGGTTACAGGACCGGGGGTCCGGGCTGGGAGCAAAGAAGATCGAGGGCTGGGGCCGGGAGTGGAGAAGATGGAGTGTCTGGGGCAGGAGATCTGCCCAAAACCTTAATTCCTGTGTTATAATTTTGAGTTATGCTTTTTATGTCAACATTTAACATAGAAATGGTCCATGTCAGCATTTATAATGGGAATATGTATGTCAAATTTATAATGGCAAAATCCTCTCTTGACATATCAATTTTTTGCCTTCAAGGTTTATTGATGCTGAATTGACTGGAATTTCCATGTCTAAAATAAAAACATTAAAAAAATACATATTTCAAAATTTAACATGATTAAGTTTGCCCATAGAATTTTCTTTTGTGACTTTTAACACCTTCATCAAAATTTTTACTTCAAGGCCTTAGCCTGAGCTTTAACTGGATAGTTTTATCTCATAACTTTCAAGCGCTTTTAACCACATCAGTGCATCTGAGCATGCCTAGTTTGCATAGTATCCCAGCATACAATTGGTGCATTAACTGGAGCTGGAGGGCAGAAGAGTTTGTCTCTTTGTGAGGATTTAAAAGTTTCTTTGCTGTTTCAAAAAGACTTTGAAAGAAACTAGAGATTGAATTCTTGAAGCTTTTTTTCAGGCAAGTCTGACATTATTAACAAATGAGATTTTTATATTATGAACTGCTCGCAGACAGCTGTAATTGGAGCAGGTTGCTGATTAGAAAACTTTTTTTTTAGTCACTCCTTTATTATTCAATGGAAAAGATTCTCTCCTCAACCATTTTTGCAGCTTAAGTATTTTTTCAAATATGAAACTATATACATAATGAGCTATTGAGCATTTATGAGGGATTTTGTGTTTATTTGTGTTTACTGAAAACTGTAGGTGTTGGATTTTCTTCTGCTATCTCATCTGAAAACAGGCAGAATAGCAGTGCAAATGGCAAGAAAATGGGCCGGTGAAGCCTACCATTGCCTCTCCACCCAAATCGCTGCTCTTACTGCCGCACCTGGGGACTGTCTGGTGGAAGGTGGTGATAGGTCCAGATTGGCAGTGGTAACGGCCACGATGCCATTAGAGGGAGAAAGAAATAACTTGTATTTATATAGCATCTTTCACGACCTCAGTCCATTCAAAAGCACTTTACTGCCATTAAAGTACTTTTGAAGTGTAGTTACTATTGTAATATAGGGAAATGCGGCATCCGATTTGCACACAGCAAAATCCCACAAACATCCGCGTGATGACAGGATAATCTGTTCTAGTGATGCTTGTTGAGAGATAAATATTGTCCACGACACCGGGAGAATTTCGTTGCTCTTCTTTGAGTAGTGCCTTGGGTTCTTTTAAGTTCACCTGAGAAGGCTCAGTTTAATCTCATCTGAACGATGGCACCTCTGACTGTGGAGCACTCCCTCTACCACACTGAGATAAGGACCAGTAGATGCTTCCTTTCCCACTAATCTGACCCTCACTTACTTAGCTTTGTAGGCCTCAGTTTCTGCTGAGTCCTGTAAATATGCAGCTTTCTTCATCTTTGAGGCTTATTCACCCCTTTGGAGGTCCCTCAATGCCTCTTGTGGTGCTGCAGTGACACTGAGTCAGCAAAACCACTACTAGTACATTGAGGGGTACATTTTCTGCTTCTGTGCTTTGTGCTCGTGCCAAGACCACATATCAGGAAAATGTACATTTCCAGCCCATAATTTCCTGTCCTTCTAATGTTAATAAACAGAAGATTTACCCTTGATGCTTTAAGGTAGGACTGAAAAGACAGGTTTTGGCTAACAATGGGGAAATTGTTGGCGGGAGTGTGTACTTGAGGGCAAAAATAGGACTGTAGATGGATTGAGGAAGGAGGTTGAGATGAGAATGCGGTGGCGGGTTGAGGTCAGATGGTATGAAAGGGACTAAGGGCAGCTTGGATCTCACTCTCTCTTCCACCATTAGGCTGCTAATCCCTGCTCTGGTTAGGCCTCAGCTGGAGTATTGTGTACAATTCTGGGCACCATACATTAGGAAAGATGTCAAGGCCCTGGAGAGGGTACAAAGGAGGTTTACCAGAATGACACCAGGGATGAGAGACTTCAGTTAGAGAGATTGGAGAAGCTGGGATTGTTCTCCTTGGAGCAGAGAAGGTTAAGGGGAGACCTAATGCAAATGATCGCAAAGCATAAGGAACAACAGGAGATTCAAAAAATATTGTTTTCATCTTCACACCGCCCCTACTATACTGCAGCAAATGCTGCATCCATTCCCCCCACTCCCCACCTGAGGTGGGTGACCCATGTAATAGAGGTACATGTGTCTGCCACACATATGCTAATGAGCCTGAGCCTTGAAGATCCCCACTGGATCAAGAAGCCCATGATTAAAAGTTTCTCTTTGGGTAACATTATATAATGCATTGATTCCAGTTACTGAGAAAATAATGTCAAAAACCTCTCCAATCTACACAAATACAACCTAAACCTAAATGTGGATATTAATCGGTGTGGGAAGGGGGCAGTAATTCTTAACACTGATCTTAATCATCCTTTATAGATCTTAATCCTTTTATTTTCCAATCTTTCTGCTCACTCTTGGTGACTGTTGTGTCTCCTTGTGTTCTTATTTCTATATAATACAGACACTTTTAACTCATTTTAGTTTACGACTTTCACTCAGTTGTATTCTTGCTTTTATGATGTTGCTGCCGCATGGTGCGGAGTGATACAAGATGTCCGACCTTGCACTGCGCACTGCCTTTCACAGTGTGCCACATAGCAATATAAATACACTAACCAAAGTAGTTCCATATAACGATGTAACAAGTAGTTCCATTTAACGATGTACTAATATAATGATGTTGTTCTGGACCCTCTGGTGGCAGCTATCATATTGCAGTGACATTCTGGACATTTTTACATGCAGTAGCACCCTTATTGTGGTTATTGTGTTAGCAGTGTGTTTGTATGAAACAGAGGTCATTTGACCTTCGTTCCTTTCTTCCTGTGAGAGGTCATTTGACCTTTGTTCCTTTCTTCCTGTGAGAGGTCATTTGACCTTCGTACCTTTCTTCCTGTGTAACCCAGGAAGTAGAATCCCAGGAAGTAGAATTCCAGGAAGAACCTGGCAGTAATGGAGGATTCCATAAGGGAATCACAATCCAATGTAATCTGATTTCATATGTTAGGCCAAGCGCAATATCTGTGAGTATCTTTGTTTGTTAGCATAATAGCAATGTTGTCAGAGTAGTATTTTGATAACACTATGTTTATAAAAGGTAAATATTTGATAGTTACAGAAGTGAGTCCAAATGTTAGTTAGTTATACAATTAATCTATTCTACTGTTGTAAATATGTTATATCTTATGTAATATCGAATGTATAGTACTCAGTTTATGTACAAAACATACTTTATCTTTGTTTACAGTTTCACAAAAATTGTTCAAGTAAAGGCTTCAAACAGAAAACGGCTTCACGAAGAATTATTTTGAATAAGTGTTTAACTTGCTGGATAACTAGATAGGAGCACGTCTAGTGCGGCCAGTACAGTGAAAAGATATCAGTGAAAAGATATCAGTGAAAAGATAGCAATACGGCTAGCTGTGAAGAGCAGAGCAGGAGGAACCCAGTGTAAGCCTTAACCTCGTAGAGCACATCTACCTCACATCAACATGTCAGAAGATAATAACGAAAATGCTTTGCAGCGAGGAGAAGACCTTAAACAGGCAGACGAAACTGTAGAAGGTGACAATCATAAGAACATAAGAACATAAGAAATAGGAGCAGGAGTAGGCCAATTGGCCCCTCGAGCCTGCTCCGCCATTCAATAAGATCACGGCTGATCTGATCCTAACCGCCAATCTACTATCACAGAACCATCTCCTGAATCTAACAGAATTAGACACACGAAATAGGAGCAGGATCAGGCTACACGGCCCCTGGGCCCGCTCCGCTACCCACAGGGCCATGACCGATCCGAACCTAGACTCATGTCCAAATTCCTGCCCGCTCCCCGTAACTCTTAATTCCCTTTACTTCTAGGAAACTGTCTATTTCTGTTTTAAATTTATGTAATGATGTAGCTTCTACAACCTTTTGGGGCAGCATATTCCATGGACCTACCACCCCCTGAGTGAAGTAGTTCCTCCTCATCTCAGTTTTGAAAGAGCAGCCCCTTATTCTAAGACTATGCCCCCTAGTTCTAGTTTCACCCATCATCGGGAACATCCTCCCCACATCCACCCGATCCAACCCCTTCACAATCTTATATGTTTCAATAAGATCGCCTCTCATTCTTCTGAACTCCAATGAGTAGAGTCCCAATCTACTCAACCTCTCCTCATATGTCCATCCCCTCATCCCCAGGATTAACCGAGTGAACCTTCTTTGTACTGACTTGAGAGCAAGTATGTCTTTTCTTAAGTATGGACTATAAGCTCCGGTTACGTCAGATCGCAAGCTGGTTCACGGTCATCAGGTGGTTCTAGAATAAGCGTGACTATCGCCAGAGCACGGGCTAAGCTAGTGGCAGCTCAAGCCAGAGCTGCACATGCGAACAGTGAGATAGAGATAAAAGTAAGACAGGCCCGTCTCCAAGCTGAATCACAAGCCGAACAGGCCCGACTCCAAGCCGAATTCCAAGCCGAACAGGCCCGTCACCAAGTTGAACGCCAGGCTGAACAGGCCCGTCTCCAAGCCACATTAGACGCTCTGCAGCAACAAAAAGAGATAGATGCTGCATTAGCCGAGACACAAGTATTCGAGGTAATTTTGGAGGGAGCTGATCCCGAGACAGCTTACAAACCTTTAATTCCCGTTTCGTGGCAGAGTCCACGACAGCGCACCATAGATTACGTGAGCGACCATGCCGACATACAGTTTACAGGAGAAAGGGATGGAGGCCCGCACATCTCTACAGATGCAAGCACTTCGTATAACATGCCACAAGTTGCCAATCAAGGTCAAAGCAGACGGCGTGCCTCAAGCCGCAGAGTCTCCCCCAGCAGAACGGAAGACACGGTGCAGAGGAATAGGATGCCGAATAGAGAAAGTCAGAGGCAAATCCCCTCTCGGTTCCTTGAGACCCCCAACAGAGCCCCCAGCCAAGGCAACCCTGGCATAGGTCCCAGCACCTACGACCTTGCCAAATACCTTGCACGCACCCAGCTGGTGACTTCGGGATCAATTAAGTTTGATGACAGGCCGGAGAATTATCGGGTTTGGAAGTCCTGCTTCCACGATGTCATATCGGGCTTAGACCTGTCGGCAGGAGAAGAGCTCGGCCTCCTTATCAAATGGCTCGGCCCAGAGTCCGCCGGATAAAAGCGGCCAATGTGGGACAGCTGCCAGAGGGGTTGAAGAAGGCTTGGGCGAGGCTGGAAGAAAGCTACGGCGCGCCCGAAGCCATTGAAAGGGCTCTCTTTGACAGGTTGGAGAACTTTCCGAGGTTGACGAGTAAGGAACCCCAGAAGCTCCACGACCTTGGAGATCTGCTGTCGGAACTCGAAGCCGCAAAGCAGGACGGCTACCTACCTGGTCTATTGTACTTAGACACTTCCAGAGGGGTAAGTCCCATCATTGAGAAGCTTCCATTTAACCTGCAGGAGAAGTGGATAACGTTTGGATCAAAGTTCAAGCTAAAGCACAACGTGGCGTTCCCACCATTCTCTGCGTTCGTTAAATTCATCCGTAAAGAAGCCAAAGCCAGGAACGACCCCAGCTTCAACTTCTGCTCCTCCCACCCAGCACTTGCCAGAAGAGACAAGTTCGACAGACATGGAAAGACACCAATATCTGTCCACAAAATGCAAGTGTCCTCAACTGAGCACACAAAGATTCAGAAGAAACCTGAGGATATGAGCAAACAATGCCCTATCCACAACAAGCCCCATCCTTTAAAGAAGTGCAGAGGCTTCAGGGAGATGTCCCTGGAAGATCGGAAACAATATCTTAAAGAGAACTCTATATGTTTCAAGTGCTGCTCTTCCACGAGCCATCTCGCCAAGAACTGCAAGGTAGATGCAAAATGCACAGAATGTGAAAGCGAACGGCACATTTCAGCACTCCACCCAGGCCCAGCTCCTTGGGAGTCAGAGTCGCCTCCTCCCGCTTCAGAGCACGGCGGGGAGAGAGAGGGAGCTGCTGGTCCGGAGATTACATCCAGGTGCACCGAGGTGTGTGGAGAAGGAGTGAGCGCAAGAGCACGTTCCAAGATATGCCTCGTTAATGTGTACCCTGTAGGACGTCGCACACTAGAGAACAAGCCATCTCAGGTGAGCACACTCAAGACTTCCATCTTGGAGAATGGTCGTCCAAGCTACCTTACCCCATGCAGTAGTCAGATCCGCATGGTGTTTGATTCCAGTGCACCATATCAGGGAGTCTCTTTCAACGACGTACTCCTCACAGGGCCCGATCTTAACAACAGCCTCTTGGGAGTGCTCATGAGATTCAGGAAAGAGCCCGTCGCCATCACTGCCGATATCCAGCACATGTTTCATTACTTCGTGGTGAGAGAAGACCACAGAGACTTCCTCCGCTTCCTGTGTTATCGGGACAATGACCCCAATAGAGACATTGTGGACTACAGAATGCGTGTCCATGTCTTTGGGAATAGCCCATCCCCTGCTGTCGCCATATACGGACTAAGGAGGGCTGCCAAGGAAGAAGACAACGACTTTGGCAGTGATGTGAGAGGGTTCATCGAACGAGAGTTCTATGTTGATGATGCACTGAAGTCATTCCCGACCGAAGCAGAGGCCATCAGTACCCTCGGACGAGCCCAGGAACTACTTGCACTATCCAACCTCAGGCTGCATAAGATAGCCTCTAACAGACTAGCAGTGATGGAGGCATTCCCCCCTGAAGATCGTGCTAAGGACGTCAAAGACCTAGACCTCTTCACTGATGACCTCCCCCTACAGCGTAGCCTAGGGGTGTCGTGGAACATAGCAACAGACACGTTCACGTTCCAAGTCCTAGACGCCAAGAAACCCTTCACACATAGAGGAGTGCTCTCTACAGTCAACAGCCTATACGACCCTCTCGGCTTCTTAGCCCCTGTCACCATACAAGGCAGGCTGCTCCTCAGGGAACTCTCCACACGCGCTGAAGAGTGGGATTCACCTCTCCCTGAAGAGATGGAAGCAGAGTGGGACAGATGGAAAGACTCACTCCAAGACTTACAGGAGATCCGAATACCTCGCTGCTATTCGTCTTTCTCTCCCTCAAATGTCCAATTCAAAGAGCTTTGTGTCTTTGCAGACGCATCCGCTAAGGCCATTGCAGGTGTGGCTTATCTGAAGGTCACCACTCAAGAAGGACAAAGCAAAATCGACTTCGTCTTTGATAGAGGCAAGTTGGCGCCCCAGCCAGACCTCACCATACCCAGATGGGAACTGTGCGTATCAGAACGCAACCTACCCCCTCACAACAGTCTACGGAAGCTGCATCCTATCATCGACACCGACGGACCATCTCTGAGGTGGTTCTTCTTTTGTCACCAGAGGACTCCAGTGACAAGTAGAGTTCGGACTATATGGAGTCGTTAACGACCCCAGACGGGGAGTGTCCTGGACCCTCTGGTGGCAGCTATTGTATTGCAGTGACATTCTGGACATTTTTACATGCAGTAGCACCCTCTGGTGGTGGTTATTGTGTTAGCAGTGTGTTTGTATGAAACAGAGGTCATTTGACCTTTGTTCCTTTCTTCCTGTGTGAGGTCATTTGACCTTTGTTCCTTTCTTCCTGTGTGAGGTCATTTGACCTTTGTTCCTTTCTTCCTGTGAGTGGTCATTTGACCTTCGTACCTTTCTTCCTGTGTAATCCCAGGAAGTAGAATTCCAGGAAGAACCTGGCAGTAATGGAGGATTCCATAAGGGATTCACAATCCAATGTAATCTGATTTCATATGTTAGGCCAAGTGCAATATCTGTGAGTATCTTTGTTTGTTAGCATAATAGCAACGTTGTCAGAGTAGTATTTTGATAACACTATGTTTATAAAAGGTTAATATTTGATAGTTACAGAAGTGAGTCCAAATGTTAGTTAGTGACACAATTAATCTATTCTACTGTTGTAAATATGTTATATCTTATGTAATATCGAATGTATAGTACTCAGTTTATGTACAAAACATACTTTATCTTTGGTTACAGTTTCACAAAAATTGTTCAAGTAAAGGCTTCAAACAGCAAACGGCTTCATGAAGAATTATTTTGAATAAGTGTTTAACTTGCTGGATAACTAGATAGGAGCACGTCTAGTGCGGCCAGTACAGATGTAACATCCCTCTTTCTCAAAAAACTAAAACATTAAATTTAATTTAATTTAAAAAATATTATATCTAAACTATTATTATCAAATACAAAGAATCGTGAGTTTTCTTTTCTTATTCGCGATATCGCTCAGGTGGTTGGATGTTGTCCCTCCATCTTGTGGATTTGGTGGTGACCACTCCTCTCTGCGGTGTTTTAGTGTGTTCCGCTCTTGTTGTTGTTGTTGCTGTCGCACTTGGAGTTGGAGTGTGCATGCTTGTGATTGTTTGATTTGTGGCGCTTGTTTCTGGCATTGTACTGCTTGTGGTAGCTGGTGTTGTCAATGTTGCTGATGTTATCTGCTGCTTAACCAGTTGATGTGAAGGTCTGATGTGGAGTCTGTTCCGTCTGTATTGGTTACCAGGTTCGGTCTCTACGAAGTAGGATCTTGGAGTATCAGCTTTTCCAATGACCTTGGCTGGATTCCAGGTTTTCAACACCGGGTCTTGCACATGCACTGATTGCCCATTCAGCAATTCTGGTAGCATCTTTGCATGTTTGTCGTAATGTTTGCTTCCTACGACTTGTGCTTCTGCCAGCTTCTGTCTGAAGTCCTCCTGGTCCTGGGGAGGATGTATTTTTGCTGGTAGGGTAGTCTTAAACTTCCTCCCATTCAGCAATTCCGCAGGTGATTTCATGTCTGCTTTCAGTGGTGTTGATCTGAGTGATAGGAGGGCAAGGTCTTGGTCTTCCCCCATCTCACTGCTTTTGATGAGAGTTCTCTTGACAGTCTGGATCTGTCTTTCGATGAACCCGTGTCCCCTTGGGAAATGTGGGGATGAGGTTACTATTTTGAACCCATACTTTTCTGCCAGAGCTCTGAATTCACTTGATGTGAACTGGGTTCCATTGTCACAGATTACCTTTTCCGGGATTCCTTGTTCAGCAAACAAGCTCTTTGCAATTCTGGTGGTAGTTGTGGCTCTCAGATCTTTCATACTTCTCACAAAAGGAAACTTGGAATAGTAATCTGTCACTATGAGATACCATTCTTGATTGCACATGAAGAGATCTGCCCCAACAGTGTGCCATGGTCTTGATGGTATTTCAGTAGGTATCATCTTCTCTTTCTGTTGTGCATTTCTGTATTTCTGGCATATACCACATGCAGAAACCATCTGTTCGATATTTTTGTACGTGCCTATCCAGTATACAGCTGATCTGGCTTTCAGCTTGCATTTCTCCATTCCCATGTGGCCTTCATGTATTAGATGGAGAAGTTCTGTCTGCATTGTCTTTGGCATGATGTTCCTCGATCCAGCAAGGAGAATACCGTCTTCTATTGCGATGTCATCTCTAATCGTCCAGTATTGACGAATTGTCACCTGTACCTGCTGGATTCTCTCCGGCCACCCCTGTATCACTTGTTGTGTGAGTAGTTGCAATTCCTCATCTTTGCTAGTCTCATCTCTGATTTGACTGAGCTTTGTAGGGGTAACACTCACTAGGTGGTAGATTTTTACTGTTAGACCCTCCACCTCGTGTTTCTCATGTGGTGACAATCGAGACAACGCATCTGCAAGCACCATTTCCTTTCCTGGCTTATATTTAAGCATGAAGTCGTAGCTTTGGAGCCTTAGAAGTAGTCTTTGCAGTCTTGTAGGTGCTTTGCACAGATTCTTCTTGTAGATCTGTTCTAGTGGACGATGGTCACTCTCTATTGTAAACTGCCTTCCATACAGGTATGTATGGAATTTCTCGCATCCATACACTACTGCTAATAGTTCTCTTTCTATGTTGGCGTATCTCGTCTCGGCTGACGTCAAGGCCTTTGATGCGAAAGCTATTGGCTTTCCTTCCTGCACAAGAGCTGCCCCTAGTCCTCTGGTAGAAGCGTCTACTTGTAGAGTGACTGGTTTTCTTCTGTCATAATATGACAGACTTGTTTCTTTGCACAACAGTTCTTTAAGTTGTTTGAAATTCCTTTCATGTGATTCAGACCACTGGTACTCGGCGTCTTCTTTCATTAGCTCTCTGAGATTTGTTGTATGTTCCGACATGTTTGGGATGAAAGAACTCATGTATTGGACCAAGCCGAGGTAACTCCTCAGCTCTTTCTTGTCTTTGGGTGGTTTCATTTCAGCAATCGCCGCAATCTTCTCAGGACTTGGCTTGACTCCCTCTGGTGTGTAAATCACACCGAAGAATTGGCATTCCTTGACTTTAACTATGCACTTATCAGCATTTAACTTGATGCCAGCCTTCCTGGTACACTCCATGGCCTCATGTAGGTGCATATCATGGTCTCTTTCATCTGCTCCATAGATCTGAATATCATCAGCTATTCCCATAGCTCCTCCACAGCCTCTGTATGTCTCGTCTACTTTCTGTTGAAAGATATCTTGACTGACCTTTAACCCGAATGGTAGCCGCAGGAATTTGTAACGCCCAAATGGTGTGTTGAATGTTGTCAGTGTTGTTGATTCCTCATCCAACTTCACGTTCCAATATCCATTTCTGGCATCTAGTTTTGAGAAAACCTTGGCTCCTGCCAGTGATGGATTAATCTCCTCTAGCGTTGGGGTGGGATAGTGGTCCCTCTTTATCACCTGGTTTAGATCTTTGGGGTCCAAACATATTCTGAGACGCCCGTTTAGCTTTTCTCGTACCACAATTGAGTTTACCCAGTCTGTGGGTTCAGTGACCTTTACGATCACTCCCTTTTCTTCCATCTCCTTTAGCTCTCTTTCAAGCTTTGTCTTCAGCTCGATGGGTACTTTTCGTGGAGCATGGATAACGGGCTTTACCTCTGGATCGATGGTGATGTGGTATTGGAAATCTCCGAAACATCCCACTGTATCATCAAAACATTCCGGATACATGTCTATCAAGTCTTTTTTACTCTTGATTTGTGGGCGATTCTCCAGCGGGGTGTTGCTGTCTATCCTCAGTGACGTTTCCGTCAGCTCGTGATTCACTGAGATCAATCTCAACTTCTCGCAGCTGTTTAATCCCAGGATCGCTGGCCCCTCAGTATTGGTGACATAGAACATGCAGTTGATGTTCTTTCTTTTATGTGTCCCCTTGAGTTGTTCAATCTCACTCCCCCCGTATGCTGTCAGCGTGACATTACTTGCCTTTAAACAACCATTTTTCGGGTAGCCATCTTCTCTCAAGTTTTCGGGAAAGATCTGCTGGTACAGTCTCAATGGGAGAATGTTGCTCTGAGCCCCTGTGTCCAGCTTCAACTTTAAGTTGATGGTTGTGGGCTGACCTTTGACCCTCTTTTCGATTTGGATGATGGTGTGCAATTCTCTCTTCAGAGTATTTTCCGCTCTGGACATCTTGTGAAGCTGTACCTTTATGGTTTCGATGTTTAGTGTATTGTCATGACCATAATCATCATCATCCTGTTCATCCATGGCATGGATATTGTGTTTCTTTCTGTGGTTCTGCTGTCCACCTTTGTTTTTGATGTATGTTCCTTCTTTCTTCGTTCTACACCTCTTTTCCCAGTGGTTTAGTTTGCCACATGCATTGCAGCTTGTTCCATATGCTGGACATTTCCTCCTGTCTGTATAATTGTGCGGTCTTCCACAGTTTCTGCACTTGTTTCTCCCGTTGTCATGTGCATGTCTTTGTGTGTTGTTCTTTTCTCTCACTGTATCCACTCTGTTGTCCGTCTCAGAAGCTGTCTGCATGTCAGCCGTTTTAGAAATCAGCGTTCTCATTTGCTGCTTCATGGCTTCATGAGCTCTCGCAGTATCTATAGCCTCTGTTATTTCGAGCTTTTCTTTCCCTATCAGGGCTTTTTGTACCTTTGCATGTGCTGACCCCCATATCAGCTGGTCCACAAGCCTTTCCTCCATTTCCTTAAATGCATACTTGCTGGCTTCATTTCTCAGCCTTGTCAGGAAATTGTCAACTGTTTCACCGGGTTCCTGTCTTAGATTCTGGAATTTGTATCTGTGTATACGATGATTGGATTTAGGCTCTAGATGGTTGCAGAATTTCTCAAAGATTGTCGCAGGGTTTTCCTTTTCCTCTTCAGTCAAACTCCAGTTATTATACAAATCTAGACCTTTTTCTCCTGTCCACAACAGAATGTAACTAACCTTTTCCTCGTTGGCAGTACTCTTCAGGAAGCTTTTGAATGTAAGGTCACATTTCTGTTTGAACTTGCGGAATGCCTCTACTATATCGGCGGCTTCCCAGTTCATGAAGGGTTGCATTTATGCAGTCAGTACAGCGGCAGCCACCATCTTAGTTGCCCGTATGATTCACGCTCAATCACCGCAGACACCAGCACTCACGATCAACTCATATACTCACTTTTCGTCTTATTCGTAGTTCATATGGCACAAGTTGTACTCACTTATACCGCTGCCACCATGTTGTGTCTCCTTGTGTTCTTATTTCTATGTAATACAGACACTTTTAACTCATTTTAGTTTGCAACTTTCACTCAGTTGTATTCTTGCTTTTATGATGTTGCTGCCGCATGGTGCGGAGTGATACAAGATGTCCGACCTTGCACTGCACACTGCCTTTCACAGTGTGCCACATAGCAATATAAATACACTAACCAAAGTAGTTCCATATAATGATGTAACAAGTAGTTCCATTTAACGATGTACTAATATAACGATGTAACAGTGACTATTATACTGTATTGCAGAATAGACTTTTAGAAATGATCTTTTTAGGAGGCAGATCTGTGGAGGATCTGCCAGTCTTACACTTTTATTGGTTTGTTATGCCCTTAGGTTGTCAGAAGCCATTCATACCAGCAGTGGTGTCTGCCTCCTCAGAGAAAACAATGGTGCTTTCTTCTGGGAGATTAGCTGTGGTTAGGGATGTGGATGAGTCATCTATTTATCTATGTAGATCTAAAAGTGTGCACTGAACTTTGTACCATCTGAAGAAGTTTTTATTTGAGCTATATATAATACAGTAAACCGTGGGGTTAAAGTTTTACTGTGCCACTACAAGTGTGCAGTGGGAGCATATGTTGAAAATTTGAGAATGTGTGGACATATTGAGAGGAAATTACTTTAGCTAATAGCCTTGGCTCAGTGGTAGCACTCTTACCTCAGAGTCAGAAGGTAGGAACATTAGCAAAAGGAGTAGGCCTTTCAGCCCCTCAAGCCTGCTCTGCCATTCAATTAGATCATAGCCGATCTGCACCTCAACTCCATGTACCTGCCTTTTCACCATATCCTTTGATACCCTGGCCGAACAAAAATCTATCTATCTCAGTCCTGAATGCTCTAATTGTCCTAGCAGCCATGGCCTTTTGGGGGAGAGAGTTCCAGATTTCTACTACCCTTTGTGTGGAAAAAATGCTTCTGGATTTCATTACTGAATAGCCTAGCTCTTATTATAAGATTATGTCCCCTAGTTCTTGATTCCTCCACCAGAGGAATTCGTTTCTTTGTGTCTACCCTATCAAATCATTTTAACACCTCAACCAGATCATCCCTCAATCTTCTAATGTCATGGGTTCAAGCCTCATGCCAGAGACTTGAGCACATAATCCAGGCCGACACTTCAGTTATACTCCACGACAGAGGGAGACCTGAACTGCCAGAGTTGCTGTCTTTCAGATGTGTCGAAATCTCGACTCTCAGTGAGACTCTGAAACGATCTTGGTAGATGTTCTTTTAATAAATTTTTACTTGCCGCAAGGAGAGCATCCCGCTGAGTCAAGGGCTAAGCAGAGACTCTCTCTAGAATTACATATTTATACAGTAAACAGGTTATGGTTTCATCATGTGTCTTTCAAGTCAGACAAAGGGACAAAGAGTTCTTCAATCCTTAACTAAGTTTCTACATATTTCTAAAGTCTGGCGTAGAAAGACTATTGATAATATAATGGGTAGTTATTTATTCTAGACTATTTAATTAGGTCAAGCCTTTGGCCAGGTGGCTTGAGTAAGGTTCCCTTTACTCATGTAAATGGTCTTTGTTTACAACGCAGATAAGCAACTGTTCTCAGTGTTTAGTCAAGGTTAACATGTTTAAGGAAGGAATAGAGGACATTTCTGCAGAGGCTTCTGGGAGGACCAGGACTCCATTTTGTTTGTCAAAAAGGGGCACATGTAACTATATTCAGTTTTAAAAGGTACATTTCCACATTCCCCCCTTTTGTCCTTCACAAGGACAACTTAATCCATTCCAATGATAGCAAAATACTGCAGATGCTGGAAATCCAAAATAACAACAGAAAATGCTGTTTCTCTCTCCCACCTGGCAGCTGTCTCTTACCTGCCAGTACACTTCACACCTAATCTCAGCTGTCTTTTGTCTCCACTGGCCTATTACCATCTCGTCTGGTTTCGAATACCTTTTATTGTCTCTTTTACTTCTTTTGTTCGATCGCAGCCCTGCCTTCGATCTATTTTCTTTTCTTTCCAGTTTTGAAAAAGGGTTTCAACCCGAAACGTCAACTCAAATTTCTCTCCACGGATGTTGCCTAACCTGCTGAGTTTTTCCAGCATTTTCTGTTGTTAATCCATTCCAATCCTGCTTAGTCTTTCTATTTCCATTTCCGCGCAGAATCCTTCAGTAGTTGTTGCTACCATAACCTTAGTAGTGGTTGCTGTTGGTAACACTGTTTTTCCCACTCTGACACAGCAGCACTTGATTGATACAAACAGAAGGTATAGGGAAAAGATTATCAGCAAGAATATGATCAGGCCCTGTACCAGGGATTTTCCCAGGGATCCTAGCCATCCGGATGCCCATCCCCACAAAGTGGTACCGCCTAGGCCAGTAATTTGTTTGTACTCTATTACCTTCTCTCTAATAAGTTCTGCCAGACTGCTGATCTTTTCTGAGTGATCCGGGATGTACGTACAGCATTCCTCACCAATCAAAGCGCATGTCCCTCCTTCCTTGGCTAGGAGATAATCTAGGGCCATACGATTTTGGAGAGCCACTGTCCGACTGGCTATCATTTCATCATTTACCCTTTCGAAGGTTTGTGAGGTTGCGTTGGCTACTGATTCTACTAATTTAGCCAGTTCCCGTATTTCCCACTCGTTTGACATTGTCCCATAGGGTGGCATCATTATCTTGAACATTCCATTCAACCATGTCAAATCCCGTTTAGGTTGATGGCTTTCATAGGTGTCCCTCAGGGTCTTTGTTGTTCTAATAAAGGGTATCACATATCCTAAGTAACAGGATCCCGTCCATGATTGTGGTAACCAGGGGTAGGCCTTATGACCACAGATAAAATAGATTCCATTATAAGAAGTGAATTGCAACTTCTTCTTTGTCATCATAGGGTTGGAACCGGTCCAGGTACCCCCACTCATCTTATTACGGACATTTGTCATGTTAAACTGACCCACATCGCGCCAGTTGTGGGGTCGAGTTATGGTAAAATTCTGGGCGCATTTGCTTTTACCCACGTTCTTGCCCCCTGCTATGTTCCTTACTAAACATATTTTACCCACTGGGGCCCCTATACCTGAGGTATTAGTAAGAACTAGGAATGGGGGCTGCCGAGTCCGATTATATTTGGGTTGGTACCACCCCTGGAAGGCAGTGAGATTATGGCCTGCTGATTCCCATTCCGGCCTCCAATCCTCTGTACTAGTAGTGCCCCTATAGGATGTGTGCCTTTTCTGGGAAGTATTACCGCGCGTATCGTTCTGACTGATTATCCACTCAGCCATGGCTGATTCGTTAAAGGGAATGGGTCTTAGAGGGATGCCTCCTTTCGAGTGAATGGGCACATGTGCACATACCCAACAGTTGGATAAATCTCTTTCTTGTTCATACTCATGACTCAGTGCCATGAATACATTTATATGTAGTTCCCTTTGTTCACGTGTCTGTACCTCTGGTGCTATCAGTAACACAAAGCATAATCCTGTTAAGCACAGTACTGTCAGTCCCCATAGTCTGTGGAAATCTTTTTCTCTCCCTCTGGTTCCTTCTCCTTTTCCTCCGGATCGGGTGCTTTTTTTGCAATGGGATGCGTGGATCCATGTTGGTCTTTCTTTTATCTTGATTGCAGTATTAGTTGTCAGCAAAACCTGGTATGGTCCTTCAAATCTGGGTTGTAGACTGCTTTTTCGTTTAAAAATCTTGATGTAAACAAATTTTCCGGGCTCCAGGTTATGGTACTTCCCTTCTGCTGGTTCGACTTGAGCTTCTTTTACCTGTGAATGAAAGCTGGAAATACATTTGGTTAGTGCAATACAATAATTCAACATATTTTCTTCCATTTTATGGATGTCCATTTGTTTTGCAGTAAACGGTGCTGTAAAAGGTAGCCATTGGGGACGTCCCATAACTATCTCATGCGGTGACAGGCTTGTCGTTCTGTTAGTTGCAGATCGCATTACCATCAAGGCTAAAGGCAGCAGTTCTACCCATTTTAGTCCAGTGTCATTGCATAGTTTCGCCAGTTTATTTTTAAGCATTCCATTATATCTCTCAACAAGTCCAGCTGATTGTGGATGATAACTGCAATGAAAATGTTGGTTAATCTGTAAGGCTTTACACATTTCTTTTATAATAGTTCCAGTAAAATGAGACCCATTATCACTTGAAAGTTTAACAGGAATTCCGAAGCGCGGCACAATTTCTTTCAACAAATATTTAGCAATAGTAGTGCCATCGGCCTTTTTACAAGGAAAAGCTTCAATCCATCTAGAAAACACATCTACAATAACTAATACATACTTAAATCCCATACACATAGGTAATTCAATAAAATCCATTTGTAAATGTACAAAAGGTCCCGTTGGGTTTGGGTGGGAGGCAGGTTTTACCTTCTCCGTCTTACCCGGATTCATTGTCTGACAGGTAACACAATTTTCACAAATTTGTTTTGCAATTGCTGAAATACCTGGTGCATACCAAGTTGCCAAAATATAATCCGCCATCCCCCCTTTGCCTGTAGGATTCGCAAAATTGGATTTCATATTAATAAGGGTTAAATGGCAGAAGAGGCTGTGATTTTAAAGACTGTTTTAAAAGAAGCCCAGAAAAAGGGGCATACAAAATGGCCACCATACCATGTGATCAGCTCATTGGGACACTTTAAAATGGTTCCTGCGCAACCTCAGACAGCTATGTGGATTGAACCCACAGTAAGTTCTGGAAGCCGTTTCGGAGAGAACGAAACCAGACCCACAGGCATGCATATGGATTAGATGCAGATCCACTCAAGATCGGCCTGGAGACAGAGGCCATCAAGATGCTGCCCCAGACAAAAGGGGACAATTTCATATTCATGAGAACAGCACCCAGGACTAGATAACGAGATCAGCAGGACATTCAAAACAATGAAAGCCATTTCCAACCAGAGATGGGCCTGTTACCAGCCGCTTAAAATGATTTAAAATATAATAACTACCCCACTGTGCACACAGCCCGCCAAAATTAAAACAAAGACTAACCTGATTTTGGGCGGGAAGTGAAGCCTCTGGAAGGAAGGTATATCTGGGAGATTTTTCGGCAGTTGAACAGTTGGGACAGGCAGGCCAGAGCGAGTTGGAAGGCAGACAGTTGCAAGCCTGCAGCTTGAACACAGACGCGCCGGGTTGGAGAGCTGGAAACACGCAGCTTGAATCCGGACACCCAGAAGAAGGAGCAGTCAATCGCAGGCGTTTCACCCCGGGAAAGCACATCGGGAGATCATCGACCATCCCCGGGCCGTTGCCGGAACGAGAGGCCATAGACCCAGCTTGGGAGGAGAAACCAAAAAATAAAGGTCCCAAGCGAAGAAACCTTCCAGCCACCACGACTCGGTAGAAGAGAGGAAAGGAACCTGAAGAAGCGATGGGAGCCAGCCCAAGGCTCCTCTGACCAGGGTCGAGCCGACGATCCTCGACCTCGCCGACATCCAGGCCTGCCGGTGTCCAGCCGCCCCCGACCCCCACCTCAGGAGAGAGGTGTGGTGCAGCTCGCAGGGGCTCCATGATCCACGTGGAGACGAGATGCCTGAAAGGACCAAACACAGACTCGATTTCAAAACCTTGCACTTCCTAGTGGGATTGGTGAGCTTGTTTCTGGCCCTTCACAATCAGATCTAGATAGGTTTAATAGGGGGTGGATTTAAGGGTACAATTAACATGAGTTGTTGTCCCTCGATGTTCCGTGTGTTTCCTTATTTCATATTGATCTTTGTAGAGTATAAGATGCCTGTATTTGCCTTAGTTAGTATAATGTCATTATGATTTGTTTGTGTTTGTTTTTCCCTCCCATGTAACGTACTCTTATCTGTGTTGCATTTGATTTGATATATTTTTTCCATTTGCAATAAAATTTCATTTTGATTCATCAAACTTGGTCTACAAGAGTGTTCTCTACATTGTAGTTCCTGCGCCTAAGTCCAGAGTACAGAATCTAAGGGGCGAGTGGGTCGAACCACTCAAGGTTTACTGTGCAAGAGAGAGAGGCCTCTGGAGAGAGAAACCTCTGGGAAACCTCTCGAGGACGCAAACCCCTTACAGAAAATGGCGACCGCGGCAGGACTCTGGCAGCAGGATTGCAATGTAGTAGATACAAGTTTGAATGGTCGAAATGCAATGGATGAGAGGATAGCGGATTAGGTCTTTGGCAAGGTAAATCTCACTAAACAGTGGATTTCCGATCTCTTGCTGGATGGGCGTCCGGTGGACGCAGCCATCAAGTGGACAGAGAGCAAAGAGCATAAGAAATCAGTGGAAAAGGCAGTGTGGCTGATGTGTTACAGGAAGCAGGTCCAGATTTTGGACCGAGTCGTTGCAGCACAGGCAGCCAAGATCACAACCCAGGCAGCAGAGATAGAGGAAAAGGCCATGGGTGGGGAAAAACTCATCACAGCGCTTCACGCGCTGAATCAGGAACGCCAAGTGGTAGCTAGTCAACATCAGGCTAGGATAGAGTACCTGGAGTGCCAGGTTACTGAGGCAAAGATCAATGAAACGAGGATACGGGAGAAAAACGCCCACCTCGCACAACAGCTAAGAGCGCAGGAGGAGAGAGTAGTGGAGGTTACGGCAGCTTACAAGCTAGCCCTCGAGCACGGGTTTGAGAGCACAGACCACGGACCCTGCCAAAAGACCATAGAGGACCTAAGAGCGGCCCTGGGTAAGGCAAGAGGCATGGTGTGTCTCGTCAGCCCGAAAGCCAGTCACATGGACTTTTTGAAGGAATCGAAACAGCCGATTCCAGCTGAGGTAATTGTGGTACCAGCCACCGAGCCCTCAGCACCACCGAGCTATAGTGAGACTTGGTCGGAAAAGGAGGAGGTAGCCGAGGTGGAGTGTGTGGAAGAACCACTGGTCGCAAAGCCGGGACCGGCACCGATGTGTCCTGCTCGGCACCAGAGGTTTGGTCCCAACATTGCCGATGGCGGTATCGGACCCCACCAGAACCAGCTCGTGGTGCCCTACGCTGGCCCGAACTTAAGGTCCATGGTGAGCCACCTCACATGACTCACAGTAAAGGGAGATCCCTCGATTCATTTCAGGGAGATAGAGGAAACAGCAGCCATAAATGACTGCGATGATCAGGAACAGGTTAAACTGTTGCTTTTCTCCCTGGATCCTACAATCCTTCAGTGCCTCTCAGAGGATGCCAAGAGGGGACGGAAAGGGTATATGGATCTCAGGGAGGAAGTTTTAGAAGTAATGGGAGTGGACGACGGTAGTCCGTTTGACCGTGTGGAAGGGACTCTGCAGCTATCTGGAGAACCCCCACGGGTTTTTGCAGAAAGGCTGTGGCCAGTGTATCGATGCAGCTGTCCGGGTATGCCTGAACGGGCTCAAATGAGTGATGAACAGTGGGTTCATTGGCTCCGTTGCGTGGTTACCAACAGCTTGCCAGAGATACGGGCCCTAGCCAGATCATGGTTTGATCCCCAAGGTCCCGGTGTCACGGAAGAAACGGTGCTCCGTCAGTTAAATGTGGCGTATAAGAACTGTAGAAGTCAGGAAACACCTCCCCAGAAAGGAAAGGTGCATGAGGCAAAACCCGCAGCCCCAAGCAAGAAGGAGTGGAGGCAGGAAGGGAATCGCCCTGTCCAAGCCAAGCTCAATTGTTACGGGTGTGGGAAGGATGGACATTGGTGCAAGGACTGTAGAAATCCATGGAAGGATAATAAAGGGAGATTTCCCGCAGCCCAAGCACAAGCCCAGACCGCTGCCCCAGCACCAGCCCAAACCCAAGCCGTAGCTCCTGCCCCAGCACAAGGAGCTGGTGCGGTTATGAATCCCGCTGCGATTGAATCGATTTTAGAGACAATGCGGTCTCTGATGATTTTGCAGGGGAAAATAGCTGTCACCACTGGTCTTGTCGCTCTCGAAACCCTGACCGCTGTGCCCAATTGACTAGAGCCAGCGCAGCCTGTCGACCCGTGTCCTCTAGAAAGACATGCACATGAAGAGGCCTCCTGTAAAATGGAGGAATACCTGCGGTGCCAGGTTGCGGAGGCTAAGTTAGTTGAGCAGGCTTTAAGGGAGGAGAACGCTAGGCTAACAGCGAGGGCTGGCAGTTTTGAGGGTCAGCTAAGGGCTTGTAAATGGTTTCACATCAATCAGTGCAAACTGTTTAAACCGGGTGCAAGAACATCAGCAACCGAAGCCAAGTCTGAGGGTAAAGATCCTCGGCCTGAGGCACGCGATGAGTCACAGACCACACAAGCTGGCGTTGTAGCCTGCTTGGAAGGAGAAGAGATCCCGCCCACCTGGGGGGAGCTTTCTCCGATGGCCTGGGTCTCGGATGAGGAGGGGCCCGAACAACAAGGTCCCGCCCTCGACACGATTCTGGAAGAGGTGGAGTCGGAGGACGGAGATCCCGCCCTCGACTCGAGCGTGGGGGAGGTAGAAATTGGGGGCAGAGATTCTCCACCTGTAGGGACAGGTGAGGAGGAGCCGTCTGCCACAGGCCCAATTCCCGAAGGGGTGGAGCCTGAGGGGAGGGAGCCGAAGCCTACAGTCGTGGAAAAGCCACGGGCTGTGAGAGCTGAAGTCCCACCCGAAGGTCCACTCGCCAAGGGCGCCTGCCCGAATCCCAAAGGGGTGGAGCCTGAGGGAAGGGAGCCGAAGCCTACAGTCGTGGAAGAGCCACGGGCTGTGAGAGCTAAGGTCCCACCCGAAGGTCCACTCGCTAAGGGAGCCACGCCCAAAGTACCTTTTCACAGGTCGACTCGTACGCCTCAGCCTGTAAAACCTTGGCCCGAGTCCCCCACCCGCAGTAGACGCCGACTTCAGAAGTCATTGAGAAAACACAGTCCCCGATTAACAGCAAAAAGCTGCGGGGAACCAGAACCACAGGTCACTGCAGCCCCGCCACAGGGAGCGGTGAGCTGCAGTCCGATCAGGGATTAGGCAAGCTGCCCGGGGATGGGCGGCGCTGTACATAAGTTTAGCTTAGGTTTAAGTTTTAAGTGTAAATATTAAGATAATTAGAATTTTAAGTAGTTTTAAACCTGCCCAGTGTGTGTGTGTTGTTTTGGATCGAGGTCGAAAGACCCGATCATGCCGTCACCTAAGCCAGAATCTCTCGGGAGCCTGGCTATATTTGTGCGGTTTGTTGCAGAAGCCAGTAAAGATGAGAGGGATCCTCATCGTGATCGCGATGGCTGGATGGAGCTGGGCCGCTCGGGGCCGCACCAAGGACTCCACCGTTTATGGGTGCTCTGGAAATAGAGGCCCCATCGCGACTGATGGAACCGGCTCACGGGACGCTGAAGAGACTGCGGCCTACTTCCATGAAGGGAGATGGCCAGGCTGGCTGGGGTCGAACTCCTCTGAATACTCCAGCCAGACGGGGTTTGCATACAGAGAAACGTCTCTGATGTGCCCCAGGGTGCGGATCATTGCACCCCGGATAAGCGTCACCATGGGCAAGAAGATCTGCCTTGTTTGCAACGGACACGTACCCTTGGATCGATGGTGGTGGCTGCATAAGTTGAGCAGCACCATGAAGAACTCAACTGTGGACTGGGAAAGATTGGGTAATAACACCCATCGGACAATTACGGGGACACACAGGAGGTTGAGTGTCTGTTGGGACAAATGGTGGGAGCCAGATGAGTGGATCTACATCTGTATGTGGGGTTCAGAAAGCGTTTGCCCCACAGGCGTCTCCATCTTTTTCCAAAGACAGTGGCAGGATGCTGGACAAGGAATGAGGTGGGACGTCAGCTCATGGGCGTGCGGAGTCCCATACTCTCAGATCCCAGTAAACGCCACGGAGCTCATCACCCGACCCCGTAAGCCCCTGCCCACAGTTCCAGTAGCTAAAACCCTCAAAGAAGGGTGCCCCACCACGACAAAGGGACCCGGGAACGGATTGGTATTGGTACCCACAGATCAGGTACTGTACCAAGGGGTCCACTACGCGGTGGCTTCGGTGATTTTAAATCTCACCGAGGTAAGATTGCCAGCGTGGTGCCCCAAGGAAACGGAGCAATTATACCAGGTCCTGTTAACAAACATGTTTAAACAGTTTTACGAATTCGACTTTGCCGATGTCGACAGAGCCGAATTGTACACCACACCACATGAGGTCTTGGACGGAGTAGGGAGACAAAGAAGGGGTGCAGTAAATGATATTTTCACAGCTTTTAATACAGGAACTTCCGTCATCAACACACTGGATGACGTGGAGCTGCAAACCCAGATTATGGTTTGAAAACACAGCTAAGAAAGATACTGACTGATGAGAATAAGGTAGTGGGTTCTGAGTTACATGTGGACCAGGCCATGACACTACACTTAAAAGAGATTATAGCGGAGCTGGAGAAACACGCCAGAGCGGTAAATGCTCTCATTAGGGAGGATCGGAATGCGTCCGATCAGGCGGCGCAGAACGAAGCTTGTGTGCTATACGGGGCGTGGTTACTGGGCGAGGGCCGCAGTAATCTGGAGGATTTAAAGCAAGGCTTAGTCCCCTCCTGGATTAGCAACAAGCACCTCGCAGCCCTCCACCCTTTTGAGAACACATTGAGCCCGTGCCAGCTCAGACTAGCTTCAGAGGCCTACCCAGTCCCAGTGGACTGTGGACGGTCTAATCACACCATTATAAGTATAGTGGTAAGAATGCCGGTGATGGGAAAGACAGCCAAACCCGCCCCGGTATACAGGGTGGAGAACATTGGAGTCATTCAGGGGGGTGCGAACATTCGCTACACGGGGGTCCCACATTACGTCATTCAATGGGAGCATGCAATGACGGGTACCAACCTCTCGGGGTGCCGGAGCCAGGGAGCACACATCATCCTGTGTCCCCAGCACTTGAATGCCCATTTAAAACCACAGTGCGGGTTCAGAACTGCTGGCGCGAAGCCTATAAATTGCACCATGGAGGCAATGGCACAAGGCCATGTGCCCCCGCAGGTGGCATATATAGGAGGTGGGACATACTGTGTCACCACTGCAGCGCCCCACTACCAGCATGGACAGCACGGTTGGTGTCTGGTGAGTGACAGCAGCTTCTGTTCCAAGCCCAGGGCAGAAGTTCAAGTGGCCCAAGAGCAAATTGTCCCCATCCCTGAGCCTTCCACTGTTCACCTCACTGTGAAAGAGAATTTCACCGATTTGCAGCGATTCGTTGCACATTTTGGATCTATAATTCCCCCTCTCCCTGAACACCTCACCAAGATATTAAAAGCCGTTGTTGTTTCACAGAAACACTTCTATACACTGGAGCAGAAGACTTTAGAGATAGGGGCAGACATATTGGATATAGTGACCCCACCGTGGTGGGACCTGTTCACTAATATAGAAGTCCCTTCCTGGATTAGGATAGCCTCCCACATTCTTGTAGTGTGCCAGGTTGTCATTGTAGTGTATCTGTTGTTTGTACACTGTAAAAGGGTCAAACATTCGCAAAAGTATGAGAATAGAGGGGAATGGAGGGAGCATTATGTGCGGGTAGAAGAAGAGACACCCGTTTAGATTGATGATGCTTTGTATAAAGTTAAAGTTTTCCCTCCCTCCTCTGTATTATTTTTGATGTGTATTCATGTGTTTTTTGGGGATTTTCGTATGTATTTTATTTTATTATTGAAGTTTAATTAGATGTGATGTCATTATTAGAAGGTAATGTGTATATACTAGGTGATGTAGGGGGTATAAGGACCCCCTCCACACCTGGAAGTAAGTTATAAGATTTTTAGCTCCAAGGTATTGCCATCGATAGATGCTTAATGTACACTAGATTTTTCTGAAATGGGAAATGCATGTGTCATGGGGCCATAGATAGGTAAATACTGGGGATGGTTAGACTGTGGAAGGACTGAAAATTTTGCTCACCCAGAATTATGATACTCCAAGCAAGTTACAGTATCATCAGGGGGGAGTGTAGGATTTGCAAAATTGGATTTCATATTAATAAGGGTTAAATGGCAGAAGAGGCCGTGCTTTTAAAAACTGTTTTAAAAGAAGCCCAGAAAAAGGGGCATACAAAATGGCCACCATACCATGTGATCAGCTCATTGGGACACTTTAAAATGGTTCCTGCGCAACCTCAGACAGCTATGTGGATTGAACCCACAGTCAGTTCTGGAAGCCGTTTCGGAGAGAACGAAACCAGATCCACAGGCATGCATATGGATTAGATGCAGATCCACTCAAGATCGGCCTGGAGACAGAGGCCATCAAGATGCTGTCCCAGACAAAAGGGGACAATTTCATATTCATGAGAACAGCACCCAGGACTAGAGAACGAGATCAGCAGGACATTCAAAACAATGAAAGCCATTTCCAACCAGAGATGGGCCTGTTACCAGCCGCTTAAAATGATTTAAAATATAATAACTGCCCCGCTGTGCTCAGAGCCCGCCAAAGTTAAAACAAAGACTAACCTGATTTTGGGCGGGAAGTGAGGCCTCGGGAAGAAAGGTATATCTGGAGAGACTTTTCGGCAGTTAAACACACAGCACCAGGGAGCACGGAGTGCAGCACCCCGGACACGCAGCTTGAGGAGGAAGAAACAGCTTGGAAGAAGACGCTGGAGGAAGCTTGAATCAACAAGCTCGGACAGTCACAAAGAGAGCCGAGAAAAAGGACAGTTTAAAATCGGACAGTCGTTGCAGCCCCAGCAGCCGGTCCAGCTTTTGAGCTGGGCGAAGAGGAGCTGGCTTGAGGAAAGATCAGCGGACTCTGCTCCACCGTCGGAGGAGAAAGATAATTATGACTGTATAAAGAAAGTCATTTCGGAACCAGCGTCCCGCCCCGGGGAAGACTATCGGGAGATCATCGACCATCCCCGGGCCGTAGCTGAAGGTAGAAGGGGCCACACCAGCCCAAGGCTCCCCTGACCAGGGTCGAGCCGACGATCCTCGACCTCGCCGACATCCAGGCCTGCTGGTATCCAGCCGCCCCCGACCCCCACCTCAGGAGAGAGGTGTGGTGCAGCTCGCAGGGGCTCCATGATCCACGTGGGGACGAGATGCCTGAAAGGACCAAACACAGACTCGTTTTCAAAACCTTGCACTTCCTAGTGGGATTGGTGAGCATGTTTCTGGCCCTTCACAATCAGATCTAGATAGGTTTAATGAGGGGGTGGATTTAAGGGTACAATTAACATGAGTTGTTGTCCCTCGATGTTCCGTGTGTTTCCTTATTTCATAATGATCTTTGTAGAGTATAAGATGCCTGTATTTGCTTTAGTTAGTACTGTGTCGTTATGATTTGTTTGTGTTTGTTTTTCCCTCCCATGTACCGTACTCTTATCTGTGTTGCATTTGATTTGATATTTTTTTCCCATTTGCAATAAAGTTTCATGTTGTTTCATCAAACTTGGTCTACACGAGTTTTCTCTACATTGTAGTTCCTGCCCCAAAGGCCAGAGTACAGAATCTAAGGGGCGAGTGGGTCGAACCACTCAAGGTTTACTGTGCAAGAGAGAGAGGCCTCTAGAGAGAGAAACCTCTGGGAAACCTCTCGAGGACGAAAACCCCTTACATGCCTGCATGTGTGAATGTATGAACACATCGGGCAATCCATGGAAGTAAGGATTTGGGTGCCACCATGCGGCCGTCATGGTAAACCCATATTCCTTCTTGAGTTTTACAACATTGATCCCTTTCCCAGGTTAATACCTCATCCATACTGGCCTGTGACTGAAAGGCCAGCACGTCATTAATAGTGGGCGGTTGATCTGTGGAATTATTTTCCCTTACTGGGAACGCTGATACTTGTTCCCCTTTGTTTGACAGAGCTGCTGATTTAGCTGCATTGTCAGCTCTGGCATTTCTAAGTGCTACCTCAGCCAAGTGGCCTGTATGTGCTTGGCATTTAATAATGGCAAGTTTTAAAGGACATTGAATTTTGATTTTGTGGTCCAAATGGATTTTGAAGAGAAAATTTAGTTTGAGGTCTAGCATGTACCTGGGCTCGGGTCACATATGGATTGGGTTCTGGAGGTGGAGGAGGTGGCCCGTTACCAGCCTGTTGAGTCCAGTTATAATTTGGTTGCTGCTGTTTTGATGGGCAATTTTTAGCCCAGTGCCCAGTCTGGCCACACCGCCTCTACCCCGAAAATTTCCTCTTCCACCACCCCGTCCTCTTCCCCTACCACGTTGTGGGTAATAGGTGGGTGTTGCTGGGGCTGGTGCCGTTGGGGCTGGTGCCGTTGGAGCTGCTTGCTCCATGAATGCGGTAACCTTGCTTTTAGTTTCTCTATTTCGATCTTGTATGTCTTTTAACATAGAAACAACCTTGGATAGCGTTTCCTGTCACCATCCGAAACAAACGAATTTAAAGGGATCCCTGAGTTCAGGTCGTAGTCCGTTTACAACGGCGCTGAGCATGGGAGAATCTAATTCCTCTGTTTTCATGCCTGAACATTGGCTCATAATTTCTCGCACCCTCTCAACATAATCCTCAACATCCTCATCCTTTCTTTGTGTGGTTTCCATAATTTTAGACCAATTTGTTTTCTTTGGGAACACCTTGTGTAAGGCTTCCCAGCACCTTCCCCAGAATTCGTCATTGGGCAGTCTGGTGCCAGGAGCGGCACCGACAGTTTCACGATGTGTTTTAAAATCTTGGAACTTCGTCTTGAATTCGGCAAATTTGGTGTCTTTTAACCATGCTTTTAGCAGAATTTGGCCATCTAATATGCTGGGCTCATGGCACATGACGATTACTTTTAATTGGTCTATGGCCTTTTCAAGACTGGTTTTGGGGTCTGCTAATCCTTCCACAATTGTTCTTAACTCACTTGGTGACCATGGTCGATAAACACCAACTGGATCTCCGTTCGGAGTTGGATTGGGAAAAAGTCTCACTGGCATTTTAAGAGCGGGTGGAGGATCAGTTCCTGTATTATTTTCACTGCGTTCCTTTTGTTCTGTCCGACTCCGTGTATACCCTGCCGGACCTTCGTGGAATTGATTTGTATTATCATTGTCAGGAGTAACAGGTGCTCCTGCTACTGCCCCGTTTTGTGGGCCATTTTGTGGGGCAGCCGGGGGTGCAAGAGCCTGAAGTACAGGCTCTGCTTGAACTACAGGTGGAACGGCCTGATCACCTTCATTTTGGTCTGGAGCATGCTGAACATATGGTGGTGGCCTGCCGTAGGGAGTCCAATTCTCATCCCAATCCTCATCCTCATCTTCTTCCCCATCCTTAGGGGCATTTGGCGGGTGTCCTTTTGTTTCTTTAGCAACCATCATAAATGGGTTTTTACCAAGTCTAGGACAATTTACCTGCTCTGCTCGTTTATTTGCTTGCTTTTTCCTTTTAGTACACTGCTTGCTGACCTGTAGGCTTTTCCCATGTCGTTTTTCAGCTTCCCTTTTCCAATCCCCAAATGCCGACCAATTTACTTTCTTTTTACCTCTTCTGCCTGGGTCTCTGTCTATAAGACACTCCTCTAGACATGTTATTCTTTCTAAATTAAAGGAACCATCAGGTGGAAATGGCCTGTTTCCATCCTTAGTCCATTTTGTCCAATTTTGTAAGTGGTCAATTGAAGACTGACCACAATTCCGGAGCATAAAATAGGCTGGCGTGCCCTTTGGTGGTGTTTTACTTGCTCTGGCACCCATTCTGATTGATTGAGAGTTTTTACAGTTTCTGATCTCACAATCCTTTTCGGTCAACTGAGTTCTCTACGCCCACGTCTGTTGGCCGTCACGTGGCCTAAAAAGGCTCTTAATTCAGGCTCAGTCTGGGTGTGTGAGATATGTTGACATGAAACAACCGTAGTCGATCAATTAGGCACTGTTTCCTTTCTCAATCAAAGAATGTTTTTCCAAATCACAATTTTCCCTAGTGACTCTTCCCGTTTCTTCAATTGCAATATCGCACAAAAGTATTGAACACAACAGTATAACAAGGACAACTAGGACAAACAACATCCACGCGGGTATACAAATTATAGCCTTAAACTCTATCTAAACAAATAGTCAATTCTCAGTCTGCGTTGTATGCCACTACAGACCAAGTCCTTAACTTATCCTAATTTATTTTAAAATCTTATTCATCTCTATGATCCTATCAAACAAGGATCCTGTCCCTTCACGGACTTGTCTTATCCTATCATGCAAGGATAATTATCCTATCACACAAGGATAATCGATTGATTTCTATAGCGCTCTTCTTACCTTCTATGAATGAAAATCTCCCCGGGCTGTTTCAAGACCGGATATTTTCAGGATCAGATCCCTTCTGCCTATAGGCTGAAAAGGAAATGATTACAAAAATAACTTTAGATCTTAGACTTCAAGTCTCGTAGATCGCAGTACCTCCGCTGTGGACAACAGATTACAGATGCGGTTCAACAGTAAAGAGATTCTTTATGAGCAAAAAGGCTCACCTTATTCTGGCCAGTTAAGCCCTTCACTGAAGAGGCACTATGCCGGCATCTGTTCACTCACAGACTAGAGAGTAAGCGATCTCGGTGGAACCTCCAAGAAGTAACTGTCGAAATCTCGACTCTCAGTGAGACTCTGAAACGATCAGCTCCGATGTTCTTTTAATAAATTTTTACTTGCCGCAAGGAGAGCGTCCCGTTGAGTCAAGGGCTAAGCAGAGACTCTCTCTAGAATTACAGATCAACAACATATTTATACAGTAAAGTAAACAGGTTATGGTTTCATCATGTGTCTTTCAAGTCAGACAAAGGGACAAAGAGTTCTTCAATCCTTAACTAAGTTTCTACATATTTCTAAAGTCTGGCGTAGAAAGACTATTGATAATACAATGGGTAGTTATTTATTCTAGACTATTTAATTAGGTCAAGCCTCTGGCCAGGTGGCTTGAGTAAGGTTCCCTTTACTCATGTAAATGGTCTTTGTTTACAATGCAGATAAACAACTGTTCTCAGTGTTTAGTCAAGGTTAACATGTTTAAGGAAGGAATAGAGGACATTTCTGCAGAGGCTTCTGGGAGGACCGGGACTCCATTTTGTTTGTCAAAAAGGGGCACATGTAACTATATTCAGTTTTAAAAGGTACATTTCCACAGATGAAACGTTAAACCGAGCCACTGTCTGCATTCTCAGGTGGATGTAAAAGTACCCATGGGACAATTTGAAGAAGAGCAGAGGAGTTTTCCTGCTGTACTGGCCAATAATTATCCCTCAACTAACATCACAAAAACAGATTATTTAATAATTTAATAATTGCTGTTTGTGGGCCCCAGCAAATGAGCTTCTGCTACATTTCCTCATATTACAACAACGACTAACCTTGAAAATACTTCATTGGCTGTGAAGTGCCTTGAGGTGTCCTGAATTCATGAAAGGCACTATATAATGCAAGTTTGTTCTTTCTTCCTTCCTTAATCAAACCTTTCTTCTCCTATGCAACTTAGGCACACCAAATGGAGGACTAACATTCTACATGACAGCACTCAATAAGTTGTCTTAAATGAGAGTAGGTTCGCTGTCACTGCTCTTTCCAAAAATCTCCCAGCCTGTGCAATTTGCAGGATAGACTTGTGTCCCAGGTCTCAATGGCACCAGTCACTATATTTGTGACAGAATGCTGTTCAGAGCTTGTTCCCCCATTTCTTGGGGGGGGGGGGGTCCCCTTTGAGGTTATGAAGATGATATTTGCACCAGGTTATGCTGCATTTCCATAAATCCATCCCACAGTATTGCAATGATGTCAAAAGTGCACAGTTGCTCATTTTCCACAAGGCTACAGGCTGCTCATTGGCAGCCTCAAAGGATGTAGCAAATGCCTTGTGCTCCTGCATTAACTTGTGTCTTAAGGCAGGTCTAGTAGGATACCAATCCCTTCTGCACACCATTGAGATATGCTTTGGGCTCTCAGCTTGGCCAGATGTTTTTCCTCCCTCTCCTGCCACTACCACTTGCTCCTCCTCACTTGTGTGTTGTGATTCACCCAGCTTTCCTTCCTCAAACTCACTCCCAAATTTTTTTTAGATGAAACGTTAAACCGAGGCACTGTAGACACCAAACTGGGGTTCTGGTGCAGTGGCACTCTTCCACTTCAGTTTGGCCTCACCTATCACCTTGTTTCTTGCATCTGGCCATATTACGCTTGACTTGGAAATGCTTAATACTCACCCAGGGTAACTAAAATTGGAAAAATATTCCATTCTTCTGGATTGACATCCCTCAATTGTTCAACATAAAATCATAAATATATATGGACTGCACCATTCATTTGTGATGATTCTTTTTCTACTGTATCAGAAATATTTCCAAATGTTAACAGTTGACCAAAGAATGCCTACTACTACTACTACTACAACAACTTGCATTTATATAGTGCCTTTAACGTAGTAAAATGTGTGGTGTATGTGCCTTTAAGAGCCCCAGGTGTGCTGTAATAGCCACTCGGGCTATATAAGCCTGTATATTGTGTATATCCGTTAGAACCCCCCCCAGACTTTGCTTAGTAAATACCTATGAACCAACTCCTGTCTTCAGTGTCTTTATCAACACACGGACACTACAGTGGCGACGAAGTGGAAACGGACTTACCTGCAATTCGGCAGCACCTCAAGGACATCGATTCCTCGGGCGTCCAGAAGACTCAAGGAAGTGAGAGAAGCTGTGGTTTCACCAGCTGGCCAAGCTGGTGGCAGGTACTGCGCTAACCCTTCCTGGGCGTCAGGCTGGGGCTCCAGCGGCTGGCTCTACAGCTGAGACAGGCAGCGAAATCGGAGGCAAGCAATAACGGACTGGGAGGGAGCACTCGGGAGACAGCCGGCGCGGCAAGCAGGTCAGCGTTCAGACCTCCGGCGGGAACGAGTCTCCAACAGTAAATAATAAAAAAAAAGAGAACGGAAACCACAGTAAACAGCGTTGTTATCGGCAGCAGCGGCGGGAAAGCGCGGGAAGCACCATATCTTTGCTACAGAAAAGAAAAAAAGCGCGGGAAGCACCATATCTTTTCTGAAATGCCTAAGTCTGGCAATATTGATGCTTTTGATAGCGAAGTAGAGGATTGGACCACATACGTGGAAAGAGTAGAGGTATATTGCACTGCAAATGGAATAGAAGATGAAAAAAAAGCTTCAGTACTTCTGAACTTAATGGGCGCAAAGACATACGGGCTGTTACGAAATTTAATCACTCCAGCCAAACCAAAGGACAAGAATTTTAAAGAAATTGTTGATACCCCGCAGGAGCACTTAAACCCAACACCGCTGCTGATAGCGGAACGATTCAAGTTCTTCAAGAGAAATCAACACAAGAATGAAAGTAACGCTGATTACCTAACCGAATTAAGAAAGCTATCAAAGTACTGCCAATTCGGGGCAGGACTATCAGATTATCTTCGAGACAAATTCGGTTGCGGTCTCTTAAGTGAAGGAACACAAAAAAGACTGCTTTCTGAAAAAGATTTAACATTGGACAAAGCTTTCAGTATGGCTGTATCATACGAGGCAGCAGCAAAAGGAGCTGCAGAGATACAACAAAAGACACAGGACTTCGGCACCCATGAAATGACACAGGGTTTCGAAAGATGTTATCGCTGCGGCAGATCCACCCATAACCAGAGGGACTGCTGGTTCAAGGACAAAGCATGCAGGCAATGCGGAAAGATTGGACACATTGCACGGCTATGCTGATCTGGACAAAATAAATCCACTGACAGAAAAAAAAATCGATAAAGAAAAGTACAGGAAGGTACAAATGATGACGGACAGTAGCTCCGAAGACCAGAAGAGCGATAGCGACTTTGAAAACAAGAGACTAAGCTGTCTCAAATTACATAATGTACTTGCCAAAGATGATTACCAAACCATTTGGGTTACCCTCACAATAGCAGGGTCCCTAGTTAAAATGGAGCTAGATACAGGATCAGCTCTAACCGTAATAAATCGATGGGATTACGAGAGGCTATTTTCGCATATACCTCTAAAAGACACATCCATTATCTTAAAAACATATACGGGGCAGAAAGTATACACCAAAGGAAAAATAAGGGTGCATGTTGTATACAACGGCAAAGAAATACAAAAGTTGTATTTATACATTCTACAAGATGGTGGTCCACCGTTGTTGGGACGTGAATGGATCAGGAAGATACGTTTAGACTGGCACTCCATTCAGGCACTGACGGTGACCAGTAAGGAAAAAAACAATGATGACATCATACCTGAACGATTAAAAGACATCTTGGCCAACGTTTCAAGAGAAACTAGGAACCTTGAAAGGCATCACCGCCTCAATAAAAGTGGAAGATGCAGCAATTCCCAAATTTTTTAAGGCAAGACCGGTGCCATACGCAATACGTCCAGCAGTCAAGGCAGAGCTGGAGAATTTGGAAAAAGCAGGCGTATTATCCAAAATAGATTGGAGCGAATGGGCAACACCCATCGTTCCAGTCATGAAAAAAGCATTGAATAAAGATAAATCTGAAGAACAGAGAAAAATTCGCATCCGTGGTGACTTCAAGGTGACTGTAAACCCGGTCCTTCACACAGTACAGTATCCTCTTCCGAGGATAGAAGATATTTTCGCCTCACTATCCGGAGGGAAACATTTCACCAAAATTGACTTGGCACAGGCATATCTACAGATGGAGGTTGAGGAGGCCTCTAAAAAGTATCTCACGATAAACACACACAAAGGCCTGTACCAGTACAATCGACTGGTTTTTGGAGTAGCATCAGCTCCAGCTATCTGGCAAAGAGCTATGGAGCAAGTCCTGCAAGGGATCCCGGGAACTCAATGCTACCTAGACGACATCCTTGTAACAGGAGAAAACGACAACGAGCACCTTGCCAATTTGGAGCAGGTGCTCACTAGGCTGAAAGAACGGGGCCTACGAGCGAATCGCCCCAAGTGCGAATTTTTCCAAAATCAGATATCATATTGTGGCCACATAATTAATAATGAAGGGTTGCATAAGTCACCTGAAAAAATTGAAGCGGTTATAAAAGCCCCAGCACCTGAAAATGTTTCACAATTAAGGTCGTTCCTGGGATTAATAAATTACTATCATAAATTTTTACCGAACTTATCAACTCTTCTACACCCTCTTAATGAACTTCTACAAACAGGAGTGATTTGGAAATGGAACGAAGACTGTAAACGTGCCTTCCATAAATGCAAAGACTTAATCACATCCGAAGAAGTTTTGGCTCATTACAACCCATCACTGCCAATCAGACTGGCGTGCGATGCATCCCCTTACGGCATAGGAGCAGTATTATCCCATAAATTCCCTGATGGCTCAGAACGGCCGATAGCTTTTGCGTCACGCTCATTAAACTCAGCTGAGCGTAACTATGCCCAAATCGACAGGGAAGCACTCAGCCTGGTATGGGGAGTGAAGAAATTCAACCATTACCTACACGGACAAAAATTTACCTTGTTGACTGACCATCAACCCCTCATCTCCATATTCAACCCTAAAAAAGGTGTTCCCATTATGACAGCGCAACGGCTACAGAGGTGGTCCCTTTTTCTAGGGGCACACCAATACAACATAGAATACAAAGGGTCAAAACAACATGGGAATGCTGACAGTTTATTGCGCCTACCGTTGCCAACGGTAGAAGAGGCACCTACAGTAGACCCAGTAGAGATGTTCCACTCTACCATAGTGGAATGTCTACCAGTGACAAATTCTGCCATTGAAAGGGAGACGAGAAATGACCCGACTCTCTCACGGGTCTACGATTTAACGGTGAAGGGATGGCCAGCACATGGCGAACCACTGTTGCCAGCATTCTCGCAAAGAAGAGAATAGCTGTCAGTGTGCCGAGGAACCTTGATGTGTGGATCCAGAGTGGTGATTCCACCCAAACTCAAGGATAAACTGCTAAAGGAGCTTCACGAGGGGCATCTGGGTGGAGTGAAAATGAAGAACCTAGCTAGGGCGTTTGTATGGTGGCCAGGTATCGATGGAGACATCGAAGAAATGACCAAGAGCTGCCTAGGATGCCAGAAGGTCCAAAACGCTCCACCACAAGCCCCTCTACATCCATGGGAGTGGCCTCATCTCCCTGGCAAAGGGTGCACATCGACTTTGCTGCTCCATTTATGGACTCAATGTTCTTAATCGCGGTTGATGCACACTCCAAGTGGCCGGAGGTAATAAAGATGTCCTCCACCACCACGGAAAAAACCATCACAGTATTAAGGACCATATTTGCCAGGAATGGGCTGCCGGAACAGATATGTTCTGATAATGGACCGCAATTTGTGTCCGAAGAATTCAGAAAGTTCTTAAAAAACAATGGGGTTAAGCACTACACGTCCGCCCCATACCATCCCGCCACCAATGGATTGGCTGAAAGGTTTGTCCAGACCTTCAAGAAGGCCATAAAGGCCATGGGTAATGAAGACATAAAACTTCAGCACAAGGTGGATAACTTCTTATTCGCATACAGGAATGCAACACATATGGTTACCAACCAAACTCCCGCCATGATGTTCTTCAATAGAAACCTAAGATGCCGGCTGGATTTGGTCAAGCCCAACATCAGAAGGGACGTGGAGAACCGGCAGTTTTAAGGCATGAATGAAAGGCCAACTAGAACCTTCCAGATAGGTCAACAAGTTTTGGCCCGGGACTACCGTACCAAGAAATGGCAGCCTGGAACTATCTGCACACGACTAGGACCACTGATGTATACCGTGGACATCGGAGAAAGCATAATAAGGCGCCATACTGACCAAATCATAAAGTCATCCGAAAAGGGACAACCTACACCACAACTCTATACATCTAACGATGAAGTAGAGATACCCATATCTACCTCCGATCCAGTGATACTGGAACCCGATGAACCCGACACTGGCATTCAAGCCGAATCAGCCTTGCCAGAAGAACCTACTACACCACCAGAAACTACTACACCCCCGAGGCGTTATCCGGACCGAGTCAGGAAGCCTCCTGAGAGACTAACTTATAATTAATTAACTACAGCAATGTATATTATTTTGCTTATAACATGTAATTAATAATTACTTAAAATATGATGTACTGGTTAGCTAAAAGGGGAGGAATTGTGGTGTATGTGCCTTTAAGAGCCCCAGGTGTGCTGTAATGCCGGTAATTGCCACTCAGGCTATATAAGCCTGTATATTGTGTATATCCATTAGAACCCCCCCCAGACTTTGCTTAGTAAATACCTATGAACCAACTCCTGTCTTCAGTGTCTTTATCAACACACGGACACTACAAAATGTACCAAAGTGCTTCACAGGAACGTTATCAAACAAAATTTGACATCGAGCCACATAAGGAGATATTAGGACAGGTGAAAGAGCGTTTTAAAGTGAGAGAGGCGGAGAGGTTTAGGGAGGGAATTCCAGAGTTTTATTATCCTTGTTATTTCACTTCTGCCCTGATCAAAGTCCTTACAAAACGCCATATCAATTTAGAATTTTATAGATTGTAAAGCAGTAGATACAAGTAAAAACATTTGCATTCAAATGTAAAGCAAATAGAATGGAATGTTGTCAGTGGCACGTAAATCTCCAAACATTACATACTGCTTCCTCATATATGGAATGTCGTTTCTTCCTGTACAATTTAATGTTTTTACAGTACTTCTCACTCAACAGATTCAGAACAATAAGAGGACTTATTACTCTACAAGCCAGAAGTTGTATTTTTAGCAAATAATCTGCTCTTTGCAGTGCTGTGTGACCCAAGGGTAACAATTGCATCCTTCCAGTCATCTGCTTACTAGATTAAACATAAGAACAGAGATTGCAATCCTAGCGCCAAGTACTGTTAGAATCACATTGTGGGGGCCACTGCAGCGTGGGGAGCTTGTTGGATATTGAGAACCCAGCTTATGTCACCAGACACTGCAGGCAAGGAGCAATATGCCTGCATTATAGGTGCCCTGTGCAGTTAGTGTGACAACATGAGTGTGCAGAATCATGGAAGCTTACAGCCCTTAAAGACATGTAGCTCCACATTTAAAGGGAAGTAACCATTTAAAAGGAAGTGGCCGCACCTGGTTTCAAAAAAATCTGTGAGCCTTTTTTAAGCAGATGTAAGCACTGTATGGAGAGGGGGGAAGGGAACAAGGTGATGTGTGAGGCCAAACAGATGTGGAAGAGTGCCACTGCACCAGAACCCCAGTTTGGTGTCTAGCTAAGCAGAAAAGCTACAGCATGAGATGATTGCAAGGAGGGTTGCCCTCTTTGGCACTCAAAGCACTCACAGGTTGGTGCTATCCCATGCCTGGCAGCATGATGCATGAATGAGGCAGCTGCCTCCAGAGGCAAAGCTACTTACAGTTTTAGGGCGAATATTCACCAAAGAGGTTGGAAAGTCTAGCTGAAGAATGAGTGGCGGGACCACTCCCATAAGTGAGCCCTTGCTGCCAACAAACTGAAGTGTGACCTTATACACACACTAGGGTAGATTGCTTCATATGCGTAGACCTTTTCACATCTACCTGTCAATGATGCCCGGATGATCATCTGCTTCAGCTTCCTGTGGGTCAGCAGGGTATAAGAACATAAGAACAGGAGTAGGCCATACAGCCCCTCGAGCCTGCTCCGCCATTCAATAAGATCATGGCTGATCATCGACTTCAACTCCACTTTCCTGCCCGATCTCCATATCCCTTAATTTCCCTAGAGTCCAAAAATCTATCTATCTCAGCCTTGAATATACTCAAAGACTCAGCATTCACAGCCCTATGAGTCACTGAGCTTTGCTGTCTGTAGTAACTATGCCTACAGGCCAATTTTAACATTCGGACTACAGTATTGCTAGATCTTGTGATGGAACGCCTAAATCTCGGGACTTGTTTGGAAAACAAATACGCAGATTTGCGCATGCGTGAAAAATACGCTGTACGTGCATGCACAAAAAAAAACAGGTTCAGAGGGCTTTCCGTAATGAACAATCAACCGAGCAAGCCTCCTCCTCCCTCTGAGTGGAGGGAGCCGCGCTCAGTTTCCTCCCATCTGGCCCCAGCTGATGACAGCAGTGCGGTCCCTGTTGCATTGATTGGCTCCGTGACCTTGGAGACCTTGAACCCTTTCCTCCCCCTTCTCGAGAATGTCAAGAGATCTTGCGATATCTGGCGCCACCTGCGGGATTGCTGTGGTAATGGAGAGGCAGCACAAGGTGGGGGGAGCGAAGGAGGCGAGGACAGTCGAACAGAAGATTCCCACTTCTGCTCACTGTCAAGTGACTCCTTTTGGCTTGTGTGCGTGAGCGTGACCATGAAGTGAGGGCTCAGCTTCCACCATCGAACAGCCCCGTGCTGTCTGCCTCGCACACCAATGGGTACTTGCGTGAGGTACAAGGAAATGATCAACTCTCGTGGAATTGACCCCAGAAAGAGTTAGCACCATCCAGAGAAAAGGGAGGCGGGAGGAAATCCCAGTGGTGATTGGAATAAGACTAATAAGTAATTGCAGGTTTTCAGAGGAGGTTTGAATGGTATGAGGGCTTATCTGAGTTAAAACAGTGAAAAGCAGGATGGTGCATGAACCTTCAGACTGCTGTGTTTGAATAACCCTGTAGATTCCTGCAATAGGCACAGTGAGGGTTTAAATAACCATGGGGGCTTTACAGGTTCGCTTTCATTGTGTGTTGGGTGACCACCTGTCTAACCCTGAGTTCCTAAAAGCAGCTGTTGAAAGAAGTGGTTTTCAAACTCTTCTATGTGAAGTGAAACCCCCTGCAAATAATGGCATGCTCCTGGGGAGCCCCTGCAAATTTTAATACTGTCCCTGGACCCCCTGTATATTTTCATACTGTCCATGGATCCCTTGTTCTAATTTCTATGACTGTGTTATCCACCCAAAGACAAACTGTGCGGTGGATAAGAAAGAACCTATGTTTATGTAACCAAAGAGCTTCACAGCCACTGAACAAACAAAATTACTTTTGAAGTACGGTCACTGTTCTTTTGCAGGTAAGCATGGCAGGCAATTTGTACACAAATAGTAATGACATAAATAACCAGTGTTTGGATGAGAGATGGGTGTTGACCAGGACCTAGGAGAGCTCACCTGTGTTACGAATGGTGCTATGGAATCTTTTACATCCACCTGAACTGGCAGGTGGACCCTAAGTTTGACATCTCCTCCTGCCAGTGCTGCACTGAAGTGTCAGCCTAGACTAGATGGCATCTCACCACTGAGCCAGAAATTTATGGGTTCAAGTCATCACTCCAAACACTTGGGCACATAATCTAGGCCGACACTCCCAGTGTAGTACTGAAGGATTGCTGCACTGTCGAAGGTGCCGTCTTTAGATATGCGGATAGGGTGGGAGGAGACTCGTGTGCAGCATAAACACTGGCATAGACCTGTTTGGCCGAATGGCCTGTTTCTGTGCTATACATTCTATGTAACTCTATCGTGAAATGTATTTTACAGTCATAGTGGAGCCTTTTTTTTGGAACCAAGTCAAGTATTGAAGCCTTAAAATTAATCCGGTTTATGGAGAGACTGGCAGGCCCTGACCCCCAGCAGCACTGAGTGCTGAGCCTTGTGAGGTAGGAGTCCAGGTCGCGGGTACTGTAATGTGCTGCCATGTATTAGTTTCAAATAAATTGGAGGTTTTCTCACTCCAGGTTAAAGAGGAATCTAATAAAGGGGTTTCAAACTTATGAACAGTTTTGAGAGGGTAAATAGTGAAAGATTGATTGTTGAATTGCTAACAATCGTAATTATTAGTATCAAAGACAAAATTAGAAATGTTTTCACATAGGGTATTGCAATGTAGGGTGCTTTACCACAAGTGACTATTGAGATAGGCACTGTAAGATTACTTAGAATGAAATTGGATAAGTATTTGAAAAGGAATGAATACAAAATCATGCGGGTAAAAGAAATGATATTCGGATAGCTCCAGTTGAAAGGTTAACACCATAATATGGCACAATGGAGCAAATAGTCTCCGTCACTGCAGATTAAAGCTGGACGGACAGGCTAGGGTTCTGGAGGGATGAGCTTTCATGGGCTGAATACCTTTGGTTGGCAGCTGCAGGGACTGCATTGCGTGGTGGTTGTGTTGGGCACCAGGTGAGGGATGGGGATAATGGGTAGGATTAAAAAAAAAGATTTTGTAAAGCATTTTCAGATGCAGTAATATAGTTTTTGTAAAGAGCGCTGACCTGTTAGAAATTAAACAAAGCCACTAATGAGGTTTATAAATGAACTGTCAATCTGTATTGGAAAAAAATAGCAACTCATGATAGCTTACCAAATCTCATGATTTTTAAAGAGTTTGTCTCATGATTGATGAGGTGGTGGGGTTGGCATTACTGGGACTACACTGCCCTCAATTTGTATGCTTGTGGCTCATTCCCAGCTAGCACTGTAATATCAACTAGTTATAAAGATGATTTTTCTGGGCTTTACACCAAGGAACTGAGAAAATAAAGGTAATTAAAATCAACCGGGTTCTTTAAGGGGCAGGTGATCCACCCCAACAGGTTACTGCCCAGGCAATGAAACTGAAAATCTACTCCATTGAGAAGTTTCTCCGTAAATTGGCTCTTCTGCAGATTTCAGCACAAAAATGATTGTCTGTCTTTCTTTCTTTATATAATATCATTTTGTAAAGATTATTTATCTGTAACAAAGTGTGGCATTGTAAGTGTGACAGACTTAAAGGCTCAAAGATCCAAGGAACTTGCGATATTCTCCCACTGTAAATTTGTGTACGCTGGGTCCAGCCACGAGTGGAAATTCCTACTCAGCCTTGCAATGGGTGGAAATGCTGCACACCCCTGAGAGGATGGGGTCGGACTTCACACCTCCCCAGCATCTTAGTTGGTGGGGGCAGGATAGGCAGCTGATGGGAGCAGGCCACCAAATAGCATAAGAAGTGGGGATCGTAGCTAGAATCCCTGAAGACAAGCTGGATTTTTTCCCCCCAAATTTAAATGTGGCCCCCTTAAAAAGGAGGCTGTTAGATGTTCCCGGGGACAGGGAGTACTCAACACTCCCCCAGCCACTCATTCTTCAGCCAGCCATTGTCATGGAAATTGAGGGCACATCCCAGCACTTACACCAGGATGCACCCCCTGTAAATTCTAAGGGCCAAAATGTTTCCACATATAGATATATACATAATACCTTGTTATTTACAAACTGTTGAGCTCCTACTCTGCTATTACTGGGAATCTGATTTATGACTTTGACAATTTTACTTCCTTTTCCTCAGTCATGATAAGTGAGAAATAACTGCTCAATGACTTTGTAATTTCTTTGCCCTAGAATTTCTGCTCCTCATTGTTACTTTTAAGTGGGCCAGCCAATACTTTCTTTCGATGACTTCTGATGAAAGGTCATCGACTTGAAACATTAATTCTGTTTCTCTCTCCACAGATGCAGCCTGACCTGCTGAGTATTTCCAGCATTTTCAGTTTTTATTTACTTTTTTTCCACTTCCTTTATTACTTGTTATAACCCCCCTTATCGTTACTTAAAATGTGCTCAGTAATGTGTTTGTTCTCTCTTTGACTTCGCTAATATTTTTTGCCAACTTCTGCTTGTTTTCAAAACAAATTTACCAAATCCTGCTGGTATTCCTTGTACATGTTCTGAAAGTTTTCTAGTTTTTAAATTTTTTTTAGGGTAAACTTACTAATCCTGCATTCCTAATGGGGGGCCTCACTCTAAAGGATTGGAGAATTGCTGTCAAAATTTTGAAATCCTGTTCTCCTTTTGATCAAAAATGGGAGGATGGGATTGCTGGATGTGCCCTACATCCCTACTTGACCACTCAGGTCTTTTATCTGTTTTGCATTAGCTGTAACAAATTTTGATTGTAGCTTCACAAACAGTTCCTTAAATATTTATCGTAAATTGTCTCAATATTCATTACTAAACTTTTTATTTTATACTATGCACAGATATTTCTGTATAATTCAGACCTTTATGGTTGTGTTTTTTCTTCCTTCCCTTACTGCTTTCTTGAAGAGATTGAATCTTCACCAGACACCACCCAACACATCATTCAGGTGACCATTATTCACTTGTGAGCCTTGACAATGAATGATGGCAGGGCTTTTGACTACAAGTAACCAATCATGTCCTCATCTAATGTACACATGCTTGCAACTCTGGCATGGGTCACTGGACAATGATCAGAAATGGGAAACCTGATGGAATAGCCCCTCTCTGGCTGTTGGATGCTTCAGATAATTGCAGCATTATCACCAAGATCAGCTAACTCAACACAGGTTGGGATTGATTGTGGGATCTTCCTGGTCTGCATGTCCTGGCTATTCATTCATGAGCCATCCAGGAAGCCTTTCATGCCTTTTATTTTAATTGCCTGCAAATTCAGGGTGATGAGGGAACTATACAAGTTAAAATAAATTGCATTCAACGAGGAAGATTTTGCATTGTATTGAGTATTACCTTCTAGTTTTTGCCATTTGGGTGAGAGAACAAATTGAAGCAAAGATATCTCCACAGGCACGTTTGTATTACATAGAATTTACAGCACAGAAACAGGCCATTTAGCCCAACAGGTCTATGCCGGTGTTTATGCTCCACACAAGCCTTCTCCCATCTTACTTCATATCAACATACCTATCACCCATCAACATATCAATATACCAGTGCAGCAGGACATGCAGGCATTAATGCATGTCTTTATTTAATACAAAATTTACAATTCCCACATTCAATTAGTTTGCACATAACTGATGGCAAAGTTCTAGTTCAAACTTCTACACAGTTTAAAATTACATAATTTAAACAGAAAACAAAGTCCTGTTGGAAATCTTAATCAGTTCATTTTCAGTCCCCCCAGGAAACACTTTCTTCTGTATTTAAAATTTTCAGACATGTGTAATAATGTTATGATTTATAACTCCTGGCACAGAGCTACATTTGATGGGAGCATGCATCAGGAAATCAGCAAGCACCTGATTTGCAGTCCGTACAATTTACTATCCACCAAAATGGAAAAGCATGCAGGCTGCGGTTTAAGGGCGATGTCAGTGCTTGCATTTCCAATAGGTGTTCCTGCTACCGGGAATGTTGAATCATAACATTTGCTACCTGGTGGAAAAGTTGGGTACTTCTATAATCATGAAGGTTTTCAAACGGGTGCATGTGGAACCTACAGGGTCTCAGGGGGTCCACAGGTCAGAGGATTTCTGTCTTTCTGGAGCCAGGTATAATATGTGTCTCAACCACAGTATCTTGAGAATTCTTTATTCTATATTTTTTTCTGCATTTAACTTGCTAACAAGTTCTTTCTGTTGCTGTATAGTAATAAAAATTGTTTTCTTCAATGATGACACTGTTTATCCTTTTGGATAGTTAAGACTGGCTGTTGGAAATTCGGAGCCTGTCAGTATTTTAAGGCACTTCCTGATAGTGTCAGTATTTTCAGGGGTCCCAGTAGTGTGTTAATATTTACAGGGGGTCCCTGGGATTGTGTCAGTATTTTCAAGGGATTCCCCAGTATCATGTCAACATTTTCAGGCGATCGCTTCTTAGTGTGTCCTCATTTGCAGAGGCACCTGCATGCATAATTTTTTTTTAAACCACTGTGATAAACAACAGTGAATCTAATATTATTATCTCTCGGGCCTGAGGTTAATGAACCAAAACTGAACCAAAAAATAATTGGTCTTCTCAGACCATCACATAAACAGATACATTGGTCCAGATTTTAAAAGGGGGCAGGAATGGTGTGTGCAAGTCCCAAAGTGACAACGCACCTGGAGAGTTTGGGGATATAGAGACCCTGCCGTTCTGAACAATGGGGCCTCATTTAAATAAAATGCTTCCAGCATCCCACCTGGCTCCCGGCCAGACTGACTATCTGGCTGGTGGGCAGGTACGCGAATTTGGCAGCAGGAGGCTGCAGCTGGGGTCCCTGGCAGTCAATGGGAGGAGGCCCAAGGACTCTTTGCGGGGTAGGGGAACACTCCTGCTCCTCCTGGCACATGAGGAGTTTTAACGGAAGCCAATTTTTAAGCTCACCATGTCCTCTTCTGGCTAGTCAGCGCCTCCTGCTGTGGTTCTGCTGCCGGGCTCCACACAGTGCGGGGCTCCCCCTGATGTGAAGTTAATATTACGTCGCAGTGTCCTTGATGTTATTGGGCCGCAGCCTTTGGTGGAGCCTCGTCGATGGTATGATTCGCCATCATAAACCGGGAACGTGGCAGGTTGGAGCTGGGAGTGAGATTTTTCAAATTTGAACCCCGCCCACGCAACATTCTCGTTGGACGATGGTGTTGTACCTATGCTTTAATGCGTTCAATCAAGCATGTAGATACGTCGAATTAAATCAGAGTCAGGCAGACAGGCTTATAACTGCGATGTTCACTTTATTGCGTAAAATGGCCGACTGTTGTTTTCCCGGGTAATTCCCATAATGCAATGCACATTACATTACCGTATTTACTGGTGTCAAACTCGCACATTACATTACCGTATTGACTGGTGTCAAACTCGCAATCAATACACAACATCCCCCTTTTCCTTGGAAACAAACTTGCAGTTTACAAACAGTTGCTTACAATAACACTGCATAAATTATTTGGTTTATAAACTTTTTACAAACTTGTGTCTTACCACACAACTAAATAATTCCCAGGTTTAAACATTTAACATCACCCATGCAACTCTCGCACAGTTTATGTTGTGACATAATCAGACAGTCTTTGGGGTTTTCTTTTAACCCTTTGAGGCCTGGCTGTACTGGGTATGTCTGACATATTGGTGTCAGTGGGTATTGCCTGTGTCACAGTGGTATGTGTGTCAGGGTCTACTATACTGTCCTCAGTCCCTTGTGTTTCCTCCTGCTCATGGAGTGTCTCCTTTGGTCCATTGGTTCTGTATTTCTTCACAAACGTAGTGTTTCTCGAGTAGCGTGCTCCATCTGGAGATTCTACTACTACTTGACTCCCTGTTTTACTCAAAACTTTGTGGGGTGTGGCATTAAAAGGAGTGGTGAACTTGTCCACTTTGTCCTGCCGTACCAGCACCGTGTCGCCAACTTCCACCTCTGAGTATTGTGTTCTCCGCTGTTCATCTGCACACAATTTGGACTTGCCTTTTTGTTCTGCATCCCAGTCACGTACTTCCATATCTGTGATGTCTGGCAGCTTTCCTCTCATTTTCTGTTTAAAGAGCAGCTCTGCCAGGCTCTTTCCTGTCGTGGCATGGTCAATGCTCCTGTACACAGTCACATATTTTCTAAGTTCACGTTTCCAATCTAGTCCTGCTGACTGAGCAATTCTGATTCTCTTCATCAGTGATGCATTCTGGCGCTCGACTTCTCCGTTAGCCTGAGCCCATTTTGCTGTCGTTTTCAGGTGTTTGATCCCGTTGTTTTCACAGTATTAGAGTCATAGAGTCATAGAGTTTTACAGCACAGAAAGAGGCCCTTCGGCCCATCGTGTCTGCGCCGCCCATCCATCCCTGTCCAGTCTAATCCCATTTTCCAGCATTTGGTCCATAGCCTTGTATGCAATGGCATTTCAAGTGCTCATCCAAATGCTTCTTGAATGTTGTGAGGGTTCCTGCCTCTACCACCCTTTTAGGCATTGAGTTCCACATTCCAACCACCCTCTGGGTGAAAAAGTTCCTCCTCAAATCCCCTCTAAATCTCCTGCCCCTTACCCTGAATCTATGCCCCCTTGTTATTGACCCCCCTACTAAGGGGAAAAGTTCCTCTTTGTCTACCCTATCTATGCCCCTCATCATTTTGTACACCTCAATCAGGTCCCCCTCAGCCTTCTTTGCTCCAAGGAAAACAACCCCAGCCTGTTTAGTCTTTCTTCATAGCTGAGGCGCTCCATCCCAGGTAACATCCTGGTGAATCTTCTCTGCACCCTCTCCAAAGCAATCACATCCTTCCTATAGTGAGGTGACCAGAACTGCACACAGTACTCCAGCTGTGGCCTCACCAGCGTTTTGTACAGCTCCATCATAACCTCCCTGCTCTTATATTCTATGCCTCGGCTAATGAAGGCAAGTATCCCATATGCCTTTTTAACCACCTTATCTACTTGTTCCGCTGCCTTCAGAGATCTATGTACATGTACACCGAGGTCCCTCTGACCCTCTGTACTTCCTAGGGTCCTACCACTCATTGGGCTAGATTTTCAGTTGCTTGCGCCAGCAGTTAGCGCCTTAAGAGAAGTGATTTTCGGGCGCTATGCGTGTAGCGCCTGGGCGCAGCGCAGTTTGCGCCCCGCCCCAAATTAAGTTGTCCGTTAGCGCCGGCGCAAAGTTTAGCGGCCGCCCGGATGCGCGCGCAGAAAATGACGTCACATCCTCGTGCAACGCCCTTTGGCCGCCCCGAATCCAAACTTCAGTCGGACCGCCCCATTGTGCGGCTGGCGTCCAGAGCGTTTGTAAAATGGAACGCAACACACCCTGGGGAGCGCAAATTAAAGGGCACTCCTCCTGCACTATATACGGCACTCTGCATGTGTGGAAGGATCCAGTGTGTGGTTGTGAACGGTGTATTGATGTTTCCGGACTCCTCCTCCTCCTCCTCCTCCTCCTCCTCCTCCTCCTCCTCCTCCTCCTCCTCCTCCTGCTGCTGTTTTCCCCCCCAGACTCTGCCTTTGAAAAAAACACATGCACCCTTCCCCTTTAAGAGCTCACTGGCACCAGAGTGTCTGCCGTGCGCTGCGCCCGAGCTCGGGTGTTGCGCTCTGCACCGCCAGCTTAGCGCCTAAAGATAGTAGTGGAACGCCTCTTTTAGCGCTCCACCAACCTCTTAGGGCGAAGCCACTGAATTTCCGGCAACGGGGCGCTACTTTGGGGCGGGCGCTAACTTCGGGCGGGCGCTAAGGTTAGCGCCCCAAAACTGTCTATACTGAAAATCTAGGCCATTGTGTATTCCCTTGCCTTATTTGTCCGTCCAAAATGCATCACCTCGCACTTTTCAGGGTTAAATTCCATTTGCCACTTTTCCGCCCATCTGACCAACCCGTCTATATCGTCCTGTAGCCTGAGGCTTTCCTCATTGCAATTTACCACCCCACCAATTTTCGTGTCATCTGCAAACTTACTGATCATCCCTTTTACATTCTCATCCAAATCATTTATGTAGATCACAAACAACAAGGGACCCAGCACCGATCCCTGAGGTACCCCACTGGACACAGGCTTCCAGTCACAAAAGCAACCTTCGACCATCACCCTCTGCCTCCTGCCACTCAGCCAGTTTAGGATCCAACTCGCCAAGGCACCCTGGATCCCATGGGCTCTTACCTTCTTGACCAGTCTCCTATGCGGGACTTTGTCAAAAGCTTTACTGAAGTCCATGTAAACCACATCCACAGCATTTCCCTCATCCACCTCCCTAGTCACCCCCTCGAAAAATTCAATCAGATTTGTCAGACATGATTTACCCTTGACAAAGCCATGCTGACTATCCCCGATTAATCCTTGCCTCTCCAAGTGGAGACTAATTTTGTCCCTCAGAATTTTTTCCAATAATTTCCCTACCACAGATGTTAGGCTCACTGGCCTGTAATTCCCTGGTTTATCCCTGCTACCCTTTTTGTATAATGGTACTACATTAGCTGTTCTCCAGTCCTCTGGTACATCCCCTGTGGCCAGAGAGGTTCTGAAAATTTGTGTCAGAGCCCCTGCAATCTCCTCCTTTGCCTCCCACAGCAGCCTGGGATATATCTCGTCCGGGCCTGGGGATTTATCCACTTTTTGGCCTGCTAAAACCGCTAGCACCTCCTCCCTCTCGATGCTAATATGTTCAAGTATGTCACAATCAACTTGCCCGATTTCTATGTCTGCATCGTCTTTCTCCATAGTGAACACAGATGCAAAAAATTCTTTGAGTAATTCAGATCTGAATTGGGGACCATTATCAGATTTGCAGGTGATTGGCAAACCATGATGGCTGAAGATTGACTCTAAACTATCAATAACCTTTTCTGTTGTTGTGGAAGTCATGATGTCGTATTCATAGTAGCGACTATAATAATCAACTACCACAAGAATGGAGTGGTTGGATGGTAAGGGCCCCAGTAAGTCTATAGCTACACCCTGCCAGGGGCCCTCCGGTAATGGTGTTGGTCTCAACGGTTCAGGTGGGTCGGGTCTGGCTACTATCTGACAGCCGTGGCACGTTTTACAGTGTTTTTCAGCTGCCTTGTTCGTGCCAGGCCACCAAACCTTGGTTCTGAGATGTTGCTTTGTTCCAACTATTCCCAAGTGTCCTTCATGTGCTAACACCAGGGCTTTTGCATGTAACACTGTGGGTAGCACGATGCGTGTTCCCCGAAGAACTAGGTACCCCACTACGCACAGCTCGTTTGCAATTGCTGCATAAGCTTTACAGTTCTCAAAATGTCCATTTGTGATTGCCTTCCATACCTCAATCAGCTCTGGGTCGGTAGCAGAGGCTTCCTCCACCTATCTAGTAGTGAGTGCTTTTGGTGTCGCACTCACAGCTACAAATTTCATGTATTCACCTGAGCCATGAGAATGTCTCTCCTGTTTTGCTGTCTCCCCCAGCAATCGTGACAGTGGGTCTGCAATGTTTTGCTTGCCTGGAATGTGTATCACCTTAAAATCGTACGGCTGTAATCTAAGTACCCATCTCTCTATATGGGCACAGGGTTTAGAGTGTGGGCCGTATATCACTTGTAATGGCTTATGGTCAGTTACCAATTTAAATTTTCGGCCATACACATATGGATGCAGCCTCTCACAAGCCCATACAAGAGCTAAGGCCTCTCTCTCTGTTTGAGAGTATTTCCTCTCACAGTCTGTTAAACTACGACTTACATAGCATATTGGCACCTCTTGTCCCTATTGGTCCTGAACTAGTACTGCGCCTAAACCTACAGGACTGGCATCTGCTATCACCTTGGTTGGTGCATTATTATCAAAATATGCTAAAGTGCCGGCTCTGGCCAATTCTTCCTTGAGTGCACTGAATGACTGTCTCTGTTGTGATCCAAATTTAAATGGTGTGTTTTTTCTCATCAGGCGTCGCAGTGGCTCTGTTAGCGTTGCAAACTGCGGGATGAATCTGCTACTGTACCCAACGAGTCCCAAGAAACTCCTCACCTCTGTAGCATTCTCTGGTTCCCGAGCTTCTGCCACCGCTCGCACTCTCTCTGCTGTTGGTCCGATGCCCTTTTCAGACAACAGGATTCCCATGAAAATCAATCGGTCCATGTTGAATTGGCACTTCTCTGAGTTTAGTGTCAGTCCACTTTCCATTAGTCTGGTCATGACAGCGTGCAGGCGTCTGTCGTGAGTTTCCTGGTCATGTGCATGCACGATAATGTCGTCTGAGATGTTTTCAATACCCTCTATTCCAGGTAATGCATTAGCTATCTTGTGCTGATATTGCTCACTAGCTGAAGATACACCGAATATCAGCCTCTTGTACCTGTATACTCCGTTATGTACTGCAAACGTGATTTCTCGTGACTCAGGGGTCAGTTCTAGCTGGTGATAACCCCATTTCAGGTCAAGCTTACTAAACACCATCGAGCCGTTTATACCTTGGAGTATCTCATCAACGGTGGGGATTGGATATCGTTCCCTCACTATTGCCTGGTTTGCTCGTCTCATGTCTAGGCATAACCTTACATCCTTATCCGCTTTTGGTACAATAACCACAGGATTTACCCATGGGGTGGGACCAGTTACAGGTTCGATAATGTCCATGTCCCTCAATTGTTTTATTTTGGCCTCTACTGCCCCCCTTAAGTTGAATGGTATACGCCTGAGTGGCTGGGCCACAGGCTTCACTTGTGGGTCGATATACAAACTGATCTGTTTTGTGTTCAGCCTTCCTACTCCCTGGAACACCTTTGGATACCGCTGTTCTAGTAGCTGTCTTACATCTACCACAGCTGAGACATCTGCGCCTATTTTTAAAACCCCCAGTTTCATGGCTGTCTCCCTTCCTAGCAACGGCTCTGCATGGCCTTTAACCACAATGAACTCCGCCTGCTCAGTTCTCTTACCTATTGTAATCCCACATGTGAATACACCTTTAACTGACAGTGGTTGGCTAGAAGCATAAGAGAATAACTTTCTCTCTGTCTTAGGGACACGTGACTGACACTTAATGTGTTCTGACTTTAATCCTTCCCATGTATTCTCATCTTTTTTTTTATTCATTGATGGGATGTGGGCGTCGCTGGCTGGCTAGGCCTGCATTTAGTGCCCATCCCTAATTGCCCTTGAGAAGATGGTGGTGAGCCGCCTTCTTGAACCGCTGCAGTCCATATGGTGTAGGTACACCCACAATGCTGTTAGGAAGGGAGTTCCAGGATTTTGGCCCAGCGACAGTGAAGGAACGGCGATACAGGTCCAAGTCAGGATGGTGTGTGGCTTGAGGGGGAACTTGTAGGTGGTGATGTTCCCATGCGTCTGCTGCCCTTGTCCTTCTAAGTGGTAGAGGTCGCGGGTTTTGAAGGTGCTGTTGAAGGAGCTTTGGCGAGTTGCTGCAGTGCATCTTGTAGATGGTACACACTGCAACCACAGTGCGCTGGCGGTGGAGGGAGTGAATGTTGGAGGTGGTGGATGGCGTGCCAATCAAGCGGGCTGCTTTATCCTGAATGGTGTTGAGCTTCTTGAGTGTTGTTGGAGCTGCACTCATCCAGGCAAGTGGAGAGTATTCCATCACACTCCTGACTTGTGCCTTGTAGATGGTGGAAAGGCTTTGGGGAGTCAGGAGGTGAGACACTCGCCGCAGAATTCCCAGCCTCTGGCCTGCTGTTGTAGCCACAGTATTTATATGGCTGGTCCAGTTCAGTTTCTGATCAATGGTAACCCCCAGGATGTTGATAGTGGGGGATTCAGCGATGGTAATGCCATTGATGGTAATCACATTATTAGTTGCACCCGAATCAATTAACATTCTCAGGTTTACTCCCCCCACACAAAAGGTAAGTCTCTCTGTCACGTTATTTCCAGTAACAGCAAATGCAAAGTCATTTTGTTCCTCTACATTGTTCACACTGTGTTTCTTTGTACCCTTTGTGTGGCATGCATTGGAGAAATGATCCTTATCCTTGCACTTATGACACGGTTGTCCACGTGCTGGGCATTTTGGATCTCTGCCCATGTGGTCTGTGTGTCCACATCTGTAACATTTCCTTTTGTTCCTATCGCCATTTCCCTTTGGTTTCTCTGTTGAGCTTTTCACTTAATACCCTCTTTTCTGCGTAACACGATGAACAGTATCTGTCTCCGCCTTCTCTACATGACATGGCTGACATCTGCTCCTCGCTGTTTTCACATTGTGAGGCCAATTGTAACGTGCGGGCGAGCGTTAGACCTTGCCCTTCCTCCAGCAATTTCCTCCGCACATAGGCTGATGTGCACCTACTCAGGATAGTGTCTCTTATTTGATTATCCACATCCCCCCCAAAGGCACAGGCCTAGAAATTCAGTTGGTTGCGCCAGCAGTTAGCGCCTTAAGAGAAGTGAATTTCGGGCGCTATGCGTGTAGCGCCCGGGCGCAGCGCAGTTTGCGCCTCACCCCAAATTAGGTTGACCCTTAGCGCCGGCGCAAAGTTTAGCGCCCGCCCGGATGCGCGCGCAGAAAATGACGTCACATCCTCGTGCAACGCCCTTTGGCCGCCCCGACTCAAAACTTCATTCGGACCGCCCCATTGTGCGGCTGGCGGCCGGAGCGTTTGTAAAATGGAACGCAACACAGCCGACGCGGGCCCTGGGGAGCGCAAATTAAAGGGCACTCCTCCTGCACTATAAAAGGCACTCTGCATGTGTTGTGTGGAAGGGTCCAGTGTGTTGTTGTGAAAGGTTTATTTGTGTTTTCCTCCTCCTCCTCCTCCTCCTCCTCCTCCTCCTCGACTCCCAGACTCGGCCTTTGGAAAAAACACATGCACCCTTCCCCTTTAAGAGCTCACTGGCACCAGAGTGTCTGCCGTCAATCACCAGCTCCCCGCACCTGTGCTGCGCCCAAGCTCGGGGGTTGCGCTCCGGCCTGGCGGCTTAGCGCCTGAAGATAGTCGTGCAACGCCTGTTTTAGCGCTCCAGCAACCTCTTAGGGTGAAGCTACTGAATTTCCGCGAAGGGGGCGCAACTTTGGGGCGGGCGCTAACGTCGGGCGGGCGCTAACGTTAGCGCCCCAAAACTGGCTATACTGAATTTCTAGGCCACAGTCTTTAGCAGCCTGCCGCAAGCAAGTAGCAAATTGTTGCACAGTCTCACCTGTCTTCTGGGACAACTTATGAAAAGTCTGTCTAGCAAATGCTGCGTTGACCTGGGGCACGAAGTAGTGATTCAAAGCACTAACCGCCGCCGTGTAGTCTGCTGGCTCTCCTGTGTCCGGTAAAGTTGAAAAGCTATCCTGGACATCTGGTCCTGCTAGGTGTAGAAGTAGAGCTCTTCTCCTCTGCTTTGTGGCACCTGTAGAGGTATCGTCGATAATGAGTCCTTTGCCATCGGCATAAAGCTCAAAAGACTTTAACCACCTCGTCCATCTTGGACCCAACGTGGCTGGCTCGGCGAAGCATGCAAAATTTTGAATGCCGGTCTTCTCCATCCTAGCTAACTAAAACTTGGGCAACTACCTATCTAAAATGATTCCATTCATTATCCTCGTCGCCAATGTTGTATCTATGCTTTAATGTGTTCAATCAAGCATGTAGATACGTCGAATTAAATCAGAATCAGGCAGACAGGCTTATAACTGCAATGTTCACTTTATTGCGTAAAATGGCCGACTGCCGTTTTCCAGGGTAATTCCCATAATACAATGCACATTACATTACCGTATTTACTGGTGTCAAACTTGCACATTACATTACCGTATTGACTGGTGTCAAACTCGCAAAATCCCGACCATTGTGTAATAGTGGGTTGTGGGTTGGAAAGAGAACTTGGAAGTAAATGTATGCAGCATAAATGGGAACAGAACGTGGGGATATTTACCTGAGAGGAATAGAAGTTGAAGCAAGCTTACGTCAACATTATTTTGAAACTGGGCGTTTCATTACATTATTTTCATAATGCATAGAATATTATCTTTTGTTTGAATGCGGCACAGTCTTCATATTAGAAAGCGTTTAACAAACAAAAAAGGAATGATGTAATTAGTGATGAAGATACTACACCTTTCAAAATATGAATCAGTATAACAAAAGGAAAAGTTCAAGTTTTACTAGTGTGTAGAGTGAAAAATGATTGATGTGAAGGTTCTCTGAGCATTATTTCCATCGCAGTTTTTTCAGCTCGGCACAGCCAGCTAGATGTGTTACATAAAGTACGGTGATTGGCTGGGTTCTTAGCTGAGGTTCATAAATTCTAGGCAAGCGTGTATGAGCATGAAGCTTATAGTTGAAGGCAACACAGAAGCCTGGCTGAGTCCGACTTCTTGCTTGTTTATTCTTCCTTAGTTTTCTGTACTACAGCTTTGGTTTTTCTGTTCGGAATCGATTGATGTTAGCAGCTCCCTAGGGCAGAAAATAGTAAGTTGTCACTTTTCTCAATCAGGAATCTTTTACTTAAATGAAAATAGACTCATTTAACATACAATGTGTGTTTATGTTTGGGACTGTTGAAAACTGATTCCTATTGTGGGTGCAAAAGCTATGATGATTCATTTATGTAGTGATGTTATAATGATGCAGTTTAAAGATACTGCTGAAAAACATTTTGCCTTTTGCTTCTTGTAATAAGGTGTGATACTCATATAGTATTCTCCAACTCAATCTAGTAATTGAAATCTATATGGTAATTAGATTCAAAATCTATATATTCCACAATACAACACTGTAGCTTTTAAGGTGACTTACCTTAAATATTGAACTGTTCATTGCCAGGATGTCTTTAATTTATTCCCCTCTATATTTTACACAACTCAGTTAATGATAGTTTAGTTATATGCTTCTGTAATTTTCCAGTCACAATGCTGAAAACAAAATGTTGCTCACTGCATTTTAAGAGCATTAAGAGATTTGGCATAAATCTACTGATTAACTTCCATGTGAAAATACTCATCGTTACAGAGAAAATATCTATGGGTCTTAGCTATTTTAAACAATGATCATATTTTTTTTTAAAGTCTGATGAAAGATGAGTCTGAAAATACTATTAAAAAAAATTCTATGCAATGTAATTTAGTATGTTCTATGAGATTTTTCAAACTCTTAAATTTGCTTTATCCTTCTGACTTAATTGCTTGTATGGACAAGTAGTAAGGTTTCAATTATATTAGTTTATTATTATGTCCGTAATTGTGGGCATTGTGGAAAATCATTTATTGTCCTTGTCATTAAACAGTACATTTGCATTCTGCATAACAGACTCTGAGAAGTGACAAGAGGAATCAAAATGTTTCACAGTTAATTCGAAAACTGTCAGTACAAATACATTGTACCAGTTATTTTATAAAGTAGGTCAGTTGAGCTTGAACCATGTATGTAGCTCTAGGTCTGAATTTTTTTATATGAATGGATACAAAGTAGTAGATTTACCACAGCAACATCACAATATTGGTTCAATGATGTGGAACATTTATATTTAATTACATACAAAATAAAATCTACAAAGGCAAAATACTGCGGATGCTGGAAATCTGAAATATAAACAGAAAATGCTGGAAATACTCAGCAGGTCAGGCAGCATCTGTGGAGAGAGAAACAGAGTTAACATTTCAGGTCAGTGGCCTTTTGTCAGAACTGGAAAATGTTACAGCTGTAACAGGTTTTAAGCAAGTACAGAGGCAGGGAAATGGGCGGGGGGGGGGCGGTGGTGGGTGAGGTGGAGGGGAGGAAAGAATAAAAGTGAAGGCCTATGATAGGGTGGAAGGCAGGAGTGATTAAATGACAAAACTGATTGTGGTGCGAGGCGAAAGGTGATGGTAACGGGACAGGTAAAGAAACAAAAGGTGGGTCCAGCGGAGCTGTAAATGGCTACAACAGAATCATCATCAGCAACTACCGTCCGAAAAAATGGGAGCAGTGGTTATGATCTGAAATTGTTGGAAGGTTGTGACGTGCTTAATCAAAAGATGAGGTGCTGTTCCTCGAGCCTGCGTTGAGCTTCATTGGAACAGGGTAAGAGGCCGAGGACAGAGTGGTCAGTGTGGAAGTGGAGCAGAGAATTAAAATGGCAAGTGACTGGAAGCTCAGGGTGACCCTTGTGGACTGAACGGAGGTGTTCAGCAAAGTGATCACTCAATCTGTGTTCGGTCTCCCCAATGGAGAGGAGTGCAATTGAAAGTAGTACAAGTAAATTGCTGTTTCACCTGGAAGGAGTATTTGGGGCCATGGACGGTGGGAAGGGAGGAGGTGAAAGGACAGGTGTTGTATATCCTGCACTTGTATGGGACGGTGTAGTGGGAAGGGGAGTGGTGTTGGGGGTGATAGAATGGACCAGGGTGTCATGCAGGAAACGGTCCCTTCGGAATGCTGAAAGGGGAGGGGAGGGGACGATGTGTTTGGTGGTGGGATCACGCTAGAGGTGGCATAAATGCAGGAGGACGATCTGTTGATTGTGGAGGCTGGTGGGGTGGATGGTGAGAACAAGGGGAACCCCATGTGGCCTGGGAGGGAGGGGAAGGGGTGAGTCCAGAAATGCAGGAAATGGGACCGACGCGGTCGAGGGCCCTGTCAACCATAGTGGAAGGGAATCCTCAGTTGAGGGAAAAGGAAGACATATCTGGAGCACTGGTGTGGAAAGTCCTATCATCAGAACAGACGTGACGGAAATGGAGAAACTGGGAGAATGGAATAGAGTCCTTACAAGAAGCAGGGTGGGAGGAAGTGTAATTAAGTTAGCTGTGGGAGTCAGTGGACTTATAGTAGATATTGGTTGGCTGCCTATCCCCAGAAGTTGAGGAAGGGACAAGTTGGAGATCGACCTTGTGAGGATGAGGGTGGAAATTTGAAGTAAAGTTGATTAAATTTTCCAGTTTGGGGCGAGAGCAGGATGCGGCACCGATACAGTCATCAATGTATCGGAAAAAGAGGTGAGGGAGAGGACTTGAATAGGACTGCAACAAAGAAAGTTCCATGCATCCCACGAAAAGACAGTCATAGACCCATATGAGTTCCCATAGTGAAACCCTTTATTTGCAGGAAGTGAGAGGAGTCAAAGGAGAAGTTGTACAATATAAGAACATTCAGCCAAAATAAAGTCTGTAGGAGAAAAATTGGGTTAGTTTGCGCCTCTTGATGGCGCCCCCGGGGGCACTAACCGGGCACAATTCCCCTAGCACCGGGTACGGCGCTGCTATCGCCTCCCACGAAATTCAGTGGGAGGTTAGTAGCAGCAGTAGCCAGTAGTACCCCATGCTGCTGCGCCGCCGCACCACCGGCAATGACATCATTGCCGTGCGCAGCACCCCAGCCGCAAACTTCCCTTGCGCCCCATGACCTATCGCTGCCCGATATGTGCGACAGGATCAGGGGGCAGTTTGGTAGCAGCGGTGGCGCAAGTTAAAGGGCAGATGTTGGGCAGCCATTTTAATTTTGGCTGACTGCCAGCACCTGCCCCCTTTCGCTTTTGTATGCGGGATGCCGGCCGCGATCACTCAGCCCGGCACTCCTCTTGAGTGCCGGGCTGTTTTCACGGCTCCCCGGTGGTCTGGCAGGGCCCCGGTGTGTGCAGCGCTAGGCCACTCCCCTTTAAACACTTTCCAGTAGTGCCCTACCGCCTGCTTGGGGCGCTACTACTGAATTTACAGCGGGTGGGGGGCGCTAACTTTTTCGGGGCAGTAAAATTAGCGTCCCGGCGACGTTTGTGCCACAAAATGAGCGCCATGCAATTTTTCCCCGCTATCTGTCTTGCCTGTCTCTAGAATTGCTAATATGCTTTCAATAGTTCCTGAGCAGGAGAGAGGGAACCTTTAATCTCAGTCAGTTTACAATTATCTTTTTAAATTTATGAAAAAAGTCATCAAATGGCATCAGTGGGGAACATAATTTATTGCCATGTGAGCAAGACTTTGGTAACATTTTATGTCTTGTAAATTATTTGATTTTTTCTAGCTAATAGATTTAGGCCTAGAAATTGGGTATAGCCCCGCTTGAGGCATTAGAACTGGCGCTGCGCAAAGTTTATAGCCAGACGAAACTTATCGCCGCCTGGCGCGATATTGGGTTGCATCACCCCTAAAGGGGATTGAGGTGCGAATTCAGGCGTTACACAGGACTCCTAAGGCGCTAAACTTCCGGCGCAACCCAATATCGGAGCGGACGGGCGCAGCGCAGGTGCTCCTGCGCATCCTGAGATCCACGCTCAATGCCATGCGGCGCCACATGAACACACTCAACTTCTCTCTTCAGCAACACCGGCGCACTCTATCTCAAAGCTGTCCGGGTCCACAGTTCCATTTCATCCTTCGACTCATCCGCCAGTTTTGAAGAAGGGTTCAACCCGAAACGTCAACTCAAATTTCCACGTGGATTCCAGCTAAACTTCCACCCTTCATGCTTCGGATCCACCCAGGATTACAAATATCTCCAAGATATTCATCGTTCCTCGAACTACTGCTCTCGCCGCATCCTGAGAGCCACGCTCAACGCCATGCGGCGCCACATGAACACACTCGACTTCTCTCTTCAGCAACACCGGCGCACTCTATCTCAAAGCTGTCCGGGTCCACAGTTCCATTTCATTGTTCGACTCATCCGCCAGTTTTGAAGAAGGGTTCGACCCGAAACGTCAACTCAAATTTCTCTCCACGGATGTTGCCTGACCTGCTGAGTTTTTCCAGCATTTTCAGATCATAAGCTCGGCCCCTATTTCATTTTTTCTTGTAATTTTTCCACTCCTTTTCCCCCCCCCCCTTTCCTATTGTTTCTCTCTCACACCTGGCAGCTATCTTTTGCCCTGCCAGTACACTTTACACCTAATCTCAGCCTATTACCATCTCGTCTAGCTTCTAATCTCTTTTACTTCTTTTGTTTCTTTTATTCTTTTGTCCGATCGCAGCCCTGCCTTTGATCTAGTTTCTTTTCTTTCCAGTTTTGAAGACGGGTTCGACCCGAAACGTCAACTCAAATTTCCCTCCACGGATGTTGCCTGACCTGCTGAGTTTTTCCAGCATTTTCTGTTGTTATTTGCTCTCAATTACTGATGACCACGAGACTTCCAGGCGCCGGCCAGCTCTTAAAGGGGTGGGTCAGTCAGCTTCAGCATCCACACTCTGCACCTTGCAGGCCTCAGAATCGGCGCAGGCCCTTCTCTGGCGCTAAAAACTTGGACCAGATGGAGAAGGTGAGACAGAGAGCAGAGCGCTTCACCAATGAGGCTCTGGAGCAATTGGTGGCCGCAGTGGAGCGCCGGCGAGATGTTCTCTACCCAAACAATGGCACAAGGCCAAATCATAAGGACTACCGACGAGCTTGGAGGGATGTATGCCAGAGGGTCAACTCCAGCAGCATGGTGACCAGGAGCCCTGTCCAACGCAGAAAGAAATTCAACGACCTCACTCGGGTCGTGAGGGTGAGTGTTGTTTCTGCAAACTTCTGCATCCCTTCATTTGCACCTGACTTTATGGCTACAGGGTGGGCTGTGCCCCATTGGCCATCTGCCAGCAAGCACCCATGGCCCTTTCTGGGCACACACATGCACATTTGACTCAAGGCGTCATGTAAGGGCTCTTCCACCATGGGGGGCATGAGATGATCACTCAGGGCATCATGTAACATAACTTCCCCTCCTTTCCCCTGCAGTCCAAGCTGGCGAGGATTGGCAAAGACCAGCTTCGCACCGGTGGAGGACCTCCACAAGTGGTCACTCTCACGGATCTCGAGGAGAGAGTCCACCAGATTCTTGGAGGACGTCTGAGTGGTCCTGTAACCACTGCAGCTGCCGACCCCATTGTCGACAGCGATGGTAAGGTTCCCACCTTTTACAACTGTCTCCTTCCACTTGTTCCCCCCGCCAGCATGCTTTCTCACTGTGGACCCATGTCATAGCCTTGCCGCAATCTGGCATCCCTTGCTGCCAAGCTGTCCTTTTGCTAAAGCCACTCTTCCACCTCCCTGCTTTCAGATGCTGCATCACCAGCTCGGGAGCCAGGCCCTCAAGCTGCCAGTGCCAGTGCCTCCGAAGGCTCAATGAGAAAATTACTGTCCAACAGAAGGGCCTAGAAATTCAGTTGCGTTCGCCAGCCGTTAGCGCCATAAGAGGAGTAGATTTCGAGCGCTAGGCACTTAGCGCCCGGGCGCAGACCGATCTGCGCCTACGCCCAACTTCAGTTGACATTTAGCGCCGGCGCAAAGTGTTTGCGCGCGCTCAGCTGCGTGTGCAGCTTATGACGTCATTTCGTCGTGCAACGCCGTTTGTGCGCCCCAAACCGGAACTTCAGTGGCGCCCGCCCAATGTGGGCATGGCGCTGTTAAGAACTGTGAAGTGGAACGCAGCAGAGGCCCTGCGGGCCTCGGGGAGCGCTAATTAAAGGGCACTTAGACTGAACTATAAAGGCCAGCCATTTTGCTGCAATGACTTTAGTGCTACGGATTTCTGGACAGAGACCAAGGAAGAGACCTTACTGATTTGGACCAACATAGGAGAGGTATTTTTGGCTTCTGGCCAGAGCTTGGAAATTTGACTCATTGTGATTTCACTGTTTGCAAGTATATTATGGGGGCTGCATGGGGTTCCAACCCTCAGTTCCAGCATTACGTGCGAAGGGCTCGCAGACGCTGTGTGAGAGGGGCAGCCATGCCTAGACGCAGAGGGGCCATCAGGCGTCGGCAACGTAGGCCTTACCCACTCAGGGAATACCGCCAGCAGGTGTCCTATCTCACCATGACTGCCGCGTATTGTGTTAAGAGGCTGCGCTTCAGAAGGGAGGTGGTTGCAGAGATCTGCCAGCTGCTTCACAGAGATCTGCGTCCACAGCTGATGTGCAGGACGTCTCTGTCGGTTGAAGTGAAGGTCACGGTGGCTCTGAACTTTTATGCAAGCGGCTCCTTCCAAGCAGCTGCTGGGGACATAGCGGACATCTCCCAGTTCGCCGTGCATCGCTGCATCCGGCAGGTCACCGATGTCCTTTTCGCAAGGAGACACCAATTCATCTCCTTCCCCATGACCCTAGAGAGGCAGGAGCAGCGTGCAGTCGGATTTGCGAGGATCGCCGACTTCCCCATGGTGCAGGGCGCCATTGACTGCACGCATGTGGCTATGCGGGCACCTATCGACAATGCCGAGGATTACCGCAACCGGAAGGGCTACCATTCCCTCAATGTACAGCTGGTGTGTGACCACAGGCAGCGCATCCTAGCTGTCAATGCCCGCTTTCCAGGCAGCAGCCACGATGCATTTATCCTGCGCCAGACTACTGTGGCTGACATGTTCCAGGCACAGCCTCCCCCAAGAGGATGGCTTATCGGGGACAAAGGCTATCCTTTGTGTACATGGCTCATGACCCCGCTCCGCGCGCCCAGGACCCCTGCTGAGGAGGCATACAACGAAAGCCATCAAGCCACAAGGAACATCATAGAGCAAACGATTGGCGTCCTCAAGCAACGGTTCCGCTGCCTGGATCGTTCCGGCGGATCTCTACAGTATTCGCCGGATAGAGTCTCCCAGTTCGTCGTCGTTTGCTGCATGCTGCACAACCTGGCTATCCGCAGGACTCAGGCACTGCCACCTCACGTTGGACCACCACCTCAGGAGGACGAGCAGGAGGACCATGAGGAGGAGGAGGAGGAGGAGGAGGAGGAGTACCAGCCCAGGAGGGAGCCACAAGGTCCAAGGGCCGTCCGTCGGCGGCTTATTGAACGACACTTCTAGGCCCCCTGTCAGGGAATGGCTTGTGGCAATGAAGGCACATGAATGCAGCCGCTCCGCAAGCCCTCAGCCGGTTAACGCAACAACCATTTGAAACATCACACATGGACAAGCTGAATAAATAAAAAGCTTTATTGAACAAACTCAGGGCCCTTCCCACATGAAACCCAAAAACAGACAAGACCCCCAAAAAACAGTCAAAAACATATCTCACTCCCACAACCTGGGGAGGAATAACAAAACTTGTCCATCCAAATGGCCTTCATCCTCGGCCTTACCAAGACAAACCCCCCCATACAGAACACAAACACCCCCATATAAAAAACAGTTGCCTTCATCTTCGACCTTACCAAAATAAACCACCCCATACAGAACACAAACACCCCCATATAAAAAAACATTTGGCAACACACTCTACTTTGTGTGCCGAGAGGGCGAGTCCTTGTCCAAGCTTTTCCGGCCCCTGGCCGACCTGCTGCTCCGCCTCAACCTGGGCCCTGTGGGTGTTGCAAGGCTGGGGGAAGGCTCCTGAGGGGCACAATGCGTGACGGCAGATGCCCTTGGGGGTCGGCCTAGACGAGCTCCGGCCCTGGAGGGGCCGGCTGCTGACTGCTGCAGCTGTGGCTGGGCAGCATCAGTCTCTCCAGCAGCTCGTCGCAGCTTTGCTGGGGGAGTGGCAGTGGCGGCTGCAGCAATGGGGGCAAGCTGGCTGATGCCAGGCGCTCGCTGGTCGCCAGAGACACTGGCAGTCGGCCGGGCTGGCACTGCAGCAAGCGCAGCAATCTGGTGAAGGCCAGACCGCTGTGCTGCAGCAGCGCGGCGGGTGCCCTGGCGACGCGTGCGTGACACAGCGAGTGTGGCAGCAGTGAGTGCCCGTACTGCCCTGGTCTGTGCCCGCATCAGACCAGCCAGTGACTGCACGGCACCACTCGTCAACTCTCCACTCGCTGCCTGTGCTGCCCTGAATTCGGACCGACTCGCTCCCTGTGATGCCCTGAATTCTGCCCGACTCGCGTCCTGTGATGCCCCGAATTGTTCGAGACCCCTGGCCTGTGCTGCCGCGAGTTGGTCGAAACCCCTGGCCTGTGAGGCCCCGAAATCGGCCACACTATGAGCCAGGGACTCAATGGCCTCAGGCAACCGTGCCACAACCCCCATGAACTCGGTGTGGCGACGATCCGAGTCCGCGGACATTTGATCAAGGAGGCGCACCTCCTGGGCGAGGACCGTCTCCGGACTGGAGGCCGGACTCTCCCTCTGGGGAGAAGGCCGCCGAGCTGGCCGACCCTTCCCGCGTGGCTGGACGCCACTGGTCACAGGAGCTACACCCCACTGCAACACTTCCCCCTGGCTCTCCTCCAGGCAAGACATGTCCCCTCCATTGCCATCCCCTGGCGCGGATGAGGGTTCCCCCGATGTGCCGCCTTCCTCTTGCTCCTCGTCGTCCTCCTCTTCCGAGGGACTGACACTCGCAGCTTCAGGGACCTCCTCCTCACCAGTTGAAAGCAGGAAGGCACAAGAGTAGCTTTAGAGTGAGGACAGGGCGTCAGCGAGGGAGGCATGAGTGGTGGCATTATGCGCATTGGTCGGACAGTGGCAAAGGATGTAGATCTGAAGCGCAAGGGGAACGAGAGAGGTCCAAACGGTCATGTCCTTACCATTGGGGCCCAGCACAGGGTCGGCATCTCCAATTGCAACGGGGCCAATCACCCGGGCACCCATGAGTCGACCCACGCGCTCCTCCAGGTCACTGAGCTCCTGGAACTGGGCACGGCCTCCCCCGGTGACAGTCCGGCTCTTCAGATTCTCGGCCAGCTTGGCCTGCAAGAGAAAGGACGGCTTCTAAGTACAGTGTGGTGCCCTGTTGTTGTGTACACTGCCTCCCATGGTGGAATAGCTTGGCCAGTGTGGTGCCCTGTTGTTGTGTGCACTGCCTCCCATGGTGGAATAGCTTGGCCAGTGTGGTGCCCTGTTGTTGTGTGCACTGCCTCCCATGGTCGAATAGCTTGGCCAGTGTGGTGCCCTGTTGTTGTGTGCACTGCCTCCCGTGGTCGAATAGCTTGGCCAGTGTGTAAAGTGCAGAAAGTGCTATTGATGTTCATGCCAGTGCCATAGCTGCTGGAGGAGGGCTGGCCATTAGGCCTTTGAGGTCCCTTTGCCCATAATGTGAGGTGCACATGCAAGGATGAGGAGGACACTGGAAAGGGTACTCACCCTGACCAACCGAGTGAGGTCGTTAAACTTTTTCCGGCATTGGTCACCAGTCCTGGGGACATCGCTGTTGGCTGTGACCCTCTGGCCGATTTCCCTCCAGGCTCTCCTGTACAGCCTCTTGGGAGCCTTCTTGCCACTGTCCGGGAACAAGATATCTCTTCTCCTCTCCAAAGCCCTAACCAGCACCTTTAAATCATGGGCAGAGAAGCGCTGCGCTCGCTCACGGGCCCTCTGCATCCTTGCTGGCGCTATTTCTCTCCAGCAGCAGTGTTTAGGCCTAGCTGGAGGGCTGCAGTATCCAGGGCGTGGCAGCAGACCAAGTCGACCCTTCCCCCTTTAAGAGCTGGCCGGCGCCAGGGTGTCTGCTGTCAATCAAAACATGACCGCACCTGCGCTGCGCCCGGCCTCGGCGGTATCAGTCTGCACCGCCGGCTTAGCGCCTAAAGATAGGAGTGCAACGCCAGTTTTAGCGCTCGAGGAAACTCCTTGGCCAAAGCTACTGAATATCGGCGAAGTGGCCTCCACTTTCCGGCGGGCGCAAACTTTAGCGCCCGCCCGACTTTACCGCCCCAAAAGTGGCTATACTGAATTTCTAGGCCAAGGTCTGCAACTCTCTCCAGCAACGATCAGAATGGCCAGCCCAAATGGCTGCAGCTTTTATACTAGTGCTGTCCCCTTTAAATAGCACCCCCCCGAGTCCGAGAAGGGCCTGGGAACACTCCATCCAACTGTCACTAATAGCGCCAGGTGAAAAGGTTGCGGGCGCCACCGAATATCCGGTCCGGGGCGCCAAAAAGGCGTTGCACACTGAAATGACGTCATGATCTGCCTGCGCCCGCGGGCGAGCGAAAAGAGTTAGCGCCGGCGCTAAAAGGATACTCAATATGGGAGGTGGCGCTATATTCACTGCTCCCGCCCGAAAATTGGGTAACGCCCCAATTCTCGGGCTCTTTAGGCGCTAATCGCTGGCGCTACCAACCGAATTTCTAGGCCCTTGCCATGCCACTGCTATGCTACTTGCCCCATGCCCTTCCAAACCCAGCCCAGCACAGTCTGACCGACCCCAGCCTATTCCTGACCAATGAGTCCCCCAGTGGGACTGGGCCTGAAGCTAGTTATCAGCACTGTTTAAAACTCTATTTAACAACTATATTCATGTGTACATGTATCTAGCTAGATGGATTATGATGCAAGACTATTTCCTGTAATTAAACTGAACGGAACTCTTTAAAAAAGTGCAATTTAAGAGAATCAGTTAGTGCTCAGCTGGAGACTTAAAAAGTGCAATGTCCTCCTGGCCAGCTTTCAATTGATCCAAGAGATCTATTTAACTGCTCCTTGTGGCCTTAAATTATGAAAAGATTCCATGCAGATTTCCAATCCATTACAACAAGCATGTTATGGCATTTGGTTTTATGAGAAGCAAATGGAGGTACTGGAACAGTTCACTGTCAATAAAATCTTACTCTATCCAAGTTCACTAAGTGGATTCCACTGCACTGTAAATTTCCACAATTTAAAGTGTTCTATCAACACCAACCACACCGTGAATTGAATATTACATTCACATTTTATATGAAGCTTAATCTACCACAACAAATTCTTCTTGATTTAGGAAACTTCACACTGTATTAACATCTAGGCTTGGAATTTACGGTTATAATGACAGTGAAACTGTCAGCGCTCGTCGTCATATCTGTGTAAAACTGACAGCAACTTCTGGCATCCGCAGTTAAACGCAGAAGTCAATTATACCCTGCTCCTCCACAGGGTGCGCTGTTGCAGTCTTTGCAGATGGAATCAATTAGAAATCAGTGATTTGACGTGAAGTTCAACTTTTTGCACACTATTCTCGCTGTAAAAACCATTCAAAATGTTAAGCCTTGTTGAATGAGGTGTAATTGAGCTTTTGATGGCATACTAAGTCATAATTATGTTGAACATCATCTCTGGCCCTGAAAAACTAATTTTATATGTGTGGAGTGTTTTTTTAAATAATAAAGATTATTTTTTTTAATTTTTTTTACAAGTTTATGTTATTGCAGCTTCTACCTTAAACCCATTCTTTATTTCACTTTCTGTAAAATTATTAAAGAGTGAATGATAAAACCTGCTTTTTACTTCCTGGTTTTCTGTCTGAGAATTCTTCAATCTGATTGGCTGCTCAGCCTGCTTGACGACTTCGCTGTTGCTTGATGCCACAGATCCCCTATAAATGGCACCAGATGTAAAATCACATCGGAAAAGGGGAAATTGATGCCACAGAGCCCGCTAAAACTTTGTGAACAGCTTTCTTTGAGGTCAGCGGCAAGCACCATCACTTCGCCGCTGACCGCAAAATCCGGGCCGTTATGATTTTGATTCTTTCACATAAAGACATGCATAACTGACCAGTTAACAATCAGCAGTGCCACAATGAGTAGCAATGAACTATGGAACTAAGGGGGAAAAATTCAGTAGCGCCCTGTTTGGGGTGCTAACATCGCCAGGGCAGTAAGTTTAGCGCCCGGCGCTAATTAGCGCCCCATACTGCAATATTGGCTTTAGGGCTCTAAGAATGAAGTGGAGCACTAAATCAAGCACTACCACATAGGACGCTAACGGGCCGGTAGCACCAGGCCGCTAATGAAGTACCAGCATCAGAGGCTCCTTCCCTGGATTAAAGGGGCGGGCCCAACGCTTACTCCAGCATCAGGTAAGGCTGGGAATGGGTGGGCAATGGCACCCGTAGGCCCCGAGGAGCAGCCCCAAGCACCCAATAGAGTGCAGGGCTGCCCCATCGGTGGCATCAAAAGTGGCAAAAGGCCGTACCTGGGGCGCTAATTAAAGGTCAACCTACCTGACAGCCAATGCCTTTAATTAGTGCCCCCTGACCCGCCGGGCAAAGCTGCAGCACCTGCTTCAGCAGTCACTGTTAGTGCCTGGCGAAGGTGAAGGGAGCGCTACTCAATTTCCCGATGGGGCACTAATGGAACGCTACGCACCCGGATGACGTCACGATCTCTGGGGCGCAGGGTTCCGAGGTGCTAACTGTTAGCACCGGTGCTAGATGTTCGTGCTGGCGCTAACCGCCAACTGAATTTATAGCGCCGCTGTTATCGGCCCGCCTGAGCACTAATGAGAGGCGCTAAGCTACCCAATTTCTAGCCCATTATAATATATATGTTTGTTACATTATAAATTTGTATTTTTCAGCTGTGTGGAATCAGCTGGCTAAAGGTAAAAATGGTTGATGAAAAATTGTTTCAAAAAGTATTTTGAGAGATTTGATTGGTTCATCATTTTGTTAATGCATTTGCATAATGATTAACAATTAATAAATTTGTATAACAGTAAATTAGCGAAGAAATTTGAATGAAAAAATTTGCAGATAAAGAAGTGACGCTGAGGTACGATGGGAATATGACAGAAATATAACACAGGAAGAGTGACGAAATGGCATAGTACACGTATTGTTTTAAAAAAATACTACAAGCAAATCTTTCAAGGTACTGCTCATAGTAAGTCAGAGAGTGCAGTTTAAAAAAAATAATTAGAGCTGTGTTTATTTGTAAGTGAAATACATCAAAATAGGTTCTATTTTTAAAATTGAATTCTCAGAATTATATATCCACATATATATATTTTATGAAGCCACTGTATATTTTGATTGCACAGTGCTTCCCAATGATTGACCTTGCATAGTTCCAGTTCTAGCTACCCAAACACTGCCAGTGCATCTCTAGCAGTGGCTTCACTTCCCTTCCCCACATCGTCCCCTCTAGGATCCTCCAAAGACATAACTGTGGCTCTTTCATCTTCCTTATCAATGGGCTGAGCCTTAATTACATCATCCAGAGGCACTGGGTCAGCTTTCGGATGAATGCTGATGATACCCAGATCTACCTCTCCACTACTTCACTGGATCTCTCCAGTGCCTCTGTGCAGTCTGACTGCATGTAAAACATTAAGCCTTGAATGAGTCACCTCATTCAGCTCAAGATTGCAACATTGAAAGTAGAAGCTATTGACTTCCTGCCCACACAAACTCTGCTCCCTTGCTAAATTCTTGTCGGCCACTCCCTCAAGCTGAGCCAGGCTGTTTGCAATTTTGGCATACTGTTTAACCCTGAGCTGTGCTTCAAACCCCACATCATCAAGACAATTTGATTTCTCCTCTGCAGCTTTGCCTGCCTCTCGCCACCTCTATCTTGACCTCAGCCCCTCCACTGCTGAAATCCTTTTTCATGACTTTTCATCTCCATATTTAACTACTTGAATGCTCCGTGTTGGATTTCCAATCCTCCATAAACTCTAACTTGTCCAGTACTCAGCTGTATGTTTTCAGCATCAACCACCACTAGCTCATCGTCCCCATTCTCTTTGACCTATGCTGCCTGTCTGTCCTCCAATGCAATAAATTTAAAATCATTGTCCTTTGTTTATAAATTGCTCTACGGCCTTGCTCCACCCTGTCTCTTCAATGTCATCAAGTCTTCAATCCCCTCCTAAAGGCTCCATTTCTCTGACTCCAGCCATGTTTATATCTCCTCTCTCTTTGCCCCACCTTTCAATCGCCTTGGTCCTAGTCTCTAGAATCCCCTCCCTAAACTTCTCCAGCACTCTATCATTCTTTCTCTACCTTTAAAAACTTTCTCACTCATCTCTGATTCAACTTTCAGTCACCCCTCCTAATCTCTTTCTTCATGGCTCTGTATCTGTTTTTCTCACATCCAGTTGTGAAGCGCCTTGGGATATTTCTCTACATTAAAAGCACTATATAAATGCACTTGCATTGATACATCTAGAAATCTTGGCATAATTGTGCTTGCATTAAGCAATGTAGCTCAAGGGGACAACTGGTTTCTGGGTATTAGTAAAATGTGCTATTTTAAAAGGACAAGGACATTATACCTCGTAAAATACAATGGCCTTTTAAATTTAGCTGTGCAGTACCCATTTTGTAGGCGCCAACCAGCCTACTAAGTCCCCCAGTATGGCAGGCAGGAAGTGTGCGCACATTTCCGGCCAGAAGTGCGCCTCCTGCCAAAAAAATTGTCATCCAGTGCGCATGCCTGAAACCGGTATTCAGCCATTTGCGCGTGCAAATAAGGGGCTGAATGTCTGTTTATGGCCCCCACTACAAGATTAGTTTGTCCTGAGGCAGTCAGCGCTGGCTGCACTCAGGAACACCAGATCTTGGGGCCGCCTGTTACCAACAAGGCAAGTTTTTGAAATATATTTACCTGAATGTGGAACCGGGAGCAGCCTCTGATTTCCTTGGACTCCTTGCCCGATTTCCTGCCTCCGCCCGCCCCCCGCCCCCACCCCCAAAAGACAGGTCCTCACTTACTTGAGGGCTGCTGCGATGCTAGCAGCGACCCGATCTTCAATCATTCTTCGCTGGTGTACTCTTTGCATCTTGCCGGCTTGATGGCAATGTGGCCCGAGGCCCAAAATCAAAGATGCCTTAGGCCTCACCATTCAGGTCAAAAATGGGCTCAATGTATTCTACTGTTAAAGTTTAGGTGTGTCCTTTAATCTTACAAAGTCAAATTGGCATTAAGTAAACATAGGGTGAGTTCATACACTGGTCAGTTCAAAGGCTGGAGATATAGTGGGGGTTAAATTCTGCTTCGGTGGTAGCGCAAATCAGGCGATGCTGAATTGGCAGCCCGTTTTACAGTCCGTTTGATTTTTGTAAACTACCCATAACTTTTCTGTAGTGTGCATTGCAGGAAGACTTTTGACTATCCCAAAAGATGGAGGCCAGCCTCTTTAAAATTCCTCTCTAATAAAGTCAATCTACTCTTCTGCAAACTGTGGCACCCTGGATTTCTACTGTAAGGATTTTTTTGCAGACTAATCTGTTGGAATTACCATGTCACAACCTAATTGGTTAACTATGTATTCAGATGTGATGATTTAAATTGGCACATGTAAACGTGCAGTTCCATTCTTAAGACTCTGTGGTAACTGCATATAGTTTGTGTGCAGCTATGATCACAAAGCCTTTCTGACTGCACAGTGGTCAGTGCCATTCGCAAATCCTCAAATAATGAACGAGTCCATGCCCGCAAGCAGCAAGACCTGGCTGACATTCAGGCTTGGGCTGATAAGTGGCAGGTAACATTCACACCACACAAGTACCAGGCAATGACTATCTCCAACAAGTGAGTGTCTAACCACCTCCCCTTGACATTCAACAGCATTACCATCACCGAGCCCCTCACCATCAATATACTGGGGGTCACCATTGACCAGAAACTGAACTGGACCAGCCACATAAATACTGTGGTAACAAGAACAGGTCAGAGGTTGGGTAATCTGCGGCAAGTGCCTCACCTCCTGACTCCCCAGTGCCGTTCCACCATCTACAATGCACAAGTCGGAAGTTTGATGGAATACTCTCCATTTGCCTGGATGAGTGCAGCTCCAACAACACTCAAGAAGCTCGACACCATCCAAGACAAAGAAGCCTGCTTGATTGGCACCACATTCACTCCCTCCACCTCCGGCGTACCGTGGCTGCAGTGTGTACCATCTACAAGATGCACTGCAACAACTCGCCAAGGCTTTTTCGGCAGCACCTCCCAAACTCGTGACCTCTACCACCTGGAAGGACAAGGGCAGCAGGCGCATGGGAACACCACCACCTCCAAGTTCCCCTCCTGTTGGAGGTGCCATCTTTCGGATGAGACGCTAAACCGAGGCCCCATTTGCTCTCTCAGGTGGACGTAATAGATCCCATTGCACTTTTTCAAAGAAGAGCAGGGGAATTATCCCTGGTGTCCTGGCCAATATTTATCCCTCAATCAACATCACTAAAACAGATAATCTGGTCATTATAACATTGCTGTTTGTGGGAGCTTGCTGTGCGCAAATTGGCTACCGCGTTTCCCACATTACAACAGTGATTGCACTTCAAAAGTACTTCATTGGCTGTAAATGCTTTGAGATGTCTGGTGGTCGTGAAAGGCGCTATATAAATGCAAGTCCCTCCCTCAACCGTCTGTCCGTCCATCCCTCCCTCCCTCCCTTATCAGCGACGCCCGCAACACATTGCATGTTTTCCTAAAGAATGTGAGAAATCAGATAATGTCATGAGTAAACTACTACATCTAGTTGACTGTAAATTTCAGAGAAATTTCACTGTATTGATATTATAAGTGTAGTATTCCTCATAAATACTTTAATTGTTCAATGATCAATGAGGACTAATGTGTAGCATTGAGAAAGACATCTGACACTTTGTTCCTCTTCCCTCTTTTTCCCAATTCATGCATTTTTGATTGCGAATCATAGAATGGTTACAGCATAGAAGGAGGCCATTTGGCCCGTCGAGCCTGTGCTGGCTCTCTGCAAGAGCACTTCTGCTAGTCCCACTCCCCTGCCCTTTCCCCGTAGCCCTGCAAATTTTTTTCCTTCAGGTACTTATCCAATTCCCTTTTGAAAGCCACGGTTGAATCTGCCTCCACCACCTTCTCAGGCAGTGCATTCCAGATCCTAATAACACGCTGCGTAAAAAGTTTTCCCTCATGTCACTTTTGGTTCTTCTGCCAATCACGTTAAATCTGTGTCTTCTGGTTCTTGACCCTTCTGTAAATGGGAACAGTTTCTCTCTATCTACTCTGTCCAGACCCCTCATGATTTTGAACACCTCTATCAAATATCCCCTCAACCTTCTCTGCTCTAAGGAGAACAACCCCAGCTGCTCCAGTCTATCCACGTAACTGAAGTCCCTCATCCCTGGAACCATTCTTGTAAATCTTTTCTGCACCCTCTCTAAGGCCTTCACATCCTTCCTAAAGTGCGGTGCCCAGAATTGGACACAATACTCCAGTTAAGGTCGGACCAGTGTTTTATAAAGGTTCATCATAACTTCCTTGCTTTTGCACTCTATGACTTTATTTATGAAGCCTAGGATCCCGTATGCTTTTTTAATTGCTTTCTCAACCTACCCTTCAACGATTTGTGTACATATACCCCCAGGTCTCTCTGTTCATGCACCTCTGAACGGCTGCAGGGCATTCTGAAGGGGGAGGGCAAACAGTCAGAGGTCGTGGTTCACATTGGTATCAACGACATGGGTAGAAAGAGGGATGAGCTCCTGCAACAAGAATTTAGGGAGCTAGGTAGCAGATTAAAAAGCAGGACCTCAAAGGTTGTAATCTCTAGATTACTCCCAGTGCCACGTACTAGTGAGTATATGAATAGGATGATAGAGCAGATGAATGCGTGGCTAAAGAGTTGGTGCAGGAGGGAGGGCTTTAGTTTCCTGGATCACTGGGTCTGCTTCTGGGGAATGTGGGACCTGTACAAGTCGGACGGATTGCACCTGAACCGGAATGGGACCAACATCCTTCCGGGGAGGTTTGCTAGTACTGTTGGGGGGGGTTTAAACTAACTTGGCAGGGGGATGGGATACGGAGTGGAGCTATAGGGGTGATGCACAGCCAAATATAGAGGAAAAAACAAGTCAGCCTGGAAGGCAGAGCAAATATGTAACAGCACAAGGGAGTAGGGCAAGGCTGGATGGCATTTATTTTAATGCAAGGCGTCTTGCGAGTAAGGCAGATGAATTGAAGGTGTTGATGAACACATGGGAGTATGATATTGTTGCTATCACAGAGACATGGTTGTGGGAGGGGGCAGGACTGGCAGCTCAATATTCCGGGGTATAGAATCTTCAGGCGAGACAGAGGGGGGTGTAAAAGAGGAGCGGGTGTTGCAATATTAATCAAGGAGTCAATTACTGCTGTAAGGAGGGATGATATCTTAGCAGGTTCCTCTAATGAGGCCATATGGGTAGAACTTAAAAACAAAAAGGGGGCAAGCACTTTGCTGGACGTGTACTATAGGCCCCCAAACAGTCAGGGGGAGATAGAGGAACAGATATGTAGGCAAATCTCAGAGAAGTGTAGAAATAATAGGGTAATAATAGTAGGGGATTTCAACTTCCCCAATATTAACTGGGCTTGTCAGAGTGTGAAAGACTTAGAGGGTGCGGAATTCTTAAAGTGCATCCAGGAGAGCTTTTTGAGCCAGCTTGTATAAAGTCCTACGAGAGGAGGCGGTACTGGACCTAATTCTAGGGAAAGTAGCCGGGCAAGTGGTAGAAGTGTCAGTAGGAGAGCATTTTGGTGACGGTGACTATAATTCGGTGAGATTTAAGGTAGTCATCGAAAAGGACAAAGATGGACTGGAAATAAAGGTTCTAAATTGGGGGAAGGCTGATTTTAATATGATAAGGCAGGATCTGGCCAAAGTGGACTGGAATCAGTTACTTGTAGGAAAATCCATAGCAGAGCAGTGGGAGTCTTTCAGAAAGGAAATAGAGAGAGTACAACGCCAACATATTCCCATAAAGGTCAAGAGTGGGACCAACAAGCCCAAGGAACCCTGGATCTCAAGGGATATACAAGAATGGATTAGGAAAAAAAGGGAGGCTTTTGGCAGATACAAAAGACTAAAAACAGTGGAAGCCCTAGAGGAGTATAGAAAGTACAGGGGGGTATTAAAAAAGAAATTAGGAGAGTGAAGAGGGGACATGATAAAACACTGGCGGGCAAAATAAAGGAAAATCCCAAGGTGTTTTATAAGTATATTAAGGGCAAGAGGATAACCAGGGAAAGAGTAGGGCCCATTAGGGACCAAAGTGGCAATCTGTGTGTAGAGCCGGAAGATGTAGGTGAGGTTTTAAATGAATATTTTGCATCTGTGTTCACTGAAGAAGGATGATGTAGGCATAGAAATCAGGCAGGGGGATTGTGATATACTTGAACAAATTAGTATTGAGAGGGAGGAGGTACTAGCAGTTTTAACGGGCTTAAAAGTGGATAAATCCCCAGGCCCTGATGAGATGTATCCCAGGCTGCTGTGTGAGGCAAGGGAGGAGATTGCAGGGGCTCTGGCACAAATTTTCAGAACCTCTCTGGCCACAGGGGAGGTGCCAGAGGACTGGAGAACAGCTAACGTAGTACCATTGTTCAAGAAGGGTAGTAGGGATAAACCAGGGAATTACAGGCCAGTGAGCCTAACATCAGTGGTAGGGAAATTATTGGAAAAAATTCTGAGGGATAGAATTAGTCTCCACTTGGAGAGGCGAGGAGTAATCAAGAATAGTCAGCATGGCTTTGTCAGGGGGAGATCATGTCTAACCAATTTGATTGAATTTTTTGAGAGTGTGACGAGGTGTGTGGAAGAGGGTAGTGCAGTTAATGTAGTCTACATGGACTTCAGTAAGGCTTTTGACAAAAATCCACATGGGAGACTGGTCAAGAAGGTAAGAGCCCATGGGATCCAGGGCAATTTGGCACATTGGATCCAAAATTGGCTTAGTGGCAGGAGGCAGAGGGTGATGGTCGAAGGTTGTTTTTGTGACTGGAAGCCTGTGTCCAGTGGTGTACTGCAGGGATCTGTGCTGGGTCCTTTGCTGTTTGTAGTGTACATTAATGATTTAGATATGAATGTAGGAGGTATGATCAATACGTTTGCAGAGGACACAAAAATTGGTGGAGTGGTAAATAGTGAGGAGGGAAGCCTCAGGCTACAGGACGATATGGAATGGTTGGTTAGATGGGCAGAGCAGTGGCAAATGGAATTTAACCCTGAAACGTGTGAGGTGATGCATTTTGGGAGGACTAACAAGGCAAGGGAATACACAATGAATGGTAGGACCCTAGGAAATACAGAGGATCAGAGGGACCTTGGTGTGCATGTACATAGATCCCCGAAGGCAGCAGGACAGGTAGATAAGGTGGCTAAAAAGGCATATGGGATACTTGCCTTCATTAGCTGAGGCATAGAATATAAGAGCAGGGAGGTTATGATGGAGCTGTACAAAACGCTAGTTAGGCCACAGCTGGAATACTGTGTGCAGTTCTGGTCGCCACACTATAGGAAGGATGTGATTGCATTGGAGAGTGTGCAGAGGAGATTCACCAGGATGTTACCTGGGCTGGAGCGCTTCAGCTATGAAGAGAGACTGGACAGGCTGGGGTTGTTTTCCTTAGAGCAGAGAAGGCTGAGGGGGAACCTGATTGAGGTGTACAAAATTATGAGGGGCATAGATAGGGTAGATAGAAAGGAACTTTTCCCCTTAGTAGAGGGGTCAATAACCAGGGGCATAGTTTCAAGGTAAGGGGCAGGAGGTTTAGAGGGGATTTGAGGAAAATCTTTTTCACCCAAGGGTGGTTGGAATCTGGAACTCACTGCCTGAAAGGGTGCTAGAGGCAGGAACCCTCACAACATTCAAGAAGCATTTAGATGAGCACTTGAAACGCCATAGCATACAAGGCTATGGACCAAGTGCTGGAAAATGGGATTAAAATAGACTGGGCTTGTTGGCTGGCATGGACACAATGGGCCGAAGTGCCTCTTTCTGTGCTGTATAACTCGATGACTGTATTACTCTGACTTTAGAATTCTACCCGTTAGTTTATATTGCCTCTCCTCGTTACTTTTCTGCATTAAATTTCATCTGCCATGTGTCCGCCCATTCCACCAGCCTGTCTATGTCCTCTTGAAGTCTATCACTATCCTCCTCACTGTTCACTATACTTCCAAAATAGTGGCCATGGGGTCTTGCGTCCACCCGAGAGAACAGACAGGGCCTCAGTTTTTAACGTCTCACCCGAAAGGTGGCACTTCCGACAGTGCAGCACTCCCATCATAGTCAAATTCCCAAATGCTTCAACCTTTTGCATTTGTGTGTCAAAGGTAATGAGGCAAGCAGAGATTTCAGATATTTCTGTAATTCTACTTTATAAAAATTAACACAGGTAATAATTTCTAAATTGTGCAATTTTGATTTTTTTTAAGTTTAGAGAAATGGACTGCTCATGACACGATACATGTGTATTAGTGTATTCTATTCTATTTTTTATTTCTAAAGATTTGTGATCAGAAAAGGGATGTCATTAAATGCAGGTGGAACTTTGCCTCAACTTCCAACTTCAAATCATCCCCAGTGTAATGTGAATTTTTGGTATCAACAGAACAGAATTGCACGTAGATTGATTATAAAATTTTGATACAATTCCACACAAACATAGGCTGCTTATTAGTTTCCAAAAATCTTAAAGCAAACCAAGTTTACAAGTGCCCAAATCACTTAATCATAATGTACCTTGGGCTCAACTGCACCTTCCTTGAAACTGCTTATTTAATGTCAAGTAATGACCACTTTTATTTACTTGAACTCACTTGGGAGGGGATCATGGAATGTATATGGGAGCAAATTAGTTCAAGGAAGCTGAAAGGGAGTTTTGAAGTGCACACTAGGCAGGGATTGAAAGAAAACGCTAAAAGGGTGAAAGATTTATAGAATTGGAGGGAGCAGCTAAGGCACAACTCAGATATACAGAGATGATTGCAGATTTCTTGTACAACCAAGATAGCTGTAATAGTAGTGGAAATCTAAAAGATGTGAAGATGGCAGGAGGTCTTGGGGACCGAGAGACAGTGAGGTGATTGGGGAGATTTGGGAATGTACAAGGAGGTGGATCAGAGACCTGGGAAGCAATTTTTGTGTTCAGGTCTAAGTTAGTTCTAAATGGTTAAGAACTGGTATAAACCCTCTCTGATAAATTGAGTACTATTCATATTTGACCTATCAGTGCAAGTTAATTTACATAATTATTCACAGCATTAGGTGCAGACTCAGATTGGCCGAGCAAGAACATGAATTGCAGGAAAGGAAGACTATGGGGTGATTTTTGCCAATGGGGGCGCGTTGAAGGCGGGACTGCTGCTTGTTGGGTTTTAGTCCCACCTCCATCGACGTTTGGCCAACCCACGCTATTTTCCCTTGATTGACCTTGTTAAGCCGGCCCAGCGGGCTTAGCAGGCCAATTAAAGGGAAGCCGGTTACAGAGAACGTCAGCGTATGACGGTTCATCTGTCAAACATTTTTGACAGATGAATTGTCATCGTTTGACAGCTCTGAGAAGCTGTCAAACACTGACGATCTCTGTTGTTTGGTGAGTTCTTGTACTCAAGACTCACCAAACCTCTCTTGTGAGCAGAAAGCAGATGGCTGTTGCATCGGAGAATGCAGCAGCCATTCTGTCATCTCTGCCATTGAGATGCCGGAGCCTCCGGATCCCCAATGATTGAAGCCTGCAAGGTAAGGAAACTTTTTCTATCACTTTTCACTCACCTTACATACTTACATCTCCACACTTGCACCCATCACTCACCTCCACAGCGCACTTTTGGACCCCGCAGACCCCCGCAGACCCACTGCTCGCCTCGGCAACTCTGGCGGAGTTTCCCAATGTCGGGAAGCCTGCACCTCTGCTGGAAAAATGGGGATAATCCTCTTAATTGCCTGTTAACTACCTATTAACAGGCAGTTAAGGGGCTGTAATCCCCTCCCTGCCTCCAGGAGACTGGACCCGGCACGGGTCGGGTACCCACCTCCTGGGAAGATGGCATGGAGGCGGATTGGGGGCGGGATGGGTACCCGCCCCCAGATTCTCCCATTTTCCCGGCAGTCCCGCCTCCAAACCCACCTCTGCAGGGCTGGCAAAATCGCCCCTTATGTGTAAGTCAAATTTTAATGGATAGGGGCTATTAAAGGGGTGTGTCAAAGTGGCAGGACAAAAATTCAGAGTGTTGTTAGAGAACCTTAAAGGGCATCTCAACCCATCAGCAGCCTTTGCTAAGGCTAAAAAGGCAAAGGATTAAGAAATGTCATGAAAACTGAATGGGAAGGGAACTTGTAGTTAAGGTTTGGCGCAGCCTAGCATCCCTGTTTGATGGTTGTTGAAGTGGAAGTGGTGCTGCATGAGGGAGTTGTGAGGAAGGATGCCCTCTGTCATTCCATAGCATCATTGCCATAGGTCAGGATTTCAGGATTCCAGCAAAATGGTACAGCTAAGTTTCTGGTCATGGTTGACCACTGCTGCCTCAGAATGTACAAGCCCGCTGCTGCATGGTAGTGGCAGATGTTACCATGTCAGATGGATCACTGTTGACCCAAACCCTTTGAAGACAGGCACCTGCAGATGGATGTGACAGAGCCTGTAGAAATGGTTAGTGCCATCTTGGCACCTATGGCCAATCTGGCAACGCTAGCTCTTGATTGCTCTGTCATGCCTTCTTTCATGTAAAATGAAGTAAAACATGATTGGAATGCTTTTGAAGAGCCATCTAGCATACCAGTTAGTCTTGATTCAGATTTCTTCCTGAAATCACCAGGGGTCTGTTGACACAGCAAACTTTGGGAAGAGGTGCCTGCACCAGCAGCATGCTGGTGCCTGCTAAAGTGTAGAAATTTTACCTGTCTTTAACATCCAGGGATATACAATATTTAGGAAGGATCGGCAAAAAGGTAGGGGAGGTGGGGTAGCATTGCTGGTAAAGGAGGGGATTAATGCAATGGAAAGGAAGGATATTAACTCGGATGAAACGGAATCTGTATGGGTAGAAATGAGAAATAGCAAGGGGAGGAAAACGTTAGTGGGTGTGATATATAGGCCTCCAAATAGTAATATGGAGGTGAGGGAAGGCATAAAAAGGGAAATTAGAGAAGCGTGCGATAAGAGCACAGCTGTCATCATGGGTGACTTTAATTTACATATTGATTGGACTACCCAAATTAGTAAAAATTCTGAGGAGGAGGAATTCCTGGAATGTTTTCGGGATGGTTATCTGGACCAATATGTCGAGGAGCCGACGCGAGATCAGGCCATTTTAGACTGGGTATTGTGCAATGAGAAGGGACTTATCAGCAATCTTCTTGTACGAGGCCCCTTGGGTCAGAGCGATCATAATATGATCGAGTTCTCAGTCGAGATGGAGAGTGAGGAAATTGAATCAGAGACTAAGGTCCAGAACTTAAATAAAGGGAATTACGAGGGTATGAGACGGGAATTGGGTAAGATTGATTGGGTGGTGTTTCTGGGGGGATTGACAGTGGATAGACAATGGCAAGCATTCAAAGATAGAATGGAAGAATTCCAGAACATGTTTATACCGGTTTGGCATAAAAATAAACCTAAAAAGGTGACTCAACCGTGGATAACGAGGGAAATTAGGGACAGCATAAAATCAAAAAAAAGGGCATATCAACTGGCAAAAAAAAGCACCAGACCGGAAGATTGGGGGCAGTACAGGATACAGCAAAAGAGGACAAAGGGATTAATCAGGAAGGGGAAAATAGAATACGAAAGTAAACTTGCAGCAAACATAAAGACAGACTGCAAAAGCTTTTATCGGTATATCAGGAGGAAAAGACTGGTAAAATCCCAAGTCGGTCCCTTGCAGTCCGATTCGGGAGAATATATAATGGAGAATAAGGAAATGGCAGACCAATTAAACTCATACTTTGGTTCTGTATTCACAAAGGAGGACACAAATAACCTCCCAGGAATATCGGCAAACATAGGGACTAATGAGAGGGAGGAGCTGACAGAAATTAGTATCTCTAGGGATATGGTGTTGGGTAAGTTGAGGGGACTGAAGGCCGACAAATCCCCGGGGCCTGATAAACTACATCCTAGGGTACTTAAGGAGGTGGCCCTGGAGATAGCAGATGCTCTAAGGATCATCTTCCGGAACTCCATTGACTCGGGAACAGTACCCGTGGATTGGAGGGTAGCTAATGTTACCCCGATATTTAAAAAGGGGGGTAGAGAGAAAGCAGGGAATTATAGACCAGTAAGCCTTACATCGGTTGTGGGCAAAATGCTAGAGTCCATTATTAAGGATAAAATAGCGGAGCACTTGACAAATGGGGAAAGGATCGGACAGAGTCAACATGGATTTACAAAGGGTAAATCGTGTTTGACTAATCTGCTGGAATTTTTTGAGGAAGTAACTGGTAAAATAGATGGGGGAGAGCCAGTGGATGTGGTGTACCTTGACTTCCAGAAAGCCTTCGATAAGGTTCCACACAAAAGCTTATCATGCAAAATTAAGGCTCATGGGATTGGGGGCAAAGTATTAACGTGGATAGAGAACTGGCTGGCGGATAGAAAACAGAGAGTTGGAATAAACGGCTCGTTTTCGGAGTGGCAGGCAGTGACCAGCGGGGTGCCGCAAGGATCTGTCCTGGGACCCCAGCTGTTCACAATATATATAAATGATCTGGATCAGGGAATTGGATGCAATATTTCCAAATTCGCTGACGACACTAAACTAGGAGGAGGGGTGGGCTCTGATGAGGATGTCAGGAGGCTACAGTGCGATTTGGACAGGTTGGGGGAATGGGCGGATACGTGGCAGATGCACTATAATGTGGATAAATGCGAGGTTATCCACTTTGGGGGTAAAAACAGGAGGGTGGATTATTATCTAAATGGCAATAGATTGGGAGATGGGGAAGTGCAGAGGGACCTGGGTGTTCTTGTGCACCAGTCACTGAAGGAGAGCATGCAGGTGCAACAGGCGATTAAGAAGGCAAATGGTATGTTGGCCTTCATATCAAGGGGGTTCGAGTATAGGAATAGGGATACCTTACTACAGCTGTACAAGGTGTTGGTGAGACTGCATCTGGAGTATTGTGTACAGTTTTGGTCGCCCCATCTGCGGAAGGATGTTCTTGCCATGGAAAGAGTGCAGCGGCGATTCACCAGGCTGATACCTGGAATGGCGGGAATGACCTACGAGGAGAGATTGAATAGTTTGGGCTTGTACTCACTGGAGTTTAGAAGATTGAGAGGGGATCTCATCGAAACATATAAAATTATGGCTGGCCTGGACAGGCTGAATTCAGAGAGAATGTTTCCAATGGCCGGGGAGCACAGAACCAGGGGCCACAGTCTAAAAATAGCGGGCAAATCATTTAAAACAGAGATGAGGAAGAATTTCTTCACTCAAAGAGTGGTGAGCCTGTGGAATTCCCTGCCACAGAGGGCTGTGAAGGCTAATTCAATAAATATTTTCAAGAGAGAATTGGATATATTTCTGAAGGCTAAGGGGATTAAGGGTTACGGAGAAAAGGCGGGGACGGGGTACTGAACTGGTAAGATCAGCTATGATCTCAGACGAAGATCAGCCATGATCTCATTGAATGGCGGAGCAGGCTCGAAGGGCCGAATGGCCTACTCCTGTTCCTATCTCTATGTTTCTATGTTTACAGAAAATGGAATAGCAAAGACATGCAGTTAGTTGTACAATGCCTTGTTATACCTCAGCAATTTCTCAGCGTTTCATATACATACAATGAATTATTGTAAATTGCAGTGACTGTTACTATGTAAACAAATCTGGTAGCTATTTTGCACACAAGTCCCACACACAGCATTGAACCAGTTAGTCTTTTGGTGGTGTTGCTTGAGGGTGGAATATTGGTTAGGATACCAGGTCACCAACCAGGATATTGTGGTGGAGACCACATAGGGACAATAACACAATGTATAGCCAATGCTGTTATATGTACCTAAACACAATTCACTTTGTATAGCAATGTTGTGATATGTACATGCTGGGTTGGGTTATTGGTGCAGGGTCCCTTTAAGAGTGTCGGGAACGTGATGACGTCATGACGTCGGTTGCGTGATGACGTCATAGCCCCTGCACGGGGCTGAGCCTTCAGACCTCATGGAGATTGATTAAAGTAAGACACGTTTTGTTTTTGCTTAAAGAAAAGTCTCAGCCTGTTGATTTCTGTCGACTCCAACATTGGTGACCCCGCTGCTCTTTTGGACGATTCCAAAGACCTCATCTGAAATGGCGACGAACGCCGTTTCCGTCAAATTACCTGAGTTTTGGGAACAACAGGCTGCCGCTTGGTTCGCCCAGGCCGAGGCTCAATTTGTAATCCGGGACATCACTGCGGACGACACGAGGTACTACTACATCGTCTCTGCTCTCGGCAGCTCCACCGCGGCCAGAGTCATGAACCTGCTCGAAAACCCCCCGGAGCTCAACAAATACGGTACGCTGAAGGCGCACCTCTTACGAACTTTCGGACTCACCGAAGCCGAACGCGCACGCCGGCTTCTCTCTCTACCCGGGCTGGGCGACTCCAAGCCCTCGGAGCTGATGGACCACATGCTGGCCCTCCTGGGCACACACACGCCGTGCTTCCTCTTCAAGGAACTGTTCCTCCAACAGCTGCCAGGTCAGGTACGGTCAGCGTTAGCCAACTCTTCCACTACCAATTTCCGCGACCTGGCCAAGGAGGCCGACAACTTTTTCTCTGCCGGGCAACAGTACTGCACAGCCACGCGGAGCCCTGCCCCCACTGATACAGCCCAACGGCGGCAACCCTCAAGCCTCTGCTTCTATCATGTGCAGTTCGGCCCCAAAGCCAGGAAGTGCCAGCCCCCATGCAGTTTTCCCGCGTCGAAGCAAACTAAAGACCACTCGTCGGCTGCCATGTCTGTCGGCCGTTCCGGCAGTTTGTTGTTTATTACAGATGCCGACTCCGGACGTCGTTTCCTTTGTGACACGGGCGCCCAGGTGAGCGTCCTGCCCGCGTCAACCATAGACATTCAAGGGGGGATCCACGGCCCTGTCCTCAAAGCTGCCCACGGCAGTTCCATCCGCACCTTCGGGAAACTTAACGTGGCGCTTTGTTTTGGCGGGCAACGGTTCACCTGGGATTTTGTCGCAGCAAAAGTGTCCACCCCGCTTCTCGGCGCTGACTTCCTCTGCGCCAATGGCCTTTTGGTGGACGTCAAGAACCGACGTCTCATCAACGCAGAAACCTTCAGCTCGCTCCCATGTTCCCTCAGTGGGTCCTGCACGACGCAGTTGTCCAGTGCACTCTCGGCCTCCGACAAGTTTTCCCGCCTCCTCGCCCAGTTCCCGGACCTTACAAAACCCACGTTCTCGTCCGCCGCCACCAAACACGGGGTAGAACATCACATTTCGACCACTGGTCCGCCCTTCTACGCCCGCGCTCGGCGCCTCGACCCGGGGAAGCTCGACATCGCCAAAGCCGAGTTCGACACCATGGAGTACCTCGGCATCATCCGCCGGTCGAACAGTCCGTGGGCTTCACCCCTCCACATCACCCCGAAACCAGGCGGCGGGTGGCGCCCGTGCGGAGACTACTGGCGTCTCAACGACGCGACGACCCCCGACCGCTATCCGATTCCACACATCCAGGACTTTTCCGCCCGCCTGGCCAGGAAAGTGGTATTCTCGAAAGTGGACCTCGTCCGGGGTTATCACCAGGTCCCCGTCCGGCCGCAGGATGTCCTGAAAACCGCGGTGATCACCCCATTCGGGCTATTCGCATTTCTCCGCATGCCATTCGGCCTCAAAAACGCTGCACAGGCTTTTCAATGCCTTATGGACACCGTGTTACGGGACCTGACGTTCCTGCTCGTATACCTGGACGACATCCTCATCGCCAGCACCTCCAGGACGGAACATGTGTCCCACCTCCAGACTCTTTTCGAACGACTCAGCCAACACGGCCTAGTCGTCAACCTGGCCAAGTGCCAGTTCGGGCTGTCCTCAATCGACTTTCTTGGGCACCGCATCACGAAGGACGGGGCGGTGCCACTCCCATCAAAAGTGGAGGCCCTGATGGACTTCCCGCGACCCCTCACCGTTAAGGCCCTGCAGGAGTTTTTGGGCATGGTGAACTTTTACCATCGTTTCGTCCCCCGAGCAGCCCAGCTTATGCAGCCCCTTTACGAGGCCCTCAAAGGCAAGCCCGACAAACTCGCCGTCAACTGGTCTGATGAGATGGCCAATTCTTTCATGGACACGAAAAGGGCCCTGGCTAACACGATCATGCTGGCGCATCCGTTGCCCGATGCGCCGATCGCTCTCACCACCGACGCCTCGGACTATGCGGTCGGCGCCGTCCATGAACAGTGGGTCAACGGCGCCTGGCAGCCGCTCGCCTTCTTCAGCCGGCAGCTCCGCCCCAACGAGCGGAAGTACAGTACCTTCGATCGCGAGCTTCTCGGCCTCTACCTCGCCGTCCGACACTTCCGTTTCCTGCTGGAGGCCTGCCCGTTCACGGCGGTCGTGGACCACAAGCCGTTGACCTTCGCCATGGCCAAAGCCTCCGAGCCGTGGTCGGCCCGTCAGCAATGCCAGTTGGCCTTCATCTCGGAGTTTACAACGGACATCCAGCATGTGGCTGGGAAAGACAACCCTGTTGCCGACTGTCTCTCCCGAGCCGTCGCCAGCGCCGTGCACCTCGGCATCGACTACACCTGCATGGCAGCCGACCAGGCCTCCGACCCGGACGTCCAGGCCTACAGGACGGCGGTCACAGGCCTTCAACTAGCAGATGTCGTGTTCGACGCTGCCGGCACCACACTCCTGTGCGACGTCTCCGTTGGGCAGCCACGTCCCGTCGTGCCCGAAGGGTGGAGACGGCAAGTATTCGACGCCATCCATAATCTTTCCCACCCGGGCAGGAAGCCATCACAGAAGCTGGTGGTGGCCAAGTTCGTCTGGCACGGGCTCAGGAAAGACATTCGCGACTGGGCCAGCACCTGCGTGGTATGCCAACGCTCAAAAGTACATCGCCATACTAAGGCCCCGTTGGCGCCTTTCGCGGTGCCCGAGAGGTGGTTCAACCACGTTAACGTGGACCTGGTGGGGCCCCTACCGCCCTCCCGCGGATTCACCCACCTCCTCACAATGGCCGACAGAACCACCCGATGGCCGGAAGCCATCCCGCTGTCTTCAACGATGGCCGCCGATGTGGCTCGGGCGTTCATCAGCACTTGGGTCGCCCGGTTCGGCGCTCCACCTGACATTTCCTCCGACCGGGGGCCCCAGTTCACGTCAGAGCTCTGGAACGCTGTCGCCCGAGGCCTCAGGTTGAAACTCCACTGCACCACAGCTTACCACCCTCAGGCTAACGGGCTGTGCGACGGGTTTCATCGCTCCATGAAGGCCGCACTCCGAGCCAGCCTCCGGGACGACGGCTGGATCGACAGACTCCCGTGGGTCATGCTGGGACTCAGGACCGCTCCCAAGGAGGACCTCCAATCCTCGTCCGCCGAGCTCGTCTACGGACAGCCGCTGCGGGTTCCCGGGGATTTCGTCCCCAACGCAACGGAACCTTGGTCCGCAGCCCGTCAGCGGTCCGACCTTCTGGACAACGCCAAGGTTTTCGCTCCGGTGCCCACGTCGGAGCACGGCCTCCCGCAGTCCCACGTTCCGCTCGACCTTCGTGCGGCGGAGTACGTTTTCGTCCACCACGACGCCCACCGGGGACCTCTTCAGCCACCCTACGATGGACCATTCCGCGTCCTGGAAAGCGGGGACAAGACCTTCGTCGTGGATGCCGGCGGTAAGCCGGACTGCATTTCCGTGGACCGTCTCAAGCCGGCCCACCTGGATCTGGACCAACTCGTTGAGTTGGCACAGCCCCCGAGACGGGGCCAACCTCCGGTTTCCACACCCTCAATCCACCACCGAGCTCCCGAGGTCCCTCCGACAAACCCCCCGGTCCCCACCCTGGAATTGAGGAGCCGTTCCAACCGTGTGATCCGGCCCCCCCAACGACTGACATTGCCAGTACTAGTGAATTCTGGGGGGACGTATGTGGCAGAGACCACATAGGGACAAGAACACAATGTATAGCCAATGCTGTTATATGTACCTAAACACAATTCACTTTGTATAGCAATGTTGTGATATGTACATGCTGGGTTGGGTTATTGGTGCAGGGTCCCTTTAAGAGTGTCGGGAACGTGATGACGTCATGACGTTGGTTGCATGATGACGTCATGACGTCGGTTGCGTGATGACGTCATAGTCCCTGCATGGGGCTGAGCCTTCAGACCTCGTGCAGATTGATTAAAGTAAGAAACGTTTTGTTTTTGCTTAAAGAAAAGTCTCAGCCTGTTGATTTCTGTCAACTCCAACAATATACTACACCAGGGGTGAGAGTGCACAGGATAAAGAACATACAGCATGAAAGGAGAAAATGAGGGAGGTCTATACAACTGACTTTACCTATCTTTCTACATCATTTACTGGTGACAGAATATTTGTGTTGCTGTTTTATGTGACCCCTGAAAGAACATAAGAAATAGGAGCAGGAGTAGGCCATACGGCTTTAGGAAACCATGTAATTCATGAGTATCACTAATTCCAGCTACCCCACAACTTACCTTTTATAACTTGAACTGAGCTCCTCTCTAAGGAACCTGGCCAGCTCCTATTTCAAGGTATGTAGGAAATCCATACTCCGGACCCACTTCAGGAATCTGTTCCATGGAACAGGACACTAATAAAAATAAATGCTTCCTAGCATCTAACCTAACTCTCATTATGTATTTTATACTCATGCCTGTTAGTTCTCCCATCCCTATCTAGTCTTGGATTCCTGTCACAGATGTCTCCTGCTCCTGATCCCAACAGCCAGTCCCTTCTTCTAATATCCCCCAGCAAAATATTGACTTCAGACCTCCTGAAATTGAAAGCTCTCCTTGTAGCTTTCTCTGACATAACTGTTGCTCCCACTTGTGTTGCTTCTTCTAGTACTGCCAATGCCCTTATAGGAAGCAGTAGGATTATGCTGCTGTACCAGGACTCTGCTACTGCCAAACAGATTTTCTGTCCCCACCCCTAGTGTTGTAATCATTCAGGACGCATCCTCAACTTAACTCCGATCTCCCAATGTATTTTCCGCCTGCTCAACATAACTCTGGTGTTCACTATACAAAGCATGCACGGCAGTGAATATTTAAATGAATGGACCACAATTTCTACAAAATGATAGGTAGAAATTCCGCCCCACTGCACTTCTGGTGCAACTGCTTCCCTGTTAGTGCTGTTAAAGTGTTATCTTCGAAAAAGATAGAAGTAATACAAAAAGATCACTTATCTGCTACAGTTAGCTTTAGATAAAAAAAAATCTAATAAAGAACTGCAATAATTTTTTCATTGTAATCTTTTACAATTTACATCCTTTAAGTTTTTTTTAAATGTTTATTTAAAGCCTTGGGTTGACTAAAGAAATATTCTTTTAATTGTCGAGCATTTCATCAATGAATTAAGACGTTGATCCTTATACAACAGACACATTTGATTGCCGGAGACAACATGTCACTTCTTGTTTGGTAACTTAAAGGCCCTGATATTTACTCAAGGCCGTGAAGAGAGGGGGAGGTGGGTGGGGGTGGGGGGTGAGGATTTCCGAACAGGAAATCCAGAAGTATGGATTTCCCAGACATCTGCAGAAATTAAGTAGGAAATCGCTCGCGTGGGACGGTGGGGGTGGCAGATGGAGGTGGCGGTGGGGGGGGGCGGCGGCGGCAAGTCGGAGATTGCAGGGGCTGGGGGAGTAGATTGAAGTGGGCTGGTGGGAGGCGGAGACTGCGGGGGTTGGTGGGAGCCGGCGATCGTGGGGGGAGGTCAGCCTGGTCGGGAAATTGGGGGTGGGGTGAGTTAGAGACTGGGGGAGCAGTCTGAGATCAGGGGGGTGTGGGGGTTGGCAGATCACGGGGTTTGTAAAGAGGGCCACTTGTTGGGCCTGGAGGAAACACTCCTACTTCTCCTTGCCCACAAGTCATGCTGCAACTGCACTTACCTCATGGATCCGGCCCTTCTTGGCTCCTTTCATCTGCCACGTTTCCCGAGGCCTGGGAAACACGGCCTCCATGGGTCAAAATTAAAAATCCTTTTGAAATGGAGGCATGCAGCCTCTTCAAAAGATTTTACTGACTGACCTACCTCCTGAGAGCAGATTGGTCGTCTGCGCGCGCCCCACCCCCCGCCGACCCGCCTCCGTTAAAACCGGAAGTGGGTGGGTGGAGTCGGGTTTGAGACTTTGACATTTTTATCTCCCACTCGCCCCCAACCCACCTGTCCTTTGGGGTCAAAATTCCCCACAAAGACTCTTCAGGTTACAACTCCTTTTGAGCTACAAATGAAAATTGAGCTTGCCCAACTATTCCCTGTGCTGACCGATACTGATATTGTTACTGATTACTGCTAAAATGTTCCAAACAGTTCAACAAATTACTACAAATATTGCTGGAGGTTATTAAATATGCCCTCATGAGGAGAACTGCTTCCCAGCTTGTTCTGACAATGTTCACAAGGGATACTTGTGATTTAAGCATAATGCCTTCTTAATGCAAGTTAAGGGAGTCGTGTTTTACTGTGCTAAAAGAGACCTGTTTGTGAATACTGCTGTACAAAAGTGTCTGGTTTCAATTAACTGGAATATTTTAAATAGGCAATAATAAAATACAGCTTTTGCATCGTGAATAACCATAATTCAGTTATTACGTTTTTTTTTGGATAACTGTGTCATTATCTGACTATATGGAAAAAAGTGGATACTTTCTGTCTGTCTTCATGTATCGCATTTTGGCACATACAATAACAATTGATTCCTGATTGCTGACCGAGTGGGCACTAATTAAAGAGCATCTGATTGTTGGTCTGGAGGCATAATTCATGTTTTGGATATGAGTGGTCCTGGGCCACTCTTTATACTTGAAATTGCATATCCCATCCTCCGACTTGCGTCAGGAAATAGGGGAGCAATACTGGCGAAAGTTATTTCTCTCCCTTCCCCTCGCCCACCGGGCCAAACTTCTTTTAAGGTTTCCCCCTGCCCTAGCCCTTAACTCACATCTTTCTCTAGTTTCTCTCTAATCTCCCCTCTAGCCCTCTCTGAGCTTTTGTTCATGACACCCACTTCCTGCTCCCTTGATGCTATTCCCACTAAACTGCTGACCACCTAACTTCCCTTCCTGGCTCCCATATTAGGTTATTTTCATTCGTTCCTGGGGTGTGGGTGTCGCTGGCAAGGCCAAGCCTGAATGTCGACCAGGTCTTGCTGCATGCGGGCATGGACTGCTTCATTATCTGAGGAGTTGCAAATGGAACTGAGCACTGTGCAATCATCAGCGAACATCCCCACTTCTGACCTTATGTTGGAGGGAAGGTCATTGATGAGGCAGCTAAAGATGGTTGGGCCCAGGACACTGCCCTGAGGAACTCCAGCAGTGATGTCCTGGGGCTGAGATAATTGGCCCCCAACAACCACAGCAATCTTCTGAGCTATGCTTGCCTTTTCATGGGATATGTGAAACATTCTTTGTTCCAGTCCTACTCCCGCACCTCTTTTTCCGGTATGTTGATGCCATTTCCTGCTCTCGCCCTGAACTAGAAAATTTCATTCACTTTGCTTCCAATTTCCACCCTTCCCTTACCTTCACATGGTCCATCTCCGACTCTTCCCTTCCCTTCCTCGACTTCTCTGTCTCCATCTCTGGGGATAGGCTATTGACAAACATTCACTATAAGCCCACTGACTCCCACAGCTACCTGGACTACACTTCCTCCCACCCAGCTTCCTGTAAGAACTCTATTCCATTCTCCCAGTTTCTCCATCTCCACTGCATCTGCTCTGACGATGCCACCTTCCATACTAGTGCTTCCAACATGTCTTCCTTTTTCCGAGGATTCCCCTTTATCATGGTTGACACGGCCCTTGACCATATCCGTTCTATTTCCCGCACTTCTGCTCTCACCCCTTCCCCTCCCTCCTGGAACCACAATAGGGTTCCCCTTGTCCTCACATTTCGCTCACCAGCCTCCACACTCAACGGATCATCCTCCGCCATTTCCACCACCTCCAGCTTGATCCCACCACCAAACACATCTTCCCCTCACCTCCCCTTTCAGCATTCCGAAGGGACCGCTTCCTCTGCGACACCCTGGTCCACTCCTCTATCGCCCCCAACACCCCTTCCCCTTCACCAGGCACCTTCCCGTGCAACCGCAGGAGATGCAACACCTCCCCTTTTACCTCCTCCCTTCTCACTGTCCAGGGCCCCAAACACTCCTTCCAGGTGAAACAGTGATTTACTTGTACTTCTTGCAATTTAGTATACTGTATTCGCTGCTCACGATGCGGTCTCCTCTACATTGGGGAGACCAAATGCAGATTGGGTGATCGCTTTGCGGCACACCTCCATTCAGTCCGTAAAGGTGACTCCGAGCTTCCAGTCGCCTGTCACCTTAATTCTCCACTCCACTTCCACTCTGACCTCTCCGTCCTCGACCTCTTACACTGTTCCAATGAAGCTCAACATAAGCTCGAGGAACAGCACCTCATCATTCGATTAGGCAATTAACAGCCTTCTGGACTTAACATCAAGTTCAACAATTTCAGACCATAACCTCTGCCCCTATCATTTTCTTTCTCTCTCTTGCAATGCAGCTGTTGATCATCCTGCCATTGCCATTTACACTTCATCTAGAGTCATCTTTTGTTTCTTAACTTGTCCCCTTAACTTGTCCTTTTGCCTTGCACCATCATCTCATTTGTCTCTTGATCTCTGCTGCCTTGAATCCTAGCACAAACCTTCCCTTTTGTTCTTTCCTCCCCTCCCCCCTCTCCCTGCCCTACACTTGCTTAAAAACCTGTTACATCTCCAACCTTTTCCAGTTCTGATGAAGGGTTATCGACCTGAAATGTTAACTCTGTTTCTCTCTCTACAGATGCTGCCTGACCTGCTGAGTATTTCCAGCATTTTCTGTTTTTATTTCAGATTTCCAGCATCTGCAGTATTTTGCTTATGAACCACAGCAATCTTCCTTTAGAAACATAGAAACATAGAAGATAGGAGCAGGAGTAGGCCATTCGGCCCTTTGAGCCTGCTCCGCCATTCAATGAGATCATGGCTGATCATCCAAATTCAGTACCCTGTCCCTGCCTTCTCCCCATATCCCTTGATCCCTTTAGCCTTAAGAAATATATCCAACTCTTTCTTGAATATATTTAATGAACTGGCCTCCACTGCCCTCTGTGGCAGAGAATTCCACAGGTATCTAGGTATGACTCTGGCCAGTGGAGAGTTTTCCCCACGATTCCCATTGACTTCAATTTTACTAAGGCTCCTTGATGCCACACTCTGTCAAGGGCAGTCACTCTCACCTCACCTCTGGAATTCAGCTCTTTTGTCCATGTTTGGACCAAGGCTGTAATGAGTTCGGGAGCTGAGTGATCTTGGCAGAATAGCTTGATAGCACTGTTGATGACAACTTCCATCACTTTGCTTGGCTAGAGGTGCAGCTAGTTCTGGAGCACAAGTCTTCAGCACGATTGCCAGGATGTTATCAGGGCCCATAGCCTTTGCTGTATCCAGTGTGTTCAGCCATTTCTTGATATCACATGGAGTGAATCCGATTGCCTGAAGACTGGCTTCTGTGATGGTGGGGCCCTCAGGAGGAGGCCGAGATGGATCATTGCCAAGTGCTAGGCAATGACTATCCCCAACAAGCGAGAGTCTAACCATCTCCCCTTAACATTCAATGATATTACCATCGCCGAATCCCCCACCATCAACATCCTGGGGGGCGGGGGGGGTCACCATTGACCAGAAACTTAACTGGACCAGCCACATAAATACTGTGGCTACAATAGCAGGTCAGAGGCTGGGTATTCTGCAGCGAGTGACTCACCTCCTGACTCCCCAAAGCCTTTCTGTTGTGTATTTTGAATGTTGTATTTGAATTGTCCCACATAGCTTACCGTAGTTGTGATGTGCAATGCACTATGGGAAATAGAGTGCATGAAGGTGAGAAGACTCTCTTGAAAGTGTTGGCTGTTAACTGAACTCTGTCTCCTGCGTACTCTTTTAATTGTTATAAAAGCAAGGTTATTAAACTCTTGCGATTTAACAAAAGTGGCGACGAGGACGTCTGAACTTATGTGGCTCTGCTGTGCGGAAGATAGTCGGGTTTTACATGTTTAAAACTGTTATTTTTGCCATGGACAGTTAATTAAAGTGAGGCTGGCTCGAGGATAAAGGAGCTTGAAATGGCGGGAAGACGAGACGGCGTATAAGGTACTAACGACTTGAGGAAGGGGAGAAAAAGCAGTGAGTAAATCGGGAAGGACATTTATTCAACTATGAAACGATCTGTGAATTGAAGCACTAAATAACTGATAGTGATTTTAGTTGAGTTCAACATTGGAAGGATCCTTAGTGAATGATAATTAGGAGCCTGAGAGAAGGAAAATGGCTGGAATTATCGGTAACATTGGACCGTTTGATGAGAATGTCGAACAATGGAGCTCATACACAGAACGATTTGAATACTTCACACAAGCAAATGACATTGGAGGGAACAAAGTAGTACCTACATTGTTAAGTGTGATGGGACCAAAGACTTTCAATCTTTTGCGTACTTTAGTGCATCCAGATAAACCAGGGACTAAACAATATAGCGAAATGGTGGAGATATTAAAAGGGCATTTTTCACCCAATCCCCTAGTCATAGCTAAGAGGTTTAGGTTCCACAGGCGTAACCAGGAAGAAGGAGAAACAGTGACCATCTTTGTAGCTGCACTAAAAAGACTATCAGAGCACTGTGAGTTTAATGACGTGCTAAATGATACTATAAGAGACAGGCTAGTGTGTGGTATGAGAACTGAAGCCATACAGAAGAGACTATTAACGGAGAGTAATCTGACTCTACAAAAGGCCATTGAAATCAGTATTTCCATGGAATTGGCAGCTAAGGAAGCTCAACAGTTGGGTGCAACAGAAAAAGTGCACAAAGTAAGAACAGAGAGCCAAGGGCCATGCTTCCATTGTGGCAAAATGGGGCATCTTGCGTCTGCATGCTGGTGTGTGGACATGGATTGCCACAGCTGTGGTAAAAAGGGACATATTCAGCGCGCATGCAGAAATAAAAAGGACACAGAGAAAATGTCAAAGACGGAAGGAAGAAAAAAACCATTCAGGCAAAAGACAAAGAAGCATGTCCACTCTGTAGAACAGGACAAAACAGAGGCAAGTGACACTTCAGAGGAGGAACTATCACTGAACGTGCTGACTGTAGCTGGGGATTCGCATGGCTACTGGGTCTCACCCTTGCTAGAGGGGCAGCCTGTGCGAATGCAGATCGATACCAGGGCAGCAGTATCTCTTATGTCAGAGACAGTCTACAAAAAGACATTAAAGCACCTTCCACTTCAGCCAGCTAACATAGTGTTAAAGACATATACCGGTGAAAGAGTAACCGTGAGAGGTATCACAGGTCACAGTTCAGTTGAATGGACAAACTAGGAAGTTACCACTCTATGTAGTTAAAGGAGACTACCCCTCCCTGCTGGGACGTTCGTGGATGGAGAGAATAAAATTAGACTGGTCATCAGTCTACATGATGTCACACAATGATCCAGGCTTACCCGCCATCTTAAAGAAACATGCAGAAGTCTTTAATGGAGAACTGGGTAGCATGAAAGATATTACTGCGAAGCTTCGTATTAAGCAGGATAGCAAACCCAAGTTCATGAAGGCACGACCCGTACCTTATGCCATCAGACCAAAAGTCGAGGCTGACTTAGAAGCCCTAGTTGAAAGCGGAGTACTAGAACCAGTCAGCGTGAGTGAATGGGCAATGCCCATCATACCAGTGCTCAAGAAAGGGGGTGGAGTTAGGATATGTGGAGATTTTAAAGTAACTGTTAACACTGTATTGTCAGTGGAGCAATATCCGCTTCCCCATATTGATGATTTGTTTGCGGGACTTGCTGGGGGCCAGAAGTTTAGCACAATCGACCTCTGTCAAGCCTACCTGCAAATGCATGTGGATGAACAGTCACGAGAAATGCTGACTATTGTGACGCACAAGGGCCTATTTAGGTATCGTCTGTAAAGTCTGTGGGTTGTGCAGTTAATAAATACACAGACTTCAGAAGTAACAAACAAAACAGGTCTTTACTATTCGAAGGTCCGGGCGAATCTGCCCCAGCAATCATGCCACAACACTTATATACTGGTGTGGTCACTATCGGTATTACAGTATACAGAAGCCAAACAAATAGTGCCACACCTAAAGTAGTTCCCTTAAAGGTAGACGGGTACATACACTACAATCCTCCCTTTTTAGCTTATTACTTACAGAGTCCCCGTTAAACATACATATCTTCAAATTCCTATAAAACAAATTACAGATATAATCTCGGTGGAGTCAATGTCATATAAAACAATTTACAAATATAATCTCGGTGGAAACAGTTCACAGGTTCAGTCTCTACGGAAACAGTTCATAGATTCAGTCTCTGATCTTGACTCGTTCCGAACAACATTTCTTTGGTGTAGCCGGTTCACCTGGCTAGCGTGAATCCTCCATAGCCTTTTTCTTGACGTAACAGCTTGAACTTTCATCTGTTGAACCAGCAGTGCGGACTTTTACAACCAACTGGCTGTCTTGACATTTTCCAGTTTTTCAACTAATTTAGCTCCTTTCGTAATGTCCCACCTGGAATGGTAGAAGTGCTAATATTTTAGACAGTTATTATCTTCTGCTTCTTCTTTTTCTTTTCTGCCTTTTTGAAACTCTCGGAGCTCCTTTCTCGGCTGCCAGCTGTAGCGCCACCAACTCTCTATGTTCCTTAGACCTTAAGTGCTTCATCCGGATTTCAGCACTTTGAGAGTTTTCATCACAAGCTGGGCAGACCACATCCTCGTAATATTCAGTGTCACTCAACAGGTCATGGTAATATTCAGGTTCGTCCTGAGTTAGGCCAGCGAGAGAGACTTCTTCTTCCTCCTCACCCGTCTGGACGTTAGCTGACGGTGGTTCCTTCCCTAAACATCTTTCTTGAAAAGCCTTCTTCATGCATTCATATTCATCCCGCTCTTCCTGGGTTATCTGCCATTCCTTCACGACGGACCTCATTTGTGAGTTCAATACCTTCCTTTCCATCGGTAATTGCGTTATCAGGCTATTTAACCCTTCTACTGAAATAACGGTTTCCACATTCTTCTGTTCACCTTGACGTGATTCAATGTACTTTTGGCATCCTTGTAAAATTTGTGTTGCCACCTCAGCTATCTCCGTGACTTTTGAGAGCTCCGAACTCGTTCCCCCTGAAGATTGAAGCTCGTGTTCAGATTGTTCCCCTTGCCGAGTCTTGTCCTTCAGCATATGAAGGAGTTGGCCGACCGTTAACTCTTCCCTGGGAACACGGTGGATCAGAGTCTTCTCCATTTCATCCACCTCTTTCTCCAATACTTCCACCTTACGTTGCTCTTGAACTTTGGCTTTCAGCGCTCGGCAAAGTTGCGCCCTGATGCTCTCTAGTTCATGTTCAGGGACCATTCTTACAGTGTCCTGTTCTTCCACTGAAAGGATTCCCAGTTGAATCTGTTCTTCAAGTTGTTGAACCTCGGTCATTGCCGCCTCATACTTGTCTTGGGTGTCCTTCAATGTTTTTATAAGTTCTTGGACATCCTGTCTTTCATGCCCTGCCATGATTTTCACCTCTAATTGCTCATCTATGGATGGAGCTTCTATCGATGAGTCTGTCTTGGCCTTGAGTTCATCAAGAATTTCCTGCAGCCTTTGGACTTCTTGCTCATGTTCAACCTTTAGTTGTTCATATGCTTCTACTGCAACTAGCTTTTCGGAGGCTGCCGAGTTAACCCCCTCCAGAATTGTAGCCTGGGCCTGTTCATACTGTTCTTTCAACTTCTCACACTCTGCTTGTAAGGAGTCGTAGAGAAGAACTGGAATAAAATCCTGGCTCCCTGAAGATTCCTCTTCCTTTGGTTCATTCTGTAAATATTCTAGTTCCTGAACAGCATCAGGGGAATGTGATTGGTATTTGACCACGATGGCTCTATGGTCGCTCTCTGCTTGAGCTAGCTGTCTCTGTAGTCTTTCCAGGTTCCCCCATTCGGTGTCCCAGAACTTTTCCATATTTTTCATCTCCTGTACGAGACGGTCACTCAACTGTTCTAATTGTTGTCGTACTTTGACATAAGTTTGCGTCCGAGCTCGGTGTTCTTCCGTCATGGATGAATCCTTTGCTTGAACAGGCTCAGAATTCTCTGTCAACCTGGAGTTCTGCTCTGCAGCTTTATTCTTCTTGGTACCATAAGTCCTTCTGCATGTCTTCGTTTTCTTTCCCATCATCGGCAAGTCCCTTTTAGCCTTGTCTTCCATTTCCGACTTGGTCTTATCATCATCCATTTCAGAATCTGAGCTAATAGCTTGCACCGAGTCCTCCCTCATTATGGCTTTTAGGTAATGCCATTCCATGTCTATTTTCTTAATCCACTCCCGTCCTAGAAGTGGTGGTCCTCCCTCAGATAATACGTACAAGTTCATTCTTGGGTGTTCTTTACCCCTATCTCTCACCTTGACTCTTATTTTCCCCACGGGGTATACGTTATGCCCCGTGTATGTCTGTAATACGAACTTGGTATTTCTTAAAGGTATGTGAGAGAATAGCCGGTGGTAGTCCCTTCGGTTGATGACTGATAGAGCTGATCCAGTGTCCAGCTCCATTCTTACTTGGACTCCAGCTATTTTTAGTATGACCCAGATGGCCTGTAGATCCGTTTCTTTACCCACCTTGTGGATTCTCAGACTACCCAGCTCCTGGTTGTTTGGGTCTGAGTCTGAATTCTGTTCGTCTGAACTCTTCTCAGCCACCTTGTGTACCTTGTTGTACTTTTCTGGTGGTGGCTTCCTTTGATTATTGGTCTTTTTCCCGGACCGGCATACCTTCGCGATGTGACCCAGTTTGCCACACTTCCTACACTCTTGGTTCTTAAACCAGCATTGATCCTGGTCATGCGTTGTCTTCCCACAACGGTAGCATTTTGTTGTGCTTGAAGTAATTTGGTCCACCCCGAGTGCCGCCGCCTTTAGTTGCATTTCCGCCGTTCCTTTCGCTGCGGCTTCGTGCGATGCAGCTATAAGGACAGCCCTGTCCAGTGTGAGGTCGTTCTCTTCCAGTAGTCGCTTCTGCGTCCCTTCTTTGGACAATCCGCATACGAACTTGTCCCGCAGCGCTTCTGTCAGATTCCCTCCGAACTGGCAGTATTTCGCTAGCCTACGCAGTTCGACCAAGTATTCCGCGTTGCTTTCGTCTTTCTTCTGCGTTCTTGCGTAGAATTTGAATCGTTCAGCCAGCATCAGCGGTGTGGGGTTCAAGTGGTCCTTCAGCACAGCCACAATCTCTTCGAAAGTCTGATCCGCTGGTTTATTTGGTGCTATTAGATGCTTCAAGAGCCCGTATGTTTTTGCCCCCATCGAGTTTAGCAATGTTATCGCCTTGTCGTCTTCCTCTATTTTGTTGGCTTCGCAATAGATCTCTATGCGTTCCACGTACGTGGCCCAGTCTTCTATTTCCGAATTAAAGTCGTTAATATTCCCTCGCTTAGGCATTTTTCTTCCCTTGGGAGCAGCACCAGTATTTCTTTAAGTATTCTTATTTATTTGTTTGTTTCTAAGATGGCGGTTTTCCCGCGAAATCGGCGGTTTCCCGCTCTTTCCTTCTCTCCCCGCCCACTTCAATGGCGGTATGTCAATCAAGATGGCGGTTTTTCCCGCGAAAATGGCGGTTTCCCGCTTCTGGCGGCTTCCCGCGTTTCTTCCCGGTGGAAGGGGTACGCTTCCCCCACAGCGGACAGGTTCAGCCGCTGGCTGGCTTCCGCACAGCTCCCCTTACTCAGCTATGTCTGTTCCTCCCGCCCGCACGGCCCAACCGGCGCTGGGTACACCCCGTTAACGGAGGACAGTTCAGCCGCTGGACTGGCTCTCGCGCAGTCTCTCTCTCCGTACCCGGCTCTGTCGCTCTCTCACCCGCACGTTCGGTGCTACCGGCCCTGGGTACCCCGTTGGTGGAGAACAGTTCAGCCGCTGGACTGGCTCTTGCGCAGTCTCTCACCCCGTTTTCGGCTGTGTCTCTCACCCACTCCTGCACGTTCGGTTTTGCCGGCTTTGAGTACCCTGTTGGTGGAGAACAGCTCAGCCGCTGGACTGGCTCCTCGCAGTCTCTCTCTCCATACCCGGCTCTCACCCGCATGGTTCCCGTTCGCCTCCCCAGCCCTCTCGCAGACCGGTGTTTCCCTCCCCGGCTGCGGCTGGGTTTCTCTTCCCGCGCCTACTGGCAGGCTCAGCGCTTCGTGGCTGCGGTCGCTGCCCGGATTTTTCCCGCCGATCGCGGTCCGGCTGTCACCCGACGCCGTTGGACCCGACTTTTGGCCGGCACAGCTCCCCCTCGACCGAGGTCGAGTGCTCTGCCCTTATCCTCCGGATACTTCTACACCTTCCCCTACTCACAGTCTCTTCGGCCGCCTTGTTCCCTGCTGATCGGCTCACTCCGCACCGTGGTAGAAGGGTAGTCAGTGCCTGTTGCTAATGGAAGCTTTTGTTGCTAAAGTCTTCCATCTTTCTCCTGCTGCAGCCTTGTGTTTTCTTCCAGCAGCATGACGAGGGCGGTTGCCTCTCTTCGACGCTCTTCTTGCTTTGGTAATCTTGCCGCAGGGTACGATCGGACTCGTCGCCACTGTAAAGTCTGTGGGTTGTGCAGTTAATAAATACACAGACTTCAGAAGTAACAAACAAAACAGGTCTTTACTATTCGAAGGTCCGGGCGAATCTGCCCCAGCAATCATGCCACAACACTTATATACTGGTGTGGTCACTATCGGTATTACAGTATACAGAAGCCAAACAAATGGTGCCACACCTAAAGTAGTTCCCTTAAAGGTAGACGGGTACATACACTACATCGTCGACTTCCTTTCAGAATTACATCAGCTCCAGCGCTTTTCCAACGTGCTATGGACCAGATCCTTAGTGGATTGCCTGGAGTCCAGTGCTACTTAGATGATATCTTAGTTACTGGGTGTGATGACCAAGACCATCTGCGTAACTTGGACACAACACCACAGAGACTGAGGGATTATGGACTCAGAGTTCGCAGGGATAAATGCGATTTTTTCAGGCATCAGTTGAGTACCTCAGTCATGTGATCGATGCCACAGGCCTTCACAAGGCACCGTCCAAGACCAAGGCAATCGTGGATGCCCCAGCACCTGAAAATATCAGCCAGCTGCGTTCTTTTCTAGGGTTACTGAACTACTATGGACGGTTCATACCGAACCTAGCCTCGATGCTGAGGCCGCTGCATTGGTTGCTATGTAAAGACAAGAAGTGGGAATGGACTAACAAGTGCCAGGAGGCGTTCATGACAGCAAAGGACACGCTCCTGAAGTCAGAGGCTTTGACGCATTTTAACCCTTCATTACCAATACAGTTAGCTTGCGATGCATCGTCAAATGGTGTGGGAGCGGTCGTTTCTCATATCATGCCAAACGGAGAAGAGAAGCCGATAGCATTCGCATCTAGGACTTTGAACAGAGCTGAAACTAACTACGCCCAAATAGAATGAGAAGCACTGAGCATCGTTTTTGGCGTTCGCAAGTTTCACCAATATTTGTACGGGAGACAGTTCACCCTACTAACAGATCACCGCCCTCTCACGACCATCTTCGGGCCACATACAGGGATTCCGTCACTTGCTGCGAGCAGAATGCAAAGGTGGGCGCTGCTGTTGTCTGCACACACATTTGACATTAGATATCGCAAGTCTGACCTGCACGGCAACGCCGACGGTCTTTCCAGGTTGCCGCTGCCTGTCACCAAGCCTATGATGCGTAGCATGGACATCTGATATTTTAGGCAGGTGGAGAACGTGCCTGTTACTTCGACACAGGTCCGACGAAACACCAGAAACGACCCAGTGTTGTCTGCAGTGCTGGACATTATCGTCAGGGGCAAGCTTGACAGCGATGATCCAAACCTGAAACCATATCTCTTAAGGAGAAACAAACTGTCGGTGCAGTCTGGATGTTTGCTGTGAGGGAGGAGAGTGGTTATTCCACCATCGCTACGGAAACTGTAAAGTCCGCGCCTCAATAATACACGGACTTCGGGAGAACAGTTTAACAGGTACTTTACTGAACAAGAGGCAGCTTGAAACTGAAACTACAGAAGCCTGCTAGGGCCTTTTATACAGGGGTGGTCACTGCCGGTACTGCAGTCTAAGACCAGTTATTCCCTTAAAGGTACATACACAACAATTCCTCCCCTTTTAGATAAACAGTACATAACATTCATTTAACAACTAAATAATAACTAATTACAATTTTCTCAGTAATATATACATCAACTGAAATAGTCATTTATAAGTTCAATCTTTGAGGAGGCTTCCTGATCCGGACTGGATAGCGCCTTTCTCGAGTATCCTGTTCTGGCGGTGGAGTCAATTCTGGCTCATTGTCATTGGTTGGTTCGTCAGCTTCCAATACCCCTGCTTCTGAGGTAGATGCCATCTGTACTTCGGGTTCATTACCAGGTGCACATGCTTGTGGTACAGGTTTGGCTTGTTCCTGTGACTCTAGAATCTGGTCAGCATGGCGCCTCACGATGCTCTCTCCAACGTCCACTGTGTACATTAGTGGTCCCTGCTGTGTGCATATCGTGGCTGGCTGCCATTTTTCTGTTCGGTAGTCGCGGGCTAAGACTGGTTGCCCTATCTTGAAGTTCCTGGTTGGCTTCTCATTTATGTGCTGGAACTGCTCATCCTCAACATCTCGTCTTATGTTTGGTTTGAGCAAATCCAAGCGACATCTTAGTCTCCGGTTAAAAAACAGTACGGCTGGAGTTTGGTTGGTTACTGCATGTGTTGCATTCCGGTAAGCAAACAGGAAGTTATCCACCTTGTGTTGCAGTGGTATGTCGTCATTATACATTGCCTTTATGGCCTTTTTAAAGGTCTGAACAAACCTCTCAGCCAATCCATTTGTGGCTGGATGATATGGGGCAGATGTGTAGTGTTTCTCCCCATTATTCTTCAGGAACATCCGGAAATCCTCAGACACAAACTGTGGGCCATTGTCGGAACAGATCTGTTCTGGCAACCCATTCCTGGCGAAGATGGTCCTTAGGACTGCAATAGTTTTCTCCGTGGTGGTGGAGGACATTTTAATGACCTCTGGCCATTTCGAATGGGCGTCCACAGCGATTAGAAACATTGAGTCCATAAATGGACCAGCGATATCAATGTGTACCCGTTGCCATGGAGATGAGGGCCACTCCCATGGATGTAGCGGGGCCTGTGGTGGAGCGTTTTGGACCTTCTGGCATCCTGTGCATCTCTTGGTCATATCCTCGATTTCTTTGTCGATTCCCGGCCACCACACAAACGCCCTGGCTAGGCTCTTAATTTTTACCCCTCCCAGATGACCCTCGTGAAGCTCATTGAGTACTCTATCTCTCAACTTGGGTGGAATTACCACTCGGGATCCACACATCAAGGTTCCCCGGCACACTGACAGCTGTTCCCTCCTTGGCAAGAATGCTGGCAACAGTGAGTCGCCATATGCTGGCCATCCCTTCACCGTCAAATCATAGACCTGAGAGAGTGTCGGGTCATTTCGGGTTTCCTTCTCAATACTTGCGTTTGTAACAGGCAAACATTCAACTATGGTCGCATGGAATATCTCCACAGGGTCCACTGCAGGTGCTTCTTCCGCCGTAGGCAACGGTAGGCGCGACAGCCCATCAGCATTTCCAAGTTGTTTTGTACCTTTGTACTCTATGTCATACTGATGTGCCCCTAGAAAAAGTGACCATCTTTGCAGCCGTTGTGCCGTCATCACCGGAACGCCCTTCTTTGGGTTAAAAATTGAGACCAGGGGTTGATGATCAGTCAGTAGGGTGAATTTCTGCCCGTGCAGATAGTGATTGAACTTCTTCACCCCCCACACCAGGCTGAGGGCCTCCCTGTCAATCTGGGCGTAGTTACGCTCGGCTGAGGTTAGCGAGCGCGATGCAAAGGATATTGGCCTCTCTGAACCGTCACGGAATTTGTGTGACAGCACCGCTCCAATGCCGTAAGGTGACGCATCACATGCCAACCGAATCGGTAGTGTTGGGTTGTAGTGGGCCAATACTTCTTTTGAAGTGATTTGGCATTTACATTCCTGAAAGGCACGCTTACACTCATCACTCCATTTCCATGTTACACCAGTTTGAAGGAGGGCGTTCAGTGGGTGCAGAATTGGAGATAAATTCGGCAAGAACTTATGGTAGTAGTTCACCAACCCGAGGAACGACCTCAGTTGCGACACATTTTCTGGTGCTGGAGCCTTGACTACAGCCTCAATCTTGTCCGGCGACTTATGCAACCCTTCCTCATCAATCATGTGGCCACAATACGAGATTTGTCTCCTGAAGAACTCGCATTTGGGACGGTTGGCTCGTAGCCCATATTCCTGCAATCTCGTGAGCACCTGTTCCAGGTTGGCAAGGTGTTCATTGTCATTTTCGCCCGTAACCAGGATGTCGTCCAAATAACACTGGGTCCCCGGGATCCCTTGCAAGACTTGTTCCATTGCCCTCTGCCACATAGCCGGGGCCCATGCTACCCCAAATACCAGTCGATTGTACTGGTAAAGGCCTTTGTGAGTGTTTATTGTGAGGTATTTCCTAGATGCTTCTTCCACCTCCATTTGTAGATACGCTTGAGCCAGGTCAATCTTTGTAAAACGTTTCCCTCCAGATAGTGAGGCGAAAATATCTTCTATCCGCGGAAGCGGATACTGTACTGTGTGCAGGACTGGGTTCACAGTCACCTTGAAGTCCCCACAGATGCGAACCTTCCTTGGCTCCCCAGGCATGCTGCTCAATGCTTTCTTCATTACAGGAATGATGGGTGTGGCCCACTCGCTCCAGTCCACCTTAGACAGCACCCCCGAACGCTTCAGACTCTCCAGTTCAGCTTCCACAGCTGGGCGTATCGCGTATGGCACCGGTCTGTCCTTGAAAAATTTTGGGGTTGCATTATCCTCAATCTTTATGGTTGCCTTTACTCCTTTTAGAGTCCCAAGTCCTTGTTGGAACACCTCTTCCGCGTCAGATAGAATTTGTGACAGACGTCCAGGTGCAACGTCATCATCTTTTTTGTCAGTCACAGTTAGTGCCAGAATGGAATGCCAATCCAATTGTAGTCTTCGGATCCATTCACGTCCCAATAATGGTGGTCCTCCATCTCGTAGTATATGCATGTATAGTTTCTGTGTTTCCTTTCCGTTATATTCAACTGGCACCCTTATTTTTCCTCTGGGGTAGACCTTTTGCCCCGTGTATGTCTTCAATACAATGGACATGTCCTTTAAGGGTATGTGTGAGAATAGCCGCTCATAGTCTCGTCGATTCATGACAGTTAGGGCTGATCCTGTGTCCAATTCCATCTTCACTGGGGACCCTGCTATCCTGAGGGTGACCCAAATGGTTCGGTGATCTTCTTTTGCGATCACATTGTATAACTTTAAGCAACTTAGTCGCCTGCTTCCGGAGTCCTTATCACTCTCCTGATCTTCTGAACTACTATCTGTCAGTTTCTTTACTTTCCTGTACTGTTCCTTAGTAGTTCTTGTCGTGTTGGTCTTCTTTCCCGACCTGCAGACTCTTGCTATATGTCCCATTTTCCCGCATTGCCTGCATATTTTGTCTTTAAACCAGCAGTCCTTCTGCTCATGGGTTGTTCTGCCGCAGCGATAGCACTTTTCGGCTCCATACGCCATTTCGTTAGCGCTGTATTCTTGTGGTTTCTGTTGTATTTCCACAGCTCCCCGTGCTGCTGCTTCGTAGGATACTGCCACGCTGAAAGCCTGTTCTAGCGTCAGGTCCTTTTTTGAAAGTAGTCGTTTCTGGGTTCCTTCACTCTGGAGCCCGCAGACAAACTTATCCCGTAAGGTGTCTGCCAGTCCTGCTCCGAACTGGCAGTGCTTCGATAACTTGCGTAGTTCTGTAAGATAGTCAGCATTGCTCTCATCTTTGTGCTGGTTTCTTTTATGGAACTTGAATCTTTCTGCTATCAGCAGTGGTGTAGGGGTTAGGTGTTCCTGTAAGATATGAACAATCTCCTCAAAACTTTTCTCCATTGGTTTAGCTGGGGTAATTAAATTCTGCAATAGGCGGTACGTACTCGCACCCATCAGATTTAACAATACCTGTAGTGTATGTACCTTGAAGAAGGAACTATATTCTGCAGCCCCTGTATATTGCAGTACCAGTAGTGACCACCCCTGTATATAACTTTGTATAGTAGTTCCAGTTTTGTCTCCATTCAGTAAACACCTGTTATAACCAACTTCTGCAGTCCGTGTCTCAATTACACACGGACATTACAATACCGACGCCCTCTTTCCATCAGCCACCTCATTTGCCTTGCAGTACACTTCAATTCTTTCCACATACGTGGTCCAGTCTTCTACCTCGTTGTCGAAAGCAGTGATACTGCCACTTTTCGGCATCTTGGGCGATTTAAAATGGCGCCTCCTGCGCTTTTGCCTCTGCCCCAATGGAATAAAATGGCGCCTCCCGCGCTTTTGCTTCTTCCCCTTACTGCCACGCTGCTCCTAGCGTTCTGCGGGGTAATGGCGGCGACCCGCAGCTTTGGCGCGTCTCGCTTTCCTTCCCCCCCGTTTAGTTTCCCTCCGCTGTCCTGTTCTTGAGCACCGACCGCGTCCTGTGCGCTCCACTCTCTCTCTCTTGTTTTCTTTTCCCAGCGACGCTGCGCGGCCCGATTTGTAGAGCCACTCGATCGAGCTTGAGCCCGCCGCAGTCCGGAAAGGTCAGCGCGCTACCTGCTACCAGCACGATTCGCTGGAACCACAGTCTCTCCCGTAATTCTCCAAACACCGACGGATTCTTTGGGCGGTTGCCCTCGGTCGACGCCCGTTGCTCAGACTACGACCTTCCAGGACCTTCCTTTCAGGCGAGATCCCCGTGAAATGATGCCACACTGCAGGTGAGTTCGAACTTACTCGTCGCCACTGTAAAGTCTGCGCCTCAATAATACACGGACTTCGGGAGAACAGTTTAACAGGTACTTTACTGAACAAGAGGCAGCTTGAAACTGAAACTACAGAAGCCTGCTAGGGCCTTTTATACAGGGGTGGTCACTGCCGGTACTGCAGTCTAAGACCAGTTATTCCCTTAAAGGTACATACACAACAGAAACCAGTGTTACAGCAACTACACTCCGGACACTGTGGAATGGTTCGTATGAAAGAAATAGCGAGGAGCTCCTTCTGGTGGCCGGGTATGGATGGACAGATTGAGGACAAAGCTAAAACCTGTTTCTCATGTCAGAGTTCGTAGTGTGCCACAGCTTGCACCTCTTCACCCCTGGGACTTTCCGGAGGAAGTATGGCACCGCATTAATGTAGACTTTGCAGGTCCATTCGAGGAGAGAATGTTCCTGGTGGCTGTTGACGCGCACAGTAAGTGGCCAGAGGTTGTTATAATGAGGTCCACCACCGCTGAGAAGACCATCGAGAAGTTAGGTGAGGTGTTCAGCCGATTTGGATCTCCGATGCAACTTGTCTCAGACAACGGTCCACAGTGGGTGTCACAAGAAATGGGTACATTCCTGCAGGTGAATGGCGTACAACATATCAGGGCTGCACCATACCACCCTGCGACCAATGGTCTAGCTGAGAGGTTTGTTCAGACCATGAAACACTCTCTAAAGGCATCGCAAGGCCAGGGAACGCTTCATCAGCGCCTGAATAGTTTCCTGTTGAGTTACAGGAACACACCACATGCGACCACAAAAGCATCACCTGCCACTCTACTGCTCAAAAGAGAGCTACGAACCAACTTCGACCTGCTGAAACCGCCAAAGGTGAAAGACATGGTACAGTATCAGCAGGACAAGCAGATCAAGCGACATGAACAACGCTCCAAAGACAGAGTCTTCAGTCCAGGTGAACATGTGTTGGCACAGAACTACAGTGGTGGACCTAAGTGGGTTCCTGCTACTGTCATTGCACAGACTGGTCCAGTATCCTACACTGTACAGACACCCGAGGACATTGTCTGGAAGAGACACACCGATCAGCTTTTACGAAGTGCAGCAACACCCACTGAACCACCAACAGCAGTTTATCTGCCATTGGGTGATGCTGTGGGTCATCCGCCTTCTACACCGAGAGGCTCACCTTCTGAGGAAGCAGCCGCTTCAGCCCCTATCTCATCAGCAATGGAGACCTGTATACAGGCACCTCAGCCGCCATCACCTGTGAGAGACAATGAACTGGAGAGCCAGGTTGACCGCCGGTATCCTACCAGAGAGTGGCGGCCCCCTATATGTTTGAACTTATAGTTCAGAGGCTTACCCTTTATCTGGGGCAGAATAATCCCCATGGGTATAGCCATGGTTGGAGGAAGTCTACCCTCACTCCCAGGTTATTGTGTTTTAAAAATTTTGTGGTTCTATTGGGACATCTAATGTAAGAGGGGAGGAGATGTTGTGTATTTTGAATGTTGTATTTGAATTGTCCCACATAGCTTACCGTAGTTGTGATGTGCAATGCACTATGGGAAATAGAGTGCATGAAGTTGAGAAGACTCTCTTGAAAGTGTTGGCTGTTAACTGAACTCTGTCTCCTGCGTACTCTTTTAATTGTTAAACAAGCAAGGTTATTAAACTCTTGAGATTTAACACTTTCCACCATCTACAAGGCACAAGTAAGGAGTGTGATGGAATACTCTCCACTTGCCTGGATGAGTGCAGCTCCAACAACACTCAAGAAGCTCAACACCATCCAGGACAAAGCAGCCCGCTTGACTGGCACCCCATCCATCACCTTGAACAGTCACTCCTTCTCACAGGAGGAAAGTCTGTGCACCCGTCCTCTTTGTAGCAAGTGCCAAGAAAGGCACAAAAAAGGAGGATACAAATTAAAAACTGGAAGATAAAAGGAACTGTATGTTGTATTCAATCTGCTGTACCTGACCGTAGATTGGGTATAAAAAGTATAAAAATGCTCCATCCTCAACAGCCCTTACCTTGATAAACACAGAATTCAAACCTTCCCATCCCCACGGGAAAAGATATGCCTGAACTATTAATTGCAGTGGTTTTCTAATGTTGCTAACATGGTTTAAATTTGGACAAAGGTTTGAAATGTGTGCAAAATGATTTTGAGGTTATGATGGAAGAATTAGCATCAGATACTGTTGTGATGTCACAACTGTGGTAGCAAAATGCTTATGTTTGTAATGGTGAGTCACCCAGGGCCACACATCACTGAACGGAGAAGAATAAGGAAATGGCCAGGAGTCTGTTGGATAGGTAAAACAGAAAAACAAGAGGAGCAACCATGATGGAAAAATAAAGAAAAATCAGTGAAGAGAATGAAAAATAGAGAATGAAGTGAGAAAGTGAAGCAGAGGAATCAAGTAAAATACAAACAGAAAAGAGAGGTAGAAATAACAGGGCTGATAATGTGTTCTTCTGTGTCGTAGAGCAGCTGAACAATGGCTACCGGTGCTCCACATTACGCGGCCCTGATGAGGCCTGCTAGGTATTGTATGGGATGATCCTTCCCATATGTTGGTTATTTTCCAAACATAGAATCATAGAATGTTACAGCACAGAAGGAGGCCATTCGGCCTATCATGCCTGTGCCGGGTCTTTGGTAGAGCCCTGCAAGTAATCCCACTACCCTTCTCTTTCCCCATAGCCCTGTAATTTTTTTTCCCTTTGGGTATTTATCCAATTCTCTTTTGAATGTTACTATTGAATTTGCTTCCACCACCCTTTCAGGCAGTGCATTCCAGATCACAACAACTCACTGTATATAAAATAAGTTCCCTCATGTCACCTCTGGTTCTTTTGCCAATCACATAAAATTTGTGTCCTTTGGTTATAGACCCTTCTGCCACTGGAAACAGTTTCTCCTTATTTACTCTATCAAAACCCTTCATGATTTTGAACAGCTCTATCAGATCTCCTCTTAACCTTCCTAGCTCTAAGGAGAACAACCAGTCTCTCATCCCTGGTACCATTCTAGTAAATCTCTTCTGCACCCTCTCCAAGGCGTTGACATCCTTCCAAAAGTGTGGTGCCCAGAATTGAACACAATACTCCAGCTGGGGCCAAACTAGTGTCTTATAAAGGTTTAGCATAACTTCCTGGCTTTTGTACTGTATTCATCTATTAATAAAGCCAAGGATCCCATGCGCTTTTTTAACAGCCTTCTAAACTGTCCTGCCACCTTGAAAGTTTTTTTTTAATTTGTTCATGGGATGTGGGCATCGTTGGCAAGGCCAGCATTTATTGCCGATCCCTAGTTGCCCTTGAGAAGGTGGTGGTGAGCTGCCTTCTTGAACCACTGCAGTCCATGTGGTGAAGGTACTCCCACAGTGCTGTTAGGGAGGAAGTTCCAGGATTTTGACCCAGCGGCGATGAAGAAATGGCGATATATTTTCAAGTCAGGATGGTGTGTGACTTGGAGGGGGTGGTGTTCCTGTGCGCCTGCTGCCCTTGTCCTTCTAGGTGGAAGAAGTCACAGGTATGGGTGGTGTTGCCGAAGAAGCCTTGGCGAGTTGCTGCAGTGCATCTTGTAGATGGTACACACTGCAGCCACGATACGCCGGTGGTGGAGAGAGTGAATGTTTAAGATGGTGGATGGGGTGACAATCAAGTGGGCTGCTTTGTCTTGGATGGTGTCGATCTTCTTGAGTGTTGTTGGAGCTGCACTCATCCAGGCAAATGGAGAGTATTCCATCACACTCCTAACTTGTGTCTTGTAGATGGTGGAAAGGCTTTGGGGAATCAGGAGGTGAGACACTCACCGCAGAATACCCAGCCTCTGACCTACTCTTGTTGCCACAGTATTTATGTGTCTGGTCCAGTTAAGTTTCTGGACAATGGTGACCCCTAGGATATTGATGATGGGAGATTTGGCGATGGTAATTCCATTGAATGTCAAGGGGTGGTGGTTAGACGCTCGCTTCTTGGAGATAGTCATTGCCTGGCACTTGTTTGGCGTGAATGTTACCTGCCACTTATCAGCCCAAGCCTGAATGTCGTCCAGTTCTTGCTGCATGTGGGCATGGGCCTCAACTATTTTCAATCTATATTAATGACTTGGATGAAGGAAGCGAGCGTATTGTAGCCAAATTTGCGGACGATACAAAGCTAGGTGGGAAAGCAAGTTGTGAGGAGGACATAAAGAGTCTGCAAAGGGATATAGATAGGTTAAATGAGTGGGCAAAAATTTGGCAGATGGAGTACAATGTGGGAAAAGGTGAAGTTATCCACTTTGGTAGGAAGAGTAGCAAAGAAAAATATGATTTAAATTGAGAAAGACTACAGAATGCGGCGGTACAGAGGGATTTGGGGGTCCTCATACATGAAACACAAAGTTAACATGCAGGTGCAGCAAGTAATTAGGAAGGCAAATGGAATGTTGGCCTTTATTTCAAGGGGGATGGAGTATAAAAGTAGGGAAGTCTTGCTACAACTATACAGGGCAGTGGTGAGATCACACCTAGAGTACTGCACACAGTTTTGGTCCCCTTATTTAAGGAGGGATATACTTGCATTGGAAGCAGTTCAGAGAAGGTTCACCAGGTTGATTCCTGAGATGAAAGAGGTTGTCTTATGAAGAAAGGTTGAGCAGGTTGGGCCAATACTCGTTGGAGTTTAGAAGAATGAGAGGTGATCTTATTGAAACATATAAGATTCTGAGGGGGTTGGACAGGGTAGATGCTGAGAGGATGTTTCCCCTCATGGGGGAATCCAGAATGAGGGGGCATAGTCTCAGAATAAGGGGTCACCCATTTAAGATGGAGATGAGGAGGAATTTCTTCTCTGAGGGTCGTGAAAATGTGTAATTGTTTACCCCAGAGAGCTGTGGAAGCTGAGTCATTGAATATATTCAAGGCTGAGATAGACAGATGTTTGAGCAACAGAGGAGTCAAGGGTTATGGGGAGCGGGCAGGAAAGTGGAGTTGAGGCCAAAATAGGATCAGCTGTGATCTCATTAAAAGGCGGAGCAGGCTCGAGGGGCCGAATGGAGGGAAGGTCATTGATGAAGCAGCTGAAGATGGTTGGGCCTAGGACACTGCCCCGAGGAACTCCTGCAGCGGTGTCTTGGGGCTGTGATGATTGACCTTCAACCACCACAACCATCTTCCTTTGTGCTAGGTATGACTCCAGCCAGTGGAGAGTTTTTCCCCTGATTCCCATTGACTTCAGTTTTACTAGGGCTCCTTGATGCCAAACTCGGTCAAATGCTGCCTTGATGTCAAGGGCAGTCACTCTCAACTCACCTCTGGAATTCAGCTCTTTTATCCATGTTTGGACCAAGACTGTAATGAGATCTGGATCTGAGTGGTCCTGGCGGAACCCAAACTGGGCATCAGTGAGCAGGTTATTGGTGAGTAAGTGCCACTTGATAGCACTTTCGACGACACCTTCCATCACTTTGCTGATGTTTGAGAGCAGACTGATGGGGCGGTAATTGGCCGGATTGGATTTGTCCTGCTTTTTGTGGACAGGACATACCTGGGCAGTTTTCCACATTGTCTGATAGATGCCAGTGTTGTAGCTGTACTGGAACAGCTTGGCTAGAGGCACGGCTAGTTCTGGAGCACAAGTCTTCAGCACGATAGCTAGGATGTTGCCGGGGCCCATAGCCTTTGCTGTATCCAGTGCGCTCAGCCGTTTCCTGATATCATGTGGAGTGAATCAAATTGGCTGAAGACTGGCTTCTGTGATGGTGGGGACCTCGGGTGGGGACCTCGGCGGCGGCGGGGTCGGCGGGGGGGGAACCGATATGGATCATCCACTCAGCACTTCTGGCTGAAGATGGTTGCAAACGCTTCAGCTTTGTCTTTTGCACTCACGTGCTGGGCTCCACCATCATTGAGGTTTGGGATATTCATGGAGCCTCCTCCTCCCGTTATTTGTTTAATGATCTGCCACCATTCACGACTGCAGAGCTTTGATCTGATCCATTGATTGTGGGATCACTTAGCTCTGTCTATAGCAAGCTGCTTCTGCTGTTTAGCATGCATGTAGTCTTGTGTTGCAGCTTCCCCAGATTGGCACCTCATTTTTAGGTACACCTGATGCTGCTCCTGGTATGTTCTGCACTCCTCATTGAACCAGGGTTAGTCCCCTGGCTTGATGGTAATGGTAGAGTGAGGAATATGGCGGGCCATGAAGTTACAGATTGTGGTGGAATACAATTCTGCTGCTGCTTATGACCCATAGCGCCTCATGGATGCCTAGTTTCGAGCGGTTAAATCTGATATGAATCTATCCCATTTAGCACGGTAGTAGTGCCACACAACATGATGGAGGTCACTACTACCAATGCTGTCATAGACATAGATACATCTGTGACAGGTAGATTGGTGAGGACATGGTCAAGTAGGATTTTCCCTTGTGTTGGTTCTCTCACCACCTGCCGCAGGCCCAGTCTGGCAGTTATGTCCTTCTGGACTCGGCCAGCTTGGTCAGTAATTGTGCTACCGAGCCACTCTTGGTGATGGACATTGAAGTCCTCCACCTAGAGAATATTCTGTGCCCTTGCTACCCTCAGTGCTTCTTCCAAGTGGTGTTCAACATTGAGAAGTACTGTTTCAGCAGCTGAAGAAGGGCGGTAGGTGGTAATCAGCAGGAGGTTTCCTTGCCCTGCTTGAATTGAAACCATGAGACTTCATGGGGTCTGGAGTCAATGTTGAGGACTCCCAGGGCCACTCCCTCCCAAGTGTATACCACTCTGCCGCCACCTCTGGTGGGTCTGTCCTGCCGGTGGGACAGGACATACCCAGGGATGGTGATGGAGGCATCTGGGACATTGGCTGAAAGTAATGATTCTTGGTGTGGTCCACTGAAATTAAGAGATCTAACAATTAGTATAACTATGTCAGGCTGTTGCTCTCTCAATTTTGGCACAAGTCCCCAGATGTTAGTCAGGAGGACTTTGCAGGGTCAACTGGACTGGAAGTGCCATTGTCATGTCCAAAGTCGGTGCCGAGGTCGATGCTGGGTGGTCCATCTGGTTTTATTCTTATTATTGTTTTTGGTAGTGGTTTGTTATAGCTGAGTGGCTTGCTAGGCCATTTCAGAGGGCAGTTAGGAGTCAACCACATTGCTGTGGGTCTGGAGTCACATATAGGCCAGACCAGGTAAGGACGGCAGATTTCCTTCTCGAAAGGACATTAGTGAACCAGATGGGTTTTTACGACAATCCGATAGTTTCATGGTCACCATTACTGATACTAGCTTTTTTATTCCTGATTTATTTAATTAACTGAATTTAAATTCCCCAGCTGCTGTGGTGGGATTTGAATTCGCGTCTTTGGATCATTAGTCCAGGCCTCTGGATTACTAATCAAGTAACATAAGCACTATGCTGCTATCCTGTTGATGAGGCCGTAGGGTTTGGTGCTTGCCAATTATTCATTTGTAACCGGTAAAAAAAAGTTAAATTCAAACTTGTTCACTTGCGCTGCTGTGCTAGAAAATAACATCGACCCTGAAAACACATGAGCTACAATCTTTATGTATTGTGCCCGCTGGTGTCCTCCAACAATGATCTTACTAGAAGTGTTTGCAGTCAGCGGGGTTGGGGGGTGCTTTCTTTTGCATGGGACTGTTGCAGGCCCATTTCCAGCACTTGCCTGCCTCAGATTTCCAGACAATCTGATGCAAGCCCATCATTGTGGGCAGTCCCATGCCCGCCCACACACCTCCCCAGAGACCTTGTACAGTTCCTGCTTGGCCCCTTGTATAAGGGTGCAACTGTGGCGGAGCCACTAAGGGACTCCGATCAGTTGTATATAATTCCCTTTAATAAGATGTTAGCTACAGCCTGAGTCTGTATCTTTGTTTTCACTGTTTACATGTACAGAGCGCAATCACTTTAATAGCGCGGGCAAACGTGATGATGTCACACCGTTCATCACGTGATCCCCCATTGGCGGGACAAACCTGATGACGTCATGACGTCAGCCACGGGACCGCCCAAGCAGTCCTCGTGGAGCCTCCGAACTGACTAGACCTATATTCGATGTTCTCCTGTAATTATCCGTTAAACTCTGTTAGTTTTCATTAAACCTCATTTATTTGATCGCCTGGGTGGACCTCAGTCTTTTGATAGGAACTAGACATTCCTACATTGGTGACCCCGACTTTTGTGAATGGTTTTCGCAGAAGTTACTGAACATGGAAATGAATCCGTTGCTTTGAAGCTACCACAGTTCTGGGAGCAACAGCCAGCTGCGTGGTTCATCCAGGCTGAAGCCCAGTTCGCAATCAGGAACATCGTTGCAGATCAGACCCGTTATTATTACGTGGTCTCTGCCCTCGACAGCGCCACAGCCTCGCGGATCATCAGCCTGCTTGGTAATCCACCTGAAGATCGCAAGTATGAAACGATAAAGGCGCGGTTGTTACAGGTCTTCGGGCTCTCGAAGTCAGAGCGCGCCCGCCGGCTGCTCGCTATGCCCGGCCTTGGGGACTCCAAACTGTCCGAGCTCATGAGCCAAATGCTCATGCTCCTGGGCTCTGAACCGGAATGCTTCCTCTTCAGGGAGTTATTCCTCAGCCAGCTACCAGAGCAAGTTCAGCCTGCCCTAGCCAGGTCGGAAGTCACAGACTGCGCAGAGCTGGCTGCTGAAGCGAATAAGATTTTCACGGTGACACAGCAGTACTGCGCTGCCACGAGGCACCCATCCTCCACGGACGCGGCTCCAGCCCCTCAACCTGCGGGGTTGTGCTTCTACCATGCCCGTTTTGGCGCGAAAGCAAGATGCTGCTGCCCTCCCTGCAGCTTTTCACTCAAAAAAAAACCAACAGCAGCAACCCTGTCGAAAGAGGACCGGTTATAACGAACGCCCCGTGGCTGCAATGGCAATCGGTAATTCGGGAAAACTTCTCTTCATCGCCGACTCCCTATCTGGTCGACGTTTCCTCTGCAACACCAGGGTGCAGTGTAGCATCCTAACTGCTTCAAATCTTGATATACAAACCGGGGGGCACAGCCCCTCCCTCGAGGCGGCTAATGGCGTGGCCATTCGGACCTTCGGACGACGGCGGGTCCAGGTGTGTTTCGGCGGCCAGCGGTTTTATTGGGATTTCATCACAGCCAAAGACTCTCAAGCCATCCTCGGAGCGGATTTTTTGTGCGCCAACGGCCTCCTGGTGGATGTAAGGCACCGCCAGTTGATCAATGCGGCCACCTTTCACTCCATTCCGTGCCACCGCAGTAACGCCGTGTCGCGCACTGTCTCCTGTGCGATCCCACCTCCGGATGACTTCACTCGACTCCTCGCAGATTTCCCAGACCTGACCAGACCCACTTTCTCTTCCACGGCCACGAAACATGGTGTCAAACATCACATCACCACTACTGGCTCCCCGGTCTACGCATGGGCCCGGCGCCTCGAGCCTGGCAAGCTCGTGGCTGTGAAAGCGGAGTTCGACACGATGGAGCGGCTAGGGATTATTCGCCAGTCGAATAGTCCCTGGTCTTCGCCTCTCCATATTGTCCTGAAACCTGGCGGCGGATGGCGGCCTTGCGGCGACTACCGACGCCTGAACGACGCCACTACTCCTGATCGGTACCCGATCCCTCATATTCAGGATTTCTCTGCCCATTTGGCGGGAAATACCATTTTTTCAAAAGTCGACCTTGTCCATGGCTACCACCAAGTCCCCGTGCACCCGCAAGATGTCCCGAAAACTGCAGTCATCACCCCATTCGGCCTGTTTGAATTTCTGCGGATGCCGTTCGGATTGAAGAACGCTGCACAGGCTTTCCAGCGCTTGATGGACTCCGTGCTTTGGGACCTCAAGTTTCTATTCGTCTACCTCGATGACATCCTCATCGCCAGCCCTAATAAAGAGGAGCACACCTGCCATTTACGCACCCTCTTTAGTCGCCTCAGTCAACACGGCTTGATCATCAACCCGGCCAAGTGCCAGTTCGGCCTGCAGCAGATTGATTTCTTAGGCCACCGCATCACTTCGGACGGCGCAATTCCCCTGCAGACGAAGGTGGAAGCAGTTACTTCTTTCCTGCGCCCGCAGACTGTCAAGGCCCTGCAGGAGTTCCTCGGGATGGCAAATTTTTATCATCGGTTCGTCCCTAATGCAGCTCTCCTCATGCAGCCCCTGTACGAGGCCCTCGAGGGCAAGTCCGGCAAGGATCCGATTAGCTGGACGGTCGACATGGACCGGGCGTTCATCGACACAAAAGGCGCCCTAGCCAACGCAACCATGCTGGCGCACCCGCTGCCAGGTGCCACCATCGCCCTTACCACCGACGCGTCAGACTACGCCATCGGCGCAGTGCAGGAACAGTGGGTGAATGGGACGTGGCAACCACTGGCGTTTTTCAGCCGTCCGCTACGGCGAAACGAACGGAAGTACAGTACGTTTGACCGGGAGTTGCTGGCCCTTTTTCTGGCCATCCGCCATTTCCGGTTCTTGCTAGAGGGATGTCCGTTCACGGCGTTTGTGGACCATAAGCCACTAACGTTCGCTGTGGCCAAGACCACCGAACCGTGGTCAGCTCGGCAACAACGGCAGTTGACGCTTATTTCAGAGTTCACCACTGACATTCAACATGTGTCCGGGAAAGACAACCTGGTTGCGGATTGCCTCTCTCGCGCGACCGTTCATATAGTCCAACTCGGAATTGACTATGCCCTCATGGCTGCGGATCAAGCCTCGGATCCGGAAGTACAGTCTTACAGAACCAACCCCTCTAGCCTCCAAGCGGCCGACGTCAAATTCCATGCCGCGGGTACTACGCAACTCTGCGACGTCTCCGTAGGAGATCCTTGCCCTATCGTGCCGGTCGCCTGGCGCCGAAAAGATTTTGACGCAGTACACGGGTTGTCGCACCCTGGCATGAAGGCCTCGCAATGGCTGATGTCGTCCAAATTTGTGTGGCGGGGCATGCACATGGATGTCGCGACTGGGCCAACACCTGCGTGGTCTGCCAAAAGGCCAAGGTGCAGCATCACGTCAAGGCTCCATTGACCACTTTCGCTGTTCCAGAACGTAGGTTTGATCATGTGCATGTGGACCTGGTGGGGCCACTTCCACCTTCGCATGGGTTTACTCCTCTTCTTACAATGGTGGACTGCACCACTAGATGGCCTGAGGCGGTTCCTTTGTCATCCACCACTTCTGCAGACGTCACCAGGGCATTCATCTCCTCTTGGGTTGCCCATTTTGGGGTACCGTCGGACATCTCGTCTGATCGTGGGCCACAGTTTACTTCTGAGCTCTGGAACGCTGTGGCTCAGGGGCTCGGCGTCAAGCTACATCGCACCACTGCCTATCATCCACAGGCGAACGGTCTGTGCGAGCGATTCCACAGGTCGCTCAAAGCCGTACTGCGAGCCAGCCTTCAAGGCGCGGGCTGGGTGGATAGGCTTCCATGGGTCCTTTTGGGTCTTCGTACGGCACCTAAAGAAGATCTTCAGTCATCCTCGGCGGAGCTCGTATATGGCCAGCCGCTACGCGTACCAGGGGATTTCCTTTCGACTCCAACAGAGCCATGGTCCGCATCCCAGCAGCTCCTCAGCCACCAGGAGGCAGCCAGAAGTTTTGCTCCTGTGCCTACGTCGCATCATGGCTTGCAGCACTCCCATGTCCCAGCAGAGCTGAGGAAGACCGACTATGTGTTTATCCGCCACGACGCGCACCGAGATCCGCTCAAACCCCCGTACACTGGTCCTTTCCGCGTGCTACAGCCGGGAAACAAAACCTTTTCGGTCGATATCGGAGGTAAACCGGACCACATTTCTGTTGACAGGTTGAAGCCGGCGCACTTGGACCTTGACCACCCGGTCGATGTCGCACAACTGCCGAAACGTGGCCGACCGCCCACAGTCGCCGTGCCGGATCAAACGCAAACACCCGCCAGCTCGCCCGTCGTCCATCAGCTTCCACTTCAAGGCTACAGAAGTCGCTCTGACAGGCTTGTCGGGTCTCCTCGCCGTTTTACTTTTGCTGTTAAAGACAATTCTGGGGGAGCGCATGTGGCGGAGCCACTAAGGGGCTCCGATCAGTTGTATATAATTCCCTTTAATAAGATGTTAGCTACAGCCTGAGTCTGTATCTTTGTTTTCACTGTTTACATGTACAGAGCGCGATCACTTTAATAGCGCAGGCAAACGCGATGACGTCACACCGTTCATCACGTGATCCCCCACTGGCGTGAAAAACGTGATGACATCATGACGTCAGCCATGGGACCGCCCAAGCAGTCCTCGTGGAGCCTCCGAACTGACTCGACCTATATTCGATGTTCTCCTGTAATCATCCGTTAAACTCTGTTAGTTTTCATTAAACCTCGTTTATTTGATCGCCTGAGTGGACCTCAGTCTTTTGATAGGAACTAGACATTCCTACACAACTGTAGTTTAAAAAAAAAATCCTTTCTTCAGGGATTAGGCCACTTCCATGGCCTGGGCCCCATCCTTTCTGAGGGGCCACATGCAACCTTGTGGAGGCAAATACACCTCATCTCTCTTGGTGTCCAGTCTTCCAGTGTTACACTAGGTTTCTTCTAAACAGAGGAAGTAGGAACTCCCTTTGTAGGAGGTCGCCAGCCCAGGCTCAGCCCCCTTGGCATTATTGACTTTGTAAGGAGTAGGCAGAGGTTCCATCCATTATAAGGCTGACTGGTAACTCCCATAGTTGGCCGGAACCCTTTTCCTGGTTATGTTCCACTGGAGTTATAGCGGGAGTCTAGCATAATTCCCAAATAAATTTGGGGTCATGCTGTTTCTCTCAATTGTACAGTATTAAGTATGAAAAAGGAGTAAGCAAAGTTTCTACAAGTGTGAGGATTCAACAAATTTTGTAAATCTGGAAATTGCTTTAAATCCATAGTCCATGTTTGATCTGTCACTTTTTGCAACCAATTAAACTGGACTAGGTTTCCTTTCATCCCACTGAAATTAAGTCCAATTCAAAAACCTTTATCTTGGACTCCTCTCTTTCTTTAATTATATAAAACATGAACCTAATTAAGCTATTAAGCCACTATTTCCCAGCGTCATTGCGTTTCCTTCATGCTCAATTCATGGTCCATTCTTTTCTTTAACTATTATTTGACTCCTGTGCTTATAAAAGCCTTTGCTGTTTCCCTTTGTGTCTGTGATTATTTGGAACAAACTCTAAGTAAAAACAATAAATGTTGCATTGATTAGCTGCAAAGTTCTTGGTTAGGGATGAGTTTGAAGATTATGGCCTAGAAATTGGGTATAGCCCCGCTTGAGGCGTTAGAACTGGCGCTGCGCAAAGTTTATAGCCAGATGAAACTTATCGCTGCCTGGCGCGATATTGGGTTGCATCGCTCCCAAAGGGGATTGAGGCGCGAATTCAGACGTTGCACGGGGCTCCTAAGGCGCAAAAGTTCAGGCGCTACCCAATATTGGCGCGGACGGGCGCAGCGCAGGTGATCTCAATTACCGAAAACCACGAGACTTCCAGGCGCCGGCCAGCTCTTAAAGGGGTGGGTCAGTCAGCCTGAGCTGCCACACTCAACGCCCTGTAGGCCTCAGAATCGGCGCTCGCCCTTCTCTGGCGCAAAAAACTTGGTCAGGATGGAGAAGGTGAGACAGAGAGCAGAGTGCTTCAGCACTGAGGCTCTGGACCAGTTGGTGTCTGCAGTGGAGCGCCGTCGAGATGTTCTGTATCCTGACAATGGCAGGAGGCCGAATCAAAAGGATTATCGGCGATCTTGGAGGGAGGTTTCACTGAGGGTCAACTCCAGCAGCATGGCGACCAGGATCCCTGTTCAGTGCAGGAAGAAATTCAACGACCTCAATCGGGTCGTTAGGGTGAGTGTTGTTTATGCAAACTTCTGATTCCCTCCATCTGCACCTGACTTCGAGCACCCTGTTGCCATGATGCCCCAATGGCCATCTGTCAGCAAGCACCCATGGCCCTTTCTGGGCACACACATGGACATTTGACTCAAGGCCACATGTAAGGGCTCTTGCACCATGGGGGGCATGCGATGATCTCTCAAGGCCTCATGTAAGGGCTCTTGCACCATGGGGGGCATGAGATGATCTCTCAAGGCCTCATGTAAGGGCTCTTGCACCATGGGGGGCATGCGATGATCTCTCAAGGCCTCATGTAAGGGCTCTTGCACCATGGGGGGCATGAGATGATCTCTCAAGGCATCATGTTACAGAGCTTCCCCTTCTTTCCCCTGCAGTCCAAGCTGGCGGCGATGCGAAAGGACCAACGTCGAACCGGTGGCGGGCCTCCACAAGTCGTCACTCTCACGGATCTCGAGGAGAGAGTGCACCAGATTCTTGGAGGACATCTGTGTGGTCCTGTTACCACTGCAGCTACCGACCCCATTTCCGACAGCGAGGGTAAGGCTCTCACCTTTTCCAGCTGTTTCCTTCTACTTGGTCCCCCCGCCAGCATGCTTCCTCAGTGTGCAGCCATGTCAGAGCCTTGCCGCAATCTGGCATGCCTTTCCGCCAACCTATCCTTTTGCTAAAGCCACTCTTCCACCTCCCTGCTTTCAGATGATTCATCACCAACTCGGGCTCAATGCCCTGAAGCTGCCAGTGCCAGTGTCTCCGGAGGCGAGGATCAGGAGGAAGCCGGAGCCTCCACTCCAATCTCAGGGGAGCATACACATCTGCAGACTGGGGATAGTAGTTCCCTGGAAGGGGGGGGGGGGCTCTGAGGATGAGCCAGTTGCCAGAACAAGCGGCATGCAGCAACGCAAGGGGGGTAGGCAAGTTCGGCCACCGTCTCCCCGGAGGGCAAGGCAGGTAGTGATGACTGCTGCACAGAGTGCAGAGGAGGTGCGTCGCCTGGCTGAAATGAGCACCCAGGCCCGGCTCAGGCACACTGAGCTGATGGCTGCAGTGGGGAGGATGCCTCAGTCAATAGATACACTGGCAAAGAGTGTGTTGGACTTCGGGGCAGCAATGGAGAGGACTCTCCAGGGCTTCAGGGCAACAATGGAGAGGACTGTCCAGGGATACGAGGCCGCTATGGAAAGGACTGTTCAGGGCTTTGGACAATCCCTGGAAAGGTCTGTCCAGGGCTTGTCTGAGGCAGTGGAACGGTCGGCACCGGCCTTGTCAGAAGCAATGGAAAGAACTGTCCAGGGCTTCTCCGAAGCACTGGCACCTGCCACACAGGTCCTCACTGCTGCCACGCAGTCACTTGCCGACCTCGTCCACACCCAGATTGAGGCAACGCGAACTCTCACTGCAGCCACCCTATCTGCATCAGCTAGGATCACCCCGGGCCCTTCCAGTACCATACAATGCCAGGAATCAGTGGAGCATGCGATTGTGGCGGATGAGCCGAGCCGGTCCCCTCAGAGAGCCAGTGTGTCGTCCGACCATGGTGCAGGTGTCCTCTCTCGGCAGGTGACCATTGCACATGCCAGCGCTGGTACGTCTGCAGTGCAGCTGCCACCGCCTGCAGGGCACACTGCTTCCAGCCATGCTCAGATCAAGCATCCTGCGTCCACACCCTCCAAGCCCAGAGGTCGGCCAGGCCATCCCACAGGGGCTTCTGCGCTTCCACACAGTCGGCAGGCGTCCCCCAGCCTTGACCCCGCCACTGGGGTTCAATTACATAGGAGCAGCAGGGAGGGAAGGGGCCGACCACGAAAGAGAAGTCGTTCTCCATCAAGGGGCCAGCAGTAGAGGGAGGTGCTGAGATGTTTCACAGAATCACAGAATCACAGAAACCCCACAGTGCAGACAGAGGCCATTTCGGCCCATCGAGCCTGCACCGACACATATCCCACCCGATCCCCGTAACCCCTACACCAACACATACCCCACCCTATCCCCATAACCCCACGTATTTAATCCCCCTAACACTAAGGGTCAATTTATCATAGCCAATCAACCTAACCCGCACATCTTTGGACTGTGGGAGGAAACCGGAGCACCCGGAGGAAACCCACGCAAACACGGGGAGAATGTGCAAACGCCACACAGACAGTCACCCGAGGCCGGATTCGAACCCGGGTCCCTGGCGCCTGTTGTAATTGTTGGAAATGGTTTGTTGAGCTTTGCCGAAGAGTTAACTGTTATTTTGTTAGTTATGGTTTCTGTTGACATGACGTTGTTTTGCTGTAATGAAAGGCTTTTGTGACAATAAAGAAAAGTTTTAATGTGCTATGGTACACGTGACTAATTACAGTGATGCTGGCATTCAGAGGCTTTCAAACATCCAAAGTGCGCAGGAGTAAAGACACCCATCATTCTGCCAGAGGGGCCTCGAAACGAGTCCTGATGAGCCTCTGACGGATGGCCCTTCCACTTTCAGGAGCCCTTCCATCTTCCTCCTCCTCCTCCTCCTCCTCGTCCGCCTGCTCTGCTGGTCGTTGAGGCACAGCTGGAATTGGCTGGGTGCGTCGAATCGCCAAGTTGTGGAGCATGCAGCAGACGACGACGATGTGACCCACTTGCTCCGGCGAGTACTGCAGGACTCCCCCCGAATGGTCCAGACATCGGAAACGCTGTTTGAGCACACCAATAGTGTGCTCTACAATGTTCCTGGTCGCCTGATGGCTGCTGTTGAACAGCTCTTCTGCTGGGGTGGCGGCCACATGGAGTGGTGTCATCAGCCATGGGCAGAGAGGATAGCCCTTGTCCCCAATAAGCCAGCCTCATGGTCGAGCCGGCCCCTCAAAAAGGTCACAAACTGAGGTCTGCCGCAGGATAAAGGCATCGTGGCTGCTCCCTGGGAATTGGGCGTTGACTGCCATGATGATTTGGCGGTGGTCACAGACCAGCTGCACGTTGAGGGAGTGGAACCCCTTGCGGTTGCGGAAGTCCTCAGGATTCTGGAATGGTGCCCTCAAAGCCACGTGTGTACAGTCAATCACCCCCTGCACCATGGGGAAGTCTGCAATAGCAGCGAAGCCCTGTGTGCGCTCCGCCTGCTTCTCCAGGATCAGAGGGAAGGCGATGAATTGACGCCTTCGCCTATAAAGGGCAGCTGTAACTTGCCGGATGCAACAGTGGACTGCAAACTGAGAGATATTCGCAATGTCCCCAGTGGCTGACTGAAAGGATCCGGTGGCATAAAAATTGAGGGCAACAGTCAATTTAACGGCCACCGACAGAGAGGTCCTGCACCGTAGACGCGGCTGCAGATCCTCAGCAAGCAGGTGGCACAGCTCAGTAACAACGTCCCTCCCGAATCGGAGCCTTCGCACACACTGCTCCTCCGACATGTCAAGGTATGACACCTGCTGCCTAAAGACCCTCGCAGCATACCCTCGGATTGGCCGACCTGCATTGCCCCTCCTCCTTCTGGCCAATCCCAGCCCTCTCTCCTGCCGTCTCTCTGCCCCTTCATAGTGTTCGGCCATGAGGCCGTCGCCCTCCAAAACAGCTCCCATTCCAATGCCAGTTGGTCAAAAAGCTGTTAGGTCTAGTGCTCCAACTGCTCCGGACAGGTTTGAAGGTCCCAAGTACTCTAATGCTAAATTCCAAAAACTCTGCTCCACAGTAGCTCACCAACTCTCTCCACCAATGATCGCAATGAACAGGCCAAGTGGCTGCAGCTTTTATACTAGAGCTGTCCCCTTTAAATAGCGCCCCCCGACTACGAGAAGGGCCTGCTAATGTTCCTTCGAACTGTCACTAATAGCGCTAGGCGTAAAGGTTCCGAGCGCCACCCAATATCCGGTCAGGGGCACCTAAAAGGCATTGCACACTGAAATGATGTCATGATCTGCTTGCGCACGCGGGCGCGCGCAAACACTTAGCGCAGGCGTTAAATCTATAGTCAGTATGGGAGTTGTCGCTATCTTCATTGCGCCCGCCCCAACATTGGGTAACGCCCCAATTCTCGGTCTCTTTAGGCGCTAACCGCTGGCGCTAACAACTGAATTTGTAGGCCTATAGGTGTTATTATAGACAGATATTATCAGACACAGCATGGAACATAATGATCCGTGTGCTGCAGTGAGCACAGAAATGTCATCTTTGGAAAACAAATTTAGGATGTTTAAATATTGGAGATGAGATTGTAATTGTAAATAGATGTTGTGGGTTTTTGCTTGATCATCACTGGGGGAAGTGTGGGTCAAGAAGATATTGTTGACATTTCCCTCTTGTGAATAAATGGATTAGAATCCAGAAATAGACAGATTGCATATGGTCTGTGGAAGGAGCAGCCTCAATTGTCTTCACATTATAAGGGAGAGATTTGAGATACTGGAGCAGAGAAGGCTTTGAGGAGATTTAATAGAGGTTTTTTTTTATAGCGTTGAAGGGTTAATAGGGTGAAAAGGGAAAACTACTTTCTCTGTTTGGGGGACAGTAACAAAGGGTCATTAACTTAAAATTGTCTCTGAGATAAGTTAGAATAAATTTCTTCATCCTATGTCAATGGAAATGAAAATTGGGAAAGATGTCTAATGGGCGGCTGAATCAACACTGCCTATTTTATGCTATCACCCAAAGTCAAAATTAGCCCCGAACTCGTTCCACAAGTCTGGTACTGTATATAGATTTTTAAATTATAGATATTATGGGGGCAATCTTAAACTTTGGCATGGGTGGATAACTGGCATTGTCTTTATATGGCAGTCCTACCCATCTCCATGAACAAACTAATACTGCATCTGAAATATTATTTAGTGTTTTTTTCCCCCCTTCATTCAATTAGTTCTTGATTTTTTGGTGTTGTAACATAATTACTACAAGAACAGGGGAAGGCATTTTATATTAATTACTGAGTTACATGTGTGCCCAAAGAAGGAATGGTATGTTAAATGTGAAACATTTGAAACAAAGCCCAAGCACCAAGGGTCAACGCCTGTGCCAACTCAAGCTGTCAACAATTACATACTAAATAATGGAGGAAATGGAGTGGTTTGGGCACAGTTAGTTGGTAGATGTGGTTTTCCTCTTTTAATAAATGGTGTAGCTGTTGCACTCCTTGATGGCATCTGGAATTAATGTTTGATGCACCAATCCTCCTTTCTGCTTTGCACTAATTTGGCACGAACTATCATTGGCATTTTCATAGTCTTACTCGGTCATGGTTTTTTTACATCCTGGTCATTTAACTGCATGCTAACACCACTTTTCCGCTTAAGGTTATGGAGTATATAACAGACAACAATTATTCTGCAAACCCTGGGGAAGGAGGCTTTACTGTAAGGCTGCCACTGATCGGTCCAACGTGTGAAGTGATGCTTCAAGATACCAATGATCCTTTTGGTTATAATTCTGGTTGTAGCATGAGCTTCATTCCATTTTTGCTCTGCTTCTGTCTGTGGTTACATATGGTTGTCATGAGCCACAGCGGCATACAATACTGTCCTTCCACTCTTCATTGCCTTTTAAATAAAGGTGGCATTGATTGTTTTAAACAAATGTAAATTAGAGCATCTGGGGAAACAGGCAGGCATTGCCCTGTATAATTCTGTGCTGGTGGTGACATATTATGTCCACATTGAAATAAAGCAACCAATTTTGGGACATTTAGCACAGGGTCCCAAATAGCAACAAGAGCCAGCAATGACCCTCTAAACTTTGGGAAAGTGAATAGTTCTGCAGGATTGTGTTGCCCTCTTGTGCTGCTGTTGGTCAGTGATAAAGCTGTCAACCCTTCTGAATAATCATCTGTGACCTCTTTGATAATTTTTTGGCATCAAATTGGCTGACATAACAGATGTACTCTGCAGTAGCATGACATTTTCAATTGACAGCCTTTTGAGGAAGCGAGTTCCAGATTTCCACTACACTTTGTATGAAAAAGTGTTTCCTGATGTCACTCTTAAATGGCTTAGCTGTAATTTTTAGATTATGCCTTCTTGTTCTGGATTCTCCCACCAGAAGAAATAGTTTCTTTGCATCAACCCTGTAGAATCCCTTTATCATTTTAAACACCTTGGCCTAGAAATTGGGTTGGGGCGCCAAAGTGGCGCAAAAGTCGCCTGAGCACAGGATTTAGCGCAGCGATCGGAGTGATACCGATCGCCAGAAATTCAGTTTCAGTGCCCCTCGAGGAACACGGGGCGAGGCTCGAGGTGCTCCGCGTCCCTCTTAGGGTGCTGAAACTGATTATCGCAGCGCAACGTGCCGCAGCACCACATGCTGCGGCACGGCACGCTGCGGTACTGCAGGCCTTCCTCCCACTGTTAAGGGGGAGGTGCCTGCAACAGTGCGATCCCCGCTCGCGAGTGCCGGCAAATGAGCCCGGCACCAAGGAGAAGTGCCGGGCTCTCGGGAAACAGCCGGCAATGCCGCGGGGGGGGGGGGGGTTAGGAGGCCGGGGATGGAGGTGCTGGCAGGCGGCCGCCGAAAAAGCGGCTGCCCCGCACCTCCACCTTAACTTGCGCCACTGCCGGCACAATAAGGCCCCGTGAACCGGGCGCGGGTAGCAAGCGGTGCAACTGCAGCGTTCGCTACCAAATATCGTGAACGGGGCACGAATGGGGCGCTGCGCACACCAATGACGTCATCGGTGGCGGCGCAGCGCAAATGCCTAACACCACCATTAGCGCCCCTACTGAATATCGCGGAAGACACAGCCAGTGGCGCTACAGCCACTGACTGCCTCTTTAGGCGCTAACAGGTGGCGCTACTCACCCAATTTCTCCCCCCTTGCTTAGACTACCTCTGAACTGTCTAAACTCAAGGGAATACAAGCCACGTTTATGCAAGCTGACCTCATAATTTAACCCTTTAAATGCCTGGTATTGTCGTGTATTGATTGCGAGTTTGACACCAGTCAATACGGTAATGTAATATGCATTGCATTATGGGAATTACCCGGGAAAGCAGCAGTCAGCCATTTTTAGAGAATAAAGAGAACATCGCAGTTAGAAGCCTGTCTACCTGATTCTATGCTTGAATGCATTCTTACAACATTGGCGACGAGGATAACAATCAGAATCATTTTAAACAAGTAGTTGCCCAAGTTTTAGTTAGCTAGGATGGAGAAGACCGGCATTCAAAATTTTGCATGCTTCGCCGAGCCAGCCACGTTGGGTCCAAGATGGACGAGGTGGTTAACGTCTTTTGAGCTTTATGCCGACGGCAAAGGACTCATTATCGACGATACTTCTACAGCTGCCACAAAGCAGAGGAGAAGAGCTCTACTTCGACACCTAGCAGGACCAGATGTCCAGGATATCTTTTCGACTCTACTGGACACAGGAGAACCAGCAGACTACACAGCGGCGGTTAGTGCTTTGAATGACTACTTCATGCCCCAGGTCAACGCAGCATTTGCTAGACAGACTTTTCATAAGTTGTCCCAGAAGACAGGTGAGACTGTGCAACAATTTGCTACTCGCTTGCGGCAGGCTGCTAAAGACTGTGCTTTTGGGGGGGATGCGGATAATCAAATAAGAGACGCTATCCTGAGTAGGTGCATGTCAGCCTATGTGCGGAGGAAATTGCTAGAGGAAGGGCATGGTCTAACGCTCGCCCGCACGTTACAATTGGCCTCACAATGTGAAAACGTCGAGGAGCAGATGTCAGCCATGTCATGTACAGAGAAGGCAGAGACAGATACTGTTCGTCATGTTACACAGAAAAGAGGGTATTATATGAAAAGCTCGACAGAGAAACCAAAGGGAAATGGCGATAGGAACGAAAGGAAATGTTACAGATGTGGACACACAGACCACATGGGCAGAGATCCGAAATGCCCAGCACACGGACAAACGTGTCATAAGTGCAAGGGAAAGGATCATTTCTCCAAAGTATGCCACACAAAGGGTACAAAGAAACACAGTGTGAACGATGTAGAGGAACAAAATAACTGTGCATTTGCTGTTACTGGAAATAACGTGACAGAGAGACTTACCTTTTGTGTGGGGGGAGTAAACCTGAGAATGTTAATTGATTCGGGTGCAACTAGTAATGTGATAGATGAGAATACATGAGAAGGATTAAAGTCAGAACACATTAAGTGTCAGTCACATGTCCCTAAGACAGAGAGAAAGTTATTCTCTTATGCTTCTAGCCGACCACTGTCAGTTAAAGGTGTATTCACATGTGAGATTACAATAGGTAAGAGAACTGAGCAGGTGGAGTTCATTGTGGTTAAAGGCCATGGAGAGCCGTTGCCAGGAAGGGAGACAGCAATGAAACTGGGAGTTTTGAAAATAGGCGCAGATGTCTCAGCTGTGGTAGATGTAAGACAGCTACTAGAACAGCGGTATCCAAAGGTGTTCCAGGGAGTAGGAAGGCTGAACACAAATCAGATCAGTTTGTATATCGACCCACAAGTGAAGCCTGTGGCCCAGCCACTCAGGCGTATACCATTCAACTTAAGGGGGGCAGTAGAGGCCAAAATAAAACAATTGAGGGACATGGACATTATCGAACCTGTAACTGGTCCCACCCCATGGGTAAATCCTGTGGTTATTGTACCAAAAGCGGATAAGGATGTAAGGTTATGCCTAGACATGAGACGAGCCAACCAGGCAATAGTAAGGGAACGATATCCAATCCCCACCGTTGATGAGATACTCCAAGGTATGAACGGCTCGACGGTGTTTAGTAAGCTTGACCTGAAATGGGGTTATCACCAGCTAGAACTGACCCGTGAGTCACGAGAAATCACGTTTGCAGTACATAACGGAGTATACAGGTACAAGAGGCTGATATTCGGTGTATCTTCAGCTAGTGAGCAATATCAGCACGAGATAGCTAATGCCTTAGCTGGAATAGAGGGTGTTGAAAACATCTCAGACGACATTATCGTGCATGCACACGACCAGGAAACGCACAACAGACGCCTGCACGCTGTCATGACCAGACTAATGGAAAGTGGACTGACACTAAACTCAGAGAAGTGCCAATTGAACATGGACTGATTGATTTACATGGGAATCCTGTTGTCTGAAAAGGGCATCAGACGAACAGCAGAGAGAGTGCGAGCGGTGGCAGAAGCTCAGGAACCAGAGAATGCTACGGAGGTGAGGAGTTTCTTGGGACTCGTTGGGTACAGTAGCAGATTCATCCCGCAGTTTGCAACGCTATCAGAGCCACTGCGACGCCTGACGAGAAAAGACACACCATTTAAATTTGGATCACAACAGAGACAGTCATTCAGTGCACTCAAGGAAGAGTTGGCGAGAGCCGGCACTTTAGCATATTTTGATAATAACACACCAACCAAGGTGATAGCTGATGCCAGTCCTGTAGGTTTAGGCGCAGTACTAGTCCAGGACCAACAGGGACAAGAGGTGCCAATATGCTATGTAAGTCGTAGTTTAACAGACTGTGAGAGGAAATACTCTCAAACAGAGAGAGAGGCCTTAGCTCTTGTATGGGCTTGTGAGAGGCTGCATCCATATGTGTATGGCTGAAAATTTAACTTGGTAACTGATCATAAGCCATTACAAGTGATATACGGCCCACACTCTAAACCCTGTGCCCGTATAGAGAGATGGGTACTTAGATTACAGCCGTACGATTTTAAGGTGATACACATTCCAGGCAAGCAAAACATTGCAGACCCACTGTCACGATTGCTGGGGGAGACAGCAAAACAGGAGAGACATTCTCATGGCTCAGATGAATACGTGAGATTTGTAGCTGTGAGTGCGACACCAAAAGCACTCACTACTGGAGGTGGAGGAAGCCTCTGCTACCGACCCAGAGCTAATTGAGGTACGGAAGGCAATCACAAACGGACATTTTGAGAACTGTAAAGCTTATGCAGCAATTGCAAGCGAGCTGTGCGTAGTGGGGTACCTAGTTCTTCGGGGAACACGCATCGTGCTACCCACAGTCTTACACGCACGAGCCCTGGTGTTAGCACATGAAGGACACTTGGGAATAGTTGGAACAAAGCAACATCTCAGAACCAAGGTTTGGTGGCCTGGCATGGACAAGGCAGCTGAAAAACACTGTAAAGCGTGCCACGGCTGTCAGATAGTAGCCAGACCCGACCCACCTCAGCCGCTGAGACCAACACCATTACTGGAGGGCCCCTGGCAGGATGTAGCTATAGACTTACTGGGACCCTTGCCATCCAACCACTCCATTCTTGTGGTAGTTGATAATTATAGTCGCTACTATGAATACGACATCATGACCTCCACAACAACAGAGAAGGTTATTGATAGTTTAGAGTCAATCTTCAGCCGTCATGGTTTGTCAATCACCTGCAAATCTGATAATGGTCCCCAATTCAGATCTGAATTATTCAAAGAATACTGTGAAAACAACAGGATCAAACACCTGAAAACGACAACAAAATGGGCTCAGGCTAACGGAGAAGTCGAGCGCCAGAATGCATCGCTGATGAAGAGAATCAGAATTGCTCAGTCAGAAGGACTAGATTGGAAACGTGAACTTAGAAAATATGTGACTGTGTACAGGAGCATTGACCATGCCACAACAGGAAAGAGCCTGGCAGAGCTGCTCTTTAAACGGAAAATGAGAGGAAAGCTGCCAGACATCACAGAGTCGCGCGCAGACATGGAAGTACGTGACCGGGACACAGAACAAAAAGGCAAGTCCAAACTGTACGCAGATGAACAGCGGAGAACACAATATGCAGAGGTGGAAGTTGGCGACACGGTGCTGGTATGGCAGGACAAAGTGGACAAGTTCACCACTCCTTTTAATGCCACACCCCACAAAGTTTTGAGTAAAACAGGGAGTCAAGTAGTAGTGGAATCTCCAGAAGGAGCACGCTACTCGAGAAACACTACGTTTGTGAAGAAATACAGAACTGATGGACCAAAGGAGACACTCCATGAGCAGGAGGAAACACAAGGGACTGAGGACAGTATAGTAGACCCTGACACACATACCACTGTGACACAGGCAATACCCACTGACACCAACATGTCAGACATACCCAGTACAGCCAGACCTCAAAGGGTTAAAAGAAAACCCCAAAGACTGTCTGATTATGTCACAACATAAACTGTGCGAGAACTGCATGGGTGATGTTAAATGTTTAAACCTGGGAATTATTTAGTTGTGTGGTAAGACACAAGTTTGTAAAAAGTTTATAAACCAAATAAGTTATGCAGTGTTATTGTAAGCAACTGTTTGTAAACTGCAAGTTTGTTTCCAAGGAAAAGGGGGATGTTGTGTATTGATTGCGACTTTGACACCAGTCAATACGGTAATGTAATGTGCAAGTTTAACACCAGTTAATACGGTAATGTAATGTGCATTGCATTATGGGAATTACCCGGGAAAGCTGCAGTCAGCCATTTTTAGAGAATATAAAGAGAACACCACAGTTAGAAGCCTGTCTGCCTGATTCTATGCTTGAATGCATTCATACAACAGGTATCATTCTGCTTAAATCTATGCTGTACCCTTCCAAGGCCAATATATCTTTACTGAGGTTCAGTGCCGAAAACTGAACGTAGTACTCCAGATAGTGTCTGACCAAGGCTCTGTACAACTGAAGCATTGTTTCCTCACTTTTTAATTCAAACCCCCTTGAGATAAAACATTACATTAGCCTTATTGATTACTTTTTGTACCAGTCCACTAGCTTTTAGTGATTTGCATACTTGAACACCTAAATCTCTTTGCTCCTCCACAGTTAGTCGTCTCTCACCATAAAATATTCTAATACTGTCTCTTAGCTCATTTGTTGACTATTATTGCTTAACTACACAAGTGGAGCCTTTGTCTTTGAGGGGTATGTGTACTGGCTTTGTATTGTACCAAGTACTTCTTTGAATACTTCCCACAGTTAATCTGTAGGTTTACTCATTAACAGTTCACCCCTGTTTACTGTGTCAATTTATTTCTCATCCCTGCAAAGTTTGCCTTACGTAAAACTTTATTTGAAACATTGATTTGTGACTCTCCCTTCTCCCTCTCAAACAAGTTCTACTTAAACTGGGCTGGGACCAGTGTCCTGGCGAACCAAATAGCTAGGGCAGTAGACAGGGCTTTAAACTAATGAAGCGGGGTGGGAAGATTCAGGAAAGAGTCAATTTAAAAGCAGCAAGAGAAATGTCATGGCTCTAGAGCAGAGTAGAGTTTTGGATAAAAATAAGCAGAGTGCGCTAGGAAGGGACAGAGAGAGTAACAAAGGCAATAAGGCATCAGTGACTAAGGTGACATCAGGGAAAAATAGAAATAAGTCCAAGCTAAAGGCACTATATCTCAAAGCGTGAAACATTTGTAACAAAATAGATGAATTAATAGTGCAGATAGAAATTAATAGGTTTGATCTAATAGCCATTACGAAGACATGGTTGCAATGTGGCCAAGGTTGGGAACTAAATATTCAGGATACTAAACTATTAGAAACATAGAAACATAGAAGATAGGAGCAGGAGTAGGCCATTCAGCCCCTCGAGCCTGCTCCACCATTCAATGCAACCATGGCTGATCATCCAAATTCAGTACCCGGTCCCTGCTTTCTCCCCATACCCCTTGATCCCTTTAGCCTTAAGAAATATATCCAACTCCTTCTTGAATATATTTAATGTATTGGCCTCTACTGCCTTCTGTGGTAGAGAATTCCACAGGTTCACCACTCTCTGGGTGAAGAAATTCCTCCTAATTTCTGTCCTAAATGGCCTATCCCTTATCCTTAGACTGTGACCCCTGGTTCTGGACTCCCCGACCATCGGGAACATCCTTCCTGCATCTCGTCTGTCCAGTCCTGTCAGAATTTTATAAGTTTCAATGAGATCCCCTCTCATTCTTCTAAACTCCAGTGCGTACAAGCCCAATCGACCCAATCTCTCCTCATATGTCACTCCTGCCATCCCAGGTATCAGCCTGGTGAATCTTCGCTGAACTCCTTCCATGGCAAGAACTTCCTTCCTCAGATAAGGCGACCAAAACTGCACACAATACTCAAGATGTGGTCTCACCAAGGCCCTGTATAACTGCAGCAAGACATCCTTGTTCCTGTACTCAAACCCTCTCGCTACAAACATACCATTTGCCTTCTTAACTGCCTGCTGCACCTGCATGCTTACCTTCAGTGACTGGTGCATAAGGACACCCAGGACTCGTTGCACTTCTCCTTCTCCCAATCTATTGCCATTCAAATAATAATCTGCCTTCCTGTTTTTGCCACCAAAGTGGATAACCTCACATTTATCCATGTTATATTGCACCTGCCATGCTTTTGCCCAATCACCCAACCTGTCCAAATCATCCTGGAGTTTCTTGGCATCATCCTCACAGCACACACGCCCACCCAGCTTTGTGTCGTCTGCAAATTTGGAGATATTACATCTAAGTTCCCTTGTCTAGATCATTAATATATATTGTGAATAGCTGGGGTCCAAGGACCGATCCCTGCGGTACCCCACTAGTCACTGCCTGCCACTCAGAAAAAGACCCGTTTATTCCAACTCTTTGCTTTCTGTCTGCCAACCAGTTCTCTATCCAAGTCAATACCTTGCCCCCAATCCCATGTGCCTTAACTTTACACGCTAATCTCTTATGCGGGACCTTATCGAAAGCCTTCTGAAAGTCCAAATACACCACATCCACTGGTTCTCCCTTATCTATTTTACCAGTTACATCCACAAAAAATTCCAGTAGATTAGTCAAGCAGGATTTACCTTTTGTAAATCCATGTTGACTTTGTCCGATCCTGTCACTGTTTTCCAAGTGCTCTGCTATTACATCTTTTATAATGGACTCTAGCATTTTCCCCACTACCGATGTCAGGCTTACCGGTCTGTAATTCCCCATTTTCTCTCTACCACCTTTTTTGAATAGTGGGGTAACATTAGCTACCCTCCATTCCATGGGTACTGTTCCAGATTCCATCGAATGTTGGAAGATGATCAGCAATGCATCTACTATTTCTAGGGCCACTTGCTTAAGCACCCTAGGATGTAGATTATCAGGCCCTGGGGATTTATCGGCCTTCAATCCCATCAATTTCCCTAACACCATTTCCCTACAAATATTGATTTCTTTCAGTTCCTCCCTTTCATCAGACCCTATGTTCCCTGACATCTCTGGGAGGTTATTTGTGTCCTCCTTTTTGAAGACAGAACCAAAATATGTATTTAATTGGTCTGCCATTTCTTTGTTCCCCATTATAAATTCCCCATATTCTGACTGCAAGGGACCTACGCTTGACTTCACCAATCTTTTTCTCTTCATGTATCTTTTAAAGCTTTTACAGTCAGTTTTTATGTTCCCTGCAAGCTTACTCTCATGTTCTATTTTCCCTTTCTTAATTAATCCCTTTGTCCTCCTTTGTTGAATCCTAAACTGCTCCCAATCCTCAGGTTTACTGCTTTTTCTGGCCAATTTATATGTGCTCTCCTTGGATCTTATGCTATCCCTAATTTCCCTTGTTAGCCACGGTTGAGTCACCTTTTTTGTTTTATTTTTATGCCAAACAGGGATGAACAAATTCTGTAGTTCATCCATGCGATCTTTAAATGTTTGCCATTGCTTATCCACCATCAACGCTTTGAGTAACATTCCCCAATCAATCCTACCCAACTCATGCCTCATACCATCGTAGTTTCCTTTATTTAAATTCAGGACCCTAGTCTCTGAATCAACTACTTCACTCTCCATCCTAATTGCTTGCTGTACCTGCATGTTAGCTTTCAGTGATTCGTGTACAGGTTGAGCTTCCAAAATCTGGAGTTCCGGAACGGACTCCAGGACGATTGGTGTCAGGGTCGTCCGGAATCCGTAAAATGTTCCAGAATCCAGAACTCTGGATTTTGGACGCTTAACCTGTACTTCAAAAAGCCATTAACTTTTGTTGTCTTTTTTTTAAAAATCCTATGAAAAATGCGAGTGATGCAATAAAACTTTAGTGTTGTGTTTTATCCTCCTTAATCTGCACAGCTCCACTAAGTGTATCTGCCCAGGCATTTCCGGACTCGGAATGTGTTTCTGATGTCCGAAGTCCGGAAATGCCCGAGCCCAGTTTGCGATATTTCCAGACTTCGGACATCAGAAACACATTCCAAAGTCCGGAAAAACACAAAAAGCGGCTCGGCCTCGGTCCCGAGGTTGCCGGATTCAGGATATACTTGCCGTAGAGGGAGTGCAATGAATGTTCACCAGACTGGTTCCTGGGATGGGGGGATTGTCCTACGAGAAGAGATTGAGTAGACTAGGCCTATATTCTCTAGAGTTTAGATGAATGAGAGGTGATCTCATTGAAACATACAAAATTCTTACAGGGCTTGACAGGGTAGATACAGGGAGGATGTTTCCCCTGGCTGGGGAGTCTAGAACCAGGGGTCACAGTCTCAGAATAAGGGGTTGCCTATTTAGGACTGAGATGAGGAGAAATTTCTTCACTCAGAGGGTGGTGGATATTTGGAATTCTCTACCCCAGAGGGCTGTGGAGGCTCAGTCGTTGACGATATTCAAGACAGAGATCGATCGATTTTAGGTTATTAAGGGAATCAAGGGATATGGGGATAGTGCAGGAAAGTGGAGTTGAGGTAGAACATTAGCCATCTTATTGAATGGCGAAGCAGGCTTGAGGGGCCAACTGGCCTACTCCTGCTCCTATTTCTTATGTTCTTATGTAACCTAATGTCAAATGCCATCATATTATGGTCACTATTTACAAAATGCTCACTTACTGTCAGATTGTTAGCAAATTCTGCTTTGTTACTCATCACTAAATGCAGTGTGGCCTGCTTCCTTGTCTATTCTAAGAACAGTACTCCTCAGAGCTGTGTCTGTGCCTGTAAGTTATATGGTTGTACATTGGTGAGTGTGGGCAGTATGCCTCTTGTGCTATCTAATATTTCTGGCAGTCCTTTTCTGCTTCTGCTCATGCACATTCCACATTTATCCCTGGTGTGTAATGCTTTAGGAGAAACGCAATACACAGGCATCGATGACTAGGAACTTAATTGACTATCCATGAGTTTAAAAAGAACTATCCCTGACATAATGTTGTATGTTACAAATTACATCCAGAAGATAACACATGGAATGTTATTTCTAGCATAGACAAACAGTACTAATGCAAAGTCTGCACATTGTAATGTCATTGCCTGCTCAAAAGCTTTAGAGCAAATTCTTGACAGGCTCTTAGTGGGTGAGAATCACATGTTCTCTATAGAACACAGCGTTTCTAGCATATATTGCCATTAGTATAAAGCATTACACTGATAGCAATTTCCAGGCTTGTACACAAAAGCTACCGTAGCTATGAGTGCATTTTGAAGTTGTGGTGATGCCAATGCCACAAGTTGAGGAAGTTCTCATGTACCAGTCATTTAATGGCTACAAACTATTGAATACAAAATCATTTCATACTTGTGCACCACTTTTGCTCTGTCTTTGCTTTCTTGTAATTAGCAAGTACATATTCATGGGATTCTTCAAAAAATCAACAATTGTCATTATCCCTTTCACTTGCCAGCTGGGAATCTTCACAAGTTGTCATTAAAGCATGAAAATCTGGTGGTTATTTAAAAGTCTTTGAATGTTGCTTTTTAAAATTCTGATAGGTAAACCAATTGTGTTGATTAGAAATGACACCCTAATCATATTCATTCAGAATACAGAACAGTTGCAGATGGCGAGTTGTCACATTGGATAATTTTGCACCAGCTATAACCTAGCACTTATTTTCTTGTATAACATTTCTTGTAACCTAATTTCATTCAGAAATCATGTCGTTTAAATCTAACTTCTTTTAAGGACTTTAAAAACTAATTTGCAGATGAAACCAAATTGGAAGGTATCGATAATACTGAGGAAAACTATGGCAAAATACAAGAAGACATTAACGAACGTGTAGAGATGGCGTGTAAATGGCAAATGAATTTCAATATATATAAGTACGAGATGGTACATTTTGGTCGGTGGACTAAGGAGACCACCTACTGCTTGGAAATGAGATTCTAAATGGGGTAGAGGCACAAAGGGATCTCGATTCACAAATCATTAAAAGTAGCAATGTATATTAACAAAGCCATAAAAATGCAAACAAAACACTGGGGTTCATTTCCAAAGGAATAGAATTCAAAACCCTATAGATCCTTGGCTGGACCACACTTGGAGCACTGTGCCCAGTTCTGGTCTCCATATTGCAAAAAGGATATAGTGGCACTGGAGAAGGTGCAAAAAAGATTTACAAGGATGATACTAGAGCTGAGAGGTTATAACTATCAGGAAAAATTGAACAGGCTGAGGCTCTTTTTTTTCTCTAGAAAAGGGAATGCTGGGGGATGACCTGCTGGGGATCATTAAGATTATGAGGGGGTTTGCTAGGGTAGATGAAGAGAAGATGTTTCCACATGTGGAGGAGTTCAAAACTCGGGGCCATAAATATAAGACAGTCATCAATAAATCCAGTAAGGAATTCGGGAGAAACTTCTTCACTCAGAGAATGGTTAGAACATGGAATTCGCTACCGCAAGGAGTAGTTGAGGTGCAGAGCATAGATGCATTTATGGGGATGCTAGATATGTTCATGAGGCCGAAAGGAATAGGATATGCTGATAGGGTTAGATGAAATAGGGCAGGAGGAGGCTCCTGTGGAGCACTGGCATAGACCTGTTGGGTCAAATGGCCTGTTTCTGTGCTGTAAAATTCAATTAATATATAATTGAGTTCAATACATCAGCTAACTCAAATAGTACACGGCTAGTGATTTGCCAGTCCCTGCTGAAAATGCACCCAGCTGTGGTTTGCACTTATGCTGCAAGCCATTCAGGTTGATTTTGTCCCTACCCACCCGGTAGAAACTGGCACAGTTAAAAATGAGCAGGTTACTTATCCGCTCGGATCCCGACCAATTCTGATATTAACCTGCAGGATTTTGCAGACAGATGGGGCACCCGCTTAAAGGAGACAGGAGCCTCATAAATTTACGCAACTTGTGGTTATATTGTGTCAATAGGACTCCGATGTAATTTTAACCAGACCCCCTTGCCCCGGACTCCTCTCTTCCTCTTATCTGTAACCAGTGGACAGCCAAGGGCGGCCTAATCTTCACCTGCCAGCAGTTGCTCTGCACCCTCTTCACGTCTGTTACAGGTGAGAAGCCGACCGGCGACATTTAAATGAAGCCCGGTGGCCTCCTGCTGCTTCCTGCTGCCTCTGCCACAAACCTCTCCGAGTTAAAATTTGCCTCCTTATTTTTCACTTCAGCTTGTTTTGCTGGGGAGCCTAATTAAGCATGTATCTAGCTTCTTGTCCCCCTCTTTGGACAGAAGTTCCAAACAGTGGCACTTCCATCCATCAAAAACAGATGTTAAAGGGATATGTATACATTTAATAATTGATTTATTTATTTTGCAGCTGTTAAGTATATGACTTGATTTTTTCTGCTAAAATTTCCTGAATTTTCCTTGCATTTTATGAATCGGATGTAGTGGGAATGTTTATGTAATAGGAGAAGGAATACAATGATTGTTCCAGTGCTTGCTGACATCAGATTTATTTGCCTACATCAAGTTGTGGATGAGCCAGACTTTCCTGCAATTGTACATTGGGAAGATCAAAGCCATCCTACTTGGCATCTGCCAAAAACTGCATACCCTTGACTCTTACTTCATTCTACAATCCAACTGCTCACGCAGGCTGAAGCAGATGGTTCACAATCAACCACGAGTTGAGCTTCAAACCCTACATGTTATTCATCACCAAAACTACCCATTTCATCTTCAAAAGTATAACTGCTGAAGACATCCAATTAATTTTTTTTCATTAATTCTCAGGATGTGGATATTGCCAGCAAAGTTGGCATTCATTACCAATCCCTAGTTGTCCAGAGAAGCTGATAGCGAATCTTCTTGAACTGCTGCAGTCTGCATGGTGAAGATACTCCCACTATGCTGTTAAGTTGGGAGTTCCAGGATTTTGACCCAGTAACGATGAAGGAACAGTGATCTGTGTCCAAGTAAGCATGGCGTGTGACTTGGAGGGGAACCTGGAGATGATGGTTGTTCCCATGCACCAGCTACCATTGTCCTTCTAGGTAATGGAGTTAACTTCCTTGCTTCTGTTCTGCTGTTGCGCACACATATCTTTGATTTAATTTGCCCTGTCTTCATTCTTTTTATTTCTCAGCATAGGTATCATTGTTCTGCATTCCGTTTCATTATATTCCTTCTTGCTTGGTTTTAATTATCATCTTATACATTTTGATTTCTGACAGCCGCTGATTTCTTCTTCGCTCTTTCCCAGCACTTCTTCTGATGTTTGAATAAACATGCCTTTAATCCATTTCTATACACTTTCCAATGGGGTATGTCACATCAAGGGTTAGTTGGAAATACATTAGCCTATAACATTCAAAGTGTGCTACTCTTTAATCCACACATTACTAAACTGCAAAGCGTTTTCACTGCTGGCGTGCAGTGTTCCCCTTACAATCGGTACCAGGGTCATCATTTCTACTTTAGCTTCTACCTGAAACATTAATTTAAGAATCTATTTCTAGTTACAATGTCAATGAGTCTCAGTCAGATATTTTAGGCCATTGTAGAAGACAATTAAAATGCATTACTTTTGCAGCATTAACTAATGCTGTTCTCGTGTCTGAATAGAGGAGGAAAATAGGCTGTCCCTACCCTTGAAAAAATTCTGCACATTAGGAACAGATGAATTACAAGAAAGTATTCAATAGGTTGTACCTCATCTATGAATGTTATAAAATATCATAAAGCAGGTAACTGCCGAGAGTGCAATGGATGCTCAAGTGTGGCTACAAAAGAATAATGTCATTATACAGTTTAGTTCACAATCTAGACCATGAAGACAAAGCGCAAATGATTTATAAGTGTCATCAAGACCATGTAATGAAATTATAGACTTTGAATCACTGACTATTAAGTTTTTATTTATTTTTGTTGCAATTTATAGTGTGACCTCATGGAATTCTTTTTTCAGGTTAGGTTCTGGTGTTTGTTGAATTTTTTTTTGTTGACTGACTGTTATAGTGGAGGTTAATGAGTAGTCTACTTTGTGTTGATGCAGGAAGATATCCTCACTGAAGGATTAATGATTGTGCCGCATTCCTGATGATTGATATTTAACAGTTGATTATTGACAATTGATTCCCATGAAAAAATATGTTCAGTAAACACCACATTTTATGACTTTGCATTTCCGGCATGCGTCTTCATCCATCAGGAGCACATACTGGAAATTAAAATGAATGGGTGGAAAATCATGGGGCACGCAGGCCAAAATTCCCAATCTTAATGGTGAGGCTCCATGCTGGAGACACAAGCTCATAAAATTATTTATCATGTAGTGAAAATTAATTATGCAGAAGTGATGATAAGGCAGTAATCTCATGGGGGGGTTCAGTTGTCATGAACCTTGAGTAAATTATAATAGTACCTGAATCCTTAGGTAAATCCAGGCGTGAAATTATTTCAGGGCATCCATCAGTTTTTTTCCCCTCATAATTGTCTAGTTACTAAAGTTAATTGCTGATACTGGGGCATAACATTATAAGGCTTGCCCTTACTGTGAACACATTGGTGGTGCCTTTTAAATCCAGAATGGGTCTAATTTTTTTTGCTGGTCATAGCAAATACCCATTTTACTGATTTGTAGTGTTGTTCTCACTAAAATATTAATGATTGTGGCATAATCATTGCAGATTTATCGAGTGACTCATGCATTCTGGGAGTGATTACAAGGCAGTAATTTTGTTGAGTTCACATGACATCATAAATTAAACCAAGTGCACAAAGCTGGAATTGTGTAAAAATGTATTTATTTATTTTGTATATATGTACTGTGAAATTCATGTGGTAATTTTATTATGTTTTGAATCCTTTTTTGCTTGTGTCACAGCAGATGTTGACATGTGGGGGGAAAGGGGGTGGGGTGATTTTAATTACCAGTGGGTTTCTGGTGGGAAACCGCTAGTTTCAGTTAATTCAGGGACTGAGTTCCCTTTGTGCCCGGCGCGCCTTGCACCACTGATACCCTGTCTGAGTACCACTGCTCCCCATAGAATGTACTATCAGCCTAACAGCACTGTGGGAGTACCTTCACCACACAGACTGCAGCGGTTCAAGAAGGCGGCTCACCACCACCTTCTCATGGGCAATTAGGGATGGGCAATAAATACTGGCTTTGCCAGCGATGCCCACATCCCATAAACAAATTTATAAAAAGTAAATGAGCACTGTGAGATCCCATAAGCGAATAAAAAAAAAAGAGTGAAATACAGGAGATAACTGAATATGGCATCACCTCTTGTGAGATCTTGTCTGGCCATTTCCCATCTTCCACAAATTATTTTCACTGATATGAATTTCTCAGCATCATCTTGCTCCTGCTTCTCCACCCCTTGAAGGTTAATGGTCTACCCATGTCTTCTCTCTTCCACATCCATCCCAAATTTTCCATCTGAACTTTGTCTCCTCCATGTATTTCTTCCTTCAGGCTGTGGCTTTGGACTCATTCTAATCACTAGAAAAGCTCCATCCTGCTGTGGTATACAGAAACAGTATTAAAACTTACAAATATTGACTGGCAATGCTCCATGAAAAGAAAAGGCAGAAAGAAACAAAATAATGGAGCCAGAAAGAAAAGAGCAATAGTGAGAGAGCTAGTAACACAAGCAAGCTGAACCAGAAAGAATTGTGTGAATTGTGTTAAAAGTAACACAAAACTTAAAGAAATGGAGATTAACTTGCAGAACAAAAACATTAAACTTAACAGTAAATGATGAGTGATTTAATTTCCTTTGGTCTCCTTTCTGGTCCAAATGAATCTCAATCTGGACATTCTTCTCTCCCTGCTAGTCGGAAGGATTCTAAGTAAGTTGAGTTTTGGCAGTTTCAACTCACCTCCTAGAGAGTTTAACTACAAAGCACAAATCTGTGCTAAACTGTTAACATCACTTGAGATTTCATAGGAACAGTTGGTGTGGGAAATGAGAATGTCATACTGGTATGATAAAGAAGTACTGCTGTGAGGCTAAACCCCAGCCAATGTTATACCTGACCTATGAGTGTTGACACTGGATACAAAAATGAAAATGTATTCTATACTGTAGCACCAACATCTTTCATTTCCACTCCCCATCTCAAAAAATGAATTCATAGAATCATAGAATGCTTACAGCACAGAAGGAGGCCATTTGGCCCGTTGAGCCCCTGCTGACTCTGCAAGAGTACTTCAGCTAGTTCCACTCCCCCGCTGATTCTCCGTAGCCCTGCACATTTTTTTTCTTCAGGTACTTATCCAATTCCCTTTTGAAAGCCACGATTGAATCTGCCTCCACCCTCTCGGGCAGTGCATTCCAGATCATAACCACTCGCTGCGTAGAAATGTTTTTCCTCATGTTGCCTTTGGTTCTTCTGCAAATCACCTTAAATCTGTGTCCTCTGGTTCTCGACCCGCCAATGGGAACAGTTTCTCTCCATCTACTCTGTCTAGACCCCTCATGATTTTGAACACCTCTGTCAAATCTCCTCTCAACCTTCTTTGCTCTAAGGAGACCAACCCCAGCTTCTCCAGTCTATCCACGTAACTGAAGTCCCTCAACCCTGGAACCATTCTTGTAAATCTTTTCTGCACTCTCTCTAAGGCCTTCACATCCTTCCTAAAGTGCGGTGCCCAGAATTGGACACAATACTCCAGTTGAGGCCGAACCAGTGTTTTATAAAGTTTCATAACTTCCTTGCTCTTGAACTCTATGCCTCTATTTATAAAGCCTAGGAGCCTGTATGCTTTTTTAACTGCTTTTTCAACCTGCCCTGCCACCTTCAACGATTTGTGCACATATACCCTCAGGTCTCTCTGTTCATGCACCCACTTTAGAATTGTATCCTTTAGTTTATATTGCCTCTCCTCATTCTTCCTACCAAAAATATATCACTTCGCACTTTTCTGCGTTAAATTTCATCTGCCACATGTCCGCCCATTCCACCAGCCTGTTTATGTCTTCTTGAAGTCTATCACTGTCCTCCTCACTGTTCACTATACTTCCAAATTTTATGCCATCATAAAATAAAGGACAGAGAACAGTACAGGGATAAATAAAGAAAAAATAGCAAATCACAAAGAAGGAAAAGAAAAATAGAAATAAGATAACAACAACATGCATTTTTATAGTGCCTTTAACATAGTAAAACATCCCAAGGCGCTTCACAGGAGTGATTCTTAAACAAAATTTGACACCGAGCCACATAAGGAGACATTAGGTGAGGTAGGTTTTAAGGAGCGTCTTAAAATAGGAGCGACAGGTAGAGAGGCGGAGATGTTTAGGGAGGGAATTCCAGAGCTGTGGACCGAGGCAGCTGAAAACACGGCTGCCAAAGGTGGAGCAAAGAAAATCAGGGATGCACACAAGGGAATGAACAGAGTGGAAAATTAAAAATGAAGTGAAGAAAGTAAAATGATCCCAATAGTGTAGATAAAATATTTTTGGTTATTTATTGCAGGTAATTTATAATTTTTAACAAAGAGGGCTCAGGCATAATTCATTTAAAAAAAGCATCTAATTGAATTAAAGGTTTTAAAAAAAAATGTAAGTCTGGAGCGAGAGAAGGCAATTTGTCCCATCAAGCACGGTTCATCAAGAGTCTGTAAGGTTCTCAAAATTCCAACATTCCCTGAAGTTATTAATCAAAAGGGACCCTGGATGGACTTGATTTTAAAACCAGGGTATCCAAAATGGCTGCGGTAAACCTCGTGACCAGGCCAAATGGGATTTTAAAACAAAGGTTCTGCAAAACAAGCAGGTCAAGGAGTTCAAGTTTTAAACTAATCAAAGACTTTGTAAGGACTGATAAAATGAACAAAAGACTGTACATTCCAGTCATTAAGTTGGAATGGGCTCCATCAAGCCATTAGGCTTTCTGCATTTTAAATCGGGAACCGCTCACCAGAGACATTAAGCCTGAATGGGAGCAATTCACAACTTGTCTTTAACAACGGCCAGGGTTTCAAGGCTACTTTAGACATAGCAACTATCACTCTACAGGTCATTTTTATAAACGTTTTTAAACATTTAAACAAGCTCACACAGATCAGACAAAGGACTGAACTGATTTGCCGAGCAGATAAGGGCTCCCGATGGGGCTATAACTATGGGCCCATCAGGAAGCCACTCGCTCTCTTGGCTCTTCCCTCCTGCCTCCTGCCTCTCAACTCGCTGCCAGATTACAACCAGGACGGGTTGTATGAAGAAGACTGCGTGGGGCTTCGAATAAACGGGCCCTCAGTCCAGCTCATTCAACCCAACAGGATCAACCAAGGAAGAACATCAACTGAAGAAGAGCCCATCCTGCGAGGTAAAATACCCAGGCAGAGACTTTAGTATTGGGGTATTTTACCTGGACGGCACCCTTGCAGCGCACTAGAACCACGTGACGTCGGCAGGCCACAGAGTGCACAAGAAGTGAACCCAAAACCTTCGACTTTTTTTTAAACGTAACAAGTTCTTGGATTGGTGAGCATGAAGTTGTGGCCCCTCTTAGTCTAATCTAGTTAGGTATAGGGGGTGGGAATTAAGGGGATTGCTAATATAGTTGTTTTCCCTCGATAGTGCCGTGTGTTCCCCATTCCCTTTAAGTATAAGCATTTTATGTCTGTAGTGTGCTGTACCAGTAATTTTCTCATGTAAGATCGTTATAATTTTTCAGTTCAATAAAATCTTGGTTCTTTTACACCAAACCACTTGTCTACTCGATTTTCTGTATCGCTGCCTGTATCTAAGTCCGGTGTCCAAAACCCAGGGGGCGAGCGATTCAAACCGCTCAAAGAAGGTAGCCAGAGGCAAAGCTGACTGACCAACACGCCTGTGCAAACCCCCTACAAGTCCACGTCTAATTAATCTATCATTGACTCCCTTCTATCAATTAAAATAACAATTTTAAATGGTTTGATAAGCTTTTGCTATATTTTCACAATTGCAAAGATTAGAAGTTTCTTGATGCAGAGGGTTGTTGAAGCATGGATAGAGCTGCGCTCTCTTTACCACAGGGAGACAGATGAATATGAAGCTTGGAAAGAGTTGTTTTGTGAGGACTTAGCAAGCAGCCTCAGTCATGGTTTAACAGACTAAAGAAAACTATATGTGATATGCAGCATTTGCCCATCTACTTGGTGTATTGAAATACAGCCCAGTCTCGCCTTGGCAGACTTTCTTCTTGCTCATCTGTTCCCATGCCCTTTGAAATATCATTTACTGTGTCCACCACCTCCTGTATAGTTCTCCTATGGTCCCAAAGGTCCCGAGGTCCCCAAAAGGACAACCCTCTTATACTGCACATTTTTAGCAAAAGCACTTACAAAGCAGCATCAGAAAACGGAGGTGCTTTACATTTTTGGCCAATCATTTCCACACTTTTGCCTAGCAACTACGGAGCAGCCATTTATATAGCAGCTGAGAGGGGATGAGAGGGGATCTCATCAAAACCTATAAAATTCTGTCAGGCCTGGACAGACTAGCTGCAGGAAGGATGTTTCTGATGGCCAGGGAGTCCAGAACCAGGGGTCATAGTCTAAGGATAAGGGGTAAGCCATTTAGGACAGAAATGAGGAGGAATTTCTTTACCCAGAGAGTGGTGAACCTGTGGAATTCTCTGCCACAGAGGACGGTGGAGGCCAGGTCATTAAATATATTCAAGAAGGAGTTGGATATATTTCTTAAGGCTAAAGGGAGCAAGGGATATGGGGAGAAGGCAGGGACAGGGTACTGAATTTGGATGATCAGCCATGATCTCATTGAATGGCGGAGCAGGCTCGAAGGGCCAAATGGCCTACTCCTGCTCCTATCTTCTATGTTTCTATGTTTCTAGCTGCAACCTTTAAGAGCCTGTAGATTGTGATGTCAGTCGAGCGTGCAACGCCCCAGTAGCGCCCCGGACCGGATATTGAGTCACGCCCCTGCCTTTCCGCCTGCCGCTAGCAATGACAGGTAGAGGGGAATGTTTTGCAGTTGGGAAGGGGCTGGGCAACCGCTTCCTGCCTTTTCTTGTTGGCAAAATTTTTGGTACACGCAGGTTGAGAGGGAGAGAGACGTCTGGAAAGATTTAACACTGTCCTAAGGAGTTTTGGCCCTCAGCACCACTTTTGAGGTTCCTAAGCACCGAGCTCTTTCCCTCGGCCTATCCATTAGTGCATCCAACACAATTGCTTCAGAGGTCCCTCCAAGCCGAGATTCAAGGCTGTAATGAGCAGGGTCTGGCTGGCCAGAAAGTTGGCTCCTCCCCTTTAAGAACTGGAAGGCGCCAGTCTGTCTGTGTTCCCATTGCTAACTGACATCATCTGAGCTTAGCTAGCGCTCTGTGGTAGCGCCTCGCTCCTCGACATTAGCTCCTTGAGACAGGTGTGTAGCGCCTGATTTAGCACTCAAATCACCTCCGGGGCGATTGAGGCCAAGTTTGCAGTCGGTGGTGATAATTAGCACCGGGCGCTAAACTTTGCGCCTGGCCGATAATAGCGCCCCAAACGGGGCAATACCGAATTTCTCCCCCCAACTGTTTAAATGTGCCCCATTCAAAAGACTGTACACCTCAACTGCTTTCTCTGCTGCTCCTGCACATCACATCAGATGCACTACCTTATTCAACCAGATGGCACAAATTAGGCAGATCAGATATCATGGGGTAGAGTTTCCGCTAAGTGGCACTGGTTTTACCAGTACAATTCGTGCAAAATCAGCCAAATCAGCATAAAAGATCGAGGAATTTCAAGCGCAAGTTTCGTCCAGTGCAAATTGAGTTTCTGCGGCCCTTTGAGGAGGCTCTTAAAATTGGTTTTTTTTAGGTGCAAAGGAACTCGTAGTCACCAAGTTTTTTAATATTAAAAAATATTTAATTTGCTAAGAAATTGACTAGTGTTGACCAATGAAACTAGTAAATGGTTCTGTATAGCTTTTGAACGTCATTATCAGGTATTTAAAATTGGGTTACTGGCAGGTGGTGGACTCGACACACTTATTTAAACATGCTTATTTTTTGTGACAAGCCCAGCTGTATTAATAAAACTGCACCAGGTTACCACTTTTAAATACATAAAGGAATTTTTTTAATGCAAGGGGAAAAAATAAACAATTACATGCTGAAACGCTACCCGATTGCACAGGTTCATGGAAGATTTAAGGCTGGGATTTTGCTTACCTCGGCAGGTCCGTGGCGAACGACGTCGGTGGTGTGTCCCGATGCCATCCCGCTCTGTGAAATTAATTTCCCCTGATAGGGCTTGTTAAGCCCACCCAGCGTATTTCTATGCCAATTAGAGGAAGCGGGTCTGGTGATGTCATATGATGACATATCATCAGCCGATTTCCTTAAAGGGACTGTAGTGGATAGGGACCATGTCCAATTTCTTTTTACATTTGTGCTGTCAATATTCTACAGCATTGAGGTACTGCAAACACTGACAAGCACTGCACAAAGGCACAGGACTGCACCCAGGCTCTCACATGACTTCCTCCATATGCTTATGAAGGGAGTCACAACACACAAGGAGGTCCTCTTCCCTTCCCATGGGTGGAAGTGACCTCCCCAGGAGATCAACACAGCCTGGTTGCACATTGCAGAGGAGGGCACAAGCAGGCATGTGGTCAGGAGGACCTGGGTGCAGTGCCACAAATGTTTCAATGATCTCGGTAGATCACGAAACGTTAGTACAAAGTCACACTCAACCTCATCCTGCTTTGCCTCTCATCACATCCCCATCACTCTACCTTCCCTACCCTACTCCTGCACATCCTTACTCACACCAACTTACCTTGCACCTCCACCCATCCCTCTCTATCTATATTATCACATCCCCATCTCACTAGCCACCCCTCACACTCACCCTCATCCTAGTCCAATCATACCAACTAACAACACACAAGGGTAGGCACTTGGATGTTTTATGCAATGTTCATGTAAAGTTTCTGTTAATGTGGTATCAAACATTGAAACCTTTATTTTCAACACTTTGCGTTCTTGGACAGATTTGTGTGCACATTTGGAAGTGGCTTAGTGAGTTGCAGTGAATGGTGAGACATAACGGTACCCCCCACAATGGTAATGAGTGTGAAAGGAATGGCTTGGGCATTGTAGGGATGCTTTATGATGTTGGCGTGAGGTGGTGTCAACCAGGCACATCATGTGGTAGCCAGGGTGCACAGCATCAAGTGAAGTAAATGTGACCATGGTGAAGCTATCCCTGGCCTCCTGGGCAGCAATATGGTCGGGTACTGATGCCCTCTGTCCTGTGCAGCATCAGTTGATTGCAGAGAAGGTTGCTGTTGTTGTTCGTGCTGCTGGTGTTGGGACTGATCTTGGTCCTCAGAATCCCACCACGGTGAGAGAGTATAAAGGGCACCCATGCTGATGGAATAGAAGGCAGGTGAAGTAGAGATGACAAAAGCGATCTGTCAATGGTGTGAGAGGTAATGAGGTCAGCGTAGGATTCGCAAAATTGGACTTTATATTAATAAGGGTCAAATGGCAGAAGAGGCCATGATTTTAAAGACTGTTTTAAAAGAAGCCCAGAAAAAGGGGCATACAAAATGGCTGCCATACCATGTGACCAGCTTATTGGGACACTTTAAAATGGTTCCTGCGCAACCTCAGATAGCTTTGTGGATTCAACCTACAGCAAGTTCTGGAAGCCGTTTCTGAGAGAACGAAACCAGACCCACACGTATGCATATGGATTAGATGTAGATCTAGTCAAGATCGGCCTGGAGACAGAGGCCATCAAAATGTTGACCCAGACAAAAGGGGACAATTTCATATTCATGAGAACAGCACCCAGGACTAGATAACGAGATCAGCAGGACATTAAAAACAATGAAGGTAATTCCAGACCAGAGATGGGCCTTTATCAGCCGTTTAAGACATTTTTAAATATAATGACTACCCCACTGTGCTCCCAGCCTGCCAAAAGTAAAACAAAGACTAACCTGATTTTGGGCGGGGGACGGAGGTTTCTGGAAGAAAGTATATCTGGAAGACTTTTCAGCAGTTGGAAAAGCTAGAGCGGGGAAGCTGGCAACTTGACTGCAGAGTTTGACACACAGCTCGAATCCGGACACTCAGAAGAAGAAGCAGGCACTCGCAGGAGGAAGAAGAAAGCCAACATCGAGAAGGCCGTCTTGGAACCGGTGTTCCGCCCCGGGGAAGCACATTGGGAGATCATCGACCATCCCCGGGCCGTTGCCGGAACGAGAGGCCATTGACCCAACTTGGGAGAAGAGACAAAAAAAAAAAAACCCCAAGAGGAGAAACCTTCCAGCCACCCCGGCTCGGGAGAAGAGAAAAGAAACTGAAGAAGCGATGGGAGCCAGCCCAAGGCTCCTCTAACCAGGGTCGAGCCGACGATCCTCGACCCCGCCGACATCCAGGCCCGCCGGTGTCCAGCTGCCCCCGACCCCCACCTCAGGAGAGAGGTGTGGCGCAGCTCGCAGGGGCTCCACGATCCACGTGGAGACGAAACGCCTGAAAGGACCAAACACAGACTCGATTTCAAAACCTTGCACTTCCTAGTGGGATTGGTGAGCATGTTTCTGGCCCTTCACATTCAGATCTAGATAGGTTTAATAAGGGGGTGGATTTAAGGGTACAATTAACATGAGTTGTTGTCCCTCGATGTTCCGTGTGTTTCCTTATTTCATGATGATCTTTGTAGAGTATAAGATGCCTGTATTTGCTTTAGTTAGTACTGTGTCGTTATGATTTGTTTCCTTATGCAATAAAATTTCATTTTGTTTCATCAAACTTGGTCTCCAAGAGTTTCTCTACATTGTCGTTCCTGCACCTAAGTCCAGAGTATAGAATCTAAGGGGCGAGTGGGTCGAACCACTCAAGGTTTTACTGTGCAAGAGAGAGAGGCCTCTAGAGAGAGAAACCTCAGGGAAATCTCTCAAGGAAAACCCCTTACAGTCAGACTGGATGGAGACTTGTGCAAAGACTTGCAGCATGCTGAATCTGTTGTGGAAATGCAGTGAGGAACAGCTTGTGGCTGAGGGAAGATATCTCTGTAAGATGGGAGCTTTTACTTTATATTTGAAGCTGTCAACTCATCAGCTGATTCCTGCCTCAGCTTGACAGACATGGTCCACGACCAGCGTCGACCCCGTGGGTAAGCTGTCAAATGCAAAAGGTAAGCTGAACATCATTCTTAAGTGGCTTTAAACAAGCCACTAATTACCTGAATTGGGTCACCCGCCACTGCTCAACGCTGACAGACCCGACATTGGGAAAGACGCATGGGAGTGAGTTGACAGCTGGTTCCCGACTTGCTGTCAAAAATATCAAATTTCCCACCCGACCCATCACCAATCCCACCCACTGATCCCCTGGAAAATTCCAGCCTATGCTTGTGCTGATGCAAATGAGTTTGAGCAGAAACTTGAACCATAACTTCATTTTGGAAAACCAGTGCAATTTACTCCTGGATTGCCGATTGCGCCCAAAGTGGAAACTCTACTCTTGTCCGTGAGTTTCAGGTCCCCAGGCTATTCAGCCAATAGGTGATTCCTCCTGATCCTCTGACCAGCATCTTCCTCCTCATCTACCACCACCAGTGCCAGGTTGAAGGTCTGTGCGCTGATGCTTGGGAATGAAACGGTGAGTGAGGATGTGTGCTCTGAAGTGCTGACACCACCAGATGCTAAGAGGCCTGCAATAGCTTCTGCTGGAGCACATCTGGAGGAGGAAAAGAGGAAGAGATCATAGAGCCAATCTCTGAGATATCTTGTGTATGTAGTGAGTACTATAGAAATATAAGTTGCATTTGTAATAAGACCTCAAAATTCTAATTGAACCTGGTTCTACCTCCCTCCATTTGTTTCTTAGTCTCACTATTACAGCCTTGAGTCCATCACGTCATTCACTATATATCAAATGGAGCAAGGCTTCTGGTAGAGATCATGCGCTGGCCCATCAAAATGCAAAATGAAGATTGTATGGAGTATTGAGAGTGCTATTACATTGGTAATAAAAAATGAAAGTCCAGTTTTTAAATTGCACATATATTGGATTTTTGGGGTAGAGCTGCGTTAGTGATTCCACTATCAACAATTCCAAATTTGGGCATACAGCTCTTTCAATAGACTGGTGCCAGAACATGTGCGTAATGTGCAGAAGTAAATTACAGTTCTGTTATTGGTAAGTGTTGTATGTAGTTAACATCTACAGCATGTGACCATCTAAAGAGTTCACAGATTCTTTCATGCTGTGCTTGTTTGGAAAAAGGCAGTGGGATGGAATCATAAATTACAAAAAACAAAGCTGAAGAGGCTCATGCATCAGAAACAAAGCATAAGTAGTTTATGAACATCAGCTGCATCCAAGGTGGAATTATTACCTGTTGTTCCTGATCAGGTATTTGAATAATATCGACTTTAATTGGCAATGAGTAATTTACTGAAGTTAGTTATTTTCCAGGGAGTGCAGGTGCTGGTCTGTGAAGGAGATTAGCAAAGGACTGCTACAGCTTGTTAGCTGTTATAAATGGAAATAGGATTGCTGTAAGAAAAATATTTATTGGAAGGTGTCACTTGAGAGAACCGAGAGGTATTTGCAGCTTCTAATGATGTTTCAATGTTTTGTTATCCGTAGCTGGTTCCTTCGGTATAAATTTGCCTTTACTATTGGGGAGGTGAATGCAGTGTCGGATTGACATCAATATCAGAGCATAATGGTAATTTGCAGTATTTGACCTGCATTGTGTAACTGCTATTGCAGTATTAGAAATGTTTTCATATAATTATGGTGAATCCGATATGAACTTTATATATTATCTATAGGTTATACAGCTTAAGCCAAGGGTAATCACATTGTTAAAAATATTTATCTCTAAACAGTATGAAAAGCATATAGCATTATTTGTGTAACTTACAATACAGATGTTATTGTGATGAATTATATTAATCAGGGCAACTGGGCGATGCAGTGGGTTGGACACTGGACTTTCACCTCTGAAACCTGGTTTCAAATCTAGCTGGATTGATGACATGAAAGTAAGTGAAATAAATGTCTCAATCCAGTCCCTAGTAAGTCTGACCATACACCACAAAACGACCTCTAATTTGGCACGAACTGACAATCCCACTCAGAAGCCACAGGATCGCTGGTGTGAAATGGGGGAAAATGCCACACTGGTGCAGTAGGGGGTGCTTTGCTGAGGTTTGGGCTGAGATATGTGACTGTGCTACACTTCCCTTCAGGGTGCTTGCTGTCGACACTGGGTGCCTGAAATGGAAAGACTTCCATTCCTAGCATTAACAACTTTTGCCTTGAAAATCAACATTTAAAAAATAACTTTTGAGAAAAAAATCTATAAACAAAAATTAGTTCAGTACAATTCAGCTGAAAGTGCAAAATTAAAATGATCAAGATAGTCCAGTGGCATAGGGTAGTGTTTTGTAGAATGAGGACATGAATTTCCGGTTTTGTTTTATGTGCTTATGTAACAAGAGGCCAGTCAAAGTTGACTGGAATGAGAATATATGAAGTGGGGTGCTAATAAACCAGTTAGAAATTTCTCAAAGTGCAAATAACACAATGGTAGATTTTACCTTGTGACATCCTATTTGCATTGACCTCTTTTCTGAAAACAGTACTCCTTGAACATGACCTCTGAACAGCAATCCTTTCCGTATTAGTTTGAATTTTTCAGTTCCCCACATCAGCTAAGCTTGCCTTCTGGCCTTTCTGAGTCAGGTTGCCAACTTATTACCAATTTATGAGTAATTCTATGTTTTGAATGCTGTATGCATAATGAATGATGCTGAGGATGTTTCAAACTTATTTCATGTAGGATGGGAGATTGTTAACCCATCAATTGTTATCCCATCAATCTAGCTTGAGCTCAAATTCAGATTACAGACGTGACAGGACAATGTGGTAACCCACTGCAGCACTCTGTTTCCATGTGCATTTGTATGTAACAGTTACATTTAAGGAAAAAGGTTAATGATGGTGAAGGTAAGGCCTGTACATGAAACTAGTTTGAGCAATCTCGAGATCCTAATGGATAGTACCAAATAGAGCAGAAATTGACACCATACTGACAGTGTCACTCAGGTTGTGAGTTTCAAACCTTCCATGACTAATAGTGAAATTGAATTCCATATATAGGCTAGCACCAAATAAATGAGTGAAAGTAAAAACCCAACTGGTTCATTAATGTCCTTCTTCAGTCTTACAGTGTGGTTGACTCTTAATACTTTCTGAAGTGGCCTAGCAATCACTACAAAACAGCAATCAAACCTGTGCTCGCTGACCTACACTGGCTCCCGGTCCAACAACACCTTGATTTTAAAATTCTCATCCTTGTGTTCAAATCCCCCCTTGGCCTCGCTCCTCCCTATCTCTGTAACCTCCTCCAGCCGTTCAACCCTCCGAGAACTCTGCGTTCCTCCAATTCTGGCCCCTTGTGCAAACCGACTTCCTTCGCCCCAACATTGGTGGCTGTGTCTTCAGTCATTTGACCTTAAGCTCTGGCATTCCCTCCCAAAACTTCTCCATCTCTCGCTCCTCCTTTAATACGCTCCTTGAAACCTACCTCTTTGACTAAGCTGTTGGTCATCTGTCCTAATATCTCCTCCTTTGGCTCAGAGTCATGAGATAGTGATCTTGTGGGGAAAGACTGTAATGATATCAGCAAATAGTGATGGTATTTGCCTGTTTGATTATGATGCCTTACCAGCATATTTGCCTGTTTGATTATTTATGCCTGACCAGCAGAGGGCATGTGAGAGAGAAGCAGTTCAGTTTAGTTTTGGTTTCATTTTAGATGGATCTCTAAGATGGTGTCTCCTGTAATGCTGTTAACAGAGTTGAACATACTTTAGATAAAAAGTCATTCTCTTTCATGAATGTGTCGTCATTGAACCCACATACAAATCAATACATGGTGTCAGAAGTGATTGAAAGAGATGAAGAGGAAAAATCTGAAGTTAAATCAGCTCTCCACATATTAGCAAGCCAAAAGAGAACATCGTTACTTACCATTGGAGAATAGCTAATGAAGTGAAAAATGGTAGGATTACACCCACCGGCGAAGCTTCAGTTGACAGGTAATGTGGCTGAAAATTGGAGAAGGTTTAAACAACGTTTGGAGTTGTATTTAGCGGCAATCGGAGCTGACGAGAAAAGTGATAAAATGAAAGCGTCAGTGTTCTTACATGTCGTGGGTGATGAAGCGCTGGAAGTGTATAATAACTTCACATTCGCTGCTGATGGAGACAAAATGAAGCTGGATAAAATAATGGAACAGTTTGAGGCCTACTACATACCTAAAAGTAACGTGACGTTTGAGAGGCACAGATTTTTCACATGTGTACAGAAAACGGGAGAGACTATTGATCAGTATGTGACTGAACTGAGAAACAGAAGCAAAACGTGTGAATTTGGGGGACTGACAGACTCGCTGATAAAAGACAGACTGGTGTGTGGTATTCCAGATAATGGTCTAAGGGAAAGACTGCTAAGAGAGCAAAATCTAGACCTGGGAAAAGCCATAGCACTGTGTAGGGCTACAGAGACTGTGAAGTCGCAGGCAAAGGAGCTGTTCAGTGATAGTAGCTGCAACGTGGATGCAGTGAGAAAGAACGGACACAAACCATTTAACAAAAAGAGCGCCAATGTGAAAAAAGAGGTGTGGCCAGCGAACAAAAATGAAAGGGGCAATCGAAAGTTATGTAGTCGATGCGGTACACAGCATCCACCAAGAAAGTGTCCAGCATATGGTAAAACATGCAATAGTTGCAACAAAAACAACCATTATGCCCGTTGCTGTAAGAACCAAGCGCAACAAAGCAAGGTCCATACAGTAGATGAAAGCGAGATAGAGGAGTTCAATGTGGATGTTGTGTCTGAAAACAAAAAAGAAAAAAGAGACTGGATGTTGACACTAAAAGTGAATGACATACACATTCCATTTAAATTGGATACTGGAGCACAAGTTAATGTGATATCAGAGACTGATTTTAAGAAAATTAGACCCAGACCAAAGATACATGGAATAAAAGTGAAAGTGACAGGATACTCAGGTACTAATATACCAGTGAAAGGAAGATGCATTGTCAAAAGCCACTAAATAGCTGTCCGCTTAGAATACAAAGAATGATGATCAGGCTGCAACGCTATACACTGAATGTTGCGTACACACCGGGTAAGCTGATGTATACAGCAGACACGTTGTCCAGAGCTGTTGACCCAAGTGAGCCTGCAAACACCAAAATGGATGAAAAAGTGAACGCCTACGTGGACATGATCACAAGTGCACTGCCCATAGCAGATGCAAAAATGGAGCTAATAAAGACTGAGACAAACAAAGATGAAACAATGAGACGACTGAGGAAAAGCATCTTGGATGGATGGCCCAACATGAAGCAAGACTGCTCACCTGACATGGCAGAGTACTGGAACTGCAGGGCGGAACTATCAGTGGTCGAAGACATCATCTACAAAGGAAGTAAAATAGTTATTCCAAAGAGTCTGAGAAAAGAGATGCTAAAAAGGATCCATGGAGGACATCTGGGAATCGAAAAGTGTAAGAAAAGAGCACAAGAGGTGATGTACTGGCCATGAATCAACCAAGATGTGACAAATGAGGTGTCAAACTGCACAATATGCCTGAAATATCGAGCAAGCAATCCGGTAGAACCACTAAAGCCACACCCAGCGCCAGACAGACCTTACCAGAAGGTAGGCGCTGACCTATTCGTATGTCAAGGGAAGGACTATCTTGTAGTCACAGACTATTACTCCCTGTATCCAGAGGTGTGTAGACTGTACACCACCACTGCAGATGCTGTGATAACATGTATGAAAGCCATATTCTCCAGACATGGCGTGGCAAGCGAGGTCTTCACAGACAACGGACCCCAGTTTTACAATGCAAGTTTCCGACACTTTGCCAAAGAGTGGGACTTTGTCCACACAACGTCAAGTCCTCACTATCCACAGTCCAATGGACTAGTGGAAAAATCGGTCCAGACAGTGAAAAGACTGATGTACAAGGCAAAAGACGGTGGAACTGACTTCTACCAGAGCATGCTTGTATACCGCACAACGCCGCTCGAGTGTGGTATGTCACCAGCCCAACTCCTTATGGGATGTCTGCTAAGGTCAAACCTACCCATCCCGGAGAACCTCCTGAAAACAAAAGAGGGGGAGAAAGTGAGGAAGTTCAAAGAACAACAGAAAGAAAAGCAAAAGTACTACTATGACAGAGGAACACAAAACCTACCTGAACTCCACACTGGTGACCAAGTAAGGTTCAAAGACAAAACAAACATATGGACTCAGAAGGGAACTGTCCTGAGTGAAGTTCAACCAAGATCATACACCATTCAGACAGGTGAGGGTGCTGTTCTGCGAAGAAATCACCGACATCTTCTCATGGGACCAGCCACAGCAAGTCAAAAGACTGATACTGTTGAACAACCTGATCACACAGCTGAGAAATCATCATCTGAGGCAACAACTCAGATTCAAGGACAATCAATCAGAAAATCCTCAAGACAAAGCGGCGGCAGATTCAAATCGGCGGCAGTTGCGAGGTGAGGCCCGATCAGAGCATCGGACCTGTGAAGGGGCAGTGACCGGCGGCAGTTAAAAGCGGCGGCAGATTCAAATCGGCGGCAGTTGCGAGGTGAGGCCCGATCAGAGCATCGGACCTGTGAAGGGGCAGTGACCGGCGGCAGTTAAAAGCGGCGGCAGATTCAAATCGGCGGCATTTGCGAGGTGAGGCCCGATCAGAGCATCGGACCTGTGAAGGGGCAGTGACCGGCGGCAGTTAAAAGTGGCGGCAGATTCAAATCGGCGGCAGTTGCGAGGTGAGGCCCGATCAGAGCATCGGACCTGTGAAGGGGCAGTGACCGGCGGCAGTTAAAAGCGGCGGCAGATTCAAATCGGCGGCAGTTGCGAGGTGAGGCCCGATCAGAGCATCGGACCTGTGAAGGGGCAGTGACCGGCGGCAGTTAAAAGCGGCGGCAGATTCAAATCGGCGGCATTTGCGAGGTGAGGCCCGATCAGAGCATCGGACCTGTGAAGGGGCAGTGACCGGCGGCAGTTAAAAGCGGCGGCAGATTCAAATCGGCGGCAGTTGCGAGGTGAGGCCCGATCAGAGCATCGGACCTGTGAAGGGGCAGTGACCGGCGGCAGTTAAAAGCGACGGCAGATTCAAATCGGCGGCAGTTGCGAGGTGAGGCGTACCAAATCAACAGCAGAGGAGAGAGGTAAAAAGTAATCCAAGTGTGACATCACCAGGGAGCAGGTAAGTGATTGGTTGGTGAGTATTTCTCTTTTTTAAACTTTAACTCTGTAGTTTATAGTTACTAGGGTCTTTTCTGGTGTAGCAGGGACTGTTGGTAGACTATACAAGCGCCTTAGAGATATCTTTAATTGGTGATAGTAAATTAATTTAAATTAAGTAAAGGGAAGGTCATGCCAGGTGAGCCCAGCCCCGTGATATGCTCCTCTTGCTCTATGTGGGAATTCAGGGACCCCGGTGCCCCTGATGACCATGTGTGCCGGAGATGCATCCATCTGCAGCTACTAGCAGACCGCATTGAGGCGCTGGAGCTGCGGGTGGATGGGTTGTTGAGCATTCACGATGCTGAGAGGGTCGTGGATAACACGTTTAGTGAGTTGGTCACACCGCAGGGAAGGGCTGCACAGGAAGATAGGAAATGGGTGACCACCAGGCAGAGCAATAGAAGCAGGCAGGTAGTGCAGGAGACCCCTGTGACCATTCCCCTCTCAAACAGGTATACCGATTTGGATACTGTTGAGGGGGATGACTCACCAGGGGAAGGCAGCAGCAGCCAACTTCCTGGCACTGGGGGTGCTCCTGCTGCCCAGGAAGGGAGGAAAAAGAGTGGGAGAGCAATAGTGGTAGGGGATTCTATAGTAAGGGGAACAGATAGACGTTTCTGTGGCCGTAGACGTGAATCCAGGATGGTTTGTTGCCTCCCTGGTGCCAGGGTCAAGGATGTCACTGAGCGGCTGCAGGGCATTCTGGAGGGGGAGGGTGAACAGCCAGAGGTCATGGTCCACATTGGTACCAACGACATAGGTAAAAAGAGGGATGAGGTCCTGCAGCAAGAATTTAGGGAGCTAGGTGGAAGATTAAAGAGCAGGACCTCAAAGGTTGTAATCTCTGGATTACTCCCGGTGCCACGTGCTAGTGAGTATAGGAATAGGAAGATAAAACAGATGAATGCGTGGCTAAAGGGATGGTGCAGGAGGGAGGGCTTTAGTTTCCTGGATCACTGGGTCTGCTTCTGGGAAAGGTGGGAATTGTACAAGTCGGACGGTTTACACCTGAACCAGAGGGGAACTAATATCCTTGCGGGGAGGTTTGCTAGCACTGCTGGGGTGGGTTTAAACTAACTTGGCAGGGGGATGGGGTACAGAGTGGAGCTATAGTAGGGGGTGATTTACAGCCAAATACGGAGGAAAAAACAAGTCAGCTGGGAAGGCAGAGCAAACATGTGAAGGCAAAAGGGAATATGGCAGGGCTGGAAGGCATTTATTTTAATGCAAGGAGTCTTGCAAATAAGGTGGATGAACTGAAGTTGTTGTTGAACACATGGGAGTACGATATTGTTGCTATCACAGAGACATGGTTGAGGGAGGGTCAGGACTGGCAGCTCAATATTCCGGGGTATAGAATCTTCAGGCGAGACAGAGGGGGGTGTGAAAGGGGAGGGGGTGTTGCAATATTAATTAAGGAGTCAATTACTGCTGTAAGGAGGGATGATATATTAGCGGGTTCCTCTAATGAGGCCATATGGGTAGAACTTAAAAACAAAAAGGGGGCAAGCACTTTGCTGGGAGTGTACTATAGGCCCCCAAACAGTCAGGGGGAAATAGAGGAACAGATATGTAGGCAAATCTCAGAGAAGTGCGAAAATAATAGGGTAATAATAGTGGGGGATTTCAACTTCCCCAATATTAATTGGGATAGTCAGAGTGTGAAAGGCTTAGAGGGTGCAGAATTCTTAAAGTGCATCCAGGAGAGCTTTTTGAGCCAACATGTAGAAAGTCCTACAAAAGAGGGGGCGGTACTGGACCTAATTCTGGGGAATGTAGCCGGGCAAGTGGTGGAAGTGTCAGTAGGAGAGCATTTTGGTGACAGTGACCATAACTCGGTGAGATTTAAGGTGGTCATGGAAAAAGACAAAGACGGCCCGGAAATAAGGGTTCTAAATTGGGGGAAGGCCGATTTTAATACGATAAGGCAGGATCTGGCCAAAGTGGACTGGGAGCAGCTACTTATAGGAAAATCCACATCAAAACAGTGGGAGACTTTCAGAAGGGAAATAGAGAGAGTACAACGCCAACATGTTCCTGTAAAGGTCAAGGGTGGGACCAACAAGCAAAGGGAACCTTGGATGACAAGGGATATACAAAAATGCATTAGGAAAAAAAGGGGGGCTTTTGGCAGTTACAAAAGACTAAAGACGGAAGAAGCCCTAGAGGAGTATAAAAAGTGCAGGGGCATACTTAAAAAAGAAATTAGGAGGGCGAGGAGGGGCCATGAAATAACACTGGCGAGCAAAATAAAGGAAAATCCTAAGATGTTTTATAAGTATATTAAGGGCAAGAGGATAACCAAGGAAAGGGTAGGGCCCATTAGGGACCAAAGTGGCAATCTGTGTGTAGAGCCAGATGATGTAGGCGGGGTTTTAAATGAATTTTTTGCATCTGTGTTCACTATGGAGAAAGACGATGTAGGCATAGAAATCAGGCAAGGGGACTATGACATACTTGAACATATTAGCATCGAGAGGGAGGAGGTGCTAGCGGTTTTAGCAGGCCAAAAAGTGGATAAATCCCCAGGCCCGGACGAGATGTATCCCAGGCTGTTGTATGAGGCAAAGGAGGAGATTGCAGGGGCTCTGACACAAATTTTCAGAACCTCTCTGGCCACAGGGGATGTACCAGAGGACTGGAGAACAGCTAACGTAGTACCAATTTACAAGAAGGGTAGCAGGGATAAACCAGGGAATTACAGGCCAGTGAGCCTCACATCTGTGGTAGGGAAATTATTGGAAAAAATTCTGAGGGACAAAATTAGTCTCCACTTGGAGAGGCAAGGATTAATCGGGGATAGTCAGCATGGCTTTGTCAAGGGTAAATCATGTCTGACAAATCTGATTGAATTTTTCGAGGGGGTGACTAGGTGTGTGGATGAGGGAAATGCTGTGGATGTGGTTTACATGGACTTCAGCAAAGCTTTTGACAAAGTCCCGCATAGGAGACTGGTCAAGAAGGTAAGAGCCCATGGGATCCAGGGTGCCTTGGCGCGTTGGATCCTAAACTGGCTGAGTGGCAGGAGGCAGAGGGTGATGGTCGAAGGTTGCTTTTGTGACTGGAAGCCTGTGTCCAGTGGGGTACCTCAGGGATCGGTGCTGGGTCCCTTGCTGTTTGTGATCTACATAAATGATTTGGATGAGAATGTAAAAGGTATGATCAGTAAGTTCGCGGATGACACGAAAATTGGTGGGGTGGTAAATTGCGAGGAGGAAAGCCTCAGGCTACAGGACGATATAAACGGGTTGGTCAGATGGGCGGAAAAGTGGCAAATGGAATTTAACCCTGAAAAGTGCGAGGTGATGCATTTTGGACGGACAAATAAGGCAAGGGAATACACAATGAGTGGTAGGACCCTAGGAAGTACAGAGGGTCAGAGGGACCTTGGTGTACATGTACATAGATCCCTGAAGGCAGCGGAACAGGTAGATAAGGTGGTTAAAAAGGCATATGGGATACTTGCCTTCATTAGCCGAGGCATAGAATATAAGAGCAGGGAGGTTATGATGGAGCTGTACAAAACGCTGGTAAGGCCACAGCTGGAGTACTGTGTGCAGTTCTGGTCGCCTCACTATAGGAAGGATGTGATTGCTTTGGAGAGGGTGCAGAGAAGATTCACCAGGATGTTACCTGGGATGGAGCGCCTCAGCTATGAAGAAAGACTAAACAGGCTGGGGTTGTTTTCCTTGGAGCAAAGAAGGCTGAGGGGGGACCTGATTGAGGTGTACAAAATGATGAGGGGCATAGATAGGGTAGATAAAGAGGAACTTTTCCCCTTAGTAGGGGGGTCAATAACAAGGGGGCATAGATTCAGGGTAAGGGGCAGGAGATTTAGAGGGGATTTGAGGAGGAACTTTTTCACCCAGAGGGTGGTTGGAATCTGGAACTCAATGCCTGAAAGGGTGGTAGAGGCAGGAACCCTCACAACATTCAAGAAGCATTTGGATGGGCACTTGAAATGCCATTGCATACAAGGCTATGGACCAAATGCTGGAAAATGGGATTAGACTGGACAGGGATTGATGGACGGCGCAGACACGATGGGCCGAAGGGCCTCTTTCTGTGCTGTATAACTCTATGACTCTATGACACGTGAAGCCTCCTGAGAGACTCATTGAGCAAATTTAAGGACTCTTGTTACAGAAGGAAGTAATGTTATCTTATTCTTTCTTCAAGTTCTAGTGTATTTACATATTTCATGTGAACACACAAATCAAGGTTAAAAAACCTTGATAATGATAATGATAATGTAAGTTCATTAAGTGTTACAGTTAAAATGCAGAGTAATACAAAGAAAACATGTTGTTAGATAAAAGTAAAATACTTTTGTTTTAAGAAAGGGAGATGTAATGATATCAGCAAATAGTGATGGTATTTGCCTGTTTGATTATGCTGCCTTACCAGCATATTTGCCTGTTTGATTATTTATGCCTGACCAGCAGAGGGCATGTGAGAGAGAAGCAGTTCAGTTTAGTTTTGGTTTCGTTTTAGATGGATCTCTAAGATGGTGTCTCCTGTAATGCTGTTAACAGAGTTGAACATACTTTAGATAAAAAGTCATTCTCTTTCATGAATGTGTCATCATTGAACCCACATACAAATCAATACAAAGACTAGTAGTAGAATTTTGGGGAGGTGGTGGAAACTAAACTGGTTTTGAGAGAGGATTAAATCCTTTTGAAAGTTTAAAAAATGATATTAAAAGATAAGTTTACATAACTTTAAAAATCATAGGTTACAGAAGCTGGGCAATTGTTAGAAAGGCCTAATCAGATTTGTAGCAAGGAAAAATGTGTGCATATTTACAATTATCTAGAGAAAATGCTGGAAACACTCAGCAGGTCAGGCAGCATCGAGAAGAGAGCAACCGAGTCAACGGTTCGAGTCTGGGACCCTTCGTCAGAACTGGAAAAAGAATAGGTAATGGGACAAGTTAAGAAACAAAAGATGACTCATGATGATGGCAGCATCATTAACAGCTACCATGTGAGAAAACAAGAGAAAAAAAATACAGGGGTTGAGGGTACAGTCAAAAATTGTTGAACTCGATGTTAAGTCCAGAAGGCTGTAAAGTGCCTAATAGAAAGATGAGGTGCTGTTCCTCGAGCTTATGTTGAGCTTCATTGGAACAGTGTAAGAGGCCGAGGATGGAGAGGTCAGAGTGGGAGTGGAGGGGAGAATTAAAGTGACACCTCGCCTTGCACCATCATCCCTTTTGTCAGTCAATCTCTCATAGAAACATAGAAGATAGGAGCAGGAGTAGGCCATTCGGCCCTTCGAGCCTGCTCTGTCATTCAATGAGATCATGGCTGATCATCCAAATTCAGTACCCTGTCCATGCCTTCTCCCCATAGCCCTTGATCCCTTTAGCCTTAAGAAATATATCCAACTCTTTCTTGAATATATTTCATGAACTGGCCTCCACCGCCCTCTGTGGCAGAGAATTCCACAGGTTCACCACTCTCTGGGTAAAGAAATTCCTCCTCATTTCTGTCCTAAATGGCTTACCCCTTATCCTTAGACTATGACCCCTGGTTCTGGACTCCCCGGCCATCAGAAACATCCTTCCTGCATCTAGTCTGTCCAGACCTGACAGAATTTTATAGGTATCGATGAGATCCCCTCTCAATCTTCTAAACTCCAGTGAGTATAAGCCCAATCGACACAATCTCTCCTCATACGTCATTCCTGCCATCCCAGGTATCAGCCTGGTGAATCTTCGCTGCACTCCTTCCATGGCAAGAACGTCCTTCCTCAGGTAAGGCGACCAAAACTGCACACAATACTCAAGATGAGGCCTCACCAAGGCCCTGTACAACTGCAGCAAGACATCCTTGTTCCTGTACTCGAACCCTCTTGCTACGAAGGCCAACATACCATTTGCCTTCTTAACCGCCTGCTGCACCTGCATGCTTACCTTCAGCGACTGGTGCACAAGAACACCCAGGTCTCTTTGCACTTCCCCTTCTCCCAATCTATTGCCATTCAAATAATAATCTGCCTTCCTGTTTTTGCCACCAAAGTGGATAACCTCACATTTATCCACATTATAGTGCATTTGCCATGTTTCTGCCCAATAACCCAACCTGTCCAAATCGTACTGGAGTTTCACGACATCCTCCTCACAGCTTACCCTCCCACCCAGCTTTGTGTCATCTGCAAATTTGGAGATATTACATCCAATTCCCTCGTCCAGATCATTAATATATATTGTGAACAGCTGGGGTCCTAGGACCGATCCTTGCGGTACCCCACTAGTCACTGCCTGCCACTCAGAAAACGACCCGTTTATTCCAACCCTTTGCTTTCTGTCCGCCAACCAGTTCTCTATCCAAGTCAATACCTTGCCCCCATCCCATGTGCCTTAATTTTGCACGCTAATCTCTTATGTGGGACCTTATCGAAAGCCTTCTGAAAGTCCAAATACACCACATCCACTGGTTCTCCCTTATCTATTTTACCAGTTACATCCTCAAAAAATTCCAGTGGATTAGTCAAGCAGGATTTGCCTTTTGTAAATCCATGTTGACTTTGTCCGATCCTGTCACTGCTTTCCAAGTGCTCTGCTATTACATCTTTTATAATGGACTCTAGCATTTTCCCCACTACCAATGTCAGGCTTACCGGTCCATAATTCCCTGTTTTCTCTCTACCACCTTTTTTGAATAGTGGGGTAACATTAGCTACCCTCCAATCCATGGGTACTGTTCCAGAGTCTATCGAGTTCTGGAAGATGACCAGCAATGCATCTACTATTTCTAGGGCCACTTCCTTAAGTACCCTGGGATGTAGATTATCAGGCCCTGGGGATTTATCGGCCTTCAGTCCCATCAATTTTCCTAACACCATTTCCCTACAAATACTGATTTCTTTCAGTTCCACCCTTTCATCAGACCCAATGTTCCCCGGCATCTCTGTGAGGTTATTTGTGTCCTCCTTTGTGAAGGCAGAACCAAAGTATGAATTTAGTTGGTCTGCCATTTCTTTGTTTCCCATTATAAATTCCCCTGATTCTGACTGCAAGGGACCTATGCTTGACTTCACCAATCTTTTTCTCTCCACATATCTATAAAAGCTTTTACAGTCAGTTTTTATGTTCCTTGCTAGCTTACTCTCATATTCTATTTTCCCTTTCTTAATTAATCCCTTTGTCCTCCTTTGTTGAATCCTAAACTGCACCCAATCCTCAGGATTATTGCTTTTTCTGGCCAATTTATATGTCCTCTCCTTGGATCTTATGCTATCCCTAACTTCCCTTGTTATCAACGGTTGAGTCACCTTTTTTGTTTTATTTTTATGCCAAACTGGGATGAACAAATTCTGCAGCTCATCCATTCGGTCTTTGAATGTTTACCATTGCCTATCCACCGTCAACCCTTTGAGTGCCATTCCCCAATCAATCCTACCCAACTCGCTCCTCAGACCATCGTAGTTTCCTTTATTTAAATTGAGGACCCTAGTCTCTGAGTCAACTACTTCATTCTCCATCTTAATGAAGAATTCGATCATATTATGATCACTCCGACCCAAGGGGCCTCGTACAACAAGATTGCTAATTAATCCTTTCTCATTACATAATGCCCAGTCTAAGATCGCCTGATCTCTGGTTGGTTCCTCGACATATTGGTCCAGGAAACCATCCCGTAAACACTCCAGGAATTCCTCCTCCACAGTATTATTACTAATTTGGTTGGCCCAATCTATATGTAGATTAATGTCACCCATGATGACTGCTGTGCCCTTATTGCACGCTTCTTTAATTTCCCTTTTAATGCCATCCCCAACCTCCGCCTTACTGTTTGGAGGTCTATATACCACTCTCACTAATGTTTTTTTCCCCTTAGTATTTCTCAATTCCACCCATACAGATTCCACATCATCAGAGCTAATATCCTTCATTACAATTGTATTAATCCCTTCTTTAACCAGTAATGCTACCCCACCTCCCTTTCCTTTTTGGCTATCTTTCCTGAATATCGAATACCCCTGGATGTTGAGTTCCCAGTCTTGGCCATCCTTGAGCCACGTTTCCGTAATCCCAACCAAATCATATTCGTTTACCTCTATTTGCGCAGCCAATTCATCCACCTTATTACGAATGCTCCTCGCATTAAGACACAAAACCTTCAGGCTTGTTTTTTTAACGCTCTTAGACCTATTAGAATTATTATTTACTGTGGCCACGTTTGATTTAAACCATTGATTTCTCTGACTGCCACTTTTGTTTTTCTCCTTCCTATCTTTTGCTTTTATCTTTGTTTCCCTTTCCTCTGTCTCCTTGCTCAGGTTCCCAACCCCCTGCCATTTTAGTTTAAACCCCCCCGAACAGTGCTAGCAAACCTCCCCGTAAGGATATTTGTCCCGTTCTGGTTCAGGTGCAACCCGTCCGACTTGTACAAGTCTCACCTTCTCCAGAAGCAGGCCCAGTGATCCAGAAAACTAAAGCCCTCCCTCCTGCACCAACTCTTTAGCCACGCATTCATCTGCTCTATCCTCCTATTCCTATACTCACTAGCACGTGGCACTGGGAGTAATCCAGAGATTACAACCTTTGAGGTCCTGCTCTTTAATCTGCTACCTAGCTCCCTAAATTCTTGCTGCAGGACCTCATCCCTCTTCCTACCCATGTCATTGGTCCCAATGTGAACCACGACCTCTCCTGCCTTCCAGCCTATCACAGACCTTCCCTTTGTACTTTCCTCCCCTCCTCCCTGCCCCTGCTTAAAATCTCTCTTCTCTAACCTTTTCCAGTTCTGATGAAGAGTCCCTGACTCGAAACGTTGACTCTGTTTCTCTCTCCTCGATGCTGCCTGACCTGCTGAGTGTTTCCAGCATTTTCTGTTGTTATTTCAGATTTCCAGCATCCGCAGTATTTTGCTATTGTACAATTATCTGGAGTTAGGGTTTGAAAGGAACTGAAGATCTTTGAGTGCTTTACACTGCAAATATTTATCTCAACTGATAGCTGCAGTTTGGGTTCCAGGCAGGCAAAGCTGTTTACATTGTCTGTCTCCAGTCTGGCTGCAACTGTAGTGGCTTTTGCCCAGGAAAGAGCTGTGTGCCCATGCCTGGATACAAGGACTGGCAGAGCTCTCTTCCAACTACTTAAAAAAAATTAAATGTTTAGAAAGCAGGAAGGAGAAAATGCCTTCTCTCTAAACATTTAAAATGAGTTTAGAATCTCAGGGAATTCAATGGACTCGCTAAGCTCTGTTGAAAATAGGTATAATACTATCCTGGATTTGCACTTGAAGTGGTGTGAAAGGGTGTCGCAAATATTGTTGAACTTTCAGAGCAAGATGGCACATGAATCACACAGTTTTGCTTCAATTGGAGACAACTTGGCTGAACTACTTAAAAAAGGAAGTCACATGGATTTCTTCATATATTGTGTTGTTGGAACGTGGGTTCCTAACTAAAAGACTGAGTTCTACTCAGGCAATCAAACAAAATGAACTTTAATGAAACAAATAGGTTTTAACAGGAAACTGCAGGATAACATCGAATGTAGGTCTGCTCTCTTTGGAGGCTCCACGAGGACTGCCCCTGCAGTCCCGTGGCTGACGTCATGACGTCATCACATTTTCCCGCCAGTGGGAAATCACGTGATGAACGGCGTGACGTCATCACGTTTTAGCCGCGCTGTTAAAGTAACCACGCTCTGTACAGTTAAACAGCATAAATAAAGATACAGACTCAGGCTGTAGCTAACATGTTGTTAAAGGAATTATATACAAACGATCTGAGTCCTTTGGTGGCTCCGCCACATGCGCCCCCCCAGAATTGTCTTTAACAGCAAAAGTGAGGCGTCGAGGAGGCCTGACAAGTCTGTCTGAGTGACTTCGGTAACCCTGCAGAGGAAGCTGATGGATGGTGGTCGAGCTGGCGGGCGGTTGTGGTTGAGCTGGCGCAGTGAGTGTGGTCGAGCTGGCGGGCGGCTGTGGTTGAGCTGGCGCAGTGAGTGTGGTCGAGCTGGCGGGCGGCTGTGGTTGATCTGGCACGGCGGCTGTGGGCAGTCGGCCACGTTTCGGCGGTTGAGCGATGACGACTGGGCGGTCTAGGTCCAAGTGAGCCGGCTTCAACCGGTCCACCGAAATGTGATCCGGCTTTCCTCCGATGTCGACCGAAAAGGATTTGTCTCCTGATTCGAGGACGCGGAAAGAACCAGTGTAAGGGGGCTTGAGCGGATCCCGGTGAGCGCCGTGGCGGATAAATATGTACTCGGCGTTCTTCAGCTCAGCTGGCACGGTGAGAGCTCTGTAGGCCGTGATTTGATGTAGGCACCGGAGCGAAGCATCTGGCCACTTCCTGGTGGCTGACGAGTTGCTGGGAGGCGGACCATGGCTCTGTGGGAGAAGGGAGGAAATCCCATGGTACTCGGAGCGGCTGGCCATAAACGAGTTCTGCCGAGGACGATTGCAGGTCTTCTTTGGGCGCCGTACGAAGACCCAAAAGGACCCATGGAAGTCTGTCCACCCATCCCGCACCTTGAAGACTGGCCCATAGGGCGGCTTTAAGTGACCTGTGGAACCGCTCGCACAGGCCGTTCGCCTGTGGATGATAGGCGGTGGTGCGATGAAGTTTGGTGCCGAGCCCCTGAGCTACACCGTTTCAGAGCTCCGAGGAAAATTGTGGCCCACGATCGGAGGAGATGTCCGCCGGTACCCTGAAACGAGCAACCCAACAGGAGATGAAAGCTCTAGCGACGTCTGCCGAAGTGGTGGAACCCAAAGGAATTGCCTCTGGCCACCTAGTGGTGCGGTCCACCATGGTGAGGAGATGTGTATAACCATGGGAAGGCAGAAGTGGCCCCACAAGATCCACATGCACGTGGTCGAAACGACGCTCCGGAACAGCGAACGTAGCCACTGGAGCTTTTACATGACGCTGGACCTTGGCCTTCTGGCAGACCACGCAGGTGTTGGCCCAGTCACGGATATCGAGGTGCATACCCTTCCAGACGAACTTCGCCGACATTAGCCATTGTGAAGCCTTCATAGCAGGGTGCGACAACCCGCGTATGGCGTCGAACACCTTCCGGCACCAAGCGACTGGCACGATAGGTCGGGGAACGCCCATGGAGACGTCGCAAAGGAGCGTGGTGCCTGCGGATTGGAAACTGACGTCGGTCGCTTGGAAACTAGAGGGGACGGTTCTGTATGATTGGACCTCTGGGTCCGAGGCCTGATCCGCAGCCATGAGGGCGTAGTCAATCCCAAGGTGAACCGCATGGACCGTCGCGCGGGAGAGGCAATCCGCTACCAGGTTGTCTTTACCAGACACATGTTGAATGTCCGTGGTAAATTCAGAAATAAACGTCAGGTGACGTTGTTGACGAGCTGACCATGGTTCAGCAGTCTTGGCCATGGCGAACGTTAGAGGCTTGTGGTCGACAAAAGCCGTGAAGGGACGTCCTTCTGATAAGAACCAGAAATGGCGGATGGCTAGAAAAAGGGCCAGCAACTCCCGATCGAAGGTGCTGTATTTTCTTTCAATCCTCCGTAGTTGATGGCTGAAAAATGCCAGTGGTTGCCACGTGTCGTTCACCCACTGCTCCTGCACTGCGCCGATGGCGTAGTCTGACGCGTCGGTGGTAAGGGCGATGGTGGCACCTGGCAGTGGGTGCGCCAGCATGGTTGCATTGGCCAAGGCGCTCTTGGTGTTGACGAACGCCTGGTCCATCTCGGTCGTCCAGCTGATTGGATCCTTACCGAACTTGCCCTTGAGGGCCTCGTACAAAGGCTGCATAAGCAGAGCCGCCTTAGGGACGAAGCGGTGATAGAAATTGACCATCCCCAGGAACTCTTGCAGGGCCTTGATGGTTGGCGGGCGCGGGAAAGAGGTAACAGCCTCCACTTTCGTCAGTAAGGGGATGGCGCCGTCTGAAGTGATACGGTGTCCCAAGAAATCGATCCGCTGCAGGCCGAACTGGCACTTTGCCGGGTTGATGATCAAACCGTGCTGACTGAGGCATGTAAAGAGGGTACGCAAATGGCCGATGTGCTCTTCCTTGCTAGCGTTGGCGATGAGAATGTCGTCGAGGTAGACGAAGATGAAGTTTAGGTCTCAGAGCACGGAGTACATCAAGCGCTGGAACGCCTGTGCCGCGTTCTTCAAGCCAAACGGCATCCGCAGGAACTCAAAAAGACTGAAAGGGGTGATGACTGCGGTTTTCGGGACATCTTGCGTGTGCACGGGAACTCCCGGACAATGTCGACTTTTGAAAAGATGGAATTTCCCGCCAAATGGGCCGAGAAATCCTGAATATGTGGGATCAGGTACCGATCAGGAGTAGTGGCGTCATTCAGGCATCAGTAGTCACCGCATGGCCGCCAGCTGCCGCCCGGTTTCGGAACAATGTGGAGAGGTGAAGACCAGGGACTATTCGACCGGCGAATAACCTCCAGCCGCTCCATCATGTCGAACTCCGCTTTCGCAGCCACGAGCTTGCCGGGTTCAAGCCGTCTAGCCCGTGCATAAACCGGGGTGCCAGTAGTGGTGATATGATGTTCAACACCATGCTTCGTGGCCGAGGAGGAGAAAGTGGGCCTGGTCAGCTCCGGGAACTCTCCGAGGAGCCGAGTGAAGTCATCCGGACGGTTTGGAGTCCCTGAGGCCGGGCCTAGCGAGGAGCCGGCGAGCGCGTTCTGACTTCGAGAGCCCGAAGACTTATAGCAACCGTGCCTTTAACGTATCATACTTAGTAGGAGGACTACTGAGGAGGCTGACGATCCGCGAGGCAGTGGTGCTATCGAGGGCGGAGACCACGTAGTAATAACGGGTCTGATCCGCGACGATGTTCCTGATGGCGAACTGGGCTTCAGCCTGGATAAACCACGTGGCTGGTTGTTGCTCCCAGAACTGTGGCAGTTTCAGAGTCACGGCGTTCGTTTCCATGCTGAAGATCTTCCGCGAAAACCGTTCACGAAAGTCGGGGTCACCAATGTAGGAATTGGGTTCCTAACTAAAAGACTGAGTTCTACTCAGGCGATCAAACAAAACGAATTTTAATGAAACAAACAGGTTTTAACAGGAAACTGCAGGATAACATCAAATGTAGGTCTGCTCTCTTTGGAGGCTCCACGAGGATTGCCCCTGCAGTCCCGTGGCTGACGTCATGACGTCATCACATTTTCCCGCCAGTGGGGAATCACGTGATGAACAGCGTGACATCATCACGTTTTAGCTGCGCTGTTAAAGTAACCACGCTCTGTACAGTTAAACAGCATAAATAAAGATACAGACTCAGGCTGTAGCTAACATGTTGTTAAAGGAATTATATACAAACGATCTGAGTCCTTTGGTGGCTCCACCACAGTGTAATGTATTGTGTGAAGTCACATGCATTCTTTGAATTAAGACCAGTTACAAGTAGGGCAAAGCGATGATCAACTTGCTGATGTTTGGAATGAGTTAAGTCCGAAAGAGGCTGTTTTTCTTTTCTCATCAGTACTGCAAACTATATTTTCTTTGCAAGTTTTCAAAGTTACGCATAGTGATACAAACTTTCTGGTAATATTGAATGAGACAGATAATTCTGTTTCAGCTTTTAATGTGCCACTATATAATACTAAGGCCTAGAAATTCGGTGGGGTTAGCGCCCAATTAGAGGCGTTAGAGGGTCTTGCGCCGGAATTATAGCTGGTAACGAAATTGCGTTGGGCCCTACCATCGGCGTTAGCCGGTAGCACTGCGCCGGCACCGATGGCGTCATCAGTGTGCGCAGCATCCCGGTTGCCGTGGTAACCCGGCCCCAAGCCCAAATTCAGTTGCGGCCGCCTCGCCCGTGGCAGCCACAACCAACGATTGTTGAAAGGGATGCCGGCGCATAAAGGTGGAGCGGCGGCAGGCCGCTTTCCCGGCGGCCGCCTGCCCGCACCTCCCTCCCCGGACTCCTCCACCACCCCCCCGCGGCACTGATGTGTGTGGCCCGCGATCCCGGCTCTTCCCCGAGGTGCCGGGCTCATTTGTCGGGCGAATCGACCGGCCAGCGGTCGGCTGCAGGCAGCTCCTCCTTAACAGAAGGAGGAGGCCTGCAGTACCCCAGCCTGCCGCACCGCCTCGGGTGCCGCAGCGGGGGATTAGCGCCTGAAAACTGCACTGAACGCCCATAGTGAGGCGCAAAAACCCTCCATTAGCGCCCGCCGCCGTCTGGGCCCGGGGCAACCGAATTTTCGTCGGGCGCAGCGGCATTAACGCCGGCGCAAAATTTCGGTCGCTAAAGCCCTGGCGGACCCACAACCAAATTTCTAGGCCTAAGTTTTAAAGCCAAGCATTTAACTGTTTTAAGTTTTTGGGTTTTATATTCTTGGGAAACCTAGCAGGTCTCCTGTGACATTGTTCATAGAAAGTTGGAGGATATGTTGGTTTAATAACAGTAGCATTACACCATTTAATGCATAGGCTCAGACTTTGCTGGGAAAGTACAGGAAGTTAAATGCGCACAACGCTATTAGTGTGTAAAAAAAAAACGAGCAATTTGTGGCGGTGAGTTGTGAATCGCTTCAAATTGCTGCACGATTTCTGCCGCTCTGCTGTTAGCCTCGCAAAAAACGGGAGCTCACTGTTAATTCCCACATTAGTTTCAAGAAATTGCTGCAGTTGCACTGTTAAAATGAACTAAACCTGCCGCAGAAAGTTAGGGCTGGTATTTAATGTCTGAAGGGATAATTACAGTCCTAGCCCTTTTGGGCTATCCCAGATCAGGCGTATTCCCCAGACGTTCACCTTCAACTTAAGTTAGAGATAGCTGAATTCCATAAGATGCTTAAATGGGTCTAAAGGTTCAGGCTATCTCTCCCTAAAGGAAAGGAATGACTAAAGATGTTACCGTCCTCCAGATAGTACTTTTAATAAGTTGAACTAGACTGTAACCTTCCGGATATTATGGGGGTCCGGAATACCCCCAGAATTCTGCAACTCCTTACAAAAGAGTGTACAGAATTTGTGGGTTCGCGAGTTTATACAGAATTACTCTTTGAGACAATTCTAAAAATATATAGTTTTATTTAAGAGCCGACATTCAGTTAACATCTGTTGAATCAGTCACAACATTAACAATTCAAAATACAATTTGCTTACATTTCTTATTTCTCAGAGATCCTTATTCTCAAATCTTTACTTTGTTACTTTTCTTATTTCTTACTTATTTCTAAATCCAGAACATCCACCAAAATCAATCACTTTGACTTCCCGAGACTCATAGTTAAAGACTTACAGAGGTGCCTCTGAAGAGTTGAGAAACACTTTGCCCATTCAGCGAGTTCTCACTTTCTGTTAAAAAGGTCTTATTTTTATACCCTTTTGGCAGTGGTATCTTCTTTGATGTTCTCTGCTGATGTCAGCTAATTATCTTTATTGATACCTCTTTCGAATGCTTTCTATTCTTACTGTCAATTCAACTATTGCATGCATAATTATTTCTCTACCTTTTAGGTGTTCCAAAAACCATCATAAAAACAATGACAGCTATGGTTTCTGTTTGGTGTCATTCCTACAAAATGCTTTCATTCAATTCTTAATATTGGCTTTACTGGTTTTTTGCAGACATTGTGACTCCGTTCTGCTCCAAGTTTAATACAAACGCAATGCAATTGCTTGGTGTCTCTATTGAAGTCATATTTTCAAAGCCTTCTTGTTGGTATTATATTTACAATATGTAAATCAAAACCACTTTAACTGTGTGTTTACTTGTTTTCTAGCTATCTCAATTGGTTGCATATTTAATCTTATGGTTCCTGTTTTCCAAGTTTAACATAAAACTATTTGACCAGCAGGTGTTTCTTTACCTGATGTCATGTTTCAAAGGCACATGCCTCTTTTAATGTTTGTATTTCTGTTTTACGTGTTAGCTCTTCACACTTTAAACTGGGCATTCTCATTGTGTTCGTTGCAAACCGTAGACCTTTCGGAAGCACCAATGGTTTGCTTCAATCTTTCATTGTTTTAGTATATTTAACTAATTCCCATTTCAAAGCTTGTTTACAACTTTGTTATCAACTGATCTTTATCTCAGAAGCCTGTATTTCTGCTCACAGCCTTGTCTGCTGAGACTTGTGTCTTTTAAACCCAGTATGTCTTTTATTAATAATATTAGAAATCTGTTCATGGTATCGTGTATTTCTCTGAATCATGGCTATTCCTTCACAAATTTTGAAGACTAGATTTATGTTCCTGCAATGCCACTCAACCTCAGAGGCCCAGAAATGGAAGAATTGAAACTGATTTTTTTTTCTTTTCCTTTGTCTCTTTTTCTCTCAATCCCATCTTTCTTTCCCTCTCTATTTTTCGTTTTGTATCTAACTTGACTCTAATTCATCCTATTTCCTTCTCTGTCGTTCCTCTGTTTCTTTCTCGATCCTTAAATCTCATTGGTTAAGGAGATAGACTATTGGTCCCGTTGTTCACCAATGTCCCAACTGCCCCATTGACCTCGTCACACTGTTATCAATTTGCAATTCCAACAACTTGCGACACAAACATTTTTTTGAGCTGAAGGTAAGGAAAAAAATCCAACTCACTGGGCACGCTGCGAGATGCCCCACTCCAGCAAATTCTGGGCCATAATGTATTTGCCTGCTGTGTTTAAATAGACCTGTCCCTTTTTAATATTCCAAACTCCTGTAAATATGTACATCCTGAAGTCAGTCAGAGGATAATTACTGAGGAAAGTTTGTAGATTAATAAAAGTCCTGAAATGTCAGGCATGTTTTGTGGTAACTAAACTATATTTGTTATTTCTCACTTCATCCTCACCTCTGTTTTTTCTCTTGTTTACATCTACTTTCCTTCTCTTTCACCTTTGCTTTACTCTTTACTCTCCTTCACTCTTTTTACTCTATCTCTCCTCTCTGTTTCACTCTCTCTTTACTTTACTCCCTCCTTGTTCTGGACATTATGTGGACATTATGGACATTTTACATGCAGATAGCACCCTCTGGTGGTAGCTATCGTATTGCAGTGACATTCTAGACATTTTTACATGCAGTAGCACCCTCTGGTGGTGGTTATTGTGTTAGCAGTGTGTTTGTATGAAACAGAGGTCATTTGACCTTTGTTCCTTTCTTCCTGTGTGAGGTCATTTGACCTTTGTTCCTTTCTTCCTGTGAGAAGTCATTTGACCTTCGTACCTTTCTTCCTGTGTAGCCCAGGAAGTAGAATTCCAGGAAGAACCTGGCAGTAATGGAGGATTCCATAAGGGATTTTCAATCCAATGTAATCTGATTTCATATGTTAGGCCAAGCGCAATATCTGTGAGTATCTTTGTTTGTTAGCATAATAGCAACATTGTCAGAGTAGTATTTGACAATAATATGTTTATAAAAGGTTAATATTTGATAGTTATAGAAGTGAGTCCAAATGTTAGTTAGTTATACAATTAATCTATTCTACTGTTGTAAATAGGTTACATCTTATGTAATATCGAATGTATAGTACTCAGTTTATGTACAAAACATACTTTATCTTTGTTTACAGTTTCACAAATTTGTTCAAGTAAAGGCTTCAAACAGCAAATGGCTTCACAAAGAATTATTTTGAATAAGTGTTTAACTTGCTGGATAACTAGATAGGAGCACGTCTAGCGCAGCCAGTACACTCCTTATCACATTCCATTTTTCTCTTCGCTTTCTTTAATATTCTGTTTTTACCTCTCTTGCTTCTCTGTTACTCAGGCAGGTGGGTTAAAGGCAACAGCACCAGTTACTGCATCTGGGCTTGGTTAGAGGGGGGTCAGAAGATATTGCATTATCTAAGAGCCTTGTGGTTTGTGGGCTTCCACGAAAAGTGTAGTCTGTTGGTGAGGGAGGGCACGGGTGAAGGGATATTTAGGCTCAGCAGTCATCTGTGAATCTCAGAGCTGAATTAGTTGCTCCACCGGGGGGCGGGGTTGCCAATTTCTGATTGGAATGTTTCCTCCCGCTCCCAGCATACAGGCATGTATACGGGAGGTGAGGTATCAATGGAAAGTGCCAGTTTAAAAAGAAAGTGGCAGAAACAGATGAACTATTAAAAGGAAATGAAACAAATCCACACATAGTGCTCCTGACTCACTCAGTGACAGCAAACATGGCTGACACACATTTACCACTTCTATCAGCTCTCTTCACCCTCTCCAGTCAGTACATGCATTAGGAGTGCACAGCACTACAGGCTTCAATTGGAGAGGGAAAGAGGGACTGCTGCTGGAAATAGGAAGCAGCTGTCAGTCACATTCTTTCACTGCACGTTGCCTGTTTGTTTTTGTGGAGACGTTTTTAGGAGATGAGTGCTTCTCATCAACAGCATTCACCTACCTCATCTGTGAGATTGTGCTGGAATCAGATCAAAGGCTAAGCTATGTTATTTGGATGAATGAGGCTGGGCAGCTATGAATGAAAAGCTAGGTTGAAGAAAACATTTAAAGTGCAAATTCTAAAACCTATGCTTATGGGAAATGTTGTCCATTTGTACAAACCTTTAGTATAAGGGCAACTTTTCTGCCTCGGTTTTCTCAATGCCTCCTTAGTGCAGCTATCAGAAAATTGCAGATTGCAGCCCTTGATTTCCAGTCCATTAAAATTAATCCTGAAATTATTACAGACAAGTCTGTGCTCCAAAGTGGAAAATCTCCTCTTGTATTGAATGCTTTCTATATTAGCCTGTGATGCTCTTACCACATTTAGTTTTTGCTGCAGAAACAGTTGTATAATCCGTCAAAGTTCCTTGAGCAGTATGTAACTGAACCAACCAGGGGGCAGGCAATCTTAGATCTGGTCCTGTGTAATGAAACAGGATTAATAAAAAAATGTCCTAGTAAAGGATCCCCTTGGAATGAGTGACCATAATATGGTTGAATTCCAAATTCAGTTTGAGGGTGAGAGAGTTGGATCTCAAACCAGCATACTGAGCTTAAATAAAGGAGACTATGAAGGTATGAGTGTAGAATTGACTAAAGTGGACTGGGAAAACAGATTAAAGTGTAAGACGGTACAAGAGCAGTGGTTTACATTCAAGGAGATATTTCACATCTTTCAAGATAAATATATTCCACTGAGGAAAAAGGGGAGTAAAAGAAAAGACAGCCATCCGTGGCTTAGTAAAGTAATAAAGGATAGTATCCGACTGAAAACAAGGGCATATAAAGTAGCCAAATCTAGTGGGAGGATAGAAGATTGGGAAGCATTTAAAAGCCAGCAAACAATAACTAAAAGATTAATTAAGAAAGGGAAGATAGATTATGAAAGTAAACTAGCAAAAAATATAAAAACAGATAGCAAGAGTTTCTACAGCTATATAAAAAGAAAAAGGGTGGCTAAAGTGAACGTTGGTCCCTTAGAGGATGGGACCGGGAAACTAGTGGTGGGGAACATGGAGATGGCAAAGACGCTGAACAAATATTTTGTATCAGTCTTTACAGTAGAGGACACTAAAAATATCCCAACACTGGACAAACAGGGGGCAATGGGGGGGCGGAGGAGCTAAAGATGATTAAAATCACTAAGGAGATGGTACTCAGTAAAATAATGGGACTTAAGGCGGATAAATCCCCCGGACCTGATGGCCTACATCCTAGGGTCTTGAGAGAAGTGGCGGTAGGGATTGTGGATGCATTGGTGATTATTTTCCAGAACTCCCTGGACTCCGGAAAGGTCCCAGCAGATTGGAAAACCGCTAATGTAACACCCTTATTTAAAAAGGGAAGTAGACAAAAAGCTGGAAACTATAGACCAGTTAGCCTAACATCTGTGGTTGGCAAAATGTTGGAGTCCATTATTAAGGAAACAGTAACAGAGCATTTGGATAAACATAATTTAATAGGACAGAGTCAGCATGGTTTTATGAAGGGGAAGTCATGTTTGACAAATTTGCTCGAATTCTTTGAGGATGTAACATACAGGGTGGATAAAGGGGAACCAGTGGATGTAGTGTATTTGGACTTCCAAAAGGCATTTGACAAGGTTCCACACAAAAGATTACTGATCAAGATAAGAAATCACGGGATTGGGGGTAATATACTGGCATGGGTGGAAGATTGGCTATCTAACAGAAAACAAAGAGTTGGGATAAATGGTTCATTCTCGGGCTAGCAATCAGTAACTCGTGGTGTTCCGCAGGGGTCAGTGCTGGGACCCCAACTCTTTACAATCTATATTAACGATTTGGAGGAAGGGACCGAGTGCAACATATCCAAGTATGCCGACGATACAAAGATGGGAGGGAATGCAATGAGTGAGGAGGACATAAAAAACCTGCAAAAGGACATAGACAGGCTAAGTGAGTGGGCAGAGATTTGGCAGATGCAATATAATGTTGGAAAGTGTGAGGTTATGCACTTTGGCAGAAAAAATCAAAGAGCAAGTTATTATCTAAATGGAGAGAAACTGCAAAGTGCTACAGTACAAAGGGATCTGGGGGTCCTGGTGCATGAAACACAAAAAGTTAGTATGCAGGTGCAGCAGGTGATCAGGAAGGCCAATGGAATCTTGGCTTTTATTTCAAGGGGGATGGAGTATAAAAACAGGGAAGTCTTGCTGCAGTTATACAGGGTATTGGTGAGGCCACACCTGGAATACTGCGTGCAGTTTTGGTTTCCATATTTAAGAAAAGATATACTTGCTCTTGAGGCAGTTCAGAGAAGGTTCACTCGGTTGATTCCGGAGATGAGGGAGTTGACGTATGAGGAAAGGTTGAGTAGGTTGGGCCTCTACTCATTGGAGTTCAGAAGAATGAGAGGCGATCTTATCGAAACATATAAGATTGTGATGGGGCTTGATCGGGTGGATGTGGGGAGGATGTTTCCACTGATGGGTGAGACTAGAGCTAGGGGGCATAATCTAAGAATAAGGGGCTGCGCTTTCAAAACTGAGATGAGGAGAAACTTCTTCACTCAGAGGGTAGTAAATCTATGGAATTTGCTACCCCAGAGAGCTGTGGAAGCTGCAACATTAAATAAATTTAAAATGGAGATAGACAGTTTCCTAGCAGAGAAGGGAATTAGGGGTTACGGGGAGAGGGCAGGGAAGTGGATGTGAGTCTAGATTCGGATCAGCCATGATCCTATTGAATGGCGGAGCAGGCCCGAGGGGCCGTATGACCTACCCCTGCTCCTACTTCTTATGTTCTTATGTAAAGTTGCATCGTCCTCTGTGAGGTGGGGGATCATCATTAATGGCAGACATCTAAGTTGGGAACTATTGCACCTTTTGGGAGGTAACCTTTTAAAGCATTATATATAATTTTTGCACATTCTTTCATTGTGCCAAAGCTGGATGCACATTTTTTTTCTTGGAGAGGTGGTGGATGTGGAACAACAAACAGATAAAATCGACCTCTAAAGAGAGTGAAGGGAAGCCTGATGGATTTAGAATGATGTGCGTTGCAGAGCTTCAAAACCCAGGTACAAAACCAATTTTACTGGTTAGAGTAGCGTAGTGGTTATGTTACTGGAATAGGAATCCAGAGACCTTAACTAATAATCCAGAGGGCGTGAGTTCAAATCTCACTGGCAGTTTGAGAATTTGAATTCAGTAAAATTAAATAAAGCTGATAATAAAAAAGCTCATATCAGTAAAAGCAACCATGAAACTGTCCGATTGTCATAAAAACCCATCTGGTTTACTAATGTCCTTTAGGGAAGGAAACCTGCCGTCCTTACCCGATCTGGCCTGTACAGGACTCCAGTCCCACACTAATGTGGTTGACTTTTAACTACCCTCTGACCACTTGGCTGCGACCTCAAATTAGGAGACGATGAAGGCACACCCAGCCCAGTCGACCCTGCAAAGGCCTCCTCGCTAACCTCTGGGGACTTGTACTAAAGTTGAGAAAACTGTCCCACAGACGAGTCAAGTAACAGCCTGACCGCCTAACACTCGTGCTCACAGAATCATACCTATCAGCCAATGTCCGGGACTCCTACATCATCATTCCTAGGTATGTCCTGTCCCACCTTTCCTCATAGTTTATCCTCCTTGCACTTGTAATTGTTCTTCTCTCCAACAGATGAACACCCTTTTTATAGTGTGGTGACCAGAACTGCATTCAGTGCTTCAACCGTGGATTAATCAGTGCAGCATATAATCTCAGAAAAAATGAATCCCACTGTTCTGGCTATATAGGGAACATTCTTATTGATGTGCACTTCTGGTGCAGAGCCTTGTACACTGGAGTGCCTATTGGGAAATCATAAAATCTGCCCTTGGATCTCAACATTTTTAATTGCCTCACCACATTGTCTCTACATTGACAGTAATGACATCACTGTTACTCTTACACTTCTTTTGAATCTTCCTGTGCTAATTCTATTCAATTAATTCCTTAAGTCTACACATCGCATATCATGTGTTGATATTGTAGTATGTTACCTAAAACACATTCTTTTACACCCTAGAGAAAAATCTTGACCAAAATAAGAAAATTAAGTGTTGGTTCTCTTTACTTTTAATGTGTAATGATTTAATATGAAGAAACTACTGATACCTTCATACTAACCCATAAGATGAATATTTAATCAAAGTGTAAAACATGAAGTATATGAATTGTAAATATCTATTTTGCCTTGCATGCTTTATGTTTCAGGTGGCTGTTTTTCTTATTATGTTAAAAGTAATATATATGCAATAAATAAATTTTGAGGATTTATCTGGTCTGGAATTTTCATAAACTGGAATAACCATAAAGCCCCGATGAATTGCTCTCCGGTTGACTGGGCTGTCAGAATGTATTACTTATATAATATTAGTCTCCATGGGGAAAAATCTTGACATTACCAAGGCAACAGTAACCAAATCTCCAGGATAGCATCTGACACCCTAGAACTAGTAAGTGGTAAATGTCAAGTAAAAGAAAGAAGAAAGACTTGCATTTATATAGCGCCTTTCATGACCACCGGACATCTCAAAGCACTTTACAACCAATGAAGTACTTTTGAAGTGGTCACTGTTGTAATGTAGGAAATGTGGCAGCCAATTTGCGCACAGCAAGCTCCCACAAACAGCAATGTGATAGTGACCAGATAATCTGTTTTTAGTGATGTTGGTTGAGGGCGAAATAGTGACCAGGACACAGGGGATAACTCCCCTGCTCCTCTTCGAAATAGTGCCACGGGATCTTTTACATCCACCTGAGAGGGCAGACGGGGCCTCGGTTTAACATCTCATCTGAAAGACATAGGACTAAAGATTATTCATGTATCTTTGTTCTTAAACTCCGATAACATCTTAGTTCCTGAACCATTTAAAAATATTCCTGCTTTGAAAAGCCTGAGTACTTCACTCGTACCAAATGTTTTAATAGGTAGATACTTTGATTGACATCCAGACATACACATGCTGATTGTAAAATCGCTAAATAGCAGAAGAGGGGCTGATGAAATTTAGTGCATATCAAAGTGTAAAATTGTGCACATTCAAATAAAAAGTGGGTGACTTACATACTTGTGAATAGTGTAGTAATAGCTAAAAGTGAGGTTGAAAGAAATCTGGGTGTTAGTAGACTTGGCATTTAACATTTCAAGTCATTGTGCAGCAGCAATCAAGAAAGTAAAAAGAATGCTGAATTATATTCCTAAATTAGTAGAGTTCGGCATTAGTCATCTCTCAAGGTCATCGTCCATCAAAAGCAAAAGAGTGAACTCCGCCTCACTCAAACCACCAGGAATATCTTCTTCAACCTCCTCAACTTTGATTGGTTTCTAGCAAGGAAAACAATGATCCAAACGACAGTTTCTAAAGCAGTTACTGATGCAACAGGGAATCACTGCATTCCAAGCTCCACTGGAAAAATGCAGAACATCTAACACACTATGGTTTTCCACAACCCATATAATGCCAGATTCCTTCCTGAAATCTAAAACACAAACCACGGCTGCAATTTCGACAGCGGAGGCGGGATTGTGGCGGGAGAGGTGGTTTGCAGGTCCCGGTCCCGCTCCTGGCTCCAGCCTGCTCTCTCCAAGTGATGTTATGTAGATTGGGCTTGTTAAGCCCGCCCTGCATGTTTCCTGGCCAATTAAATGGAAGCGGGTCTGATGACATTATTTGATGATGCATCATCAGCCGGTTTCCTTAAAGGGACCATGCCCATATTCATTTTGACATTTGTGCTGTCAGTGTTCTGCAGCATTGAGGTGCTGCAAGCACTGCACAAAGGTGCACGGTTGCACCGAGGCTCTTGCATGACTCCCTGCATATGCTTATGGAGGGAGTCACAGCACGCAAGGAGGTTCTTTTCCCTTCCCATGGGCAGAAGAGACCTCCCCAGGACACCAACGCAGCCTGGTTGCACATTGCACAGGAGGGCAAAAGCAGAGATGTCATCAGGAAGACCAGGCTGCAGTTGCTCAAGCCTTTCAATGATATGAGCAGATCACAAAATGTTAGTGCCAAGCCACACTCAACCTCATCCTGCTGTGCTACTCATCACATCCACATCACTCTGCCTTCCCTACCTTACTCCTGCACATCTTTACTCACACCAACTTACCTTGCACCTCCACCCATCCCCCTCTATCTACGTTATCACTTCCCCATCTCACTAGCCACCCCTCACACTCATCCTACTGCAAGCATACCAACTAACAACACACAAGGGTAGGCACTTGAATGGTTCAGCCAATGTTCATGTGAAGTTTCTGTTAATGTCTTGTCAAACATTGAAATTGATATTTTCAACACTTCATATGTATGTTAGTGAGTTCCAGTGAATGTTGAGACATAACTCCCCCGCACCCCCCTCCCCCCCACCAATTGTGATGAGTGTGAAAGGAATGGCTTGGACATTATAGGGATGCTTTATAGTGCTGGTGTGGGGTGGTGCCAACCTGGCGCATCATTTGGCAACCAGGGTTTACAGCGCCAAGTGAAGTAAATCTGGGTGTGGTGATTTCATCGCTGGCCTCCAGGTCAGCAATGTTGTCGGGTGCTGATGCCCTGTGTCCTGTGCAGCATCAGGTGATTGCAGAGAAGGTTGGTATTGTTGTTGGTGTTGGGGCTGATCGTGGAGGGATTCAGAGTACCAAGGTGAGATTTTTTTCAAGGGCACTGATGTTGCTGGAATAGATGGCAGCTGAAGTTAAGTTGACAGAAGCGATCTGTCCAAGGAGGTGACAGTCAATAGAAAGCTTACTCCAAACACTTCCAAACTGCATAAAGCTCAAAAGTGTCTTCCAAGTCCTGAAGGCTCAAGCTTCTAACATTGGAAAGTGAACAGCTGTGAAATGGTAGCTTTCATACCACTTTTGCAGCTTTCACCTATTCACAGCAATAGGGAAAGATGGAGAACCCGACATACTTACCTGACGTGATCTCCGAATGATGTGAACTCCATTAAAAATGTGGTAAAATAGAAATAGGCTGGCAAAATAGTAGTTAACAAGCATTTAACTATCTTAAATGCTTCCCCCGCCACTTGGTGTCGGGTCTGTTCTGAAATCGCGGAACCGACACTTGGAAAACTTACACGGAGGCAGATTCGCAGCGGGTTCCCAACCCGCTGTCAATCATTTTGATTTTGACAGCGGACCCACCTCCAAACCCGCACTCTGAGCATTGGCAAAATCGCGGCCCATGTTGCGCAGAAATTGCTTCTTGTAGTGTTGCTTCATGCCACGAATGACATCTTGTTCCCTGGGCTATAGGATGGAAGTACTGTTAGATGGTTAAAAACTGGACCTTGTGTGAAAGATTGTGGGTCACATCATGGCAAGTGGCCTTATCCATCATAAGCACCACCTCCTTCCTCATTCTGTCACTTTCCGAAAATTGTTTGTCATCCAGCAACAACAGCAACTTGCATTTATATAGCGCCTTTAATGTAGTAAAACATCCCAAGGCTCTTTGCAGGAGGGTTATCACAGCAAATTTGACACTGAGCCACATAAGGAGTTATTAGGACAGGTGAGTGTCTTAAAGGAGGAAAGAGAGGTAGAGAGACGGAGAGGTTTAGGAAAGGAATTCCAGAGCTTAGGGCCCAGGCAGCTGAGGGCATGGATGCCAGTGATGGAGTAATTAAAATTCGGGATGCGTAAGAGGGCACAATTGGAGGAGCACAGAAATCTAGGATGGTAGTAGGGCTGTAGGAGGTTACAGAGAAAGGGAGAGGCGAGACCATGGAGTGATTTGAAAACTAGGATGAGAATTTTAAAATCGAAGCAATGCCGGATCGGGAGCCAATGTAGGTCAGAGAGCAAGGGTTGATGGATGCATGGGACTTGGTGCGAGTTAGGATACGGGCAGCAGACTTTTGGATGAGCTCAAGTTTACAGAGGGTGCATGGTGGGATGCCGACCAGTAAAACATTGGAATAGTCGAGTAACAAAGGCATGGATGAGGGTTTCAGCAGCAGATGAGTTGAGGCAGGGGCGGAGTCGGGCAATGTTACAGAGGTGAAAGTAGGCAGCCATGGTGATGGAGAGGATATGGGGTCCAGATCCAAGCATCAGCGCTGCTTTCATAATCAATTGGAAAAGTTTTCACAAGGTTTTTGCCACACTTCCGATGAAGTTATGACAGCGCAGCGACAAAAAGTCCAAGAAAATTCAGGGCCTGATTCTAGGTTTTCATTATTATCGTGTTTCTGCTTGTGAAAATTCAGGACTAAAATCTCTCAGTAGATGGCACTGTTTTATGGACATAGTCAAGAGTTTTGTTGTCCATTTCAGAAAAGGTATTTTAAAGCTGGGATTTTCACATCAGTACTTCAAATTATATAATGAACAAATAGCTGCACAGTTTATACCACCTCAAGGTATAATAATACAGAGCATTTTCATAACGGATTCTTCCTTTTCCCCTTCCAGACTCTCATGTTTTATTAAACCACCATTCTTTTATGGATAAAGTACATCCCGTACATACATGTGAGTTGATTATAGCCTAGAAATTGCTGTTGGTATGCTACTCAAGGTTAACTGGGTTACCAAATATTTTTGGAAGAATTTACTCCTGTTTGTTTACACAATTTTATGTTTTCGGTCTGTGGGCTAAAATATGAACTTCAGCTGCAACGCAGTTAAACACCTGGTAGAGTTTCCGCTTTGGGCACAAACGGCAATCCCAGCGCAAATTGCGCTAGTTTTTTGCTCAAGTTTCTGTTCAAACTCATTTACATATCGCCAAACGTAAAATCTTTCATGAACCAGTTTTAGAACATAATTTGTTTTTTGCATTAAAAAATATTGCTTGATATATTTAAGAGTGGTAACCTGGTGCAGTTTTATTAATACAGCTGAGAAGGGGTTTATCACAAAAAATAAGCATTTTTAATAAGTGTGTCTAGGTGTGAGTAACCAGAATAAACAATGAATGGTGGGATACTGAGAAGTGTAGAGGAACAGAGGAACCTTGGAGGTAACAGGACAGGTAGATAAGGTGGTTAAGAAGGCATACGGGATACCTTCCTTTATTAGCTGAGGCATAGAATATAAGAGCAGGAGGTTTACGCTTGAACTGTATAAAACACTAGTTAGGCCATAGCTAGAGTACTGTGTACAGTTCTGGTCACCACATTACAGGAAAGCTGTGATTGCACTAGAGAGGGTACAAAGGAGATTTATGAGATTTATGCATTTGATGTAGTGTATATGGACTTTAGCAAGGCTTTTAATAAAGTTCCACATGGCAGACTGGTCACAAAGTTAAAAGCCCATGGGATCCAAGGCAGAATGTCGTTGGATTCAAAACTGGTTCGGCGAATGGAAACAGAGGGTAATGGTTGATGGGTGTTTTTGTGACTGGAAGGCTGTTTCCAGTGGGGTTCCGCAGGGCTCAGTAGTAGGTCCCTTGCTTTTTGTGGTATATATCGACGATCTAGACTTGAATATAGGGGATATGATTAAGAAGTTTGCAGATGATACTAAAATCGGCTGTGTGGTTGATACTGAAGAAGGAAGCTGTAGACTGCAGGAAGATATCAATAAATTGGTCAGGTGGGCAGAACAGTGGCAAATGGAATTCAATCCAGAGAAGTGTGAGGTAATGCATTTGGGGAGGGCTAACAAGGAAAGGGAATACACATTAAATGGTAGGAAACTGAGTAGTGTAGAGGAACAAAGGGACCTTGGAGTGCATGTCCACAGATCCCTGAAGGTAGCAGGCCAGGTAGATAAGGTGGTTAAGAAGGCATACAGAATGCTTGCCTTTATTAGCCGTGGCATAGAATACAAGAGCAGGGGGGTTATGCTTCAACTGTATAAAACACTAGTTAGGCCTCAGCTAGAGTACTGCGTGCAGTTCTGGTCACCACATTACAGGAAAGATGTGATTGCACTAGAGAGGGTACAGAGGAGATTTACAAGGATGTTGCCGGGAGTAGAGAATCTTAGCTATGAGGAAAGACTGGATAGGCTGGGTCTGTCTTCCTTGGAACAGAGGAGGCTGAGGGGAGACCTTATTGAGGTGTATAAAATTATGAGGGGCATAGATAAAGTGGATACAGAGGACCTATTTCCATTAGCAGAGGGGTCAAAATCCAGGGGGCACAGATTTAAAGTAATTGGTGGAAGATGTAGAGGGGATTTGAGGGGAAATTTCTTCACCCAGAGGGTTGTGGGGGTCTGGAACTCACTGCCTGAAAGGGTGGTAGAGGCAGGAACCCTAACCACATTTAAAAAGTACTTGGATGTGCACTTGGGATGCTCTAAACTGCAGGGCTACGGACCAAGAGCTGGGAAGTGGGATTAGGCTGGATAGCTCTTTGTTGGCCGGCGCAGACACGATGGGATGAAATGTCCTCCTTCCGTGCTGTAACTTTCTATGATGTTGCCAGGAATGGAGAATTTTAGCTGTGAGGAAAGATTGGATAGGCTGGGTCTGTTTTCTTTGGAACAGAGGAGGCTGAGGGAAGACTTGATTGAGGCGTATAACATTATGAGGGGCCTAGATAGAGTGGAGAGGAAGGACCTACTTCTCTTAGCAGCGAGGTCAATAACCAGAGGGCATAGATTTAAAGTAATTGGTAGAAGGATTAGAGGGGGTTTGAGGAGAATTTTTTTCCCCCCGAGGGTGGCGGGGGTCTGGAAAGGGTGGTAGAGGCAGAAACCCTCATCACATTTAAAAAGTACTTGGATATGCACTTGAAGTGCCACAACCTACAAGGCTACGGACCAAGAGCTGGAAAGGGGGATTAGGCCGGATAGTTCTATTTCGGCTGGCACAGACACAATAGGCTGAGTGGCCTCCTTCTGAGCTGTAAATTTCTATGATTCTATGATTTAAAAAAACTGAAAATGACTTTTAAAAGCTATACAGAACCATTTACTAGTTTCATTGGTGTACACTAGTCAGTTTCTTCGTAAATTAAACTTTTTTTAATTTTTAAAAGGTGTCTATTAGTGTCCTTACGCCTAAACAAAAAGCTTAATTTGAAAAGTCGCATTGCAGGGCCGCAAACAGGTGCAATTAGCGGAAACTCACCATAGTGATTAATTCGATCTGTGGGTGTGGCCAGTTTTGTGGGCGGGGCCGGCTTCCAGTGGGATTTTTTTTTAAACTGGCGCTAAAGATCTCGGAAACTTGATTTGTGCTGGACATAACTTGTGCTTGAAATTCCTCAATCTGTGCACTGATTTGGCCGATTTTGGGCCAATTGCACTGAGAGAACCAGTTTTTCAGCCCAGAATCTGCAAGCCCTTCTGTAAATACACTGGGAGAGAATGCATACAATTTAAGGGAATGACTGCCATGTCTCATTGCCTGAAGCAGGCTTGGAAGGTGGTAGCTTACACCAGTCAGCCACCACAGTCTCAGAATAACAACTACTATTAAAGTAGAAAACATCTGAAGGCACTAATAATAAGTAAATAAATAAAAGTAATAGATGCTGAGATGTGGTGAGAGTTCAGAGTATGAATTAAAGCTTGGCTGTAAAGATGGTATTAAAGGCAGGGAGAGGAGGAGGATGGGTTTAGGAAGTAAAGCTGTGGCAACTAAAGACTCCTCTACCAATAGTGTTGACATCTTCAGAGAGATTCACTGCTCCCATGGCACCACTGCCTCTCTGGTCAGGCTGGACCTCATAGTTTCCATGATTTTGGGAGAGTGGACTGCCGAAGATGAGTGACCTTTGATCCCTTCAAAGCCCCTATAGAAAGAATGTCTTGCATTTATATAGCACCTTTCACGACCTCAGGTCGTCCCAAATCGCACTACAACCAATGAAGTACTTTTGGAGTGTAGCCACGGTTGTAATGTAGGAAATGCGGCAGCCAATTCGCACACAGCAAGCTCCCACAAACAGCCATGTGATAATGACCAGATAATCTGTTTTAGTGATGTTGGTTGAGGGATAAATATTGGCCAGGACACCGAGGATAACTCCCCTGTTCAAAATAATCCCATGGGATCTTTTACGTTCACCTGAGAGCAGATGGGGCCTCAGTTAAATATTTCATCCGAAAGACAGCACCTCTGACAGTGCAGCACTCTCTCAGTATTGCACTGGACTGTCAGTTTAGATGTTTGTGCTAAAGTCTCTGGAGTGGGCACAGGTGAGGGTGACATGCCTATCTATCTGATCCACAATGGAGAGATTGGTGGAGCCCAGAATTTGCATGGCAGCTGTTGAATTTCCATCAAAGCTACAAAGTGTGCAAGCGTGGATTCCCACTGAGGACCTGGCTGCAGCGACCCTGGAAGTGACCACACTATCCATAGTGCATGGCAGAGTGGCGATGCCATGTGAAATGACACCACAGAGGCTGGCTGTGGACTCCTCCACACTATCAGCTGTAGTGCTGAAACTCCTTGGCACTGCTTCTCGCTATTCACTGAAGGTAAGCATGCAGGTGCAGCAGGCGGTTAAGAAGGCAAATGGTATGTTGGCCTTCATAGCGAGAGGGTTTGAGTATAAGAACAAGGATGTCTTGCTACAGTTGTACAGGGCCTTGGTGAGGCCGCACCTTGAGTATTGTGTGCAGTTTTGGTCGCCTTATCTGAGGAAGGATATTCTTGCCATGGAAGGAGTTCAGCGAAGATTCACCAGACTGATACCTGGGATGGCAGGAATGACGTATGAGGAGAGATTGGGTCGATTGGGCTTGTACTCGCTGGAGTTTAGAAGAATGAGAGGGGATCTCATTGAAACTTATAAAATTCTGGCAGGACTGGACAGACTGGATGCAGGGAGGATGTTCCCGATGGTCGGGGAATCCAGAACCAGGGGTCACAGTCTAAGGATAAAGGGTAGGCCTTTTAGGACAGAAATGAGAAGGAATTTCTTCACCCAGAGAGTGGTGAACCTGTAGAATTCTCTACCACAGAAGGCAGTAGAGGCCAATTCATTAAATATATTCAAGAAGGAGTTGGATATATTTCTTAAGGCTAAAGGGATCAAGGGATATGGGGAGAAAGCAGGGACAGGGTACTGAACTTGGATGATCAGCCATGATCTCATTGAATGGCGGAGCAGGCTCGAGGGGCCAAATGGCCTACTCCTGCTCCTATCTTCTATGTTTCTATGTTTCTAATATCTCCCACAACTATTTATATAGTCAGTCGTTTTCTTCTTATGGCTGGGCCCTCAACGTCCTTATCTCTATCTTCCTCAGCAGAGTTGGGAGAGGACTTTGCCTTCTCGCAAGGTCTCTCCTGGACTGCCTCTGTCACCACTACCTGCTGCTGCCGCCCACTCGTGCTGTGTGTTTCTCCATGTGCAGACCCCTCTAGCTTACTATCTAGCCCATGTGGAGTGCCAATGTCTGAGCTGGTGACTGAGAAGGGTGGAGCGCCTAATGGTGCATCCTAAGGAGGATTGTCCTCCTACGAGGTCTGTTCTTCTGCAGGAGCCACTTGTGTTGAGAGGGACCAATAATAAAAGGGAGAAGAGTTAGGATGGGAGATGGAGGCTGTGCATGATCAGCTGACAGTCTTGAGAATGCAGTTGATGCTAAGCTTTCTGCATCTGTGTTGAATGAAGGGATACAAGTAATATGCAGCTACCCTGCTTGGGTAAGCCACCAGCCTTTCCTTCCCCGATGCTCATCACCCTGCTTGGGCTTCTTGCTCTACTTGTGTAAGGGCGATGATGTTGGGAACTCTTCCACTCACCTTGTTCCTCTCGTTCTGCGGAAAGAGGTGAAAGTTAGTGTGTATCTATTAAGAAAGTAAGTGGAGATGTGTCGGGCTTGAGCATATATACTGTGAGTTAAGAGATACAGAAGAAACAAGATGGATTGTGAATGGAGAGATGATGACTAAAGGGAAGTGTGTGTAATGTGAAGTGAGGAAGGAGTGCTAGGAGTAGTTGATGGTTGTGCAAATGGTAGTTTCTGAGAAGAGAATGGTGTTAGTGTGTGGTGTGAAGAGAGGACAGGAAGAGGTGGGTCTGTTTGGAATAAGCAGGAAAGAGGTGTTTTAATGTGCCGTGGTGATTATATATTGAAGGATGTCAGGGAGGGCAGATAATAGTTGAGAGTGGTGGGGGAGTGAGTGAGAAGAGTGTTGTGAAGAGCTGTGCTCACCCGTGCCGCTCTTGTGAGGCCATTAAACCTCTTTCTGCATTGAACCCAGATCCTGGGGGTGATGCTGTTGGCACTGACCCTGCTTGACAGTGGCCTTCGTGATGCTCCTGTGGATGTTGGAGAATAGTACCTCTCTCCTGGCCCTCACTTTCTCCACTAGGACCTCCAGGGAGGCATTTGAAAAGCGGGCGGCAGACCTGCAACTCATCTCTGCAGCTAACATGTCTTCCACAGTTGTTCAGTAAGAAATGCAAGCAGGGGATTTAACTTTTCTTAGAGGGGAGTAGGCCTGTGGAATCACACTGGAAATTGCACGTTGCAGGTGGGCAGGAGATCGGGAAGGCAGCCCATCCTTCAAATATTAAAGAAGCCTGGGAAGTGGGCCGGGCCTGAGGCCGGCAGCATCGTGGGGGCTTGCCGCCCAACCCACCCCTGCCCACTTGATTCCAGCGATACGTTACTGCAACAATATATGATGAGTCCCTCTCAAGTATCCAGTCTGGCACATTAATGTCCACATGATTGGAGCATATTAACACCAAGTCCATTTTTGCCCACTGACAATTTTGTTAAGTGTCAGGAAATGCAATATTTGATATTGACATAATTTCTAGGTTTACTCTGGTTAGGAAGATCTTAAAATTAAAGCAAAATAGTAGAATGGGCTGCACTTCTCTGTAACTGATGTGAATGCTGCTCTGTAATCAGTTGGCAGAACTTAATTGAAGGGAATATTTTGGTTTGTCCGTTTTACTATCATGCCTTATGAAAATTCAGCTGACTGAGGTATGTGGCCCTAGATTTTGATTCTCAGATTAGCAATAGATAAAACTGTGCTCTTGGATTTTTATATATAACAAAACTGTCACCATAAATAGATTTGGTTGGGTATTTTGCACCACTATTAAGTTGGTACAAAGCCATTTTAGTCACGTATTATGTTTGGGAATTGTTCCTGATGTGTAGAATGAGGCACCATTGAGAAATTTCCCATGTGTACCACGTGTAATCAAATCATAAGTATATTTCTTTATAAATGGGTTCATGATTTTGCTACACATACAGCACAAAGAAAATCTGCCCCACAGTGTTTACATCCGCCTTTCATGATCTCCAGGTTGACAGTTAAGTGCAGTTCTTCCATAACTTTGACATCAAATAGTAAATTTATTGCTATGAGAACAGTCTCCAAATATTTAACAACTCTGTTGATTTATTTTAAACCTGGCACTTAGTCAATGTATCAATATTACTTGATTTGCTTTTTATTCCTACACTATAATGTAAATTACTTAGGAAATGATTTTATAGCTAGTGCTAAATGATCTATGAAACATTAGATGTGACATCGGTAGCAATATCTCGTGCTTTAGTGATGCAGATGGGATATGCATTCAGTAATCTAAATCATCACCAAGCTGTTACAGCTTCTGTGGATTCCCATCAAAAAGTCTTGGGTCACAAACTGTGTTTGTTATTTTTGTCAGCTGTTACATTGTTTAAAATGAGAATTGACAGATCAATTTGTGGCTCTCACCAGTCCAAGCGAAAGAAAGTATTGGATTTTACTAAAGTCTTCATCTGTGTGCATGCCACAAAACTAAAGCTAATAGAGATAGCTCAGCTTTTTAACCCCAAGATTAAAAATGCAAAGAATAGAAAGATGACCAAGAATTTGATTGCAGCGTCAATGACTGTCTGTCTGAAAAGGCAACACAATCCTACTTGAACTTAATGAGGGAAAGTTGGTCATTTTTCACCCACTCAGCTGGGTTGTTGAAATTGCTGCTGGTTGACTGTTTCAACTCGTAACACAATGACCGTTTATAATAACGCTTCTAGAATCTATCATGACTGTCATGTATAATGTGACAAGTCTATCTACTAATTTTCTATTTCTTCCTTGGGTAAGTTAAGCTCTCTGTTTTTCTTGTTTCTAATTGGTTATTTTCTAACTTAATAATTTGCCAATTATATTACATAAAACCTTTCTTACTGATTTTCAATTTTCTCCTTTATCATATTCCACCCAAAAAATTCGATCAGTTGTTCCCTTCATTTAAGGAACATTTTATACCGCCCTAGCCAGAAACGGGTCCGGCTCTCAGTTGAAGAAATTCAATGAATCTGTGTTCACCGCCCAAGTCAGCAGTCTATTCCGCAGATCCACCATTCTCTGGGAAATGAACCACCTCCTAACATCTAACCTAGCACTGGCCCTGCATAACTTGAGATTGTGACCCCTGTTCCTCCCTAACCTATTTACAATAGTTGAAATAGAGGTGTTTAAAATTATGAAGACTTTTGATAGGCTAAATAAGGAGAAACTCTTTCCACTGGCAGATGGGTTGGTAACCAGAGGACACAGATTTAAAATAACTGGTAAAAGAACCAGACGGGAGATAAGGATAATTTTTTTTACACAGCAAGTTGTTTCAATCTGGATTGCACTGCCGAAAAAGTGGTGGAAGCAGATTTAATAGTAACTTGCAAAAGGGAATTGGAGATATACTTGAAAAAGAAAAATTAGCAGAGTGGGGGAGTGGGACTAATTGGATAGCTCTTTCAAAGAACTGACACAGTGAGAATGGGCCAAATGGCGGTCTCCTGTGCTGTGAGATTCTATGATTCACCCTAGTTTTGAAAGAGTGAAATGATAGCCAGCCAAGGCCCAGAAGAAAATTATGCTGTGTTGTCATCTTTCTTCCACATCCCTGTAGTGTCTTGAAAACACCTGCATCATTGATGGTCTCTGTTATCTAGACTCTTGTTGAAGGCCACACTCCTGGGACTGTGCCTCAGCACTCCTACAGCTCTGTGTGAGAACAAAGTGCAGGCGTAACGTGACTCTGTAGAAGCCCCTGTCAACATTGGCCCTCATTGGCATATGGCAGTCGTCTGAGCTTCCATGGCAACAGCGTGAGCTGCCATGGAAGCTGTCAAGAGGCTCTCTCATAGTTGGCATCACTGTCATGTTCATGGAGCTGACAACTCATTCCATGCTGAACAGAATGGTCTCTGTGCTGTGCATGAAGCCTTGTTACAAGTAGATCTAGCATTTCCTAATGTATGCCCATCAGCCTTCTTTGGTAGACTAAACTCTTGAAGGCAGCTTCTTAGTCCCCCGCAGCAGAGCTAGGATGTGATCTAGCACCTGTGGCGTCCGATACCCTGCCAATGATTCAGCACGTGAAGATCCCTCCCCAAATTTATTATCCTCAAGTATGTGTGGTGCCAATCCCTGAGCTGGTGTTGGCTAACGTCAAACCAAATAATAGTGCATCTTCAGGAAGGTTGGCCTCTTCTTCCTGAAGTGGCACAGGCGCCTCAACATTTTTAGGTCCTAAAATGAAAAAGAGGTTAGCTTATAGTGTGAAGGGAGAGTGCCAGAAAATAAGTGGCTGCTGAAAAGAGCTGCAGTTTGTCATGCAGAGTGTGTAGGGTGAGATAGAAGTAAGAAGGGGAAAAAAGAGGATGAGATGTAATGAAACCCTGCACGATGTCTCCTCCAGCGTTGCCACTCACCACGACCATGACTCTCCCCCTGTCTGGGAACAGATTCTCCCTCCTCCTGTCCACTGCCTGTACCAGGGCCTCCAAAATACCATCAGAGAACCTGGGGCTTGATCTGCAGCTTTTTCTCTGTTCACAAGCATTCCCTGCTGTCTGCAGCCAGAGTGCACCTCCCCTTTAAGAGGTGTGTTGGCTGCCTATAAGTGGCATCTGTGAAGCCCGATTTCTCACCCACCACCCCAAAACAGGTGTACAGCCTATAAGCAGCATGGATAACACTGACTGCATCTCTGGCTCATTATAATGAGGTCCTTCCACAAATTTCACATTGTCCTTGCGCCCACGTGAAAAGGTGAGGGTTGACACACTCCGCCCCGCACGCTCAGTTTCAGATGCTATCAAAGTTCTAGGCCTGTATCTTATTCTAGAATGTGATGGAGTGGAAAGGTATGTATTTTCACCATGGACTGATTAGATCCCACACAGTAACTATTCAGTTCATGTACATGTGGTCTCTCTTTCTTACTTCTGTGGTGTTGACAGGATTGTCATTTCTCATTTCAACAGGTGATGGTAGGCAGTACAACTGAATTGTATGACCAACACCATTTATCACTCATAAAGAGCTCCTTTCCTCTGCCTGATTTATGCACCAACCACTCTTTCAGCCTCCCACGGCTTCCAATCCAAATTCCATTGCTTTTGTTAGCAATCGGCTTTTGCTTTTCATTAAATTTCACATCAATTAGTCCCATTCTATTTCACTTGGGATGTTGGACCTGAAAATCTAAAGTCTTTCCAGCTGGGACCAGAATACACTGTGTGCCTGAAGTGAAAATTCCGATTGGGTTGCTCCCAAACCTTGCTATTGGCAGAAGGGGGTGGTGCTGGGGGAAGGGAATCCCTACACTCTCTGCACCCTACCCCCCTGCAGATTTTCAGAGCCAGTACTATGTTTAATTTACTTGTAAAGTCCTCTTGGATGTATTCTGTAGGGTAGATGATTTGACTTGTCTAAAACAGCTTCTTTGTGTTTTGACTACTTCAGTCAGAAACTCTGGGCTGAATTTTAACAGCCAAAACTGGGTGGATTGGGGACGGGACAGATGTTTAAATTTTAAAAATCTGAACCCCGACCCTAACCCATCCATATCCCACCTCCAACCCGCCCACTTCCAGGTTTAAGGGAGGTGCGACAAGGGGCGAGCAGCCAACTCGTTCCCAGGAGGTGGGTTGGCAATTTAAATATTTTAATGAGGCTGACAGCTGGTTTAACTCTGGCCGGCCAGGTTTCCCAGGCCTCAGGAAACCCGGCAGCTCAAGGGAGGTGAGGACAGCTTCAGGGAGAAGGGTAAGTGACTTTACAGCACTGCTTGTGGGCCAGGAGAAGCAGGAATACTTCCCCCTAGCACCCCAAGCTCCCCTCCCCCCATACAAAGACCCCAACATAAAAAGACCTCCGGGATTGGCTCGGACCCTCTTCCTCCACTTTCCCCACACCCTACAGGGTTGGGGATTGGACCCCCCCGACCCCCCCCCCCCCCCGAGTTGTGGATTGGACCTACCTGCTCCTGCTCCTGTGGTCTGCTCTGGAAGCCAAGCCTGTCAATCAAGCTGACTTCTGGGCGTGAAACCTATCGCTGACAGAAGACACACTCTGTGGATTTGAAACACCACAGCATGCAGGGAAACACGGACTCTCCCTCCCCGCCCCACCCCACCTCCTACTACGTGGCCCGCCCCTGTTACTATCCAGGCCTCTGACTCAGAATTTCTGTAATGATGTTGATGTTTCCTGACTGCCTGCTGCTTTGTCTGAGTTGCCATTTCTGCTTTTCTGGCTGGTGAGCAAGCAATAAACCAAGACAGTCTCATATTCTAATAAAGTTCCAACTCGGTATGATATATTTTATAGAGCCATCAATGAAACTTGGGATTAGTGTTTGTTGAATAGCTAACCTGCATTATTTTTAATAAATTTTGTTTAAAAATATGTAGGTACTGCTTTCACTATGGCTTTAATAGGATTCCAACTCATATCAACTAATAAAGTTGACATTATAGATTTAGTGGATGACTCTTGGCTTACTAAATAGTTAAGCAGCTTACTATACTGAAATCAATTTTTAGCTGACTGTGTTTTTGTACAGCACAAGTGGATTTTTTATACACCATGTATGGAAAACCACCACTTGGTGGCAGAAGATAACATAAATATTAGAATCCTGTGTTTTTAAAACACAAGGAAGAAAATAATTTGAAACAAAATGTATATACATTGTTCGTACTCTTACAATAATGGTTTTGTTATAAATAGCGAACAGAGGAAATCTTCCTCCAAGTTGTTATAAACCTCACATTTATTATAGATAAAACCAACAGAAACACATCAGGAAATGACTAGCCAATATATTTTTTAGAAATGAATGCATACCTTCAGATACTTCATTTAACCATATTTTTATTGCGCTTTATCACATCAAAATATTTTAAAGCCGTCTACTCAATGAATTATGGTTATGCACCTGAACCAATAACATCTTATAAACAGCATTGAGATGACTAAGCAGTGGATCTGTTCGTTTTTGTTGCAGTGTTGGTTGAGGGAGCAAGGTTGGCAGGACATCGGAGATCCCTTGCTCTTTAATGTTCCATGGGATCCTTTAATGTTCACCTGAGCCATTGGCACAGCAGATGGCTTTTAACAGGATAAATTTTCCAATCGAAAATGCCTGATATTTGGCTTCAAAGTGGATTTTCCCCATTGAGAAATGGGATGGAGATTCATTACACTGCAAAAGCCATTCGGCAAGCTTTCAATTTGAAAATGTGGCCAAGTTTATGATTTCTCCCCAGACCTATGAATTAAAGAGCATGATGAGAAACAAGAACTACAGAAGTTTGAACTCTGAACCGGTGACAAATTCCTCCTATTCTCTCCCCCACCGCCCCCCACCACCATCTCATGCACCCTTTATGGCTTCCCTTCTCAGAGTTTCAAAACTTTTCCTCATACACGTTCAGAGGTCTAAAGTTAGGGGGTCTTCCTTCTATAACTGTTGCTATGGGCTGTCTTCTCCTGCAAACAGAGTAAAAGAATTAAGAAGGCAAATGTCAAGATGACTTCTGGTAATACTCAAGTGTTACATGCAGTCCATAGTGGGTATGATGACTTGTTGATGCTATATTCAGCTACATTAGATGGGAGTATTATTTTGGGATGAATGCATGTAAGGAGGTGCATGAAGAAACACTTTCAGGGTGAGGTTAGGGAATGTAGAATGTGCACTGCAACATCATGGACATTTATGGTAAAGTTTGAAAGTATTTTAGGACTGTGTGATAATGGGGTGGAGGTACTTGTAAGTACCTTATATATTGCATTAATAAAAGGTCAGGATGGGTTCTCCTGTCATGGCTGATGTGATAAGGTGGTTCAATTACTTTTTCTCATTCAGAACTGCATTGAAGTCGGTCTAGATTATGAGCTCAGGCTCAGAGGTGAAGTTGTCGCCAACTGAACCAAGCTGATGACATAATAAAAGTATTCTTAATGCATAGGATATGTAATGCTGCATTAACTGAGAAAAGAGTTAAAAAACGGAAGTTGTTTCAAAGCAGTCAGGAAGGTTTGTTCTCCAGACTGTAGGAATTAACAGCGGGGTTGGGGTTATTGTCTCTGGCCAGTCAGAAGCCTCTGAGCTGCTCCAGGGACCCCCGTGCGGTTTCGAAGCGCTCCCCTATTCCTGGTTCTGACCACCGGACTTATTCGGTAGCGATGTAGACAGAAAAACGTGACTCGTGGTTCGGGTGCAAAACAGACCAGTATTTATTGAAACAAAAGAAAGAAACAACTTAAAAATAATCGACACAACACACCTATGCCTGGTACAGCACTTTTGCTTAACACAGTTCACTTATCGTTTACTGCAGCACTCTTTTGCTTAGTGGCTTTACTTAAATACAGCACCTTTAACTAGTGCAACACACCTTTAATACAGTACACTTTGCTCACTACAGCACCTCTGTTTAGTGGCTTTTACTTAAATACAGCACTTTAATGCAGCTGCTTAGTGTCCACTGAAGCACCTTTCTGCTTAGCGCAACACTGTTACTCAAATACAGCACTTTACTTCTTACAGATCACTTAATATTCACTACAGCACTTCCCTGCTTAGTGCAACACTTTTATTTAAATACAGCACTTTTAATATGGAACTCAGTGTTCACTACAGCACTTCTCTGCTAGTGCAACACTGTTACTTAAATAGGGGAGGAGAGAACGGACACAACGAGGGAAAATTGACTAAAATTACAGTTCTAACAAAATTCCCCTTAATTCCCACCCCTATACCTATTCTAAGTTGCCTTGTAATGGGCCAGAAAAGGTATGCTCACCAATAAAAATGCCTGCTCCATGCCCCCTGCGGTCTATGATCTTCACTGCCCCAAAGTAGAAAATACCCCAGTATTTAAAAGTAAACTGCTGGTATTCCACTCCTTTAGGCAGGCTTCTGAGCTGTTCTTCTGTAGGCAGAGCACGGAGGCGAGGTGGCAGAGAGAGAGAGAGAGAGAGAGAGATGGCTTCTTATACCCCAATTGGGGCTGAAACCTTCCCGCCCAAATCCAGGTGCATCTGGGCTGAACAAAAGGGATCCAAACTGTCCCCATTGTCTGTGATGGGTTTGGATGAATTACCCATTTATCGTGATGGGTTTGTGAATGTATTCCCATTCATCGTACTGAGTTTGAATGGAGCTGTCTTGGTTTGCAAAAAAGCATGTCTTTCGATAATTGCTGAATAAACAGCTTTGAAAGTTAGTGTAAACAAAAGTCATTGTCCTGTGGTCAAACTGAAACTGCAGTCTCAAGTGGTTAATCCTTTGTGTAAACATAGTAGCAGTTTCTGTCGATTGTCTCTGCAGGGAGGGGAACTCCCTGAACTGCCTTTGATTGGCAGTTTAATCAGCCATCTTTGATCTTCCCTTTTCATATGTCCACAGTCTGTGTCCTGACACGAGGTCGGGCAGCCATCTTTGATTACCCCTTTTTCATAGACACACACAAGCTGCCTTTTCAATGTCTTTTGTCTTCTGCCATGAGGTGTGATGACCATTTTGATCCCTGGATTATTAAAGGTATATTACCCAGGTATTCTTTTAATCAAAAATCAATCTTCGGAACTGTAGGAAATTTCAAAATTATTGCGAAATTCTTACAAGATGACATATTTACTTGGATAGAAACATTGAATAATAGACTAGAGGTTCTTGCCTTGAGGATCTTGAAGGGGGAAAGGAACTTTACTATTAGTGTGGGGGACAAAATCCTGGAGCCATTCTCTGCCCATGCCTATAGAGGTGCAGCAGAGGTGCCCTCCTCAATGAAGTGCCAGGAAATCAGAGATGGATCTATTGACCCAAAGTTGAAAGTGAGAACATTTTTAAATTTTGCTGGTAATCCAACAGGAAGCATTTAAAAGGTAATCAGTCCCCTCTGGGACCAATTACCTTGGTTATTGGGGACTTTATTACGTCCACATTGGGACTCGTATCCGCTCTCAGTAAGAATAGTTTCTAGAAGACCAAAGCTATCATCTTAGGCCCTGGCTCACGACACAATTACGATAACTATGAAGAACAACAGAGTGAAGATACAAGGCTTATGCTGTCACCATGATCATTATCATGCATACTATAGGCATCTTGAAGCAGCGGTTCAGATGCTGAGACAAATCAAGTGCACCTTGCAGTAATCCACATCTTTTGCTTTCAGAGATGCGTAATAATGGAGGAGGAGGCCCTCCAGCTCCATTGTTAGACAGCTCCAAACTACAATGTGAGAGGCTCCGCTAAATACCACATCCATCACGCATTAACAACAACAACTTGTATTTATATAGCGCCGTTAACGTAGTAAAATGTCCCAAGGCGCTTCATAGGAGTGTTATAAGACAAAAATTTGATACTGAGCCACATAAGGAGAAATTAGGGCAGATGACCAAAAGCTTGGTCAATGTTCTGGACTTATTACATGCAGATAGCACCCTCTAGTGGTAGTTAGTGTATAGCAGTGTTAGTATATAGCAGTATGTTATTTGACCTTCCTGTTTGACCCAGAAGTAGTATTCCAGGAAGAACCTGCTGAGTTGTGAAGGAGCTCACATGAGGCAGTCATTCTGAATCGTACGCCATCCCTTCTTATACGCTAGGCAAGACGCAATGTCTGTGAGTATCCTTGTTTAGTAACATGACAACAACTTTGTCAGTGTAGTATTTTGACAATACTTTGTCTATAAGAAGTTATTAGCTGTTAGTTACCGAGGTTTAGCTTCAGTGCTATTTAGTTATACAATTAGTCTATTCTGTTGTCATAAACATGTTTATATCTTATGTAACATCTAATGTATAGTACTCAGTTCTATGTACAAAACATACTTTGTCTTTGTTTACAGTTTCACAAATTTGTTCAAGCTTCAAAACAGCAACCTGCTTCTCGGAGGAATTATTTAAATGAGTGTTTAGCTGCTGGATAACTAGATAGGAGCACGTCTAGCGAGACCAGTACAGTCAAAGAGGTATGTTTTAAGGAGCATCTTAAAGGAGGAAAGAGAAGTAGAGAGGCAGAGAGGTTTAGGGAGCTTAGAGCCTAGACAACTGAAGGTACGGCCACTAATGGTTGAGCGATTATAATCAGGGATGCTCAAGATGGCAGAATTAGAGGAGTGCAGATATCTCGGGGTGGGGCTGGTGGGGGGGCGGGTGGTGGTTGTGGGGCTGGAGGAGATTACAGAGATAGGGAGGGGCGAGGCCATGGAGGGATTTGAAAACAAGGATGAGAATTTTGAAATCGATGCGTTGCTTAACTGGGAGCCAGTGGAGGTCAGCGAGCACAGGGGTGATGGGTGAACGGGACCTGGTGCGAGTTAGGACACAGGCAGCCAAGCTTTGGGACCTCAAATTTACATAGGGTAGAACATGGGAGGCCAGCCAGGAATGCATTGGAATAGTCAAGTCTAGAGGTAACAAAGGTAACAGTCCTCTCTACATGTGTACAACGCAGTGGTGTAAAACATAGCATCATAGAATGATACAGCACAGAAGGAGGCCATTTGGCTCATCATGCCCGTGCCGGCTCTTTGGTAGAGCTATCCAATTAATCCCACACCCCTACTCTTTCCCCATAGCCCTGTATTTTTTCCCTTCAAGTATTTATCCAATTCTCTTTTGAGTGTTGTAATTGAATCTGCTTCCACCACCCTTTCAGACCGTGCATTCCAGATCACAACAACCTGCTCTGTAAAAAAAAAAAAAGTTTCCTCATTTCGCTTCTGGCTCTTGTGCCAATCAGCTTAAATCTGTGTCCTCTGTTTACCGACCCTTCATAGAATCATAGAATGGTTACAGCACAGAAGGGAAGCCATTCGGCCCATCGAGCCTGTGCTGGCTCCCTTTCCCCATAACCCTGCAAATTTTTTCCCTTCAGGTACTTATCCAACTCCCTTTTGAAAGCCACGATTGAATCTGCCTCCACCACCCTTTCAGGCAGTGCATTCCAGATCCTAACCACTCGCTGCGTAAAAAAGTTTTTCCTTATGTCGCCTTTGGTTCTTTTGCCAATCACCTTAAATCTGTGTCCTCTGGTTCTCGACCCTTCTGCCAATGGGAACAGTTTCTCTCTACCTACTTTGTTTAGACCCCTCATGAGTTTGAACACCTCTGTCAAATCTCCTCTCAACCTTCTCTGCTCTAAGGAGAACAACCCCAGCTTCTCCAGTCTATCCACGTAACTGAAGTCCCTCATCCCTGGAAACATTCTCGTAAATCTTTTCTGCGCCCTCTCTAAGGCCTTCACATCCTTCATAAAGTGTGGTGCCCAGAATGGACACAATACTCCAACTGAGGCCTAACCAGTGTTTTATAAAGGTTCATCTCAGCAGCAGTATCCTCTGCACTAAATCAATGATCATAGGTGTCAAATTTTGATATGCTAATACTGTATTAACATAGAAACATAGAGGATAGGAGCAGGAGTAGGCCATTCGGCCCCTCAAGCCTGCTCCGCCATTCAATGAGATCATGGCTGATTATCCAATTTCAGTACCCTGTTCCTGCCTTCTCTCCATATCCCT